>NC_091478.1:34029686-34734686 GCF_036971445.1 Narcine bancroftii | reverse complement strand
TTCATAAATGTTAAATTCTGTGCACAGTATAAGAATTGCCTGCAACCAGTGAACTTGGAGGAATGAGAAGTGAGATTGGACTGTGACTCAAAGAACTTTTCTGAACATACACACACATTACATACATGTGCGCATAGAATCAGAAGGGGGTTAAGATAGGTTAGTTAAATCAATAGTGTTAAGTTAAAGTGTAATTCTGTTTTCGTGTTTAAAGATAATTAAAAGCAATTTTTGTTTAAGTAACATTTGTCTTGATGAATATTTATTGCTGCTGGGTTTATGGGCCCTCTGGGCTCATAACAGTATAAACTCTTTTCAGAGAACACTGGATTGAAACCCCAGTTGCTGGTGCAGTAATAGCATTGCGCTAACTGAGCTGCATCACGAGTCTAAATTTGAACTTCCTGTAGCCGACCATTTTAACACCCCCCAACTATTTCTGCAGTGACCTGTCTTTTCTTGACCACATCCATTATCGGGAAAGGATAAACATAAACTTGAGGAATAACACATCGCTTTCCCCCTGGATGGCCTTAAACCTGTGGTGTGAACATTGAATTTTCTAATTTTAGGTATCCCCTACCTCTGTTTGATTCCATTGTTTCCATCTTTTCTTTTCTTGCTTCTGTGCTCATTTCTTCTCTCTCTAACTTTTCTTTTCCCTCTCTTCCTAATGATTTCTCCCTTCTTCCTGCCTCTCCACCTCCCATCTCATCTGTCCTATACTGTGTCACCTCTGGACTCCACTCCCCAGCTTATTTTCCTCTTTATAAATGTAATTTCACCTTCTTTAGCTTAATTACAATAAAGGTGCTTGACTTGAAAAGTTGTCTGAAAATTTCTACCCGTAAATGATGTCTGACCTGCTCATTTCCTTCAAGTAATTCTTTGTTTGCTCAAGATTCCAGCTTCTGCAGCTATTGCATTTCCCATCAATTTATGGTAATTGATTTTACACCAAGATTGTGTTTCTGGAATGGAGTGAACTACAGCTTTCTGACCTACTGATCTGTAGTTACCCATCACGTAGTGATTCAGAAATTTCCTATAAATAACCTATTTGTTGTGTGTTCTTTGATGATTGAAAAGAAAGGGGGATCATTTAATGAAGAGTTTAACAAACAACATTTGTTCACTTCATATCCTGCTGCAGCTAATTTATCAAATCTCAATGACTGATGCTACTTCCTTCATAATTCATTGTTGGTGAGAAGTCTGCAGTAAATTTAAGTTGATGCAAAGATAGTCGGTTTGCACTTGCACATAATGTAGAATCTATAAAGCCATAAGACCAGAAAATATAGGAGCAGAAGTAGGCCATTTGGCCCATCATCTCTACTCTGCCATTCTATCATGAGCCAATCCATTCTCTCACTCAGCCCCACTCCCTTGCCTTTTTCCCATAACCTTTGATACCCTTGATTATTCAGATACCTATTAATCTCTGCCTTAAATACACCTGGCCTCCACAGCTGCCAGTGGTAGAAAATTGGAGAAAGTCACCACTCTCCGGCAGAAGAAATTCCTCCGCATCTCTGATTTAAATGGGCACTCTTCAATCCTGTTGTGCCTTCATTTCCTTGACCATGAGAAACAACTTTGCCATATCTACTCTGTCCAGACCTTTTAACATTCAAAATGATTCTATGAGGTCTCCCCTCATTCTTCTAAACTCCTAAGAGTACAGTCTGAGCCATCAAACATTCCTCATATACTAATCCTCCCTTTATTCCAGGAATCATTCTTCTAAATCTTCTCTGTATCCTCTCCAATGCCAGCACATCATTTCTTAAACAAGAAGCCCAAAATTGTACCATGTACTCCAAGTGAGGCCTCACTAGTTTTTTTTTATAAAGCATCAACCTCACATCTCTGCTCTTGTATCCTATTTGTCTAGATATGAATCGCAGTATTGCATTCACCTTCTTCACCTCTGACTTAACCTAGAGGTTAATCTTTAGGTCTCCTGAATGAGGACTCCCAAGTCACTTTGCACCTTAAAATCTATATTCTGTATGTTCCAAATACACAAGCTCTGATAATGTGAGGCTTTTCTCCCATTATAGAGTCTCACCCCTTTACATTGCAAGTCAGAGAATTCATATGGGGCTTGAGTGAGAAGGATTTGCCAATTGACCAGTTAGTCATGGAAGTACCATTAATTGAACATACTGTGTGCCCGTTTCTCCAAATTATCCCCTTTTCTCACCGGGGAAGTGTCTGTTGTAAGAAACAAAACCTATGATTCATAGTAAGACATTTTCTGATACCTTATCTAATTCTGAACTTGAAGTATGAGTTCATTATTTTTGCATCAATGCATGCCTGTCATCCCTGCATGTCACTGCAGAAGTGATATAAGTGCTATCTTCTTCCCAGCAGAAGAGGTTGGTAGATGTGCATTGATAAATTAAAAAATCAAACATGCAGCCCAGTAACAGGACCTTCTGTCCCATGAGCCCACACTGTCCAATTGCACCCAATTAATCTACAGCCTTGTGCATTTTGAAAGGGGAGAGGAAACCAGAGCCCCCAGAGGAAACCCACACTAAAAGAGGGAGAACGTACAATCTCCTTACAGATAGCATTGGATTCAGATCTGGGTCACTCGTGTTCTAATAGGGTATCATACGAATCTGATAGGCAGAGTTCTATCTGGGTGGGGAGAAAATTCAATCCTCAGAGGTGCAAAGAGACCTGGGAATCCTTGTGCAGAGTAATCTAAAAGTTAATGCCCACGTAGGATTGGTAGTGAAGAAGGTAAATGCTATGTTAGCATTCATTTCGAGAGGTATGGTGTTTAAGAGGAGAGAGATGTTAATGAGGCTCTACGGGGCACTGGTGAGACCCCATTTGGAGTACTGTGTACAGTTTTGGGCCCCCTATTTTAGAAAAGATATAATGTTGTTGGAGAGGGTTCAGAGGAGATATACTGGGATGATTCCTGGAATGCAGGGGCTGGAGTATGGGGAACGTTTGGCAGCTCTTGGGTTGTGTTCGTTGGAGTATAGGAGAATGGGGGGGGGGGGGGTGGGATCTCATAGAGACATTTCGAATATTGAAAGGTTTTGACAGAGTGAATGTGGATAAGATGTTTCCCTTGATGGGCGAGTCGAGGACAAAGGGGTCATACTTAAAATTAGAAGTTATCAAATCAAAGCAGAGGAGGAAGAATTTCTTTAGTCAGAGGGTCGTAGATCTGTGGAACACACTGCCACACAAAGCAGTGCAGTTCAGATCACTGGGTTAAACAGGAAATGGATAGGTATCTCATTAGTAAGGGTATCAAGGGATATGGGGAAAAGGCTGGTAATTGGAACTAGATGTGAGTTTAGTTTAGCTTAGTGCATAGTCATGGAACAGACCCAATGGGTGTAGAGGCCTGCTTCTGTTCCTTTATCTTGTGATCTTGTGATATGATAAGACAACTTCATGTTAACTTGATCTTGTAACTACTGTATGTCTTGGCCAATCACATAATCTGGGGCTTTACACAGTAAACTTTGGCACAGTACTAATGTCACTCAGACTGTTCTGGGAATATCAGAAAATGATTGCAGTCTTTTTCACATTATCAGAAAAAAGCAATCAAAGCAGTTATTGTTGTACTTGTTTCTGCTTGTACTCACACTATGAATAGATATGATTTATTTAAGAAATGACTCACCAACAAGTTGGGGACTCTTCAAGGGAGAGCATACAAGATGGCAGCCATAGCTTTCAAATTCGCCTTCTTGTTCAATTGGACCATTGGATATATCCTTTCTGATTCTACAGATTTCAAAGTGACTAATGAGTCAGGGAGACGCAGTTTGGACAAGAGACACCTGACAGAACCAGTGAGTAGTGGTTTGCGAGATGGTGTGTGATGTGCCATCAGTCACTCAGGAGACTATTGGGGAGAAACCAAAAGGCTTTAATTCATGAGAACATCACATATCCTTACTGTTCGGCTGTCCTGCAATGAGTTGCAGGGGGCTGTGAAACAGCAACCTTTACACAGGACCCTGTGGGGAGGGGCCACAGATATAATCAGCCAATAGGCATGCTTGACCAGATTACAATACAGTGGTTTACCACAGTATGTTCCTTCCTATGAGGCAGTGGACAGATTGCATTTTTTTAAGCAAGCTATTAACATTTCCTGCAGCTTTTCCTCTGTTCTTCTGGTTATCTTGCCTTGTGGCAGAGTGTGTTCATAGAAATACTTGAACTGAGCTGAGTATAACAAGGCCCTCAATGCTAAACATACTTTCCTGATGGGAAAAGCTCACATTGGTTCACTTTTTCTTTAGAGGATGTGGAAGAATTTGCAGACAAGTTTATATAAACATTTGCATAAATATTGTCACATCGCATGATCCATTATAACCAAGCATAGCATTGTTTACATAACCCAATTATAGAGCGAAACCAAAAACTTTAGTACTGTTAAGTACATTGTCTCTTCTCTTTGGCTTGGCTTCGCGGACGAAGATTTATGGAGGGGGTAAAAAGTCCACGTCGGCTGCAGGCTCGTTTGTGGCTGACAAGTCCGATGCGGGACAGGCAGACACGGTTGCGAGGGAAAATTGGTGGGTTGGGGTTGGGTGTTGGGTTTTTCCTCCTTTGCCTTTTGTCAGTAAGGTGGGCTCTGCGGTCTTCTTCAAAGGAGGTTGCTGCCCGCCAAACTGTGAGGTGCCAAGATGCACGGTTTGAGGCGATATCAGCCCACTGGCGGTGGTCAATGTGGCAGGCACCAAGAGATTTCTTTAGGCAGTCCTTGTACCTTTTCTTTGGTGCACCTCTGTCACGGTGGCCAGTGGAGAGCTCGCCATATAACACGATCCTGGGAAGGCGATGGTCCTCCATTCTGGAGACGTGACCCACCCAGCGCAGCTGGATCTTCAGCAGCGTGGACTCGATGCTGTACAACTACATTGTAGTTAAAGGTTTATTCTACCATCCAAGTTCCCAATCATAAACGTAATTTTTTGATCTTCGCAATGGCAGAGAATTCTCTGTGTGTACTCCGGATCACAGCACTTTGCATTACCTCACCTTGGTTGATTTCTTCTTCCATGTCTGACTGGAAATTAATCTCCATGATACTTCTGGTTTCAGACAATTGGCATTCAGTTAGCATGGAACCTGATGTTGCCTTGAATTCACACAACATGAAAATTATGGATTCAGACTAATCTAACATCAATACCCCTCTGATAACCCAGCATTTGTACCTTGCTGAGGGCTCTGAACTACCTCTCACTCTCTCTCTCTTTAGGGGTTTTGGTTATATATTTGCTGGGCTTGTTTGCATTCCAACATTCTAGGGTATTGGTATTCCGCTTGGTGACAACTTTTTCCAAATAACAAATAAAAAAGAGTAGCCTGCATGTTTATTCAGTGTTCAGTCTTCTAAAATACACCTGAACAAGGCAACTGGGAATGATAGGCCTGTGTCACAGTTTTGGGATCTATTCACAGCTCAAAATGTCACCTGAGGAAAAGTTGCAATTCTGGGGGTAAACAAGAAAATCTGCAGATGTTGGAGTTGAATGTAGAAAAAAAAGTGCTGCAGGAACTCAACAGATCATGCAGTATCCAAGGCGGTCAGTGTTTCGGGCCTGAGCCCTTTTTCAAGAGTACTGAAAATCAGGCGGACACCTGAATTAAACAATAGAGGGTGGGGAGAGGAGTGGGGTGGGAGGGAGAGGAACACAGGCTAGTAGGTAAGAGATCATAGTTCGATACTGATGGGAGAGTAGAGAGAAATAAGCTGAGATGGGGAGAGGGCAGAAGGCTAAGGATAGGAAAAGGAAGGAAGTGGGTGCGGAGCTGGATGAAGGAAGATAGGGACGAGGGAAAGGAAGAATCTGGGGAGAGGGTTAACAGAAAATGGAGAAGTCAATATTGATACTGTGAGAGATGAGTAAAACTAATATGAAAATATGAAAGATGAAGAAAACTAGTATGGAAATATGTGTAATGAATAAAACCAGTATGAATAGGATAAGGACAGATAATAGAATGTAGGAAGTAGAGTTAGTCTGAATAAGATAAGGGTCTTGTAGCCTTAGATAGAATTAGCAAGTTTTGCATATAAGAAGTTAGTAAGCCCTGAGAGTCGGGAAGGTGTGAATAAGGACAATGACATGATGGGACACCGACAGGATACCCCCTGGTCCTCCAAGTTCACAGAAACAGCACGTAGGCAGACAGGATTGCCTAATGCCAAACTCATCCAGGAGGCAGAAGAATGTAAGGGGGAGGGTACTTCTATACTGAAATAAACTGTATAAAAGTTGGGTGAGCCCCAGTGTGTGTGTGTATTCCCAGGGTAAGGGGAAACACCCAACTTTGCATTGTTGTATAATAAATGTCCTTTGTTCTCAATTTTTGACTCGAGCAATTTCTGTGAAGGTACTTCTGTTTCTAACAAATGGGGGTCGTCTGGGATCCCACTCCCTCCACTGACAGAGTGCCTGACGACGAGGGTAGGTGCACCCTGGCTGGTTCAGCTGGACTCACGGACGGCGGGTGACTGGTCAGTGGATGAAGCGAGTGATATCCGAGAAGAGGCATTGAGAACAAATGACGGGAAGACGTTAAGGAAGCACACTAAGAATAGCTACTGGATCCCAGTAAGAGGAATTTTACTTACCTGTTAATATGGGAGGTATGAGTAGCAAGGGAAATAGTCCTAAGGAAGGACGGGACGATCAGATAACCAAGCAAAGTCCGTTAGGATTAATGCTATCTGAATGGGGTGCAGGGAGAACCTGCGGGAAAGACAAACAGACCATGGTCAGGTATTGCTGTCTGGAATGGGTTAAAAGCCCGATAAAAAGGAATTCGGTATATTGGCCAAAGTTCGGATCCGAGGAGGACTGGATGTGTCAGGCATTGAACATCTGGCTCTATCAAAATCAAAGAGATAATATTGAGAGCAGAGAATATGCAGCCTGCTGGCTAAGTGGATCGGTTGATCAACTGGTTTTGAATGAAAAGGAATGTAAGGACAAGAAGGATGAGGAACCTTTTGTCCCTGAAACACAAGGATGAGATGTGTTACATTCCCTTCCTCCACCTTATGCTCCTCCTATGCCGGCTTCTATCTTTCCCCTCTCTCCTATGCTCTACCCTTCTTCACCTTCCCCTCCTCCCCCACAGCTAAAGAAAGGAGAAGAAAGTAGGGGTGGTGTGATGACCCGTTCACAAAGTACTAGATTACCACCTCTACTGACAAGAGAGGGAGGAGACTTGGACTCAGAACAGTGTGAGACCCTCTGGGAGGAAAGGGCAGAACCCTTTGATTCATTTCCCGGAGAGCAGGAACCTAGACATTATAAGCCAGAAATTAACTGGATGAGACCTTTACAGGAAGTTCCCGTGGGAGGGGTCTCGGTTTCATAAATGTGCCCCTGACTAGTACAGAGGTGTGTAACTTTAAGAGAGAAATGACCTCCCTGATAGAGGATCCTCAGGGATGTGCCGAACAATTAGATCAATTTTTGGGACCAACTATATATACATGGGATGAGTTAACATCGATCTTTAGGGCTCTGTTCACTTTGGATGAACGTGGAATGATTCGCCAGGCAGGGATTAGAGTCTGGAATAGGGAACACCAAGGGGGACCAGAGGCGATACCTGGGGAACTTAAATTCCCCCTGGCAAAACCAAATTGGGATAAGAATAATAATGATGGTCGCACATTATGGAGGAATATAGGGTTAATCTGATAAAAGGAATCAAGGAATCTGTTCCAAAGGGACAGAATTTTAAGAAAGCATTTGAGGTTCCCCAAGGTCCCGAGGAGACCCCCTCTGCATTTCTGAATAGATTGCATATGGCCATACAGCAATATGGGGGTCTGGATATAGTATCCCCAGTGGGTGAACAATTGGTATTAACGGGCTTCGTTACAAACTCAGCCCCAGACATCAGGAGAAAATTGCAGAAGACTGAGAATTGGCATGAACAGGGAATAACACAGCTTTTACAGATTGCACAAAGGGCATACGTTCAGAGGTCTGGGGATAAACAGAAAGGAAAGGCTAAGATTTTGATGCAGGCAGTCAAGGAAGTTGTGGAGGGACAGCAGGGAAATGTTAGGGGCTGTGTGCCAGCTCCTGGACGTTGGGAGAAGCGCCGGGAAATGTTAGGGGCTATGTGCCAGCTCCTGGACATTGGGAGAAGCGCCAGGAGTGGGAGAGTAGAGACCAGAGATAATTTCATAAATCACGACTTCTTACTTCAGTCACTGACCAAAATTAATTAAAACTCATGCTAAAATGTAAATGTCATAAATGATCATTTATCAATACTGTAGAATGAGCGAATTTAACTACCAGTTAAATTCATTTTATGAAATAAATTGTATTCAAACGTGATTTTGCACAGGGAGTAGGTGAGAGTTGAGCGATGTTATAACATTTGCAGGGAGAAAGGTTTGCGCAAATAGGGTGAGTTCTATACGTCTTATTTTTTATGTGTATGTAAGATAAAGAAAGGATCTGATGTATAAAGTGGCTGGATCAGCCAGTTGAAGGGGGAGTGTGTATGTCCCTTTAAGCGCGTTGTGGCACTAATGAATTGTATTCTGTTCACTTGAAACTGAGGCTCCAGGCTCCTGTCTTGCAGTTAGCGGTATGGAGGCCTCTCAATAGGTTTAGCACATTTGTTCTACACATTCAGCAGTCAAGGTCCGTGAGCTTAAAGATCGCCCATCTCTGGAGAATAAAGAAACCTCTGAGGAATCCAATAAGTTTAATGATTGATTTCTCTGGTGCATTTTCCTCCGGAGTGAAACTCATGCCTCAGCACAATTTCTCTGTATTGCCGCTGTAATTTAGTTCACGATAACTTCCCCCATTCATCAGGTTTATATTTAAATCCGGTCGTGCGGAAGTTACATTGTAAATAATCATGGAGGTAAACCCTGCGCGACTGGATTTAGCCTAATGGAGAAATAAACCTGCGAACAGGTCTATGGTGGTGTGTGAGTACTGCAATAGCTGGAATATGATTTAAATTAGTGGCATAGTTCAGAACAATTGGGTGCATAGGCATAACAATATCATTAATAGCTCACAGATCTTGTACCAGATGCTATTCAGTACGTCTCGGCTTAAGGATTGGAAAAATTGACATGTTACAGAGAGATTGACATGGCACCAATATTTCTTGATTCAATAATGACTCCACAAGCTCCAGGATTCATGCAGCAGAATTTTAAGTGGAATATAATAGAAACTAGCCTGTACTTAAATGATTGTGTGTGCAATCTTCATAAGAACATATTTTCAATGTTTTTCGGTGCCGGTTTTACAGATTGCTTTCAATAAGGCCAGCTCCTGTGGGCTGTGGCGCAAGGCATTTAATGTTTAAATTACAATAGCGACGTTAAATAATCGTCAAATTCGTTGCCGTCTGCAGTGACAAAGACATGTCTTATTCCCACTCGGCTATTTTTAAAATAAATTCATTTTAGAATACAGTTAATATCACTCGCCGAATCATTATGACTAATTGTGTACTTAAGGCAGAACTAAAGGTTGAATATGTTTCAAGTTCTCTCGCAGGGGCTCTTGTGCTGCAATGTCTGTTATGTACTCACTGTAACAAATTGCAGATTGGTTGCCCCATACAGAAAAGCAGTTTCAAATGCATTTTAATAAGGTCTAATATATTCAAAACCCATGGAAATATGGTTTGTGTTTCTTTTTACAATAATTCTAAATATAACATTTACACTAACACAAAGAAAAGTCAGATTGTTATGGTAAATGGTGTCTTGCCCCACAACGATTTTGGAAACTATTGTAAGAACAGATAAGGCATTAAATTGCAGCTATTCACTTTTAATTAGCGTTTCACCAAGTAAACAGGATCGTCAAATAATAAATCCTGGGAATACATTGGCAGTTAATTAGGACAGAAGAGTTTATTAGTTCAAAACCCACCCCTGGAGCATCCTATTCATTTTATTAAATCTGGTGATTGGGTATATGTAAAAGCATGGCAAGATCACCAACTAAAACCTGTCTGGGATGGCCCCTATTGTGTACTTTTGATTACAGACACTGCCGTGCGAACGAAAAAAAAGGGATGGAGCCACATCCAACGAATTAAACGAGCTGCTGAACCACAGACTAACGACATTGATAATCCACCCTCCACCTGGCGTGCAGTCCTTCATCCTTCTGATCTGAAAGTTACACTACGCCAGGAAAACGTGCTGTAATGTTGTTTTTACCATTTGCTGTTTTGTTTACTTGTTGGTTCCCAATTTTTGGGAAATCACCAAATTGCTCACAATGTATTAAGTCCTCCTGGAATAGGGGCAGCAGAGGTGACAATTATTTACCTTTAGAATTCAGACAGGGCGCAGGTATAGAGTATATTCATAATGGGGTACCTTATTTAGTATGGGTTAATATAGGATCCCAACATGGACCAGGGGAACAGAACGGCCCTAGGGAAGTAGATTTGATTTGTATTTCGGCCTCTACAGGTATTAAAAAGAGGAGTTTTAAAGAGATAGCACAAAGAAGATGGTGGGACAATGACAGACAGAATGTTAGTCAAGATTGTACATGTAGCAGAGATAGAGTGAATGCATATGCTAATGTTCACAGACAGGCTGCCACTCACAGGTTCAGTGATACTTATGCTAATGTTCGCAGACAAGCCACAACTCACAGGTTAAGTGACAAGAAACACCCCTCCCCAACTTGGTCTCCTGTAAATCATCCTTTGGGTCACACAGACATTCGGAGTGTTAAGCACCACCTCAGTAAGGGGAGTTCCAGCTGTAAATGACATAAGCTGCTCCAGACACCACAGCTGCTTGGCATTTAAATCGTCTATTCAGACTCCAGGCAGCCTTGGAGATCATCACCGAACAGACAGCGATGGCCCTGAATTTATGGGCTGAAGAAAGATGACAGATACGAGCCACAGTTCAACAAAACCGCCTGGCTCTCGATTACTCGTTGGCTGCTGAAGGCAGCGTTTGTAAAAGACTGGTTAATGACAATGCTCATAACGGTCAGGCGGTTAAAGACACTTCTTCAGGAGTTTGAAAATCTTCCCATGCCCAGGTTCAGACTTTGCAACCTTGGTCCAGTGTGGGATGGACTAGACTTTTTATTGGTAACTGGAGTCTGATACCCACAGCCCTTATAGCAGCTGGACTCGCTATTCTGGCCATTTTGGTGCTCCCCTGCCTAAAGACTTGTGTGCAGAATTTAATTCAACGGACCCCTCGTCAGAACACTATAACGCAAAGGATGTATGTTTCCCAAATTCTGTCTGATGATGCTGAGACTGCACTTCGTCTACTGACCCGCTGGGAAAAAGACCAAGTTTACAAGTAAAACATTCCAGTTGAGAATTCATGAAGTGTAGCTAAAAGTGAGGATTGTGAGAGATGAGTAAAACTAATATGAAAATATGAAAGATGAAGAAAACTAATGGCCAGAATAGCGAGTCCAGCTGCTATAAGGGGCTGTGGGTATCAGACTCCAGTTACCAATAAAAAGTCTAGTCCATCCCACACTGGACCAAGGTTGCAAAGTCTGAACCTGGGCATGGGAAGATTTTCAAACTCCTGAAGAAGTGTCTTTAACCGCCTGACCGTTGTGAGCATTGTCCTTAACCAGTCTTTCACAAATGCTGCCTTCAGCAGCCAACGAGTAATCGAGAGCCAGGCGGTTTTGTTGAACTGTGGCTCGTATCTGTCGTCTTTCTTCAGCCCATAAATTCAGGGCCATCACTGTCTGGTTGGAATATAGGGGTTAATTAATCATAGAAAATATGTAGAATATATGGTTATGTACTATTCATTTTGTATACATGAATCCAGTACTATGTAACAATTTAATATTTACCTCATGGTGAAGGGAAAGAATAATGTAAGTAAGGGGCAGCCACAGTATGTAGCAAAGTTGGCTGATTACAGTAGGTTTAGAATTGGCTGCTCCCCAAATACAAAAGAGAGAATATGTATGAAACAATTTAGAAGGAATGTTAAGGCAAAAGGAGGTGTTGATGTACACAGGAGACGATGGCCAGACAAGAACAAAAAGAATCCTGACAGAGACTGTCAGAAACAAAGAGAATGGAAACTAACTCAGTAAGAAGGCTAAGACAGAAGGAGGTGTTGAATAGAAGAGAAGAACATGGCCAGGTGAGAATAAAGAAATAATTAGAAATATCTGGGGTATGAATTGATTTCTGATCAAAACAACAGGATATTCTGGCCTTGAGGATTAAGATGGGAGCTCTACACCCCAGATAACTGCAGAGCAGGAAATTACTTTGTGATAAATCTTATGCAAGAAATCTAGCAAAGAAAGCCAACTTTTGTTCTGTATGATAAGGTTGAGCTATATAAACTGTAGAGACTGGACAGTAGAGGTCAGTCTTGGGGAATAGCTCACTGTGCAGGTGACCTATGAACTAACGACTGAACCTGAGCTCTGTTAAGCTTTATTCTTGTGCTGTGTAATAAACTGATTGTTGAACCAAATACCTTCTCCTATCACTTCATTTAACAAACACGCTGGACTCAGACAACACATAGACTAAATTAAGGGTAAGGTAAAGCCAGAGTCCGACAGTATAAATTCAGGGCCATCACTGTCTGTTCGGTGATGATCTCCAAGGCTGCCTGGAGTCTGATTAAACGATTTAAATGCCAAGCAGCTGTGGTGTTCTGGAGCAGCTTACGTCGTTTACAACTGGAACTCCCCTTACAGTGGTGGTTCTTAACATTTGGAATGTCTGTGTGACCCAAAGGATGATTTACAGGAGACCAAGTTGGGGAGGGGTGTTTCTTGTCACTTAACCTGTGAGTTGCAGCTTGTCTGCAAACATTAGCATAAGTATCACTGAACCTGTGAGTTGCAGCCTGTCTGTGAACATTAGCATATGTATTCACTCTATCTCTGCTACATGTACAATCCTGACTAACATTCTGTCTGTCATTGTCCCACCATCTTCTTTGTGTTATCTCTTTAAAACTCCTCTTTTTAATATCTGTAGAGGCCGGAATACCAATCAAGACTACTCCCCTAGGGCCGTTCTGTTCCCCTGGTCCATGTTGGGATCCTATATTAACCCACACTAAATAAGGTACCCCACTATGACTATACTCTATACCTGCGCCCTGTCTGCATTCTAAAGGTAAATACTTGTCACCTCTGCTGCCCCTATTCCAGGAGGACTTAATACATTGTGAGCAATTTGGTGATTTCCCAAAAATTGGGAACCAACAAGTAAACAAAACAGCAAATGGTAAAAACAACATCACAGCACTTTTTCCCGGCGTAGTGTAACTTTCAGATCAGAAGGATGAAGGATTGCACGCCAGGTGGAGGGTGGATTATCAATGTCTTTAGTCCGTGGATCAGCAGCTTGTTTAATTCGTTCTATGTGAGTCCACCCCTTTTCTTTCATTCGCTCTGCAGTGTCTGTAATCAAAAGTACACAATAGGGGCTGTCCCAGACGGGTTTTAGTTGGTGATCTTGCCATGCTTTTACATATACCCAATCACCAGATTTAATAAAATGAATAGGATGTTCCAGGGGTGGGTTTTGAGCTAATAAACCCATCCGTTTTAATTCGTATAGAGAGGCAGAATGTCCCTTTAAATATTTGGATATGTACTGGTCGTTAGCCTCAGGGGTCGGGGTATTAAAAGGTGACATACAAGGTTCGAGTATACTATCTTTCACAAACTGGTCAATTACTGGCTGCAGCCCCTTTCGGCCAGCCATCGGAATTGGATTCTGCTTTCGTCTAATTACTTGCTCAGGGTCTTTTAAAGTAACTTGCAGGGGAGGAATATCTAACACTCTATTGCTTCTTTCTGCCCATACTCCAGGATTTATTAGTTCCCGATCCTCCTCGGTTAATACATACAATTGAACCCCGATACCTGATTCCTGTGGTCTGGTGCCGATAGCCAATTGGTCCTGTAAATCTCGTCCTAACAAACAAACTCCAGCTTGGGGAACTAGTAGAATGTACTCCGTTACTATCTTCTCACCCATTTGTATTCTTACATCCCTTAATACAGGGACCGTAAAATCTCTTCCTCCTACTCCCGAAATCATCACTGTCCCCTCTATCTGAACACCCTCGGGTGGTTGTAAAATACTAGACCGGGCTGCCCCAGGATCTACTAAAAAGGTCATCTTGTCACTGTGGGGTTCTATGCTTAAATTTACCAATGGTTCTCCGTTCAGCCCCACAGTGTGTATTGACTGAGAACCGTGACCCCCCTATTCATAATCTGCTTCCATCAGTGTGTAAGATCGCATTGGGCATTCTCTCTTAAAATGTCCCTCCTTTTTTTTTACAATGGTAGCAAACTAATGCTACTGTTTCCAAATTCCTACCCGGATTACCATTAGGTCCCGGGAACGGTCGTCGTCCCCGGAATTCCCTTCTAACCTTGCCCCTGCTCTGGTCTCTACTCTCCCACTCCTGGAGCTCCTCCCAATGTCCAGGAGCTGGCACACAGCCCCTACCCTTTCCTTGCTGTTCCTCCACAACTTCCTTGACTGCCTGCATCAAAATCTTAGCCTTTCCTTTCTGTTTATTGGGCATTCTCTCTTAAAATTACGCACCTCCATACTAG
Source organism: Narcine bancroftii (assembly GCF_036971445.1). NCBI lineage: Eukaryota > Metazoa > Chordata > Chondrichthyes > Torpediniformes > Narcinidae > Narcine > Narcine bancroftii. Next base: position 34,720,053 of record NC_091478.1, on the reverse strand, counting down.
TCAGAGGCACATTTACGAAACCGAGACCCCCTCCCATGGGAACTTCCTGTAAAGGTCTCATCCAGTTAGTTTCTGGCTTATCCTATCCTTTATAATGTCTAGATTCCTGCTCTCCAGGAAATGAATCAAAGGGTTCTGCCCTTCCCTCCCGGAGGGTCTCACACTGTTTTGAATCAAAGTTTCCTCCCTCTCTTGTCAATCGAGGTGGTAATCTAGTACTTTGTGAATGGGTCATCATACCACCCCTACTTTCTTCTCCTTTCTTTAGCTGTGGGGGAGGAGGGGAAGGTGAAGAAGGGTAGAGCATAGGAGAGAGGGGAAAGATAGGAGCCGGCATAGGAGGAGCATAAGGTGGAGGAAGGGAATGTAACACATCCCATCCTTGTGTTTCAGGGACAAAAGGTTCCTCATCCTTCTTGTCCTTACATTCCTTTTCATTCAAAACCAGTTGATCAACCGATCCCCTGAGCCAGCAGGCTGCATATTCTCTGCTCTCAATATTATCTCTTTGATTTTGATAGAGCCAGATGTTCAATGCCTGACACATCCAGTCCTCCTCGGATCCGAACTTTGGCCAATATACTGAATTCCCTTTTATTGGGCTTTTAACCCATTCCAGACAGCAATACCTGACCATGGTCTGTTTGTCTTTCCCGCAGGTTCTCCCCGCACCCCAATCAGATAGCATTAATCCTAACGGACTTTGCTTAGTTATCTGATCGTCCCGTCCTTCCTTAGGACTATTTCCCTTGCTACTCACACCTCCCATACTAACAGGTAAGTAAAATTCCTCTTACCGGGATCCAGTAGCTATTCCTAGTGCGCTTCCTTAACGTGCTCCCGTCGTTTGTTCTCAATGCCTCTTCTCGGGTATCACTCGTTTCATCCACTGACCAGTCACCAGTCATCTGTGAGTCCAGCTGAATCAGCCGGGGTGCACCTACCCTCGTCGTCGGGCACTCTGTCAGTGGAGGGAGTGGGATCCCGGACGAGCCCCCATTTGTGAGAAACAGAAGTACCTTCATAGAATTTGCTCGAGAGAAATATTGAGAACAAAGAACATTTATTATACAACAATGCAAAGTTGGGTGTTTCCCCTTACCCTGGGAATACACACATACACTGGGGCTCACCCAACTTTTATACAGTTTATTTCAGTATAGAAGTACCCTCCCCCTTACATTCTTCTGCCTCCTGGATGAGTTTGGCATTAGGCAATCCTGTCTGCCTACGTGCTGTTTCTGTGAACTTGGAGGACCAGGGGGTATCCTGTCTGTGTCCCATCATGTCATTGTGCTTATTCACCTGCTTTTGTCCTTATTCACACCTTCCTAACCCTCAGGGCTTACTAACTCTTATATGCAGAACTTGCCAATTCTGTCTAAGGCTTACTAATTACATATGCGGAACTTGCTGACTCTCTCTAAGGCTAGAAGACCCTTATCTTATTCCAGACTAACTTTACTTCCTACATTCTATTATCTACCTTTATCCTATTCATACTGGCTTTATTCATTACACATAGTTTCATATTAGTTTTACTCATCTCTCACACTGGGCAAGGACCTTGCTCTGATGAGATTAACTCACAAACAGCGTGGGCAAATTTCTTTGAACTTAAAAGTACATCAAGTTTAAATATGGAAAGGTAAGTAAGTAAGTAGGAGTAGTACAGTTAATGTAGTGGTTAGCACAACGCCGTTACAGCACCAGTGATTGGGACCGAGGGATCGAAACCCATGCTATCTTTAAGGTGTTTGCACATTCTCCCCGTGTCTGTGTGAGTTTCCTCCAGGTGCTCTGGTTTCCTCTCACCATTCAAAAAAAAAAAGATATTGGGGTTTGTAGGTCAATTGGGTGTAATTGAGTGGCATGGGCTTGTGGACCGAAAGGGCCTGTTACCGTGCTCTAGATCTAAATTTTTCAAAATGTAAATTTTAAAATAAAAATCAGCCACTATCTTATTTAATGACAGTACAGATGGGCCTGAATTGGCTGTTCCTGCTTCAGTTTCTTTGTTCAGATAACCACATAATCTGCTCTTCTTTTTGTTTGAAGGATAAATATTTGACAGGGGAAATATTTTTGATCTTCTAAATATTACCACGGAAAAAGACATGACCTGGGAGACTCACTGCAGTGTTTCCTCAAATCAGCTCCAAGCTGACAACATTATAGAAACCTAATGTGTAAGTTTCCAGGGTAGGACCTGGCTTCTAATCTTTATGACGTTTCACCTTTAATCTCCAGATCTTCACATATACCGACATCCACGTGTCAGGCATGAGATGTACTCCTTCAACTCAGCTCTAAGGTTTAGTCCACTGACATAAAATGTCATGGCAAGCTTTGGAAAATAGAATGTTCTGTTTCTTCCGTTTCAAAGTGAAAGTTGCTATTTTCTCATGCTATTTTGGGTCATTGTAGAAGCTTAGGTAAATTTTTGCTGTCTGTGAATAACTCTTGATTCCTCTTGACTTTTTCTGGCATTCTGTATCTTCAGCAGATCCATCAGAAAATTGTGTCCACTCATTCATTCATACTTACTGGTTCACGATGTATCATTCTCTTTGTGGCAGAAGTACTGTGTTCGTGTAAAACAGAATAAGGTGAGAGAAGTTGACCCAGCTGTTCCTTATTTTCACAGATAGACATTTTGTTAAAAATTGTTCTATCCCATAAAATGAATACTTTGTCTACTGCTCGTTTTAAGATCCATATTTCTGTAGGGAGAGGGCTGAAGCAAAATCATTTTCCCACTCAACATTGACGGATGTCAAAGTAAATGCAAAACCACACTAATAGAGTATTCACCAACAGATAAGGGTAGAGTCATTGCCAGAACTGGTTTCAAATGGAAACAGGAAAAATGAGAATGTGATCGTATCTTGGCTGATTGCCCCAAATTCCCCTACTATGCAAAAATTTATATAACTGTGTTTTCAATAGATTTAATGAGGGGACCTCTAATAACTAATGAGATGCAACAGGTCTTGAGTCATCAATAGATCAAATTCTCATTTCTAAGTCAATCGGTCTTAGTTTTCCTACAAGATTATGATGTGCATATTTCAAGAGCATAATTGACATTCATATCTAATTACATGGACTTGGTCATGAACGTGTCTATCATGCAGGTGGAACTAGAGAGAGTAATCTCAGTTGGAAGTGTGGCCTTTCAGATGAGACCAAGGCATAGTATTAACAATCCCAGGGTGCTATGGGGAAAAGCAGGGTTCACCACAGTGTCTTGATCAATGTTTAACTCCAGCCAATATCAACAACCATCCAATTGACCTGCTGTTCTCACATTGCTGCTTGTGCCATGTCTGGCATGAGAACTGGCTACTCTCCTCCATTACAATAGTGGCTATGTTCAGTATTTCATTGACTCAGTAGTTTTTATATGTTTCAGCTATCAAATCATTCCCCAAGTGGCCCCCGCAAAATGATAGATTTATAGTCTTTCTTTTGTTATTTTTAAGACTTAACTAATTATAAATTTAAAGATATGCTTTTCAATAAAATAACTTTGGAAAGCACAGGATGTGCAATGTTTTATAGATAGTTAGTTGTGAAACATGACAGCTAATCCATGTTCTCTGAAGGTAAAGGTGCTCAGTTGCTTTCAGCTTCACATTGACAAGCAAGTGAACCATCAGCTGGCTAACATTGGGGATCAAGAGTCATTATTCTACATGGATTCCTCTCTCCATCGGTACTATAGGAAAAAGGAAACAGTAGAGCCATGGATCCAACTGAGATAGAGTGTAAGATATCATAGGATGTCTGAGACAGTAAATTAAATATCAGGGTTTTACAAGGAAGTCTGCAGATGCTGCAGTTGAATGCAATACACAAAGGTACAAGGTACTCAAGGAAATACACAAGGGCTGCCAGGGGGTAGTAAAGTGCTGGGAATGTGCCAATGGCAAGGCAGAGTGAGCAAATGTTGAAGAGTCTGCTCAAGAGAGCAAAAGACCCTTACCATGCACTATTGAAGTACAGAGCCACACTGAGCAACGGCTACAGTCCAGCCCAATTGTTAATGGGACGTTGCCTTCGCACAACTCTAACAACCCTTCCAGAGAGGTTGCAGCTGGAACTCCCAGACCTGCTACAACTCCAGAACAAGGAGAAGGAGAAGAGGTGTAAGAATGCGAAGTGGCATAACGAGAGACACAGAATGAAGGACCTGGAAAAGCTAGCACCAGGAGATGAGGTGTGGATCTCCGAAGCAAGACAGCAAGGTACAGTAATTTTGGTGGACCACAGGCCACAGTCGTACATGGTTAATAGACCACAAAGGACTCTGAGACAGAATCGGGCATCTCATTCCCATACCAGAGTCTCCAGATGTAAAGTGATAAGAGCACAAGCCGGAAATGGACCCTCCTGCAAAGGCCGGTCCAGAGACTCTGCCGACTGAAACAGAGTTTGCCAGGCATAATAAGAATGTGATCTGGTCAAGAAGTAAAGGGACTGCAGAGACTGAATCTGTAGAGACTGTAAAACACCCAGAGTGAAGAAAGACTTGTGTATTGTAAATGTTGTAGGTGTATTTGTATCGGAATGTGTAAAGGTAACTGTAGTGAGCGAAGCCACAGAAAAGGGGGTTTCGAACACAAAGAAAGGGGGATGTAGTGTAACACTATTGGTGGGATTTCGAGCAGGCTAATGTCATCATGGGCGGGACTTCCGCATCTTGGAGAGAGAGGCTTGGGACTAGCAAAGAAAAGCCTGTTCGTGTAGATATTCATTAAATGTATGGTAAAATAAAACCAGCTACAAACACGATTCCAGGCTCAGGGTCATTTTTATAACAAGCGCTTCTGAACCCAACATGACAAAGGCCTCCGGTACTTTATTGGGCCACTCATCGGTGCCAGCAGATCAATGAGAAAAATGGTCACCTTCTCTACCCATAATCCCCCATGACTCTAGGACTGCTTTGCATTTCCCTGGCTGACGCTGGCACTGGCAGAGTGATTCCAGCTGTGTGAGGGATTATGGGTAGGGAAGAATGCCATTTTTCCATTGATCCCACATGTGCCAACAAGTGGCCCTGAAGTGGCTTGATGAGATGCCAGCTCAGAGCAGCACCCCAAGGTGCTCAAGCAAGCCCCAGCAGTTCAGCACTGCACCCCTGGGAGGATGGAGATTAATTATTGGGCTAGGGACTCAGATATTGGGTAGGTAGAGTGGATAGTGGTACTCTTGTTCTCTGCCCTACCTGCCATACAGGTGGGGAGGAGAAGCTGACAGGTAAGAGGTCATAGGTGGATACAGGGGGGGAGGGTAGAAGAGAAAAGGCTGAGAAGTTATAGGGATAGAGGATAACTCTCTGAATGGAGAGGGAAGGTTAGGGAAGGGGGGCTGGAGGAAAAGAGACAGAGGGATAGGGAAAGACAGAGACTTGGGGAGATGCTTAATGGAAAGTGGATGTTAATGCCATCTGGTTGAAGTGCTCAAATGGAATATAAGGTGTTCCTCCAATTAATTATCAGTACTGTGTTAGAGGAGTACTCTAGTGCAGTGGATAAAGCTTTGTGGCAGCTGACCACATTTTTCATAACTAAGCCATCAAGTGGACACAACCTTTGACCGCAAGCATCCAGCAGGGAGAGAGAGAACGAGCACGATAGGTATAACGGGAAGATGAATAAGGGAGGAGGCAGTGACAGGAGGTCCTAGCTGTCTTTTCTGTGAGAAACTAACTAATCACCCTTTGGTTTTAATAAGAAGCAAAAGTGGAATCAATGTGCCCAGCCATTTAGTGAGTCCACATGCATTCACAACAGATCTTGGAAATGTTTGGCCTCTGGTTGATAAGTAGATGTGATTCACATCACATCCAACCCAAATTATTATCATTTTAAACAATTGAGTTGAATCATCTTCTTTTGATGTCCAAAGGGATTGCGTTTCTCCTCATCATCAACATCTTGGATACCATCATTAACCAAAAATTAACCCATACCAGGAACAACATTGCTGCAACTGGAGGAACAAGTCATTGAATGGTTATTCTGAGGCGAGGGATTTTTCTAATCCTGCAAAACATTTCCACCATCCAAAAGTCCCAAGTCAGGAGTGCAATGAAGTATTTTCTCCTGGTCTGGATCAGTGTGGCTCCAATGATATTTGAGAAACTTTGTATCATCCAGACAAAGTAGTCAACCGCTTATTCAACCATCACCCTGCAAGTATTTTCCTTCCACCTCTGGGATGCTGTAGTTATATTGTGTGTGTTTACAAATTATAGTGATAATCTGTGCATGGGTACTTTGATGCATCCAGATAACCTGAAACATCTCCATTCAGATTAGAAAAAAAAACTGGAAACACATGGGTGCATCTTCATCTGCAAGACAGATACAATCCTGAATTGGAAATGTATCACCAGAATCCTGGAACACCCCAAGTAACACATTGAGAGTATCTTTAAAAGCACTGACAATTCCAAGAGACATGTTGGGAGGCTACTCAGATTACTCAAGAAATGATGATCTACAATCACACCTTAATCAAAAAAGGTCACCCATACCTGTCACCAACCCCATTGTTACCTCGCCCACAATTGCTTATTTTTCCAGTGTCCACTTGTGAGCAAACAATGAGAAGCTTGTGGATCAGGCAGGGAGAAATGGTCCTGATAAAAAGACATGGAAGTTCCAGCATCTGCAGTTTTGAGTTTCTTCTCTCGGAAAAATTCCAAATAAATTAGCAATCTGAGCTGCTCTTGGGCAGCATACAATTAATAACGGTTCTCCTTATGAATAACCTTGGTCTTTTTTTAAGAAATGTTCATGACCCCAAATCACTTTGTAAAGAGCAGTTGCAAATTAATTGTGGGCCTGGAGACTGCATACATGTGGTGGGACTGGATCATGTCATCTTGCCTTTCTCACCAGATGAGATGATCATTTCAAGGGATGCACGCATAAGGTTCTCCATCAGTGGCCCTCAACATCAGGCCACATGCAATCACTTAACATGCTTCTATTTTTCAAACATCACACCCAAGGCAAAATGTGTAATTTAAATTGAATTTTATTAAATATTAAATCAGGCATATATTATTCAAACTTTGTGGAGCTCCACCATAAAAAAATAAGATCAAAGTTAGTAATAAAAGTGCTTCAACATCAAAATTGACACATTGACAAGAACCTTCTTCCCTGATCACCGACCTGCAGTGAAAATGAACTGTCCAAAAAAATAGCAAAGGCCTTGATAACAAAAATGAAGGTTAGAAGCTTTAGTTCTCACAGCCACAGAAACCTTCAGCGCCCTGCGCAGTTCATTGCACAGGCCACCGCCTGTCCCAATCATGTTCTGAGTCCCTAATAAATAAACGAGTCTTCTTTTCGCCCCCGCAATTCACTTGGTCTTTGTGTGTAGTGTGGAGTAGGTCCCCAGGAGTCTGTCCCAGTGGGTGAAATAAGGTGCATAGTTGGTTTTGAACTTCAAGTGATGGAGATCGTGATGAGGAGCCCCTCCGTACAACCCGAAGGGCACCAGTCTGTGGGTGGACCAAGGGAAGTCATAGCCCGAGTGGTCCTCCACTGAGAGCCAGATGTTGAAGGTGAAGAAGAGCAGTCTGGTGAGGGGATGGCAGCCCAGGATGGCCGGGTTGACGGCGGCGAAGAATCCCAAGGACAGGGTCTCCCAGGCGCCCGAGTGCTCGGTGGTGAGAGCGAAAGTGGCCGTGTACTTGTGGTGCGCCTTGTGGAAGTTGCGGTAGAGCCAGGGCACCTTGTGATGCAGGAGGTGCCACGCGAAGTACTGGAAGTCGAAGAGGAGCAGGCAGGCAGCGATGTCCAACAGCGTCCTGGGCAGCTCGGGCGCAGCTCGGGGCAGATGCACCGGGCGCCAGTACCAATGCGCCACGGACAGCGGGAAGATGTAGAGCAGATGGTTGTACAGGGTCTGCGCCAGGCAGCTGGCCATCATCCGCGCACTCGGGTTGTTCTGCCCCTGGATCTTGTAGCGCTTCAGGAAGGCGAGCCTGGGCGCCAACAAGTCCAGGACGACGAAGGGCAGGCAGAAGGCGAGGTAGACCCCCAGAGAGAAGGCGATGGGAAAGAAGGGCGACTTGATCCAGCCCTCCATCCCGCGTACCCAGTCCCAAAGCGACTGCAGGCAGAGGGCGGCGTGGGGCGGGGAGTCGCTGCCGTTCATGGTACATTCGAGCGCCCTGAAAGCCGCCAGCCTCCCTTTATGTGACTCGGACGGGGCGGAGCGCATGACACCCACTCCCTGAACACTGTTGGTTCCCTATCGGCCGGATTAACTCTAAATATGGTAAGGGAACTGTAATTCCCCCCCACACCTCCCCGCAAACCTCTAACATAAAACGATACTTTATTATGTGCAGTAAATGGAACAAAACAACCCTTTTACTGCTAGGATTTTCTGCCAATAATTTCTCTCTTGAGCCCAGTAACTGTAGCTTTGATTTGTATTCAGGCGTTTGCTTTCATGAAGTTCTCTATTCCAATGTCCATTTATTCCGTGGCGCACTGCATTATAACCCCTACATGAACGCCACGGATTCTTTATGGGCATTAACTCTCTTTTTGCAACGACCTCTTCCTGTTCTTGCGGGTGCTTTCAACGGGAATAGGCACAGGGTGGGTTAACTTCGTGCCAGGGCCCCACTTCTACTCCAAAACTTAGAACGGAATGAAGAAATGCTGTCGACGGTCGTTGCATTCTCTGTAAAAATATCCGTCAGAGACTAAAACGTTTCTCCTTGATTGAATGTAGTTCCTCTTACATAAAAAGTAGATAATAGACAATAGGTGCCGGAGTGGGCCATCTAGCCCATTTGTTCCGATCTTCCACTGCCCCTTGCCTTCTCCCCAGAACCCTTAATTCCCCTGTCCCCAAGAACCTTATCTCACTACCGCTTGAACTTATCCAGAGAACCTGCCTTCTGAACAATAATTGGAGATTATGATAGACAACTTCAACCTGAACACAAAGATAATTTCAAGTTTGCAGAAATTGAAAAACATTAAATAAACTTTTATTGAATTTAGCATGTTTAATTGCATAATAATGAGAACAGCTTTTATTAGTTCAACTGACCTAAAATGTTTTGTCTCTGATTTTAATTTATACTCAGCATCTGATGCCTCTCAATAATAGTCAGTTAGCTTTGATGGATTCCAGTTGCCCTGATACTGCTTTTCCATGGTTGTACTGTCCTGGTGAAACTTTTCACTATGTTCATCCTCAGTCAGCTAGGGTGAAGTCCAAATGTGAGTGCTATAGTTAAATACACTCACTGTGCTATTGGCTGAAGAACATGTGCAATCTATATCCATGTGATGCACAGCATCCGTATATATGAGCTGCTTTTATAGCCTGTCTCCATCTATCCTAACTGAACGTGCCCAGGCCTAAGACAACCATCTGCATAGCACCTGCTCTGAGTCCATGCCCAGGCCCGCTTGGATTGACCCAAACAGCTTGCTCTTGTGGGCAATATACTACTAAACTTAAAATATGACAGAAAATCACAAAAATAGGTTATATTTTTTAAAAAAAACAGTATTTGATAAGAAAATGTTAATGTGATTTTCATGATCAGCAGGCCCAAATTCCCTAAAATACACCCAAAGGTGTTCAGGAAGCAAAATTTTCATTGTCCAGAGTAACATCCAAACATTGCAATGACCAACGTTAGAACAATTTTGCTGGTAAAGGCCAACAGTTCTAGATGATCAGCTTACCTGCCAATAAGGGCAGCTGTCCTGGACTTGCTCAGTCAAACAAAGTTCAGAAGTTACTCTGCATTAATAGGACCTACATGTTTTAGATGCTACCTCGTTCATTCTCAATGGTGTTACTGCATCCTCCCCAACACATCAACTCTCAGATCCTGCACAAAGTTTGATCTGGTGCATAGGTTTGCTTTTCTTTAATCAGTTTTTTATGCTTCTAAATTATTTACAAGCATTCTAAGGTAAGTTCATGATTTTTTAATTCAGGTTTTATAAAAATATATTCATTATTAGTTCTCCATTTTTTTTTTAACTTTATTTAAAATTTTATGACATGAATAAAATAAAAATTACATTTAAAGAAATAATAAAAAATAAGATAATAAAAATTAGAATCTTCTTTGGCTTGGCTTCGCGGACGAAGATTTATGGAGGGGGTAAAAAGTCCACGTCAGCTGCAGGCTCGTTTGTGGCTGACCAGTCCGATGCGGGACAGGCAGACACGATTGCAGCGGTTGCAAGGGAAAATTGGTTGGTTGGGGTTGGGTGTTGGGTTTTTCCTCCTTTGCCTTTTGTCAGTGAGGTGGGCTCTGCGGTCTTCTTCAAAGGAGGCTGCTGCCCGCCAAACTGTGAGGCGCCAAGATGCACGGTTTGAGGCGTTATCAGCCCACTGGCGGTGGTCAATGTGGCAGGCACCAAGAGATTTCTTTAGGCAGTCCTTGTACCTTTTCTTTGGTGCACCTCTGTCACGGTGGCCAGTGGAGAGCTCGCCATATAATACGATCTTGGGAAGGCGATGGTCCTCCATTCTGGAGACGTGACCCATCCAGCGCAGCTGGATCTTCAGCAGCGTGGACTCGATGCTGTCGACCTCTGCCATCTCGAGTACCTCGACGTTAGGGGTGTGAGCGCTCCAATGGATGTTGAGGATGGAGCGGAGACAACGCTGGTGGAAGCGTTCTAGGAGCCGTAGGTGGTGCCGGTAGAGGACCCATGATTCGGAGCCGAACAGGAGTGTGGGTATGACAACGGCTCTGTATACGCTTATCTTTGTGAGGTTTTTCAGTTGGTTGTTTTTCCAGACTCTTTTGTGTAGTCTTCCAAAGGCGCTATTTGCCTTGGCGATTCTGTTGTCTATCTCATTGTCGATCCTTGCATCTGATGAAATGGTGCAGCCGAGATAGGTAAACTGGTTGACCGTTTTGAGTTTTGTGTGCCCGATGGAGATGTGGGGGGGCTGGTAGTCATGGTGGGGAGCTGGCTGATGGAGGACCTCAGTTTTCTTCAGGCTGACTTCCAGGCCAAACATTTTGGCAGTTTCCGCAAAGCAGGACGTCAAGCGCTGAAGAGCTGGCTCTGAATGGGCAACTAAAGCGGCATCATCTGCAAAGAGTAGTTCACGGACAAGTTTCTCTTGTGTCTTGGTGTGAGCTTGCAGGCGCCTCAGATTGAAGAGACTGCCATCCGTGCGGTACCGGATGTAAACAGCGTCTTCATTGTTGGGGTCTTTCATGGCTTGGTTCAGCATCATGCTGAAGAAGATTGAAAAGAGGGTTGGTGCGAGAACACAGCCTTGCTTCACGCCATTGTTAATGGAGAAGGGTTCAGAGAGCTCATTGCTGTATCTGACCCGACCTTGTTGGTTTTCGTGCAGTTGGATAATCATGTTGAGGAACTTTGGGGGACATCCGATGCGCTCTAGTATTTGCCAAAGCCCTTTCCTGCTCACGGTGTCGAAGGCTTTGGTGAGGTCAACAAAGGTGATGTAGAGTCCTTTGTTTTGTTCTCTGCACTTTTCTTGGAGCTATCTGAGGGCAAAGACCATGTCAGTAGTTCCTCTGTTTGCGCGAAAGCCGCACTGTGATTCTGGGAGAATATTCTCAGCGACACTAGGTATTATTCTATTTAGTAGAATCCTAGCGAAGATTTTGCCTGCAATGGAGAGCAACGTGATTCCCCTGTAGTTTGAGCAGTCTGATTTCTCGCCTTTGTTTTTGTACAGGGTGATGATGGTGGCATCACGAAGATCCTGAGGCAGTTTACCTTGGTCCCAACAAAGCTTGAAAAACTCATGCAGTTTGGCATGCAGAGTTTTGCCGCCAGCCTTCCAGACTTCTGGGGGGATTCCATCCATACCTGCTGCTTTGCCACTTTTCAGTTGTTCAGCGCAAAAATTAGAATACTACATCATTAAACTACACAAATTAACCCCCCCCAATAATTATAACACCACATTAATCATCTAATTTAAAATTAGTCCAACCCTCCCCCCAAAATAAAGAGTGAAGAATTAATTAACAATGTTGTAAATAAAATAGAAAAAACCCCACTTACAAAAAAAGGATAAAACTTAACAACAAAAAAAATTACTAACAACAAAAAAAATCAATACTAAAATAATACCCTTAAAGATATATTTAAATCAAACATAATACATGTATTTAACAAATGAAATCCACTTTAAAACTAAGTTCAAATATTAAAATCATATATCAACCACATATCTGTTATACAAAAAATAATAATTAATAATACATAAATACAGAATTTCCGTTAATACCAAGTTTCCTTTATAATTCATCGAGAGAACAAAAACATCCCTTAGAAAAACAATCAGATAAACTTTTTATTCCCTTCCCCTCCCCTTATAAAAAAAAAGAAAAAAAAAGAAAAAAGTTCAAACTCTTATAAAATTCTCCATATTCTTCATTTATAACATCTTCAAAATTCTCTATCGAAATTAACTTAATTTTATTAAACTCTTCTCCCTCAATGTATTTGTACTTAATTTTCTTCTTTTTCTTCTTATCACCTTTCCCCTCATCTTCCTCTTCATCTAATTCAACATCCTCAATTTTTGACTTATTATCTTCTGTGACAACATCCTCTTAAAAAAGAAAGAAAAAAGAGAAACCCCCCCCAAAAAAAGAGAAAATAAAGGAGAGAAAAAAACCTCCTAATTCCCTCTCAATTACAATCAGAAAACAAAAACAGTTTAAAAAAATTATTTATTTTAAAAAAATAATAAAAAAAACCTTCACTTCTTAACCCAAAAAATTAAAAAGAAAAAAAAAACAGGTCGGAGGTCCAAGATACGAGTATGTAAGGCACAAGAGTATAAAAGTGGGAGATGTGTGGTCTGGAAGAAAACCTTTGCAAATTACTACCTGAACTTGGACTTCATCTTCTTTTGATACAATAGGCATGTACTACTTGTGGCAGAACCCTTTTAAAAAATGCATTAAATCAGGCAAAAGTCCATTAAAAGGAACATTGCAGCATATTGCTCATGGGATTGCTTGCCAAGAAAAGGCTGTGTGGCCCTCTGAAGTGCCAGTTGATGAAGCAGACAAACACGATGGAGTCAAACAATAATCATGGCTTTTATTAACAGAAACTAATAGTACAATAATGAAAGACAGTGGGTGCACATACCCAAGGGGAGTGTCTTTAACAGTAGAGATAATGCACAGCCAATGTTAGTAAGGCAAGGCTAGCCTCACTGGATTCACCACACCCTCACTGGATTCACCACACCCTCACTGAATTCACCACATCCTCACTGGGAGCTGAATGAGCAGTTCACAACTGTGGCCGCCTTGCTGTTCTCTACTCATGAAACCACTGTGTGGTTACATGAAAGGCTGCAGTGAAAGTGGGAGAAAATTCAGGGGAAGAGAGATACAAATCACCATCCTCAATGATTTCCCCAAGAAGCAACTGTGACAGTACAGGTTCTATCACCAATGTGTATATGTATAGATTGTAGTGTAGGATGCCTGAGATTGGCTGAGAGCTTAGCCATGCTTATTGGCAGGTCTTAAAGTGTTGCTCCTAGCCAGACTAGGTCATTCTGGACTGGACTGGACATGTGATACGCTCCAGTCTTCTAGTTAATAAAAGCCTTGGTTTGGATCAACAAGCCTTTGATTCTTTCGACGCGCTCTACAGCAACTGCAGGCACCATCGATTCTGGAATAATACACAAAAGTGTTGGAGAAACTCAGTAGTTCCTGCAGCATTCATAGGAAGTAAATGGTAACTAGCATTTAGAGCCCAGGCTCTTTGTAAGGTATCAGAAAAATTCCACTCAGCCCTAGCATCCGGAGACTTTCTTCTTTAACTCTTTAGTATAATATAAATGTACATAATGGAATCAATTCCTGAGGTTATGCTCTTTCATCAACATTTTGGCAAAGTGCTTTTTAAACTGAATGTTGTTGAGAAGCGTGGATTTATTATAACCTGGCGGCTAAATTTCTGGACTGCTCAAAGGGTTGTCTGTGTATTCTTTGTGCTGAGGACACACAAGAAATAACTGAGCATGAGTATCATGGCTAGAGCTTCCTCCCACTCACCTCAGATATCAAAAGTATTGCAACAAGGCTGAAAAATTTGCAACTGTGCAAACCCAGATCATATCTTCAAAAAGCAACTACAAGTGAAATGAAGAAAGCACCCATGTGATGAAGTCAGTGCCATCAACCCACCCAGGTATGACGACAGGGCCCAATGAAAGAAGTAATAGGATAGGGACCATCTTCCTGATGCACAACTCCTTGAGGTGGACAATATTATTGGGCCTTTTTGCATTGGAAACCCGCTAAATTGGCATGTGAACGACCCGTTTTTAAATCCTGGTAGGGTCATTCACACTGAATCAAGAAAACCCAGTTCAGTGCACCCTTTCCCATTACCGCCCTGGTACCACTGAGCAAAGGTGGGGGGGGGGGGGGGTCCCAACTTCTAGCGGTAACTTCCTGAGTGACGGATTATGTACACACAGGGCAGTGAAATTGTAGTGGGTATAAAGTGCACACACGCATAATTTATAAAAGGGCTTGAGAAAAAACTTGCACAATTTAATAAGACGTACACACATAATGTATAAAGGAGCATGGGAAAATGTATGCTACTCCCACTCCTGCCAGGCTTCACCACATCTGCAAACTGTCTGTTCTGCCAAGAGGTCGCACGCACCTAAGGAACGTCAACAGCACGTATCTAATGGGACCTGGCAAACCGGGTCGCCCGTTCACACTGGAGAAGATTTGAAACAGATCGGCTTTGATACAACCTCCCTAGGCGGTCAAAATGGACCCCCCCCCCATACCAGTTTGGGAGTATTCACACTGGTAGGGTGAACTGATAAATTGTCGTTTAATTCCTGTTTTCAAGCGCCAGTGTGAAAAGGACTATTGATAGTACCTGACGAGAGAAGTGGGAACATTCTCTCTGGCGGAACAACCAGATTTATCCCACATGAACACATAATCCAGAAATGGATCACACCATTAATCAGAAGCATTAAAAAAAATCCAGTAATAAGTTTTAACAAAAAAAGTGCATCAATTGAATATAAAGCAGGGATAAATGCAAAAATATAATCAGAAAATCCTAGAAATACTCTTGCAGGTCAGGCTGCAAGAAAAGAGTAACATGTAATATTTCTGATCAAAGACTGATCTGCGGAGTATTTCCCAGCATTTTCTCTTTTTATTTTAAAATTCAAAGGCAGTGCACGGCTTTCTTTCCATCCTCAGTGTCATTTTGTCTTTAGTTTGATAGTGAAACACACAGATGTGCTGGGGAAACTCAGCAGGTCACTCACCATCCACAAGAAGTAAAAGTTTCAGGCCTGTGTCCTTCATCAGGAATATGGAAAACCATGTAGACAGGTTGTTTCAGCTGCACGTTTGTGTATTGTACTGCTTTAGGTGAAGGAGACTGGTTTTGGATCTTACATTGTCAACCACCATGTGCTTTAAAAATTCAATCATACTTTGATCACTCTTTCTGAGAGGATCCCTAAATATGACACCATTAATTTCACCTGTCTCATTGCACCGGACCAGATCTAAGATAACATAGTCCCTTGTGGCTTCATAATGTACTGTTCAAGGATACTATTGCATTCTATGAGCTTCACCTCAAGGGTATCTCCACTGACTTGACTTGACCAATTGTTACAGAGTTCTGTGTTGTGTATTGGCCTTTGTGTTGTGTGGTTTTGTGTTGGAAAGTGACAGTTTGCCTGAGAGAGCTAAGGTGAAGGTGGACTGCTGAGAGAGTGGGAGATGGTTAACCTCCTTGACTGATCGAGGTAGAGTGGAATGGGGAGCATGCAAAGGGCTATGGGTGGGATTGGTCTCGTGTCCAGCCAGCAGCAGCCAATCAGAGTATAACAGTGGTTTACCACACTTTGTAACTGTTACAGAGTTCTGTGTTGTGTATTGGCCTATGTGTTGTGTAGTTTTGTGTTAAAAAGTGAGTTTGCCCTTGAGAGCCAAGGTGAAGGTGGACTGCAGAGAGTGGGAGGTGCACTGAGCATGTGCAGAAGATGATCTAGAAATTTCTGGACTTGGAAGACAAACCACGATTGGGTTTGGCTGTGAAGTGGAAGGAGGCCCAAGCAGAGTCATTGTCTTGGAGGCAGTTTAGAATGTTGGGCATTTTAAAAGCGATGAACATTCCGAAGGCAGCCAGAAGGATCCAGACCAAGCCATTGTTCCTCCCTCTGCAAGCAACACGAGAAGACCACTTTGAATTTTGTGCTCTCTCTCTCTCTCTCAAAGATCTTTTGGCT
Source organism: Narcine bancroftii (assembly GCF_036971445.1). Taxonomy (NCBI): domain Eukaryota; kingdom Metazoa; phylum Chordata; class Chondrichthyes; order Torpediniformes; family Narcinidae; genus Narcine; species Narcine bancroftii. The sequence continues at coordinate 34,703,733 of NC_091478.1, read as the reverse complement.
TCAGTTTACCAAACAAGCTGAATTTTGTTTATGATCTTTCCTTTAGTTGAGATCGAAGTTTTGTGAGTCTTATGTGTTTTGTGTTTGTTTTGTGTCTAAGTGTTTCTGTGGGCTGGTTGGAAGTATATCTTAGACTTTAGTTACATGTGTTATATTTAGGCTGGGGAATTTATTAGTTTTACACTGTTATAGAAATTTGCATAGTAACCAGTGGGCATTGTTATAAAAGGGGGGATTTTGAATTAAAGGTTGAAGGTCAATTTTTGTTAATAAAGTAATTGTTCATCTTTACCCCTGTGTGATATGCCTTCTTTGTGTTTGCTGGTTTGATCTTGTAACACCAATCAATATGTAAGTTAAAGTCCCACCTGACCCCTGCCGTTCCATTCTTGCATGTGGCAGCTGTTGATTTCCATGCTGGCGTAGTTATTATTTGGTGGCCTATACGCCATTCCCACTAGAGACTTTCCCCTCTTACTATTCCTAATATCTATCCAGATCGACTTAACATGTGGCTCCTGAGAGCCTATATCATGTCTCATTTTTGACTTGATCTTATCTTTAATTAAGTGCAACACTACCTCCTTAATCTTCCTACCTGTCCTTCTGAATTACCTGATCCCCTAGATGTTTTATTCCTAGTCATCTCCACCCAATAACCACATATCTATAATGCAACTAAATTATTCCCATTTGTATTGGTTTATGCCACAAGCTCATTAAACTCTGTTTCAAGTATTATGGCCATATGAATTTGTTGCACTCTTGTTCAAATGGGGAAGCTCAGTTAGCGTAGCTGTTCACGCAATGCTGACACAGTGCCAGCAATTGAGACCAGGGCTCGAAACCCACGCTGTTTGTAAGGAGTTTGTACGTTCTCTTTGTGTCTGTGTGGGTTTCCTCCATTGTAGTCCAGTTTGCTCACACCGTTCGAAACCTTACCAGGGATTATGTCAATTGGTGGGCTGAAATGGCCTGTTACCGTGCTGTATGCAGTATGTCGATGTCTAAATAAACTGCCCTTATGCTCATTTTCCCTTGCAACCGCTGCAACCGTGTCTGCCTGTCCCGCATCGGACTTGTCAGCCACAAACGAGCCTGCAGCTGACGTGAACATTACCCCTCCATAAATCTTCGTCCGTGAAGCCAAGCCAAAGAATGCTCATGCCCAGAATTAGAGCAGTGTCGTATTTGATGAATAATTTTAAAAATATGTACTCTTGCCTCTCCCCTCTATTCTGCCCACTTCCCTTTGTTCCTTTGTAACTACATCATTCATAGATCATCTACCCCTACGAATAGTCTGTAAAATCACATTGGTGGGAAAGTTCAGCAGCTCGTAGTTTATATTGCAAATATAACCAACGTTTTGTGCTTGAGCAACAAATGGACCATGGTAAGTTTTTGCAACTTTATCAATGGTTGCTCCATATATGCCTACTGCTTAATGTGCCCACCTTTTAACAATTTGGAGATTTTGATACAATGTCCTGTATCTAGATCACATCCCATCCCAATTCTGTCAGTGATGCTAATCTGTTCTTTTTTCCCCACCAATGTGCAGAACTAATGCCAATACTCACCCTCTCCCTGCTTCCTGCAAATGTTCAATGTATGGCAATACATTGGTAAATGTCCTGCTTACCTGAGGTTCAGGTTTATTGCAATATATTCTGAGGCACAGTGAATAGGTCTATTTGCAAGCTGTTCAGCTAGTCAGCAATAAGAAACAGTGGCCAAGTTGTAGCGAAAGATCAAGAAGTACAAAACAAAGCAAAATGATCTCTGTACTGAGGTTCATTCAGATGGGAAAAAAAATGGTCCTTCAGTCTGGTGGTGCGTGATACATGTGAACTCTTCCCAAAGGGAGAGGGGGAGAAGAGTGTTTGCCTCGAGTGGCCAAGGTCTTTTGACATATTGTCTGCTTTCCAAGGTGATGGGAAGTTTAGGTGGAGTCAATGGAGGGCAGGATGGTTTGTGTGAAGTTCTAAGCTGTGTCCTCAATTCTCTGCAGTTTCTTCTAGTCTTGGGTGGAGCATTTTCCCATACCACACAGTGATGCATTCTGACACGATACTTTCAGTCTGCATCAGGAGAATGTGTTAATGGATATGTGACATGCCTCAATCTTTTCCTCCAGATCTATTCTGAAGTAATACTCAACAATGCTTCATCTTGATATTGCTTACAATATGTAATACTTTGTGGAAAATAACCATCTCCAGAACCACATTTAAAAAATATAATTAGTGCATGATTCATTGGAATGTTCAGAAGCAGTGAAAAGCAAATCATTTTTTTCTCATTTGCAAGTTTGGCCTGTGTTGTAACCATTGCCAGAAATGTTAAATGAGGATCCGAACTCCCATTCTTGGTTACCCAGAGTAATGAAACAACAGATACAGAGTTTTCCAAACTCCGTGCTCTTTTCTTCGATTCTCAAGACATAGACCTATTTACTCAAAATGGCATAATCTATTTATAGTATTTATGCAAGCTTGTGACTTCAAGTCACAAGGCAATCGCGTGAGGCCTTTAGTTAATGGATGGCTCCCATGTCACTCTGATTAGGACTCTGGCACCCTGGAATCGGGATAAATTGTTTCTTAGCCTTGAATGAATCTCCATGCAATGCAACAGATGCAACATAATCCCTTGGATGATGGAGATGATATATAAAGAAAGTTTGAGTAGGCTGTGCCTGTTCTCATTGAATCTTATAAGAATGAGATGTGAGATCTTGAGTGAGATTGACAAGGGTGGATGCTGAGACTATGTTTTCCATATGGAGGTTTCCAGAACTAGGAGGCATCATTTGTGGAGTTTACAGAGGTTTGGTATGACACAAGAAACCTTGGAAAATTTCTTTGGATGTGTTATGGAAACTGTACTGACCAGCTGCATCAAGGTCTAGCATCAGGAGACCAATATTCCTGAGTGTAAAGCCCTCCAAAAAGTAGTGGATACAGCCCAGGATATCACAGACAAAACCCTTCTCACCATCGGGAACATCGACATGGAATGTTGCCGTCGGAGAGCAGCAGCAATCATCAAGGATCCACACCATCCAGTACATGCTCTGGTCTTGCTGCTACCATCAGGAAAGAAGTCTAGGTGCCACAAGACTCACACCACCAGGTTCAGGAACAGCTGCTCCCCCTCCACCATCAGACTCCTCAACAACAAACTCAATCAGGACCTCATTTAAGGATTCTTACTTTTGCACTTTATTGATTTTTAAAAAATTCTCTCTATATTGCACAGTTTGTTTAGATTTGTTATCTGTTTACAGTTCTTTATTTGTCTACATTAATACACTCTGCACAGTTTTTCTTTGCACTACGGGCAAAGAGGTAATTCTACCTCGCCCGCAGAAAAAAGAATCTCAGGGTTGTATGTGATGCCATGTATGTACTCTGACAATACATCTGAAATCTAATCTAATCTAAATCTAATTGCAGAATAAAGAATTTCCTCCTGATTGTGGAAATGAGGAGAGGTTTCTTCTCTCAGAGAGTTGTGACTCTTTGGAGAGGTGTGAAGATGGAGATTGACAGACATTTGAAAGACAAGGGTATTAAGGGTGTTATGGAGAGAGATTGGTTAAGTTGTGCCAAGGCCAAAATTGGATCAGATGTGCTTTAATTGAATGGCAGAGCAGGCTCAAAGAGTTTATGAGCTATTCTCTTGATTCTTATGTCTTTATTCTTATCTTACTCAACCTAATGGCAGATATGGGAACTAATCACAATGTGCAAGGCGAAGCTATGGTTCACCCTCCTAGAAAAAGGCTCTGCAATCATTTCTCTACCAGGTGATTCTTCATCTTTGACCCTCTGACCATTTCAACAGATGAACCTTTAAGTCACGCACTTGGCAGATCCTAAGCATTCAATGCTAATTCACAGGCTTCTCACCAACCTGCCTCCATCCCTCTTCCCCCACAACCCACTAAATTTGACTTGTTCATTAGTAGAAATCAAACAAGGTTGCACCTTGGGATTTAGGGTCCAGAAGAGAGGAGTTTTGAAGGATACTGGATTTTTATTACTTCCATTTTAGTTAATTTAGAGATACAGCACAGTGACAGACGCCTTTGATCCATAAGCCCATGCAGCCAAAATACACCAATGTGACCAACGAACTGACTAACCCCGTACATCTTTGTTTAATTAACAAATTTGTAAGTTGATGTGATGGAAAAGTTGTGATTATATTTTTATTTCACTCATTTGATTTCTTAAGTGGTTATACGTTCTTAATGCAATTAAAACCAGCAAACTGTGAAGTGTGAAGCAAAGAGAGCATGCTTTGATTGGCCAAGGCACATAAAATACACTCCAAGGCTGAGACTGGCCCAAATATTTATGCAAAGATGTGAAAGTCACTGATTAGGTTTCTGTAGATATATATAGCTTTTGTTGAGAAATCTTTCACTTCCATGCCACAGGGAATTTCCACACTCTCTCACTCTCAGCACCCAGTAAGTTTGTTTATTTGCATGTGGACCAATGTTGCTTTATTCTTCTCTTTTTGCATAATATAGGACTGCAAGACCTATTTTAAATCATCTCATTTGATTATCTTTCAGCAATCATTCGGAATTTACTGAGCATCCCTCCAATTGTTTTCCTCGGAGTACTCTAATGTGAAGATTAGATGCTCAATTTCCGATTTGAAATTAAATTTTCAAACCTTGTGGGACCCTTTGTGAAGTATTGTTATCATCGGTGATTTGCTAATGAAGGTAGAAGTGTTGACTGATGAGGCCAACTAGGTAATTTATCATTCTGATAAGAATTCTGTCTTCCTTTCCTTTTTTTTGGCCAAGCAGCTCCTTTCTTGGTAGTGGATTTGGAATTACCTCTTTTTAAATAATAAAATGATAAAATATCAATAAATATAATCTGTTTAATGAAATTATGGAGTTCTTTCGATGAAATCATATGATTTAAGTGTAATTTTAATATCCATATGTACTCTGAATTTTTGGATGTGAAATTTCAATGTTAATAAAAATATTGAGAAAGGAAGAGTGTTGCTTATGTACATGGCACTATCATCAAATCCATCTTGGGATCAGGGCATATATCAGATTTGTGGAGTTTCAGTAGAATATCTTATTTCTTCTCGATAAAGTGTCTCTACCTTAAAAGTTGATGGACCATTTCTTCCCAAGGATGCTTTTTTCCATCTTCTCAAGGTTTGCACAAGCTTCCACCATCTGCATCGTGGGCTTGTTTTCAGGTGGAAAAGTCCTAATTCTGGAAATTGAACCCTGAACATTTCAGCATCTCTACCCCCTTCTTCCTGTCTGTCTTTGGGTATTTATTAAAACGTATCCCTTTGATCCACTAATCCACTAACCTAATTTTATTTGATAACCTCCTGGAACATTTCACTTTGTGCCACACAACTGCTGTAAATGAAAAATCACAGAGTTATTTCTTTTTATTTTTTAAATTAAATTTAAATTTAGTCGTACAGCATGGTTATGGGCCCTTTCAGCCCATGCCACCCAATTACACCTAATTGATCTAAAACCTCTGGTACATTTTGAATGGTGGGAGCACCGAGAAGGAACCCCTCACAGACACGGGAGAATGTACAAACTCCTTACAGAGTGCAGCATTCGAACGCCAGTCCTGATCGCTGGCGCTGTAACAGTGTTGCAGTAACCGCTACGCTAACCATGCTGCCCTTAATTCAATTTTTCCATGGAAGGTGGCCATTTTCTCCCCAGACAGCATCACTGGTTGACTTGAGGGCTTGTTAGGCGGTTGGTCGACATGGAACTGCAGTTGTCTCCTGAACCATGGACGTTAAATTGTTGACAGTCCCCCAAGTGCCAATCAGCCAAATCAGCTGATTATAGTGACCAAATGCTGGGCATGAGCATAAGGGCAGTTTATATGAACAATGTGTGCAACAAAACTTTATTTGAAGGCCCATATTTGACACAGGGTTAATGAGCTTGTGACACAAATCAATACAAGTAGATATAATTTAGCGGCCATTATAACATATGGTTGTAGGGTGGAGATGACTGGGAATTAAATATCCAGGGATATCAGGTAACTCAGAAGGGCAAGTAGGAAGGTCAAGGAGGTTGGGTAGCACTCTTATTTAAGGATGAGATCAGGGCAAACGTGAGAGATGATATAGGCTCTCAGGAGCAAAATGTTGAGTCCACCTGGATAAACATTTGGAACAGTAAGGGGAAAAAAAATTACTGGAGGGAATGTTCTACAGGGTCCAAGCTGCCAAATAATAATATTATGGAAGCGCAGAAATTAAACGATGATAAAGCTGTCGCATGTTAGAATGGAATGGCAGTGGTCATATGGGATTTTTTTTAAACTTGCATGTTGATTTGTCAAATCAAGTTAGTGGAGACACCCTTGAGGAGGAGCTCGTTAAATGCATCTGCCTAAAGAACATTAGAAATAGGAGCAGGAGTAGGTCATCCGGCCCCACCATTCAATGAGATCATGGCTGATCTGATGATAGGCTCATATCCACTTAATTGCCTTTTCCCCATATTCTTTAATTCTCTTATTGGATAGAAATACCTTGCCTTAAATATATTTACTGAGGAAGCCTCCACTGCTTCATTTGGCAGCAAATTCCACAGATTCACCATCCTCTGGGAAAAGCAGTTCTTCCTCATCTCCATCCTATATCTATGACCTTGGATATTAAGGCTATGTCCCCTAATTCTGGTCTCCCCCACCAATGGAAACAACTTACCCACCTCCAACTTATCTCTGCCTTACAGAATTGTATGTTTCTATAAGGTCCCCTCTTATTCTACTCTCCAGCGAGTAGAGTCCCAGATGACTTAATCTCTCCTCATAGGGTAACCCCCTCATTTCTGGAATCAACCTAGTGAACTTTCTCAGCAACACCTGCAAAGCCAGTACATTCTTCCTTAAGTAAGGAGACAGAACTGCACGCAGTACTCCAGATATGATCTCACCAGTATTTTGTACAGTTGCAGCTTAAGCTCCCTGCTCCTAAACTCATTCCCTCTAACAATAAAGACCAACATTCCATTTGCCTTCTTGATAGCCTGCTGCACCTGAAAAACCTTTATTCGCTTCATGTACAAGCACTCCCAAGTCCTTCTGCATGAAAGCATGCTGCATTCGCGTGCTATTTAAATAATACTCTGATCTTCCATTTTTCCTTCCAAAGTGGATAACCTCACATTTACCAACATTGTACTTCATCTGCCAGACTTTTGCCCACTCACCTAATCTATCTATATATCTCTACAGAGTTTTCATATTCTTGATAGTATTCTTGAATGTCTTATGAAACAACAAGGGTCCATGCTTGGATCTGGTCCTGTGCAGTGAGACAGGTGAAATTAATGGTCTCATATTTAAGGATCCTCTCAGAAAGAGTGACCACAGTGTGATTGAATTTCTAAGGCACATGGTGGTTGACAAAGTAAGATCCAAAACCAGTGTCCTTTACCTAATGCAGTGTAGTATACAAATGAGTGGAAGAACAACCAATTTTCACATGGTTTTCCATATTCTGATGAAGGGCTCAAGCCTTCCTGTGGATGCTGCGAGATCTGCTGAGTTTTGTGTGTTGCACTATTAAAGTATAGACGGTGTGAATGTAGAGAAAACCATGAACTGCCATTCAATTTTAAAATAAGTGCTAGTAAATAGTCAGCATGTCAGTCTTTGATCTGAAACATTAGCTGCTTCTCTTTTTTGGCTTACATAGAACAGGATCGCAGACTCTATGCGGGGACAGGATCTGTGGAGGACTTTTAAAGAGATTTTTCACAATGCTCGATGAAAGTATAGAAGCATAGAAACATACAAAATAGGTGCAAGAGTAGGCCATTTTGGCCTTTACGCCTACACCACCATTCATTATTATCATGGCTCAGTACCCAGTACTTGCCTTCTCCCCATATCCCCAATCCCCTTAGACACAAGGGCTAAATCCAACTCCCTCTTAAATATAGATAAGGTACTGGCTTCATCTACTTCCTGTGACAGAGAATTGCACAGATTCACCACTCTGAGAGAATTTTTTTCTCATCTCGGTCCTAAAAGACTTCCCCCTTATACTTAAACTGTGCCCCCCGGTTCTGGTTTTCCCCAACATCAGGAACAACCTTCCTGCATCTAGCCTGTCCTGTCCCTTAAGAATTTTATATGTTTCTATAAGATCCCCTCTCAATCTTCTAAATTCTAATGAGTATAAGCCTAGTCAATCCAGCCTTTCTTCATGTGCAAGTCCTCCATCTCTGGTATCAATCTAGTGAACCATCTCTGCACTCCCTCCATGGCAAGGATGTCTTTCCTCAGATAAGGAGACCAAAACTGTACACAATACTCCAGGTGTGGTCTCACCAATGCTCTGTACAGATGTAGTAGAACCTCTCTGCTCCTGTATTCGAATCCTCTTACTATAAATGCCAACATACCATCTGCTTTCCTCACTGTCTGCTGCACCTTCATGCCCACTTTCATTGACTGGTGCACGGTGATAACACAAGTGTCGTTGCATCTCTCCTTTTCCTAAATGAATACCATTTAGAGAATAATGTTCTCTCCTGTTCTTGCCTCCAAACTGGATAACCTCACATTTATCCACATTATATTGCATCTACCACATCTTGGCTCACTCACCTCACTTGTCTATGTCACCCTGCATCCTCTTAGCATCCTCTACACAGCTAATCCGGCCATCCAGTTTCATGTCATCTGTAAATTTGGAGATGCTGCTTTCTATTCCCACATCTAAGTCATTGATATATATCTTGTAAATAACTGCAGTCCCAGCACTGAGCCTTTCAGTACCCCACTAGCCACTGCCTGCCATTCTGAAAAGAAACCGTTTATTCCTACTCTTTGCTCCCTGTCTGTATATTCCAGTTAACTACAAGGACAGTACGGTAGGGATAGTTAGCTCTGGGTAACTAAGAAAATAAAGAACGAATCAAATTTAAATCTAAAGATTCAAAATAGCTAAGAGTAGTAGGATACTTGAAGAATGGGTCAATTTAAAAAAAAGCAGCAACAAAATCACAAAGAAAGCAAGTAAGAAAGGAGAGATAGATTATGAAAGTAAATTAGAACAGAATAAAAAACAGATAGTAAAAGTTTTAATAAATATATACAGTGGAAAAGAGTAGCTAAAGTAACAAAGGGCCTTTAGAGAATGAAAAGGTGGAATTGATAATGGGGGATTAACTCCAAAAGACTAGGAGTTTTGTAAAACTGATGGGCTTTTATTAGCAATAGAATGGAGGCACGTCCATGCTGGTCGACTGTCCTGAACTGGGGAGGGGTCTGTGGGACAGTCACCTTTATTCAGGAGTTTATGGGAGGAGCCACAAGTACAGACACCCAAAGAGGTGTGTCCAGACAATTACATATACATACAGTGGTTTACAAGAGTGATGCAGAAATAGCTGAGGCCCTGAACAACCATTATGTGTTAGCCTTCAGAGTGAAGGCATGGATAATATGGCAAAGACTGATGTTAACAAGGACCTCTATGCAATCATTATCAGGAAAGTTTGCTGGGCAAATTAGTGGAATTAAAGATGGATAAATCCCCTGCTCCCTGATGCTCTGAAGTTATGGAAATTATAGCAGATGTGTTTGTGGTAATTTACCAAAATTCTCTCGACTCTGGGGGTCCTAGCAGATTGGAAATCAACAAATGTAACTCCACTGTCTTTAAAAAAAGGTGGTCAAAAGGCAGGTTACTATAGTCCACTTAATGCCCAAAGTTTGGAAAATTCTTCGAGCATACATTAAGAAAGTAATAACAGGACATCTGTTATACCAGGCATTTTCAGTATAGATTTAGAAAGAGCAGGTCATGTTAAACTGCTGCATTTCCTTGTGGAATTAACAAATGCAAGAGATCACAGGGAGCAGTGGATGTGTGTACTTAGATTTCCATATGTTATTAGATGAGGAGTTGCACAAAGTCCTCGACATAAAATACAGAGACACAGAGTTGGAGTTAATGTGTTGTGTTATGTTATATTTTATGTTGTATATAGATACGTTTTAAAGGAGATAAATTGTGGCAGGTGTTTTTTAGTGGAGGTCACAAACAAATACATGCACTTCAAAACAGATCTCATTTAAATGCCAGAGCTCTGCTCGAGCCAGACAGTCCAGGCTCCGAATGCCCTTGCAAAAACTTTGAAGAATGCCTATAGAGACTTCACAAGTAGGTGTTAATTGGACGTGTTGTGGAGTAATGGATTATTGTTTTGGAAAGCAACAGATGAATTAACTCAGAAGATTGGGACCAGTGCCACAGTCTGAGTGCAGTTTTCTGTTTTAAGTGGGTCAAATAGTTTTCTCTGAGTGAGAGAGAGAAAGAGAGAGAACACAGTTCTACAGTTCAGCAGCATCAGCTGGGACTGGAACATGACAAGCTGGCAAACTTGTGGAAAAACCCCATTTTGAAGACGGGTTGTGAGTTTTTAGTTCAGCCTGGTCAAAGCCATTGTTCGCCATACAAGAGGAGATGGCTAGCTGTATAATGTTTCACTTGAAATAAGGGAAACAAAAAGGAAGTCTGATGACCTGAAAGAAAGAGGTTATCATCTGGAAAACCCTGATGGAGCAAGTTTCTTTGGCAAGACACTGAAGTGGCTGATCAGAAGGAATCAGCTGTGGGTGTCCAACGAGCAACAAATCTCTCTCTGAAAACTGACAAGAACCTTCCTGAGTGGTAACCATTTACATTTCAAGCACCAAAGCCTGGTGAACTTCTGGTTAAATTCTGTGCACAGAATAAGAATTGCCTGCCACCAGTGAACTTGGAGGAGTGAGAAGTGAGATTGGCCTGTGAATCAAAGAACTTTTCTGAACTTACCCACCCATTTCATACACGTGCACTTAGAATTAGAAGGGGTTAAGTTAAGTTAATAGTAATAAGTTAAAGTTTGATCCTGTTTACATGTTTAAAGATAATTAAAAGTAATATTTGTTTAAATAACCATTTGTCTTTGTCAATTTCTATTGCTGCTGGGTTTTGGGGTCCTCTGGGCCCATAACATTTGCCATGGATACAAGGCAGAAATTTAGGATAATGGATGTTTCTCTAATTAGTGAGCCACAAGAATTAGCTCTGGACCATAGCTCTTCACAATATTTGGAGAAGAGGAGCAAATGTAGTGTATCTAAGTTTCCTGACGACATTAAATTGAGTGGGAAAGCAAATTGTGTAGATGTTCTAGAGTCTTCAGAGGCAGATAGAATGCATGGGAGATTCTGCTACCATAATTTTTTTTTTAACAATGTGACAATTGTGGCCATTGAAACCTGTGACTGAAGGAGGGTCTGGTGGATGTAAAATTCGACTCCTCTCAACTATTGAATCAAAGTAAGCTTAGAAATGATTTGAAAGAGAAAATCCAACATTGGCACAAAATCTAGTCCAATTGCAATTTGTGGTCAGGGTGGTTATCATCTGGGGGGGGGGGGGGGGGGTACTTTTTGGGGAAGTACAGTATAAAGTGTTGAATGATGTCAGAGTCCCACAGCGGTACAGGACAGAAACAGAAACCGACCATTGAGCCAACCAGAAACCACTCATTTATCCCACATTAATCTTGTTTTATTCATACCACATTCTCATCAAAACTCTCCCAGATTCTATCGCCTTTGGGTCAATTTACAGTGGCCAATTAACTGATTAACAAGTGCATCTTTGGGAAAGCAGACCACCCGATGGAAACACACACAATCATGAGAATGAGGAAACTCCATACAGTTCAAGGTCAGGATTGAACCCGGGTCATTGGCATCATGATGCAGTATCTCTCGGCAGCTTTACCAGTACTGCTACTGCACTGCCCCAAAGGGAGCTAAAGTTTCCCCAATCTTGAAGTTAATGGCGCCAGCAAGGTATTGAAATTGGAATTACCTTCAGTGAAATGCTGGAGGCTATTGCATGAATAACATATATAAAAAACATTGTGGTGCTCTCAGAGATGCTGTAATGGCAGACTTGCCACTGGTGTGGGTCCAGAGAGCACAAGGCATGGAGATACGGTGCTCCTCCAAAGGAACAAACTACCTAATGCTGATGGCTCTGTACATGGCTTATTAAAGGAACTGATGGGAAGTTATGTTTAAATTTAAAATTCCATTTGATCCTATGATATTTCTATTGGGTTATATTAAACCACTGTGTTTAGAGTTAAAATTAGATAAATCTCAAATTGCTTTTATAGGGTTGGCTTTAGCAGTAGCTAGGAAATGTCTTGCAGTTACATGGAAGAATGAGATTAAATTGAATATTCAATGATGGCACATGGAGATAAGGTCATGCATTCCTTTAGAGAAGATAGTATATAATTTATGAAGTAATTATCCTTTTTTTGTTAAAGTTTGGAGCCCGTACATGGATTGAATGCGTTCCAATTATGAAAATGCATTTTCCCCATACATTGGTAGTGTAGTCCCAAACTGCAACACATACCCGAATCTATTGCTTTAATTGCTCTACTCTGCTTTCTTTTCCTTCTTTCTTTTTTTTTTGGGGGGGGTGGTTTAGTGGTGGGTTGGGTGGGGTGGGAGGGATAGGGATGGGGTTTTATGGGATAAAATATGTATTGCATTGTACTTTGTATGATTCATTTATTATTGATTATGTTTTCAAAAGAAAAAGGTATTTTTATTTAAAATCCTGCAAGCTTGGAGATCTGTGTCCACAATAGTGATGTCTGTGTTGCCTGTGGCATCAAGGGGTTGAAGAGTGGCCAATCATTTCAGTTCTGTGTCAAGCTCCCATCTTCACATGACTGTCCATGGCCTTGTGGACTAACCCACCAAGTCCATCCACAAATTGAAGGAACAACACCTGATTTTCCATCTGGGCACTCTCCAACTTTTTCCTGCTCATCTGCTCTCCCCTCCCCCTTCTATTCCCCCTTCCAGCTCTCCTCCCCACCTTCCCTCTCTATTCACCTAGCCATCCTTCCTCCCCTTGATCACTGCTGTCCCCTCCCTCCATTTTCCACCTATCACCTCTTGCCTTTACATCCATGCCTCCCCCCCTACTCTTTTGTTCAAATGCCTGCTGACATTTTTCCACACCTTGATGAAGGGCTCTGGCCGAAAACATTGGTTATGTATTTTTAACCTTTGCTATAACCATGGTGTCTTCAGATTTTCGTGTTTTGGAGAATAAAATCTGCAAGCCTTCAGTTTTATTGTAACAATGAGAATGTTCAGAACAGGAAGCTCTTATCTGACCAATTCACTGCAGGAAAATGGAGTAAGAATGTGGGGAGACTAAAAATGGGATTGATGTAGGCTTAGCATAAATTGGTGGCTGGCACAGACTCAGTGGTCTGTTTCTCTTCTGCAACCCTTTGATTCTTTGACTTTCTCATTGCACTTTATTACCATCAGTTATTAAAAAGACATAACGCAACATCAGGTAAGAGGTATGGGTGCCATAAAACTTGGACCGCTAGGTCCAGGAACAGCTACTACCCGTCCACCATCAGACTCCTCAACGACAAACTCAATCAGGGTCTCATTTAAGGATTCTTACTTTTGCACTTTATTGTTTGTTTTTTTTTCCCTGCTCTCTGTATTATGCAGTCAGTTGTTTACATGTGTACATTGTGTACAGTTTGTTTTTGGACTACCAATATGGTCATTCTGCCTGGTCCGCAGTAAAATGAACCTTAGGGTTGTATGAGATGCCATATATGTACTCTGACCTTAATTCTGAAATATGAAACCTGATTAACTTGCTAAATTATTGGATGCAGCTATTTGCTTGATTAGCTCACCTTGTTGTAAAATATTATTTGATTCAATTGAAGGGATCCGCAAGGATCAACCATTTTAAAAACTTCACTAAAATATTGGAAAGCAGCAAGTGTATTGCAGTTGGACTTGCTGAAGACAGAAAGATTGGGGAACAAGTTGAGATGAGGGCATCAGAAGTCTCTTTCTGGTTAGGACATAGTTCAGAGAGATTTCACTAAATTACTTCCAGGATGAAAGGATGACTGATGAAAAAAGTCTAAGCAGTTTGAACCCTCACTCCATGGAATTCAGAAGAATAAGAAATCAAGTTTCAGATAATTTTAAGATTCTCAGGGGACGTGGCAAGTTCAACATTGAGTGAAAGGGTCCCCTTCTGAGGAATTCTGAGATTAGGCATTTTAAAATAATGGGATAAAGTCTCAAATGGAAACAATGACTAATCTTTGGAATTCCCTACCATAGTGAGTTATGGAAACAGAATAATTCTATGGTTCCATAACATTTAAGAGGAATTTAGATAGGTTCATGGATGGGAGAAGTATGAAGGGCTCTGGACAGGATGCAGGTCAGTGGGACTAGGCCAAAAAAAAAAAGGATTTGCACAGACTAGAAGAAGAAGCGGAAGAGGCCTGTTTCAGTGCTGTAATGTTCTATGGTTCTATTCAAGACTAATAGAATTTTGGACTTTTAGACTTGAGCAATAGTGGGAAATAAATAAGAGAAAATAGTAAAGGCAACATCAGAACAGTAGAATAAGTTTGAGAATTTGTAGCGCCATCCTGTGACAAAATAGAGAATCCATTTTATTTTAAACATTTTTTTAGGCATACAGCATGGTAATAAATAAGCCATTTCGCTCCATGAGTCCGTGCCACCCAATTTACACTCCATTAACTTACAAACCTTGATATGTTTCAAACAGTGGGAGGAAACTGGAGCCCCCATGCAGACACAGGGAAAATGTACAAACTCTTTAAAGACAGCATGGGATTTGAGCCCCGGTCCCCATCGATGGTGCTGTAAAGGCATTGCACTAACTGCAATGAGCTTGGGGAGGCATGGTTTTTTTTGTTGCTTTACCCTGTAGCTTAATGTAACACCAACAGATATTAACAGATTCAGATGAAAAACATTCTTCATTATTGTTCTTTCAGTCAAAAGTCTGTTTTAAGTTGCATTATAATTTACAGATGGATATGCAGAAAGCTTGAGACTTGAAATGATAAAACTCGACAACAAAGATTTTGGTTCCTGAACACTTGGGTGTTTTTTTTATGGATTTTGGACTGCTGATCATGAACATCACCTTAAAACTTTCCTATCATATGCCATTTTTTAGATATTTTTGTGATTTCCTGTCATATTTTAAGTCTACTTCAAGCAGAAAAAACCATGAAGTGGAACATGTCATTGAAAATGCATTTTCTGCATTCGCCTTCAGATTTCTTCCCCGCTGATCTTGGTGCAGTCAGTGACGAACGTGGTGAAGGGCTTCACCAGGATTTTGCAACCATGGAAAAGCGGTATCAGGGCAAGTGGAGTCATTCAATGTTGGAGACTGATACGAGAGGCATCAGATGCTGAATACAAATAAAAGTTAGTGGTAGAACGTTACTAGATCAGTTGAACCACTGCAATGTGACTGCATCATTAAGTGATTAAACGTGCTAAATTCAATAAAAGTTAATTTAATGTTTCTCCAACTTCCTTCGTGATGCAGCAAATCAGAAATGTTCTTTGTGTTCAGCTTGAAGTTGTCTGTCATAATCCCTAATTTTTTTTCAAGATTCAAACCCTTTTGTAACCAAATGTTTCCTTTTAGTACACCATTTACTAGCTGGCAAACATTTTGTGATATCCCTTTTTATGAAGAATGCACTTTATAGATACAGGACCCTTTTGATGCATATAGACAGCCAATGAACATAAATGTGGTATGAAATTAGTCTCTCTGCTGTCATACTCAGAATGCCCATTAGTGCATTTCACATTAACTGCTGGTTTAGATTGTTCTTTTCATCAAATAGCCACCAAAATACAGCAGCCGCATTCAGACAGGGCTACGTGGGAGAGAATCTGTGCAAACTTGCGGAGAGAATCTCAGAACTAGCCAGTTGAAGATATGGCTACCCTGGTGGGGCAACTAAGCAGGGGATCTGCACAACATGCCAGCGATCTGAAAGTCTATAGTCCGGGAAGAGATGGCAGAGGTGAGGGGTGATAAAAGGAAATGTAATTGGACCAGGAGCCAATATTCCAGGTGAATGAGATATACTGGGTGTGAAAATTGAGCTCCTTAGGTATGGATATGCATGAGGAAAGAAGCCAAGAGGCAGTGAACTAAGACAAACAAAAAGCTGTCAGGCGGAATGTTGATGAAATGGTGTGACATCAGATCCCTTACAGCCAAGGAGAATCTGATGTAATAGCGTGACATCAGACCCTTTACAGCCAGGGAAGATGCTCATGAAATGGTGTGGCATAAGGCCCCTTGTTGCCAGGGCCTGACATGACCTTGAGGGAGGCTTGTGCAGAACTTCATTTTACATTTAAATAAATGTTAAAAAAACCTATTTACAACATGTTGGAAGCCAATTCCTGTTATTAAAAACCTGGCTGCTCAATTACACCCAATTAATCTACCAACCCCAAACATTTTTGGAGGGTAGAAGTAAACCGGAGCACCCAGAGGAAACCCACACTGGTCACGAGGAGAAGGTACAAACTCCCTACAGGCAGTGCCAGATTCAATCTCGGGAGACTGCCACTGTAATTGCCCTGTGCTCACTGCTATGCCAACCCTGCCGCCTTTGAAGCAAGCATACAGAACATAAATAACAAGTCTGACATGCTGGGGCCTTAACTTCTTTACAGTCATACATACCAAGATGCAGTGATAGAGGTCATTGTGCCCGCAGACCAGTTAGAGATCCCATGCAGAGTACAAGTAAGAGACCAAGCATAAGGGCAGAGTTATAGGGAGAGATCAGTTGGTACAGAGCAGGCAGCATAACTTTACAATTTTGTCGTTCACTCTGGAGCCTGATAACCAAGCAATTGTCCTTGAATAGGACTGAAGATCACTATGGCACAAAAACAGGGCTTTCAGCCATCTAGTGGCTTTCAGCCATCTAGCAGACTATTTATTCCACCTGATCCCATCATCCTGCACCCAGACCATAGCCTTCCATACCCCTTTCATCTATGTACTTTTCTAATCTCTTAAATGACAAAATCAAACCCATATTTACCAATGGAAGCTTGTTCCACACTCTTAGCACCCCCTGAGGAAAGAAATTCTCCCTCATGTTCCCCTTAAACATTTCATCTTTCACACTTAACCCATCTCCTCGAATATCAGTGGAAAAGCTTCTTTGTATTTACCCAATATATAACACTCATAATTTTGTATACCTCTATCAAATCTCACCTCCTTCTCTGATACTCTAGGGAATAAAGTTCTAATCCATTCAACCCTATAACTCAGCCCCTCAAGTCCCAGCAACATCCTTGTAAATTTTCTCTCTCCTCTTTCATTTATTGATCTCTTTCCTGTAGGTAGGTGACCAAAACTGTATATAATTCTACAAATATGGCCTCACTAATGTTTTATACAACTTCAATTTAATGCCAACTCCAGTACTCAATAGTAAAAATACAATGCTGGGAAAACTCAGCAGGTCAAACAATGTACTTTATTCTTTCTTCTTCTTTGGCTTGGCTTCGCGGACGAAGATTTATGGAGGGGGTAAAAGTCCACGTCAGCTGCAGGCTCGTTTGTGGCTGACAAGTCCGATGCGGGACAGGCAGACACGGTTGCAGCGGCTGCAGGGGAAAATTGGTTGGCTGGGGTTGGGTGTTGGATTTTTCCTTCTTTGCCTTTTGTCAGTGAGGTGGGCTCTGCGGTCTTCTTCAAAGGAGGTTGCTGCCCGCCAAACTGTGAGGCGCCAAGATGCACGGTTTGAGGCGATATCAGCCCACTGGCGGTGGTCAATGTGGCAGGCACCAAGAGATTTCTTTAGGCAGTCCTTGTACCTTTTCTTTGGTGCACCTCTGTCACGGTGGCCAGTGGAGAGCTCGCCATATAACACGATCTTGGGAAGGCGATGGTCCTCCATTCTGGAGACGTGACCCACCCAGCGCAGCTGGATCTTCAGCAGCGTAGCTAAGATAAAGACCAATGTTTTGGGCTTGAGCCCTTCATCAAGGTATGATAATATGTATCTTTATCTTTGCTGAATAAAGTACACTCTTTGACCTGCTGAGTTTCTCCAGCATTGTGTTTTTACTTCAACCATGGTGCCTGCAGATTTTCTTGCTTTACTCCTGTTGTCCATATTTGATTCCTGAAGGCCAACATGCTAAAAGCTTTCTTTACGACCCTTATGTGCTGAGCCAAATGGCAATTAGAAAAGAAGAAGTGATGGATCTTAGTAAAAATATTAAGATCGTTAGTCCCCATGGCTGGACGAGTTATACCCCAAGATACTGTGGGAAGGGAGGAAAGAGATAACTGGGGCATTGGTGATATTCTTTGCATTCACCTTGGCCACAGTGGGGGTACCAGAGGATTGGAGAATGGCAAATGTGGTCCTCTTGTTTAAAAGAGGTAACAGGAAGAATCCTGAGAATCATAGACCAATGAGTCTTACACCAGTAATGTGCAAACTATTGGAGAGGATTCTTAAGGACAGGATTTATGAGCATGAGGAGAAGTCCAGTTTTCTCAGGGATCGACGGCTTTGTGAGGGGAGGGTTGTGCCTCATGAGCCTAATTGAGTTTTTTTGAGGAGGTGGTGTATATGGATTTTAGTAAGGCATTTGAAAAGTTCCCCCAGGAGAGACGCGTTGAGTAAGTCATAAGGCAAGTATCCTTGGAACCTTGATTGTGTGGATTCGCAATTGGCTTGCCTGTAGAAACCAGAGAGGAATGATGGATGGGAAGTATTCTGTCTGGAGGTCAGTGACTAGTGCAGTTCCTTAGGAATCTGTTCTGGGACCCCTGCTCTTTGTGGTTTTTATAAATGACGATGAAGAAGCAGAGGATGGGCCAGTGATGATATGGAGTTTGGAGGAGTTGTGGATAATTGTGGAAGGTTGTCATGGGTGACAAAAGGATATGGACAAGATGCAGATTTGAGCAGAAAAGTGGCAGATGGAGTTCTATTGGGATAAGTGTGAGGTGATGCAATTTGGAAGGCCAAACCTGAAGGCTGAATACAAGATTAATGTTGACTTACTTAACAGTATGAAATAACAGAGGGACATTGGGGTCCAAATCCATCCATCTCTCAAGATTGTCACAGAGCTTGATAGGACTGTTAAGAATGGGATGATAAGTTGCATTAGTTGGGGAATTGAGTTCAAGAGTTAAGCAGTCATGTTGCAACTCTACAAATCTCTGGCGAGACCACACTTACAGAATTGTGTTCAGTTCTGATCACCTCATTATAGGAAGGACGTGAAAGGGTGCAGGAGAAGCATTGCCTGGATTAGAAAATAAGTCTTATGAGGCGAGGTTAGCGGAGCTAGGACTTTTTCTTTGGAGTGAAGAAGGATGAGAGGAGACTAAATAGAGGTCTATAACATTTTGAGAGACACAGATAAGGTAAATAGCAATAGCATTTTCCCAGGACAGAAAATTTCAGAGGATAAATATTTTACACCGTTGTGGGTGCCTGGAGTGTCTTGCCAGGGGTGGTGGTGGAGGCTGAAACATTAGGGGCTTATATATATTGGTAGGAATATGTAGGTCGGCTGAGGGGTCCATACTGTGCTGTAGTGTTCTATGTTCTATGACGCTTTCTGTTGCCCCATTATAGGAAGAATGGGAAGGTTTGGGAAAGTGTGCAGAAGAGATTTACCAAAATGTTCCCTGGTTTTGAGGGTATGAGCTATGTGTAGAGATGGAACAAACTTGAGATGTTTTCTCTGGAGCATCAGAGATTTAGAAGAGACCTGATTGAAGGTTATAAAAATAGGAGAAGCATTGATAGGGTACAATCAGAATGTTTTTCCCAAGGTAAAAATGTCACATATATTTAAGATGAAGGGGAGGAAACTTGAAATGAGATGTGGGGGAAAATGCTTTTTTTGTTTTAAATGCAGAAGGTGGTTGGTGCCTGGAACAAGCTGCCAGGAGTAGAGTGCAAGCAATTCACCATAAGAGGTTTCCACATAAACGTGTGAATATGATTCAAGATTCAATTTATTGTCATAGTAATAAAACAATGTCCTATTGCTTGAAATTTCTTTCTGCCTGCTGCAAGGCAGACAGATTTGCCACTGGCAGGAATTGCCTGAGTGCCTTTTACAGTCAGATATAGACAGAGAGAAAGAAGCAAAAGAGAGATTCCCCCCCCCTCCCCAGAGTCACCGAATGTCCGTAGATTTACCTTCAGCGCTTCTGCAGCCCCCGCAGCCACACAGAGTCCAGTTCAAACCATTGGTAACCTGAGCTCCAGATCTGGACCTCCAAAATGGTCAGGGACCCTCCAGCACCCTCGGTTACCTCTTCGCATCCCAGTTCCAATACCTGGCATCCCTCCAGTCTTCAGCAGTCCGCAGCTTCTATGTGTTCCTCTCCTCACGTCGCCTGCAAAGAATAAAGAGATATGTATCATGCACAAGCAACAAAATGTTTAGTTTAAGTTGGCCATTATGCTGAACACAGACAGTGGGCTAAAGGTCCCGTTACTCTGCAGTCGCAGGTTCAATCATCTACAATTGCAGTTTGTTGTTTTCAGACCCCATCACATAGAGGTCAGACTTATATAAAACTGGCTGGCAATTTTACAACTGTTTTAATTTTTCCTTTCAAAATATAAGTTGAGCACAATCGTGTTATCAGGTTCACATTATCAGACAATTAAACCTATTAAATTAAGCAGCATTCATTTTATTATGTCCAGTTTCCTTTCTGGTTCGAGCAGATTTTGTTTTGCACTATTTATCCAATTACACTAACACAATTCACTAATTTTCAGAGATGTGAATCATAAAGTTTCATGTTACAACCACGCCACCTGCCTTCGGCTTGCCTTTTTGGAGTCCAGCCCACAGCTTCCACAATCATCTCCCATGGAAGATGAAATTGAATCCTCGAACATGAAGGAGGCCCCTCCCCCTCCACCATATATGCAACCAACTCTGTGAATCTTAGAAACTGGTCACATGTAGACAGGGTTGTACAGAAAGTTTTTGGTATCTTAGCCTTTATAAATCAAAGTATTGAGTATAGGAGTTGGGATGCTATATTGAAGTTGTTTAAGACATTGGTGAGGCCAAATTTGGAATATTGTGTGCATTTCTGGACGTCTAACTACAGTTAGAATAGCCATAAGATTGAAAAAAGTACAGAGAAGATTTACTAGGATGTTGCCGAGGGAAAGATTAAACAGGTTAGGACATTATTCCTCGGAATGAAAAAGAATGAGGGGAGATTTGATCAAGATTTATAAGATCATGAGAGGTGTAGACTGAGTGGATGCATATAGGCTTTTTCCGCTTAGATTTGGGGAGATAAATACGAGAGGTCATAGTTTTAAGCTGTAAGGGGAAACGTTTAGGTGGAACATTAGGGAGAAGTTCTTCACTCAGAGATTGGTGGGAGTGTAGAATGAGTCACCATTTAATGTGGTGAATGCGGGCTCGATTGTGTGTTTTAAGAATAAATTGGATAGGTACGTAGGCCTTTAAAATTAAAATGAAAAAACTCATACCTCTTAACAACAGCAGGCCGCTTTGGAATGTTGCTTCGTCAGCACAATGAGGGATGAATGGACATCCTCGTTAACCATAATCCCTCACACAACTGGAACCACTCTGTATTTCCCAGAGTGGTTCCAGTTGTGTGAGGGATTATGGGAAACAAAGTCAGTCATTCCTTCCACATAATGCCACCATTGCGACATGCTGAAGCAGCCCCGAAGTGCAGGGGCTGAATGGTTGACCGACTGACCAACTGACCGACGGACAGCCGGAGGGTGGGGAGAGGGTGGGAGGGAGGGAGTGACTGAGTGGGCAGGCGGGCAAGCGACTGATGGACAGGGGGTATCTTTTACTCCTGTGAGTGCGCAACATGCCATCAGTTGGGGGCGGGACCTCCCCAAATTGCAAATTCCTGGGAATTTGGACCACGGTGTGAAAGGCCTGGGAGGTCCTGCATTCCCGGGAATTTCACCGGGTCCAAGTACGGTCACTGCTCGACTGCCTGCAGTGTGAAAAAGGCTGTTGACTGTTGTCTGCCCTCTATGTCAGTCAGCGGTCATCAGGTCTCTAAGCTGCAGCCTCCACTGAATAGAGTTAGTGGGATCAAGGAATCAGGTAAGGTTCCGGTAACAGAGTTGGATTAACAGTGGAGTAACACTGGGTTTAAATCTGAACTAAACTGGGTATATGGAGAGATGCTTGAGGGACAAATCCACAATTCTGGATTGTTGAAATTAATATTCTAAAAGCAAATCTTAACTGTAGTTGGTGGGCAGGATTAACATGGAGTAAAACACGGAAGTCTGCAGAGACCTCGACTGAAGTAAAAACACAATGCTGAAGAAACCCAAGTCTCGTGATGTTGGAAGGCTGAAAAGATGTGTCCAGGGAGCTCCCAAAAACAGACTATTAAAACAATGGAAAAATATCATCAACAAAGAGGTGGGGGGGGATGGGGGGGGGAGGGGGGGGACGGTGGTGAGAAGAGAAAGACTCTGTGGAATTCTTTGAGTGCTGGATTCCTGAAGTCTTGGGAGTCATAGAAAGGGCCCATTGGACATTCGCTCCATCCTGCTTTGAATCAACACCCAAGGCCAGTTCTGATTCGATTTGTCAAAAGCCGTGACCGGGAATCAGTACTGAGGGCAGCAATGATGCTATCAAGGGAGACGGGGGGACCAGTGGAATTTCAGGGGGGGGGGGAGTGGATTGATGTTCTTCCCTGATCTGAGCCCAGCGCTGCTCAAACAGCGAAAATAATTTAACCAGGTCAAGAAAATATTGAGAGATAAAAAAGATAGACTTTGCGATGCTTTACCCGGCCACCCTAAGAATCATATTACAGTGTGGGGGGAGAAAACACTTTAAGGAGCCATGGTATGTGTAGAGCTCGTCGAAAGAACCAAAGACTTGTTGATCCAAACCAAGGCTTTTATTAGCAAAAGACCGGAGCTCTTCACAGGTGGCCGACCAGTCCGGAATGATCCGACCTGGCTAGGGACACAACCCTTTAAGGCCCAGACAATAGGAGTGGCTTAGCTCTCAGCCAATCGCTGTAAGCACAGTCTAGGTACAGTAACTATATACACTATGTACATTGGTGTTAGACCTGTACTATCACATTCACCCCTTCTTGGAGAATTGACCCTGGAAAAAAAAACAAAAACGAGGGAGAGAATGAAAGGAAGGGGTAGGTCAAGGACTGTAGCGGTCAGGGGGTCTGACCATCCGGCGTGACCGCCGTGGTGCCAGGATTGGGGTCACTGGAGTGGTGTTGCCAGCGGGCTCGTCGGGAGCGACTGCTCCGTCGCTCAATTCCCCAGTCGTTTTGTCGGCAGGGTGGCCCGGGTCATTGGGATGCTGTTGGTCCTTCTGTTGCGGCACGGGGCCTGGAGAAGGAGTTGGGGGGTTTGCTGGGACTACCGCGTCCTGAGCTAGGTCCCGCACCGAAACAGTGTCCTCCCGCCCGTCTGGGAACTCCACGTATGCGTAATGTGGGTTCGCGTGGAGTAGAGTCACTCGGTCGACCAAGGGGTCGTTCTTTGAGTGCCGGACGTGGCGTCGCAAAAGGACAGGGCCAGGGATGGTGAGCCATGCCGGTACAGTGGTTCCCGATTCGGATTTCCTCGGGAAAAGGAACATCCTTTCGTGGGGGGTGGCATTTGTTGCAGTACATAGGAGGGAGCGGATGGAGTGTAAAGCACTAGTGAGAACCTCCTGCCAGTGAGAGGTGGGGAGACCTTTAGACCGGAGAGCCAGTGTAACCGCTCTCCATATGGTGGCATTCTCCCTCTCGACCTGGCCATTACCGCGTGGGTTATAGCTCGTGGTCCTGCTTGAAGCAATACCACACTCCAGAAGGTACTGTTGCAGCTCTGCACTCATGAATGAGGACCCCCTATCACTGTGGATGGAATTGGGGTACCCGAAGATGGTGAAAATACTGTGAAGGGCCTGTATCACTGAGGTGGCAGTGGTGTCTGGGCAGGCTACAGCGAATGGGAAGCGGGAGTACTCGTCGATGGCCGTAAGGATGTAGGTATTACGGTTGGTCGACGGTAGGGGCCCCTTAAAGTCTACACTAAGACGCTCGAAGGGGTGGGTGGCTTTGATAACGTGGGAGTTATCCGGATGGAAGAAGTGGGGCTTGCATTCAGCGCACACCGAACAGGCTCGGGTCATGGAGCGGATCTCCTCGACTGTGTAGGGTAAGTTGCGCGCCTTGACAAAGTGAGCAAACCTAGTGACCCCTGGATGACAGAGCGCCTCATGGAGTTTCCGTAATCTGTCCATCTGTATGCTGGCGCACGTCCCCCTGGAGAGCGCGTCAGGCGGGTCATTGAGCTTACCAGGCCGGTACAGGATGTCATAGTTAAAGGTGGAGAGTTCGATTCTCCATCTGGCGATTTTGTCGTTTTTTATCTTACCACGCTGGGTGTTGCTGAACATGAAGGAGACCGCGCGTTGATCAGTCAACAGTGTAAAGCGCCTCCCAGCGAGGTAATGTCTCCAACGACGCACCGCTTCAACTATGGCCTGGGCCTCCTTCTCGATCGAGGAGTGTCTACTCTCCAGACCCTGGAGGGTTCTGGAGAAGAAGGCTACAGGCCGACCGGCCTGGTTCAAGGTGGCTGCCAGGGCGAAGTCGGATGCATCGCTCTCGACTTGAAACGGGACAGACTCATCGATCGCGTGCAGCGTCGCAGCAGCGATGTCAGATTTGATTCGATCGAAAGCCGCTGTGGCTTCGGTCGAGAGGGGAAAAGAGGTGGTCTTGATAAGAGGACGCGCCTTGTCGGCGTAGTTTGGAACCCATTGGGCGTAATACGAGAAAAGGCCCAGGCAACGTTTGAGAGCTTTCTGGGTATGTGGGGGGGGGGGGGGTAAGTCCATTAGGGGACGCATGCGGTCAGGATCTGGCATGACTATCCCGTTCTCCACCACACAACCTAGAATAGCGAGTCGTGTGGTCCGGAAGACACACTTGTCCAAGTTGTAAGTCAGGTTTAGCTGACGGGCAGTTTGAAGAAATTTGTCTAGGTTGGCGTCGTGGTCCTGCACATCGTGGCCGCAGATGGTGATATTGTCCAGATACGGGAAGGTCGCGGTTAGCCCGTTCTGGTCCACCATCCTGTCCATTTCCCTCTGGAAGACCGCGACACCATTCGTGACCCCAAATGGTACCCTGAGAAATTGGTATAGCCGCCCATTCGCTTCAAAGGCCGTGAATGGTCGGTCCTCGCAGCGGATCGGTAGCTGGTGGTAGGCCGAACGTAGGTCAATAGTGGAGAAAATGCGGTACTGGGCGATCTGGTTCACCACATCCGTGATGCGTGGCAGGGGGTACGCATCCAGGAGTGTGAAGCGGTTAATGGTCTGGCTATAGTCGACCACCATCCGTAGTTTTTTTTCATTCTTGACAACCACCACCTGGGCTCTCCAGGGGCTTGAACTGGATTCGATGATGCCCTCATCCAGCAATCTACGCACCTCACTCCTAATGAATTGCCTGTTTTCGTAACTATATTGCCGACTTTTGGTGGCCACAGGCTTCCAGCCAGGGGTGAGGTTTGCGAAGAGTGCTGGCGGGGCAATCCGGAGTGTGGAAAGGCCGCAGGATTGGCCCCGGGGCATGGGGGCGGGTTGCTCGGGTGCTTCGGGAGTGGGGCGATGGCAGACCGAGAGGGGGACGTGGGGTCCCCCAAAGTGTAGGGACACCGTTTGGAACTGACACTGGAAGTCTAATCCCAGCAACACTGGGGCGCACAATTGGGGAAGGACGAATAATTTGAAGTGGGTGACCGTCACACCCTGTACTTCCAGCGTGGCGATGCAATACCCCTTTATCCCAGTCGAGTGCGACCTCGTCGCCTATGAAATCCTCTGGGTAGTGGGAATAATGTCAAGTCCCCAACGGAGGGCCAGATCTGGCTGGATAAAACTGTCAGTTGACCCAGAGTCAAATAAGCAATTGGTGTAGTGTCCATGCACTTTAATCAGTTCCATTGCTCTGGTGAGGGGATGAGAGCATTGCTGGTTCAGTGTGATTGAAGCAATTGACAGGGGAGTTTTGCGCGATGACGTCACGCAACGGGATGATGTAGTCAACGCTCGAGGAGCAGGTTGGAGGACCTCCCGGAAGTGCTGTTGTGGCGGCGTTGGCGGGTGAATAGTAAGTATTGGGGTTTGTAGTTGCTCGCGATTGGCGGTGGGTAGGTCGTTGGTCGCGGCGGTCGGGCCCTGGCGGTCGTCAGCGATGGACGCTAGGGTGAGCACCTGGTTGGCCGCGGGGGTGGCTGTGGCGGCGGCAGCAGCGGCGGTAGCGTCGGCCCCGGGGTTGGCTGAGGTGGCGGCAGCAGCGGCGGTAGCGTCGGCCCCGGGGGTGGCTGTGGCGGCGGCAGCAGCGGCGGTAGCGTCGGCCCCGGGGGTGGCTGTGGCGGCGGCAGCAGCGGCGGTAGCGTCGGCCCCGGGGGTGGCTGTGGCGGCGGCAGCAGCGGCGGTAGCGTCGGCCCCGGGGGTGGCTGTGGCGGCGGCAGCAGCGGCAGTAGCGTCGGCCCCGGGGGTGGCTGTGACGGCGGCAGTGTCAAGTGTTCCGCACGGGGGCGAGAGGCGGGCCATCACCATGGTTGCGACGGTGGGTTGCCCCTTCCGGGTTCGGCGTCTCCGTGACGTCAGGCGTTGCCGTGCAGGGGAGCCCTCGCTCTCATTGGACGAGAGCTCTGGGGAAGAAGAGTTTGAATGGGAAAGCGGCGATTGGGCTTCACACGAGGCACTGTGTTTGCTGGCGGCCATTTTAGACCTACAGACTGCAGCAAAGTGGCCCTTTTTAAGGCACTTCTGGCACCTGGCTTTTCTTGCTGGGCACTGGGACCTGCTGTGCTTGTCCCTCCCGCAGAAATAACATTTCGGGTTCGCACGGGGCAGGGAAGCAGCAGCCGACAGGCCGTCAGGGGTAGGGTAGAAGGGCACTCTACTCACATCAGAATGTGGGGTCCAGTCCCTAGAGAGCTCGGTGGACTTTAAGGCTGCATTCTCCATTGTGATTGCAATCCGGGCCACGTCCTCTAGTTTTTCTACCCCTTGTTCGAGCAAGCGCAGCCTCACTTCATTCGATCGGAGCCCGGCCACATAGGCATCCCGGACGAGATCATTTGTGATCTCGGCAGCAGTTTTGTCCACACTGTTACAGTCCTTGCCCAATGCCTTTAATACTTGTAAATATGCCCTGCTGGACTCACCGGGCTGTTGCTTCCTCGACGCAAGCACGAGCCGGGCATGAACTCTGTTCACCGGTTGATCATACAGTCCTTTCAGTACCTTTATGGCTGCGGTGTAAGTGGTCTCATCCTGGATGTTCTCGTAGACTCTCAAGGACACCATAGACAGCAATGCTGTTAGACGCTGGTTATCCTCCTCTACCTGAATGAATCTCAGGAAGTTTTCAAAGTTCAGCAGCCAGAACTTAAAGGCTTTGAAGGCTGTAACTGACTGTGGGTCGATATCAAGTTTTTCTGGCCGAGTTAAACGCTCCATTCCTTTCAAAAAAAATTCTTTTGCTAATAAAATTGTAGAGCTCGTCGAAAGAACCAAAGACTTGTTGATCCAAACCAAGGCTTTTATTAGCAAAAGACCAGAACTCTTCACAGGTGGCCGACCAGTCCGGAATGTTCCGACCTGGCTAGGGACACAACCCTTTAAGGCCCAGACAATAGGAGTGGCTTAGCTCTCAGCCAATCGCTGTAAGCACAGTCTAGGTACAGTAACTATATACACTATGTACATTGGTGATAGACCTGTACTATCACAGTATGTGCCTGGGAATTACCAGAAAAGGTGTAAAACCAGCAAGAATGTAGACTTGAACTGAATCCCTGAAAAGAATATGAATGGAATGCTTGAGGATTTACTGAACAAAAGGGGGATGTTATGGACTTTATAATCACTGCCAAGAAACAAATAAGGCTATTGATGCTGCTGTTATATACAGTTGTCAGGGTTTTGATAGAGTTTTATAATGATTGGAGGGAGTGGAAGGTTACATATTTTTCCTTGTTTCAAAAAATGTATAAATGGGAAAAACAATGGCAGCTCGAGGCAGAAGGGGCTGCACAAGGCTACGAAATAGACTGGGCGTGGGAGAAGATGGCACATGAGGAGACTCAAAGTAGATGGTGCAGGAGTAGAGAGGAGGGGCACGAAAACAGAGGACGGGAATGTTGTGCTTATTCATTTTGATATATTGGGGGTTTTTAAGGTTTGTTATATTTTGTCTTAGTTTTCTTATGGGGATTTGAGTTTTTTTCATTTTTATTTTCATTTTCTTCTTTTTCTTCGTGGTTGGTGTGGACGTCGGCATGGATAGATCATGGACAATGGAGAGGTGTGAAAAGGGTGCTATACAAGACAAACAAATGGGGCTGCAATGGAGGTAAAAAGATAGGACAAAGAAATACAAATGAAGAAGACTATCAAATTTATTAGTTCCAATGTGAATAGCCCAAACAGTCACATAAAGAGGAATAGGGTCCTGACTCACCTTAAAAAACTGAGAGCAGATACAGTATTTTTACAGAAAACTCATTTAATGAAAACGGAGCACGAATAACTTAAAAGGAATTGGGTGAGGCATGTGTTCTCTTCTTCTATTAACTCTAAGGCTGGGGGGGTGGGGGGGGAGGGTTAGCCATTTTAATACACAAAAAGGTTCTGGTGGTGGTGAGTGGTGGGGCTACAGACCTGGCCAGGAGATTTATAATGGTACATTGCCAGTTATATTTGGAACCATGGACATTACTGAACCTCTAGGCATAAAACTTTGCATAAAACTTTGATGATGAACAGTTTATGCAAAATGCTTTTCTAAAGGGTGGAGATGGAAAACAGAATATATTAATTGGAGGCAATCTAAATTTTTGCCTGGACCCTATTTGTAGATTAGACAACAAGAATGTTGACAAGGTCCAAGGTGGCAAAAACCACTCTGGCCTTTATGATAGACCTAAATTTGATAGACATATGGAAGCAGAGGGACCTGCAGGTTAGGGACTACTCCTTTTACTCAAAGTCCCATGATGCTCATAGCAGAATTGACTATTTTTTGATGTCGGCCTGGTTGGAAGGCAGAGTGCTTGAGCTGGAATATCTAGCAAGGCTATTTTCATAACACTCACCATTTTTAAACATTTTTTTTATTTTTCACACTATGAATCATATTAACCAAAATACACTCAAATTTTTCCCTCTTGAATAAACACAGTGTCATTTTCTCCCCTTTCCCCCCCTCCCTTCCACACCTCTCCCTACCCACTAAACGTTCAGCATACACAATACAATAAACCCATTAAACAATATCATCACACAATGAAAATAAACAAGAAAATTGTGTCATCTACTTTTACACACTGGGTCAGTTCATTTTGCCTTCTCATTCTATCATTTTAGGGGGCGGAGGTCTGCGGTAGGCCCTCTCTGTTGTGTTCCATGTATGGTTCCCAAATTTGTTTGAATACTGTGACTTTATTTTTTTAATTATATGTTATTTTTTCCAATAGAATACATTTATTCATTTCTATGTACCATTGCTGTACTCTCAGGCTCTCTTCTGATTTCCAGGTTGACATTATACATTTTTTTGCTACAGCTAAGGCTATCATAATAAATCCTTTTTGTGCTTCATCCAATTTGAGGCCTAGTTCTTTACTTCTTATATTACTGAGAAGAAAGATCTCTGGATATTTTGGTATGTTGCTTTTTGTGATTTTATTTAATACCTGATTTACATCTTCCCAAAACTTTTTCACTTTCTCACATGCCCAAATTGCATGTACTGTTGTTCCCGTTTCCTTCTTACAGTGAAAAAATCTATCTGATACTGTTAGGTCCCATTTATTTAACTTTTGGGGCATGATATATAGCCTGTGTAACCAATTATATTGTATCATGCGTAACCTCGTGTTTATTGTATTTCTCATAGTTCCGGAGCATAGATTTTCCCAGGTTTCATTTTTTATCTTTATGTTTAGATCTTGTTTCCACTTTAGTTTGGGTTTATAGCTTATTTCATCGTTCTCTCACCATTGACGTTACAAATAACAATGCCTGAAAAACAAGTAAATGCCTGTAGGTGGTGCCTTAATGCTACGCTGTTGAAAAACTCAGACTTCTGTGCTTTTATAAGGGCCACTTTGTTATGTTTTGTGAAGTAAATTTTCCCTCAACTAATAATAATTTTTTAAATCTGAGACACACTAAGGCATATCTAAGGGGGCAAATAATTTCATATACTAAAAGTGGAGACGTTGGAAAAGACCTCACAAATTTGGAAAAAGAAAACCAAAACCTGGGATGGAATGAGAAATATCAGGAATTAGAAAAAAACAACTTAAATACAACATTCTGCAAACATACAGAGTGGAAAAAAATGCTCATGATCCAAGCAAAGACACTCTGGAGTTAGGTGAAAAAACACATAAAAGTTTGTCATGGCAACTGAGAGCAGTGGAAACTTCAAGGATGATTAATACAGTTCATTCAGGTCCAGACTCAGTAACATATAATCCAAAAGAAATGAATAATAGCTTTAAAACTTTTTTTAATGAGAAATTATATAAAACTGATGCACTAGGATATATATAAAATTTATGAGTTCTTGGCAGGGATTGAGTTGCTGAAATTGGCCCAAGAAGACTGGATGGAATTAGATCTCCCCTTCTCCAGTGAGGAAATCAAGCAGACATTTCATACAAACAAGTCTCTGTGAGAGGACAGTTTCCCCCCTGATTTCTATAAGGAATTTAAAGACCTATTGATTGCTTTGCTAATGGGTGTAGTGAACCAGGCAGCAGTGACGTGGATTCTTCCGGAATCTTTTTCAACACCTATTATTACAATGATACCCAAAAAGAACAGGGACCCATTGAAGCCATCTTCATACAGACCTATCTCACTACTAAATACAGATTACAAAATAATAGCCAAGGGACTGGCCAATAGGTTCGGTCAGTACCTTCCCAAATGGATAGCTCCGGATCAAGAGGGCTTCATTCGGAAGAGGCATTCTGCTAACAACCTGAGCAGACTATTTGACATTATACTTTGGCACAAGAAAAACAAGATCCGATCATAATAGTTTCACTAGATGCAGAGAAGGCAACACCCAAAGGAGAAGGAATACTCATATTATTCGTGTAGGTATAAAACATACTCAAGGATTGACCTGTTCCTGTTGTCGGCCCATATCCAAGGGAGAGTTAGGAAAACAGAATATAAAGCTCGATTGTTATCTGATCACTCACCCCTGTTATTAGCAATAGAACTAGAGGACATCCCACCAAGAATATATAGATGGAGATTAAACTCCATGCTACTTAAAAGACAGGATTTTAGAGAATTTATTAAGCATCAAATTAAAATGTATTTTGAAATAAATATGGAATCAGTGAAAGACAAATTTATATTATGGGATGCAATGAAAGCCTTCATCAGAGGGCAGATAATAAGTTATGTAACTAAGATGAAAAAGGACTACAATCGGGAAATAGAACAGTTGGAAAGGGAAACAGTAAGTACAGAAAAAGAACTAGCAACAAGGGAAGATGCAACAAAATGAAGAGAATTGGTGGACAAAAAAATAAAATACGAAACACTAAAAATGTGTAAGGTGGAGAAGAACATAATGAAAATAAAGCAGAAGAATTATGAGCTAGGAGAAAAAACGCACAAAATATTAGCCTGACAACTTAAAACAGAACAAGCTAAAAGAACGGTATTGGCATCAAGGAAAAAGGACAAACAAATTACATATAACCCAACAGAGATTAATGAAAACTTTAAGGAATTTTATGAACAATTATACCGAACTGAGAACGAAGGGAAGGAAGACAAAATAGATGAGTTTTTAGCTAAAATTGAACTACCGAAATTGCAAGAAGAGGAGCAAAGCAAATTGATAAAACCATTTGAAATAGAGGAAATACAGGATATATTAAAAAAGCTGCCAAACAATAAAATGCCTGGAGAGGATGGATTCCCAATAGAATTCTATAAAACATTTAAAGAGTTACTAATTCCTCCTCTCCTGGTAATATGGTAATGAACCAGATTGAAGAAACACAAAACTTGCCAGACTCATGTAAAACAGCAATAATTACAGTAATACCAAAGACGGGAAAAGATCCACTAACACCAGCATCATATAGACCAATATCTCTACTTAATTCAGATTATAAGATAATAGCAAAACTATTAGCAAACAGATTGGCTGACTGTGTACCAAAAATAGTAAAACAAGATCAAACTGGATTTATTAAGAAAAGACGAACAACAGACAATGTCTGTAAGTTCATTAATTTAATCCATGCAATACAAGGAAATAAGAAGCCAACAGTGGCTGTTACTTTAGATGCAGAAAAAGCCTTTGACAGGGTAGAATGGAATTATTTATTCAAAGTATTACAGAGGTTCAACCTACCAGAAAAATACATTAATTGGATTAAAGCATTATATAAGGGACCATTGGTGAAGGTGACAGTAAATGGATATGTATCGAACCAATTTAAATTAAGTAGGTCAACTAGGCAGGGATGTCCACTATCTCCCTCACTGTTCGCTTAACAATAGAACCATTGGCAGAACTGATAAGAACAGAAAATAAAATAAAAGGGATAAAAATAAAGAAGGAGTGTAAAATCAGTTTATTTGCAGATGACATCATAGTATACTTAACAGAACCAGAAATATCAATAAAAGAACTACATAAGAAATTGAAGGAATATGGAGAAACATCGGAGTACAAGATCAACGCAAATAAAAGTGAAGTGATGCCAATGAATAATGCAGATTACACAGAGTTTAAAAAAGAATCACCATTTAAATGGCAAACACAAGCAATCTGATAACTAGGTATTAGATTAGATAATAATTTAGGCCACCTATACAAATTAAATTATCAGCCGTGAATGAAGAAATTACAGGATGACATAGAACATTGGAAAGATTTACCACTAACATTGATAGGGAGTGTAAATTGCATTAAAATCAATGTCTTCCCAAGGATATAATACATATTTCAATCATTACCAATTCCCATACAGAGAAATTCTTCAATGAACTAAGGAAATTCTTATGGAAAGGGGGGAAAACTAAGGATAGGGCTAGATAAATTAACAGAATGGTACAAACAAGGTGGTTTGCAGCTACCAAACTTTAAGAATTATTATGGAGCAGCACAATTAAGGTATCTATCAGATTTTTATCAAACAAGGGAAAAACCAGATTGGACCAGGATAGAGCTAAATAAAATAGGGGAAAAGGTATCAGAATATAGATGAAAAACTGGTGCAACATAGGAGTTCACCAGTACTGCACCATCTGCTCAACATTTGGAAGAAGATTCACGTAGAAAGGAAAAAAAAACAAATTACCAACTACCAAAATTATTATTGACGCAAAATCAGCTAATCCCTATCACAATAGATAACCTTTCCTTTAGAGAATGGGAGAGAAAAGGAATTAAAAGAATAGAAAATTGTTTTTTGGGAAATAATTTATTAACATTTAAACAAATGAAGTACAAATATGGAATAACTCATGGTACAATGTTTGCATACCACCAACTGAAAACCTACTTAAAGGACAAATTGGGAAGCAGACTGAGATTACCAGAAGGAAGCAGCTTTGAATATGTGATTACAGAAACAAAGATAATAAAAAGATTTATTACAAACATGTACATCAAGCTGCAAGAGAATGAAAATGATGAAATAAGTTATAAACCCAAACAAAAATGAGAAAAATATTTAAACATAAAGATAAAAAATGAAATATGGGAAAAGCTGTGCTCCGGAACTATGAGAAATACAATAAACATGAGGTTACGCATGATACAATATAATTGGTTACACAGGCTATATATCAAAACCCCAAAAGTTAAATAAATGGGACCCAACAGTGTCAGATAGATGTTTTCGCTGTAAGAAAGAAATGGGAACAACAGTACATGCAATTTGGGCATGTGAGAAAGTGAAAAAGTTTTGGGAAGATGAAAATCAGGTATTAAATAAAATCACAAAAAGCAACATACCAAAAAACCCCTTTCTTCTAAGTAATATAAGAAGTAAAGAATTAGGCCTCAAACTGGATGAAGCACAAAAAGGATTTATTATGATAGCCTTAGCTGTAGCAAAAAAATGTATAATGTCAACTTGGAAATCAGAAGAGAGCCTGAGAGTACAGCAATGGTACATAGAAATGAATAAATGTATTCCATTGGAAAAAATAACATATAATTAAAAAAATGAAGTCACATTATTTGAACAAATTTGGGAACCGTACATAGAACATAACAGAGAGAGCCTACTGCGGACCTCCACCCCCTAAAATGATAGAATGAGAAGAAGACGAAATAAACTGTCCCAGTGTGTAAAAGTAGACGACACAATTTTCTTGTTTATTTTCATTGTGTGATGACATTGTTTAATGGTTTTATTGTATTGTATGTGTTGAACGTTTAGTGCATTTTAAGGGGGGTGAGAAGGGGGGGGAGGGAAGGTAGGGGGGAAAAATGGGGAGAAAATGCCACTGTGTATATTTAAGAGGGAAATGTTTGTATGTATTCGATTGATATGGTTCCTAGTGTGAAATATGATTTTTTTTAATATAGTCTGCTGTGATGCAAAAAAAAAGAATGTACTCAGTACTCCAAGGTGAAACCCTTAAGCAAGTGCTACACAGATCAAGAGAGAGATGGGAGTCAGATCTGATTAATGAGAGATGCTGGTCAGACTGGTGTAGAGACAGGGTGACAACAGTGATTAACTCTAGATACAAACTGATCCTATACAACTTCCTGCAGTAGCTCTACCTTGCACTGCAAAAAATTCACAAGGCAAAACCGGAGGTGCCGGAGACATGTTTTATGTGTGGAGTGGAGCCAGGATCAATTATTCACGCAACCTGGTCCTGCACTAAAGTCGGCCCATTTTGGCAGGATTTGGCCAATATACTAACCAGGATAATGAAAGTAACCTTTCTGCCAGAGCCAACATTGTATCAATTCGTATTAATTGCTTTGACCATACCAAAAAAATGCATAGCGGTGACCTGGAATCTGACTCCCCTCTCCTTATCAGTAGGTGGGTAACTGAGATGCATAGCTGTATTCCCATGGAAAAAAAAATCACGTCCAATCTTAGAAACCGACACAGCGCCTTTGTTAAAATATGGCAGCCATATCTGACATACATAGAAGCACAGCTGTAGCTACACTTTGACAAAAATTACCAATAGGTGGATTAATGAAAAAAAATTACACTGCTTCCCTGGACATTCATCGGAAGCGCTGACACCTCACCCACGGTTCTCTTTTTTCTTTCTTTCTCTTTTTTTTTTAAAGTGGGTAGGAGAGGGAGGGGGAGAAACATCACCTGTTAGTAGATTGTTGGGGGATATCTGTACATTTTGAAGTAGTTTGAGATGTTATTTCCTTGTTAATTGATGGAAAATGAAAAATAAAATATTGAAAAACCTATTTTTGGGGCTTGACCCCTTTTAGCATGGAGAAGGGATAAACTGGAAACCATCTGTGAATTTAATATTCCTGGCATCAGAATTAATGGAAAGATTTTCACAACGTAACCGGTATTGAGGGGTAAAGATCAAGCTTGGTTAGTTTCAGTTTCGATTTTCAATTCCGTTAATCATTTTGTTTACTTTAGCTCAACCACGGACTATAAAAGAACCAGGATTTCTCACTTTCCACAAATCCTCCAAACCCTGATATGCAGCGAGAGGCTTGAGTGGCATCATGAGGTGAGTAACTTTCCATAGTGTCTGGACATCTTAAGAAAATGACAGTGACATTAGTGTGGATGAGTGGGTCTCTCAAATTTAAAGTGATCTGCCTCTGTGGATTTGTGGGAGGTATCCAGATTCATAGTCAGTGATCATTTATGGGAAAGGATGAAGATCTGGCAATGAGCTTTAGGTGGGGCATATTTCAATGGTTATTATTCAACGAGAGATTATTGTCATTCAGGTAAGAAAAATGCATTGAAATTCTCACTGACTGCAGACTAACTAGTATGATTGTTACATATAAATTTATTTTTTAAAATATAGATGTAACAGCACAGTAACAGGCCATTTCGGCCCACGGGTCTGTGGTGCCCAATTTACACTCCATTAACCTACATTTTGAATGGTGGAAGGCAACTGGAGCCTCCGGAGAAAACCCATGCAGACACGGGAAGAACGTACAAACTCCCTACACACAGCGTGAGATTCAAACCTGTTACAAACCCAAAGGACTCCAAAACCCAGCAGCAATAGATATTCAACACGACAAATAGTTACTTAAACAAAAGTTGTTTTTAATTATCTTTAAACATGAACACAGAATCAAACTTTAACTTATCACTATTAACTAACCTAACTTAACCCCCTTTCAAATTCTAAGCGCACATGTATGTAATGTGTGTGTAAGTTTAAGAAAGTTCTTTGGCTCACAGTCCAATCTCACTTCTCATTCTTCCAAGTTCTCTGGTTGTAGGGAATTCTTATACTGTGCACAGAATTTAACATTTATAAAATTCACCAGGCTTTGGTGCTCGAAAGGTAAATGGTTACCGCTCAGGAAGGTTTTTGTAGATTTGCAGAGAGATATGTGTGGTTCCAGGATTTCCACAACTGAGGTACCACCATTAGTCACTGTCCTGGGTAAACTTGTATCTCTCACTTTGTTCATTTTAGATTGGTCACAGTGTTTGAGCTACCGAAAGAAAATAGACACCCACACCAAGAGCAGTTCAGAGTATATGAATGTTTATTACAAATTCAAAAGCTGATTTCAAACTACAATATGCTAGCCATTCCCAATTATACTTATCAATGCCTGGACTGGTCCCAACTGCTGAAGCGAGGCAATGACCGCACACTTGTAGTTGGTTGTCGGGGCGCCGGTAGCAGCTTCTCCACCTCCCCCGACTGGGACATTGACTGGACTCTAGAAGTTCTTCTTCTTGCTGAGAAATGTTGCCACCTCTCGGAGAGTCTCAAACTTCAGCAGCGGGACCATGGCTTATATTACCCAAAAATTGCTTACCCAAGCACCTATTCCCAGCACAGCAAGAAAGATAAGCGAGCAAGCTAGCATGCTAGGCTTCTATCAAATAACATAATTTTCAGCTTATCACTTTGAATACAATGGTTTATTTTGCATCAAGGCTAGGCCTCTGACAGTCTGTGACCAAAACAAGCAGGAAGATTAAATGTTCTTGGTATACAGATGTCCTTTCGTCAGATAACTGCATCTCTGGCCCCACGGTGGAATTTAGCTTATGTCTGCTGATTCTAAAAAACAAGCAGGTTCTCAGCCTTGCAGATGCAAGGCTTAAATCTTCCATTACAGTCACCTCAATGTCTTGTTGATGAAACTTGCCCCATCGGAGTTCTCCAGATGATGACTTTTTTCTTTCAGGCTATCACAGAGTTCCTTTCTGTTCCTCTTATTCCAAGAGAAACATCAGACAGATAGCACTTCCAGCCATCCGCCACTCTGGAGCTTCTGTTTCAGTTCCAACAAGCTTCTCCTGGATTGTTACAGCTTTCTGTGTCACACACAGTCCAAGACTACCTTCTGTCTGTCTCTCTCTCTGGGATTCCAAACTCAGTCTTTCTCTCTCTCTCACTTGCATAAACCCCTGACCTTCTCCAGCAAACAATAGGAGTTCGTCTTTTGGTCAATCTGTTGTTTTAGGTAAATAATAACCACTCAATGACTTTTCTGTGAAGCGGTATTAGGAGACTCTTGCTGTGGCTTTTTAAGACAATAGTCCATTCATTCACTTCAATTAACAGTCACTTGTGAAATCTCCATATCCAGAGTTTCTGTAGAGTCACTGAATATGAATTATTCACTATTTCAAATAAGATTTGTTTAAAATGTGTGTATGTAACCTACTCTAATTTTACCAATTTACCAACCAAAAACATTCCCAAATATTCCATCAGAAACCCTAGTCCAGACCCAATCTCTGGTGCTAACCACTACACCACCCATTCTACCAATAGTAAATGAAATTACCACAAAATGGCAAGACAGAAAAATAAATAATAAATATCAAAGGATAAATAAATAAATATTGACACTTGCAGTTAGAGCAAGAAAATAAATGCTGCGCCAGTAGTACAAACAGATCTTTTGATGCTCCTAGGGTTGTTTCAGGCCTGATAGCTAGTAGATAAAAACTGTTCATGAACCTCCCTGAAGGGAGGGGGGGCGAGAAGAGATTTTGAGCAGGGTGATGGGGTCCCTTGATGATGTTGGCAGCCCTCTTGAGCTAGCACGTCACATAGGCGCTTTCAGTGATGTGGAGGATCGGAGTCAATCCTCAATCCAGATCCTGGGCTGAGGTCCCAATCAGCAGTTCACTCTCCTGAGGAATGAAGGACTCAGACATTTCTTTAGCCAATCTCCTTTATTTGATACATATGCCTATAAAAAGTTGTTTTTAATTATCTTTAAACCTCTTGAGAAGATCAAGGAGCTCCCCGAACATACATATGCATGGGTTTAAATTCTCCAATGGTATCTGACATCAACTAATCTCAAAATAGTCACCTCCTAGGAGGAAAGCATTATCCAATTAGCATTAAGCTATGCAATGTCTATCTGCATGGCGCACCATATTGGTGGCCAATCAAGTACACATGTCGGGCTCCTCTCAGATAACTTTACAGTTTTGGTTCTTCCAATTCTTGTAAGTCACATGATTCTAGAGAGCACTGGGACTGTTGGAAATTTATCAGCCAGGCTGTTATCAGGCAACTCAAGGCCTTTCATTGACCTTGGTAGAATTTTAGCTCAGCTGTCGATACCAGGCCACACCCATCCTGGGCCCTCCTCACTGTCCTTTGGTATCTACTCCTGTCTTAGCATAAGCATTAACAAGGCTGTATTAATGCATTAATACTTTGGTTAATGAATTAAAGTGATCAAATGTATTTATAATTAATGTCTTGCATGTTACAATATAACCTATGTTGCAGAACATTATCCACACCTGGTGCAAGAATGGTGGGATGAATTGAAATGATTGGTCACTGTTGCACAACATGAAAGTGATGGTGCTCAAAGAAACTAAACATCGACATGTTTGTTCATGGCCCCAAAACAAAGACTCCTGCAAATTGGAGCAACAGCATCTTGACAGTCTCCAACCAGACAGTGTCAACATTGACTTCCATCTTCTGTTAGCCCCTTCACTGTCTCTCTCTCTCTCTCTCCTTTTCCCTATCCCACTGCCTCCTTTTCTCCAGCTTTCCCCTTCATTCTCTCTGATAGGAGAGCCCCTGCCTCTCCCCCTATCACTTCTCAGCTTCTTCCTCTTCTACCCTCCCACCTATTGCCTCTTCCCTATTAGCGAATGAATTAGTTGAAAGAGCATTGCAAAAAAGTCCATATATTCCATATGTGCTTCGCTACGCTGCAAAATTTTACAGAAAAGAAAAAGAAATCGATAAGTCAATAGAGCTGTTGGAGAAAGCTTTAAAATATACTCCTCACTCTGCATTTTTACACCACCAAATAGGCCTGTGCTGCAGAGAAAAACTACTCAGCATTAACAGGCATTCTGGGAATCTTGCAGATGATAAGAAAGCTGAGTTGATAAGTCAATGCAAGTATTGGTTTGAACAGACATTTAAAATTAAACCGTCGTTTATTATTGCAAGACTGGATTTTGCAGGAACCTGCTTAATAAATGGAGAAATCCAGAGAGCAAAGGAGATCTACAAACATCTCCTGGGATTGGAAAATATTGCTTCAGATAAGAGGCAGGCAATAGTTTTTCAGGCTGGATTATTTGAACTATATTACAATAAATCTGAATCAAATGCCATCGACTATTTTCTGGAAGGACTTAAAATCCAATTAGGCTCAAAACAATGGAGGTTGTGTTACGATAAATTGGAAATGATTGCAACAAGACAAATTCACAGGAATCCAAGAGACAGTGTAGCCTATGGTAAGCTGGGGTTAATGCACCAGCTGGCTGGGAAGAACTACAAAGCCATTGAATTGTTTGAAAAGGCCTTGACGTTTGATCCTGGCAATGAAGACTATCTCAGTGCTCTTTGTAAATTACGCTTTTCTATTTAGGCCAGAGATATTCAAATAGGCACGAAACCATTCACACTATTAAAATTTTGACTGATACTATGCTTTAAATATTCACGGAGCCATTATAAATCACATTTCATGGGTGATCTTCTGCAAGCTTTGTATTTGCTTTTGTGATTGATTGAAAACAATCGCTTCCTTCATCAAAACCCCAAATTCAATCAAAGATCGATCAGATATGTGGACTAGATGATAGACATATGGATATAAGAAATATAAGCTGGAGTCACACATCTGGTCTATTAAGCCTTACTCATCATTCAAGAAGATCACGGCTCAGTTCTAGTTACCCACTATTCTGCATAACTCTTAGTTTCCCTATTATTCAATCATCTATCCATCTGTTTCTTAAATACATTTAATAAAGCTGCTTCTACTGGTTCATTGGGTAGAGTATTCCTGATATGTGTTTTTTTGTATGCACCTGAGGCAATCATTAGGTTAGAGCCACCAACATGTATTCACATCTATAGGTTACCTGTGTAATTAAATAATGCCTATGATTTCACCTGAGGATGATTACTAGTTATAATCAGAGGGTTCAAAAAAGATCATTTTACTTAAAATGGAGTTATCAGCTCACAGTCCTCAAAATGAGCAGACATGTTAACTAGGAAGATAAGAAAGACAAGGTCCTGGTTCATGAATCTTCCAGGAGTCCATGAATCCTGGAGACATATAGGAATGTGGCGTGATAAGGTAAATTTGTTTTTTGGGGCAAGGGAGATTGGTTTGGTGAACAATTAAAGATTTGTCATTAACTTAGACTATATTACAATAAAATACCCATTATCCAGGATTCAATCAACTGGAAACTCAAATAACCGGTAAAAAATTAGGAAATAAATAGATTTTTTAAAAATAAATAATGTTTTGAATACAAGTATAAATAAAAGTTTACAATTGTAAAAATACCATTCTCTGAAGCAACACACAACCCCTTGGGAACAAATATTCAGCCAGCAGAGCTCCCCATCCGTGTCCCACCCACTGCAGCTGTTTGAATAAAGTTATGTTCAAATAAAATGCTGGGTAAAGAGCTGGCCATTGCTGCTAGCCACTGGAGCAACTTTAATAATATATTAATAATATATTAGTAGAATAAGTATATTAGTAGGGTTTTATCTGTAAACTGGGGGTGGGCGGGGGGGGGGGGTTAATTATGATGGCGGTGCTGTTAGCGTAGTGGTTAACACAGTGCTGTTAGAGCCCTCATGAATGAGGTTTGAATTTAAAGGAAGGTGCACCGAGAGTCTAACCTGGGCACTTGCGTGGAGGTAAGTCAGCGGGGTGGGGGGGGAGGTGCGCTGAGGGCCCTGACTGAGACATTGGCATGGAGGTGAGATGGGTTGTCAGCGCAAGGAGAGGGGGTTAATTGGTGTAGTGGTTAGCACAGCACTATTATAGCGCCAGGGACTGGGGTACAAATTTAAATTTTGTAATTAATGGGAATTAACAGATTAAAGGTAACTTTACATAATTAAAGACGACAATGCTGACTTTTTCTCCAAATTACTTTACATTTTTATACTCTCTTTTATCTTTCAAACCGCGTGTTCTTAATGCAGGCGTATTAGTTAGGCCTTGGAATTGTGTGTCTCAGTCAACTGGAAAATTCTGACATCCGCAATCCCCATAGGTGCTGGATAATGAGGATTTTACTGTAGTTTTAAGAGTTATGTCCAATTAGTATGTGTAGAATCAGAAAGAAGCTTGAGTGTTGAGCAAGATCTTGGAAAGTTTCCTTGGTCCGGAATCATGACTGGTGCCAAGAACCTCTGAGACGCCAAGCCAACCATTATAGCGACAAAAAGTAGTGCCTGAGTCTTGCAGTTTATTGATTATTATGCCATATCTTAGAGAAATTGTGTGTCAATCTTTTATATCATTCATTATACTTTATCAAATACCCTGTTGTACCATGAAGTCTTCTTTCTCCCTCATTGTGGTGCACTGTTAGCCAGAATCAGACACACACAAGGTAAAGGGTGTACAACAGGCTTTAATCCACAAAGACTTCCACAGATCCATGCTGGCTGTAGCTGCAGTAACTCTGAGTGATCTTCGGGAGGCCGGTGCAGGCTTATATCCCGGAAGGTGATTGACACCCAACTGGGTGGGGCTTGATCCCTTCAGGCTGGCTGATTGACAGCCGGCCAGGTGTTGTCCTGTCCCCTTACATTCCTGCAGGTACAGAAGTTGCCCCCTGCAGTAGGCCGGTGGTGGACCACCACATTCATGAATCAGAATCCTTGAAAACCTGCACATTTACACTAGTCCACTGAATTCTGGGTAAAACTGATAGCTGCACAGTCTTGGTGCAGCTTTAATTTGCCCGTTGCTTAAAACTTTGAGTGATTTGTAGTGAAAAGGCATCAAAACAAATTGAAATATTTAAATGCTTTGTTACTAAATCAGAAACATTCAGCAGGTCAGGCAGCATTGAAGGAAATTAAAAAATAGAATTGATGTTTCAGAACGAAACCCCTCTGAAGTCCCAGACTCTGCCTGCCTTGTTGAGTGTTTTGACCATTTACTGTAGTGATTTCAGTTTTCCAACATTTGTTTGATTTCCATTTAAAGGTCATGTTCATTGGAATCTATTTACTGATTGATATTATTAAATATGTTATAAAAATCGCATTTGAGTATTGAAGTGACCAATAAATGGTTTTCTTGGTCCACTCTATGTTGAATCGCATTAGTTTAAGAACATGGCACGGTTAGTCCAACGCTGTTACAATGCAAGCTATCGGGACTGGGGTTCAAATTCCAAACGGTCTGTAAGGAACTTGTACATTCTCCCTGTGTCTGTGTGGATTTCCTCCTGGTGCTCAGGTTTCCTCCCTCCGTTCAAAATGTACTGGGGGTTCCAGGTTAATTGGGTGTAATTGAGAGGCAAGGACTCATGAGGTGAAATAGCCTGTTACCCTGCTGTATATCTAAATTTAAAATAAAAATTTTAAAATTAAATTTAAATTTAAAAACATTCAAGGAACTTTCAGCCTTCAGTGCTAATATAGATTGGTGCAGATGTAATGTATTTCTTCTGTTCAAATAATTCAAGATTCAATTTATTCTCATTTAATAAAAACACTGTAAGGCAGACAGATTCGCCATCAGCAGAAATTACCTGCAGCGTCTCTTACAGTGAAAGAAAGAGAAGCAAAAGAAAGTCCAAGTGTCCGTGGATTTGCCTCCAGCGCTCCCACAGCCTCCGCAGTCACCGAGAGTCCAGACCAAACTATCGGCAACCTGAGCTCCAGATCCGAACCTCCGATACGATTGAGAGCCCTTCAGTGCCCTTGGCGCTCTCTTGAATCCTGGTTCTGATACCTGGTACCCCAACAGCCAGTTTTGAGCCAGTATCCAGCAGCCTGCAGCCACCATGAGTTTCTCTCCTCGAGTCGCCCGTGTGGTTCCTTCAGCCACAGAACCCCTCACTGGTCCGCCGCTGTGGTCACTGCCCCAAGGGTCATCTCTGCTTTTTCTTCTCAGATGGGGGAATGGTCTCCCTGTTTTCTGGTGCCCTGCGCCCAGTCCTCCGCTTCCCTGGAGTCTGCAACCCCTCATGGCTGCTGCCGATCAAAAGTGCTGCCATCTTGGGTCCAGACCCCGCGGTCACGGGATTTTTAAATAAAACTGCTGTCAGCTCCTTTTACGGGCTGTTCAAAGCCTGTATAGAGCTGATGGCAGTCATACTGGGCAGTTGAACCCTGCAGGAATCCGTGTCTTTACTTCCTACTCTCCATGGGTCCACACCAGCGGCCATGCTGCCATCATAGCAGCTCCGGCAGAGACACCATAAGTCATGAATCACCACTGGGTTAGTCCATTAACAGCAAAGCAGTTTATTCAACATTACTAGTGCATCAGAACAATGCTCTGTCTGACTTTCAGTGTTAGCTGAAATGCCCTTTCAGTGTTAACATTGTGTTAGCTCGGCATATGTGATGAATGTTAAACACATTGTTATCAGCATACATTCTGCCTTTGTCACATCCTTCCTAACTGTAGGAGACTAACATTGATCTGCTGCATCCTGTTTAGCATTCTTGCTGGTTTGTGATATTTTATTGCAAAACAAGAAAATCATATTGTCCCTACATATGCAACCGAATCATCACTGAATCTTCCAAATCATTGACTTTTTCTTTCTTTGGCTTGGCTTCGCGGACGAAGATTTATAGAGGGGGTAAATGTCCACGTCAGCTGCAGGCTCGTTTGTGGCTGACAAGTCCGATGCGGGACAGGCAGACACGGTTGCAGCGGTTGCAGGGGAAAATTGGTTGGTTGGGGTTGGGTTTTTCCTCCTTTGTCTTTTGTC
Source organism: Narcine bancroftii (assembly GCF_036971445.1). Lineage (NCBI taxonomy): Eukaryota > Metazoa > Chordata > Chondrichthyes > Torpediniformes > Narcinidae > Narcine > Narcine bancroftii. The sequence continues at coordinate 34,659,230 of NC_091478.1, read as the reverse complement.
AGTGAGGTGGGCTCTGCGGTCTTCTTCAAAGGAGGTTGCTGCCCGCCGAACTGTGAGGCGCCAAGATGCACGGTTTGAGGCGATATCAGCCCACTGGCGGTGGTCAATGTGGCAGGCACCAAGAGATTCATTGACTATTAATCTACTTAATTACATTTTATTAACCTGCCTGCCTGATCATTCTATTTCCCTAACAGTCACCCTTAATTATGAGCTCCTGGCCTTGAAAGCTAAGCAGGCCTACTACAATAAATTCCTTTGATTACTGAAACAGCTACACAGTTGTAGGTGTAAAGTGAGTAGAGCAGGAGTCTAAGAACCCAACCCTGTGGTGCTCTGGTACTCCTGGAGATTGTGGAGGGGACATTCTTACCAATCTTCACTGGTTGTGGTCTGGAGTGAGGAAATCCATGATCCAATTATACAGTGCGGTGTTCATTCTCAAGTCTTGAAGTTTGCTGATCAGTTTTGAGGGATGATGGTTTTCAATGCCGAACTATAGTCCATAAACAGCATCCTGATGTATGCATCTTTGCTGTCCAGATGTTCCATGGCTTTGTGTACAGCCAATGATTATCGCACTTGGCATTCTATTACAGCTGGTAAAATGAGTGATGAAAGTTTAATGTCGTGCATGTAAGAATAATGCACCAAAAGTTCTTAATTGGTGCATGCAAATAGATATATATGATACATCAAATACAACAGTACATATGTTTCATTAAATTACCATAGTGGTTAAATGGAACAAATATCCCTCTCCTAGTGTACAAGTCAGACCCGGTATTGAGAATCGTGTAGAGTTTTGGTCACCCTGATATAAAGTGTGCACGATTGGTGGCTATACTGAAAGAAGGATATTATTAAGTTTCAGTCCCTACATACCAGCAGTTAACGTGACATCTCCAGATTTTGTTTCCAAGATATATCAAGCACCTTTGTGCTTGGTGTAGCTTTGGTTTTGGTCTTTTTGACTAATGCTAATTCTTCATCAGCTGTTTTAATCTAATCTTTATCACACACAAAGCAAGGGAAGTTTCCCTGAGTATTTGACATTCCTGTGTGATATTTCTGCATTTGTTTATATTCAGGGTAATTGTCTATCTGTGAGGTTAACAAATCTTTTTATCAATCTACATAAGGCAGTGGCTCTTTTCCTTAAACACTTGCCCGTTCCTGTGTGCCTTTATCTACATACCAGCAAAACTCATCAAACTAAGGGGTCATTCCACTTGAATTCTCACCTTCTTTATCAGCAGGTCCCAATGAGAGTGGTCCTGCAACATTACCTCCTACTTGCTGACCATCTGCATGCTTCTTCCCCTGCTCTCTGGCCTATGCACTCATGATTGTGTAGCAAACATAGCCAAGTCCACTTATCCGTTGATGACATCAGTGTGAGAAACTGCTGCAAGGAGTCTGCCAACATCATAAAGAGCCCCCCCCCCACCCCAACCCCCAAATTACTCTGCTGATAACTTACTCTTGCTGCTATCTTCAGGTAGAAGATACAGAAATCCAACACCTCTAAGTTCATGACCTGTTTTATTCAACAGCTATCAGACACTTGAACCTCGCATACTACCCTAACCCTAAGTGTAAACAAGTCCTGGGCCACCAGAAGATCCATTTTCACTATTAAATTATTACTTCTTTTCTTGCACGAACAGCAATTGTCAAGATTTACTATCTATCCTTTTTTCTGACATGGCAATATTGTTGTAATTTAATGTATACCTTCGAAGTTGGTGTGCCTTATGTCCCTGTTTGCCTGAAGCAAGTAAGAATTTTGGTGCAGCTTTAAGTTGTAGTTGTGTACATGACAAAAAAACGCTCATTGATATTTTGCTCACTCATCTCCAAAGGCCCATTATCCAAATTATAAATGAATGCTTTCTCATTCCCCTAAACAAATTCCAAAATTGGCTGTTCCTAAATTAGTTCGTCAACATATTGATTTAATTTATTTCAATTTAGACGGACAGCATGGTCACAGGCCAACTCAGCCGCGAGTCTACGCGCCCAATTTACACCTGATTAACCTATGACCTCCCCCACCACCCCCCCCCCCCCCGCCCCGGTTCGATTTGAAAAACTGGAGCCCCCAGGGAAAACCCTTGCAGACACAGGGAGAATGTACAAACTCCTTACAGACAGCGCGGGATTCGAACCCTTGTCCTGAATTTTGGAGCTGTAAAGGTGTTGCGCTAACTGCTACGCCAACCATGCTTCCCCACATTGAACTAGAAATGTATCTTGTATGCATTTTATGAATTCATCTGAAAACTTAACAGTAAATTTGTTTTATCTAGTCTAGATGTAGGTTAAGATCTCCCCACTTTCCTGATTTACATTTTCCCCAATATCACTTTTTAGTGACCCATAAATATCTCCTACCAATATTTGCTGCCCCTCATAATTTATGATCAAATCTAATTTGACATGGTCTGTCTCACCCATGCACCATTCTCCTCTCTGTTTAGTTATTCTGCAACAGCCTTTTTGTGTGTCTGTGTTCACTAAATGGTGAATACTCTGGATGATTTAGATCTCAGTTTTGTTCCCCTACAGCAGGGGTGTCAAACTCAAATTCACGGAGGGCCAAAATTAAAAACTTGGACTAAGTCAAGGGCCGAACTAAATATTTATTGAAAATTTTCAACAACATCTGCATGTTTTCTCTTCTTTCAACATATGTAATGTTAAACTTTAGGATATAACTTTAGGAGGATAATGTTACAGGTCAGGAGTAGGTAGCTCAAGTTCACCCTTTGCTTGACCTGAGGGAAATCAATTCACAGGCTGTGTCCATTTTGGCCTGCATCAGGACTCAGCATTTCCTGCTCACTCCTCAGGCTCTAGGCCTCTATTCACCCTCGACCCACCATCCCTCTACCTGGCCAGTCCTTTACCCAACCTCTACTCACCCCTCACTCCACTCGCTCTCCCTCTACCCACCCCATCCTAAACACGCCCCTCTACTGCCTCTCCCCTCAACCTGTTCCTCCCTCTATCCGTCTCTCACCCTCTAATCACCCCTCCCCTACTCGCCCTGCCCCTCCCCTTTTAACTTTTCCCTATCCACCCCTCCTTCTACTCATCCCTCCCTCTAACTGCCCCTCGCACCACCATAACTTCCCCTTCCCATTACTCCTCACCTACACCCTCTGCCCACCCCTGCTTACCCACCCACTCAGGCCCAGCGCGCTGCCGATCAGCCTTTGCGGACAGCCACCATCTCTCTCTTCACGTGCAGGGCCGAACCAGCCGTCCCTGGGGTCCGCGCGGGTGCAAGCGCTGAAGGCCGTGGCGACCGGGAGAAGTGCGCTCGCGCTGTGGAAGGGCCGTCCGGTGCCAGTCGCGCGGGGCTCGCGCTGCCCGAGGGTCGTGCGCAGCCTGCCATGCCCGCCGCGCCGACATGAAATCACAGGCACTCGCCAATCCGCCGCACCGCTCGACAGATGGGAGAAGTGACTGGTTGTGCGGGGAACCTTCCAACTGGCTTGCCGTCTGATGACATCGACAGACTTCTCGTGTTACAATTTCTCGTGTTACAATGGGGAAGGATGTGCAATGAAGGGGGAGGATGGTGGGGGTGACATTACCAAAAAACAGCATCGGCTCTCGCTGCAGGGCGGGCCACCTCTAATACATTTTTGAAATGATCTTGCGGGCCAAATATAATTATATCCCGCGGGCCAGAGTTTGACATGTGTGCCCTACAGGTATCTTTCAGTAACTGGGTCACATCTGATTACACCTACTCATACCAATAAATTCTACTTGTATCATAGTGCATGCATTTAGTGATTAATTACTTTGTATTATTGGTGTTTGTATATCTTACTTATTGATGTGGTTACACCTTTTAATGTGAATGGTCCAATAATCTCATAACACAAGTACGATATACATTTGCATCAAAATTCTTCCTTGCTGCAACCAAACAGGCACTTTTTAAAACAATACACTAATAATATATATTATATTATTGTACAGATAAAGAGAATTAATATAAAAGATGGATAAAATATAAATATTCACAGTTACAGTTTGCACAGGAAAAATAGTGCAGACGGGCCATTTTGTGGTGTTGGTGGAGCTTATGATGAATGTAGTAGCCTGATAGTCATTGTTCTTGAATCAATGAAGTGCTGGACTTGAAGCTTCTGTACCTTCTTTGCAAAGGTAGTAGCGAGAACAGGTTGAGACCAGGGTGATGAGGGGTCCTTTAGGATGTTGCATACCTAACCAGCATATCCTCCATTACCCACACATCATCCCTGGTCTTCTCCACCCAACGTGGAACAAGGATAGGGTTCCCATTGTCCTCACCTACACCCCACCAGCTTCCACATCCAACATATCATCCCCTGCCATTTCTGCCACGTACTGTGGGATCCTACCACAAGACACATCTTCCCCTCTGCTCCCTCTGTGACTCCCTCATCCACTCCTCCCTTCCTATCAATGACCCCTTGGCACTTACCTCTGTAACCGCAAGAAATGCTACACTAGTGCTTACATCTTCTCCTTCACCACCATTCGGTGCCTCAAAAGTCTTTCCAAGTGAAGCAATAGTTCACTTCTGAATCTGCAGGGGTCACCTACTGCATCCAGTGCTCTTTTCTACATCGGAGAGACTGGACGTAGATTGGGAGATCCCTTCATTGAGCAACTTTTCTCTTTCCGTAGTGATAGAAGGGATCTCCCAGTGGCAACCCCTTTTGATTCCCTGCCCCTTTCCCATGCTGACATGTCTGGCTATGGTCTCATGCATTGCCAGACTGAGACCAACTACAAATTAGAGGAAAAACACCCAATATTCCATCTGGGCACCCTCCATTAACATTAACTTCTCCGGTTTCTGTTATTTCCCCCCTCCCCTATCTATCCCTATTTCACCTTTCCTCTAGCTCTCTTTTTCTCTTTCCCTATCCCTCTGTTTCCTTTCCCTCGAGATCTGCCTTCAAGGAGCCACCCCTTCTGTGGTGATACACCACTAGCCTACTGCAGGGGGCAACTTGTGTACCTGCAGGAAGAGCACTGGAGGACAAGGCAACTCCTGGCCGACTGTCAATCAGCCAACCTGAATGGACCAAGCCCCACCCGGCCGGCTGCCAATCACCCTCAGGGATATAAGCTACATCTGTGCCCTCGAGGTCAGTCTCAGAGCCAGCACAGCTACTCTCACAGCTAGCTCTGTGGAAGTTTGTGTGGAATAAAGCCTGTTGAACAGACTTTATATTTTGTGTCTGTGGTGCGCTGTTAGACAGAATAAGGTAAAGACTGAACAACAGGCTTTAATCCACAAAAACCTCCACAGAGCCAGGCTGGCTGTGGCTGCAGCAACTCAGTGTGAGGCCTCGGGAGGCCGGCACAGGCTTATATCCCGGAGGGTGATTGACACCCGATCCACTCAGGCCGACTGATTGGCAGCCGGCCAGGTGTTGTCCTGTCCCCTTACTCTCATGCAGGTACAGAGGTTGCCCCCTGCAGTAGGCTGATGGTGCACCACCACATTCACCCCCTTCTTTAAAATTGTCCCGGGGAGGGGGCAGTAACAAGGAATCACACCCACTATGTACACACAATATTTACAGGTTGAGATGAATCGGCAGCCGCTGGGGTCTCTGTGACCGTCGTAGGACTGGCTCCTAGTCACTGGTCAGAGGGGAAGTGGAAGGACTAGCGGCAGAGGTGTGTGTGGCTGGTGTGGTGCCACCATGGAGGGGTGGCCAGGTGGGCCGGGGTCGACGTATGCAGATCGTATTGGATGGGTGGGGGGAGGGTTCATCTCCTAAGGCTGAAGCGGGCCCCTGGTGGTCAAGGAGGCCCTGCGTGCCCCATAGCTGCCTGGGGACGGGGATGTATGCCCAGTCAGTGTCGTCCTGGGTTGGGGGGTGGCGTGGTGTGGTGGGTGCTCCTGCTGTTGCCAGGTCCCTGGTTGAGACGATGTCCTCCCTGCCACTGCCGAACCTAACGTAAACATAGTTAGGGTTTGCATGAAGGAGGAAAACCTGCTCCACCAGGGCTTCGGCCTTATGTGTACGTACATGCTTACGCAGAAGCACCGGTCCCGGGGCCATGAGCCATGCTGGGAGTGACATTCCAGTCGCCATCCTCCTGAGGAACGAGAACAGACGTTCGCGAGGTGCCTCGTTGGTAGCCATGCACAGCAGTGACCGAATGGCATGGAGTGCCTCGGGCAGAGTCTCCTGCCAGAATTCAACAGCCCACCCTTTTGACCTGAGAGCCAGGAGGACTGCCTTCCAGACCACCCCATTCTCATGTTCCACTTGCCCGTTGCCTCTCGGGTTATAGATTGTAGTGCGACTGGTCACAATACCCCTCACCATCAGGTACTGGCGAAGCTCGTCGCTCATGAAACTTGACCCCCGGTCATTGTGGATGAAGGCGGGGTAGCCAAACATGGTGAACATCTGCCCCAGGGCCCTGAGATTGGTGGCTATGGAGGTGTCTGGACTAGGGATGGCGAAAGGGAAGCGTGAGTACTCGTCCACTACCGTGAGGAAGTAAACGTTTCGGTTCGTGGAAGGCAGTGGCCCTTTGAAGTCCATGCTGAGATGTTCGAAAGGCTGAGTAGCCTTTACAACGTGGGCCTGGGGTGGGCATGGAAGATGTGGGGTTTACACTCCACACAGACCCGACAGGCCTCAGTTATGTCCCTGACGTTCCTGATGGTGTATGGCAGATTTTGGGACTTAACGAAATGGTACAACTGGGTGACACCAGATGGCAGAGGGACCCATGCAATGCCTGCAACCTGTCGTCATGCATAGACATGCAGGTGCGAAAGAGGGCATCAGGGGAGTTGTTAAACTTCCCAAGGCGGTACTGGATGTCGTAGCTGTAGGTTGCCAGCTCGACTCTCCAGCGCAGGATCTTGTCATTCTTTATCTTGCTCTTGTGGGAAGTGTTAAACATGAACGCCACGGCCCACTGGTCCGTGAGGAGTGTGAATCTCCTGTCAGCCAGGTAATGGCGCCAGTGGCAGACCGCTTCCACAATCGCCTGGGCCTCCTTTTCAATGGCGGAGTGCCCTAGCTTGGAACCGTAGAGGGTCCTGGAAAAGAACACGACAGGGTGCCCCCCCCTTGATTGAGGGTAGCAGCGAGGGCCACCTCTGAGGTATCTCTCCACCTGGAAGGGGAAGTCCTAATCCACAGCCTGCATCGTGGCATCTGCGATGTCTTGCCTGATGCGGGTGAAGGCTGCCTGCACTTTGGGTGGGAGGGGAAAAGTTGTGACTTGGGCCAGTGGACAAGCCTTGTCCGAGAAGTGAAGGACCCACTACAAGTAATAAGAGAACAGGCCCAGGCACCTGTGGAGGGCTTTTAGCGTGGGGAGGGGAAGGTAACTCCATTAATGGGCGCATCCTTTCCGGATCTGGACCGACGACTCCATGGGCCACAATGTACCCCAGGATGGAGAGGTGGGTGGTGCTGAACACACACTTCTCCTTGTTATAAGTGAGATTCAGCTCAGCAGCCGTCTGGAGGAATTTTTCCAGGTTAGCATCATGGCTGGACACAGCCGCAGATAGTGATGTTATCCAGATATAGAAATGTTGCCTTTAGCTTATGCCAGTCTACCATGCGATCCATCTCCTGCTGGAAGACAGAGACCCCGTTTGTGACCCCAAAAGGAACCCGGCAGAATTCGTACATGCCCCCATCCGCCTCAAAGGCAGTGTAGGGCTTGTCCTTCGGGTGGATAGGGATTTGGTGAATCGCCGACTTCAGGTCAATCGTGGAGAAAATCCGATCGCAGGCAATCTCATTGGCCATGTCAGCAATCCTCAGCAGGGGGTAGGCATCCAGCTAGGTTTACCGATTAATGGTCTGGCTGTAATCCACGACCATCCTCGGCTTACTTCTCCCTTTGACTACCAGGACTTGGGCTCTCCAAGGGCTGTTACTGGGCTCTATAACGCCTTCCGCCAGGAGCCACCGCACCTTCGCCTTGATGAAGACCCTGTCTGCAGCGTAAAAGTGCCTACTTCTGGTGGCAATCGGCTTACAGCCTAGCTCAAGATGTTGGAAGAGCGCCAGTGGGGTGATGCACAGTGTGGAGAGGCCGCAGGTTGGCTGGGGCTGGTAGGTTGGCGTGCTGTGCAATGTGAGTGGAGGTTGGGGGTCCTCAAAGGCAAGGGTGACATTCTGCAGGTGGGACTGGAAATCTAGGCCCAGGAGGAGTGGTGCGCAGATTTTGGGCATGACCAGGTGCCTGAATCCCCTTCCCACCGTTATAGCGACCAAACACTGCCCGAGGGTACCAACAGTCTTATCCTTGGTGGCAAGGTGGTGGAGTGGACCTTTAACCTTAGGGAGTGGGCCACACTTGGGTGAATGAAGCTCTCGGTGCAGCCACTGTCCAACAGGCACTTTTTTACCTGCCAGTTGACTTGCACGTCCATTATCGAGTGCCCGAGATTGTGGGAAAGATCCCTGGTCAGTGTGGTGGTGGCCAGGACCACCTCAGAGTCAGAGTCGTCACTATCTGGAGGGATGGGGAGTGTCGATAGGATGGCCTAGTCATCGCCCATGTTGACCACGTTAACATTGGTCGTGAGGTGAAGCATACAGTAGTCGATGGCCTTCGGAGGCGTGGGGAGTGTCGGTAGGCCGCCTGGTCGTCGCCCGTGTTGACCATGTCATTCTCAACATTGTCGGGGGCTCTCCGTGTCAGGTGCTGCCTGGCCCAAGATGGCGGCGGCAGGTGGGGACCCACTGTGTGGCTGGCCTCCTTCTCCAGCTGTGTCCACTGCACCGGGGGAAGTGATGTAATCACGGCCGGCAGCAGTGATATCATCACATCAGCCGGAAATGACGCCACACCATGAGCCGGACGTAACATTGCTGTAGTTCTCAGCGAGCGGCGAGGGCGAGGGCTGGTTCAGATGCTCGGGGCACACGCTGTGACGGTCACTGGCTGGGCTGGATGTTGCGCGGTCGAAGTCGGGGAAGACAGAAGTCGTTGTGGGGACAATGGCGCCATTCAGCAAGCACACATGGGGGTGTCCACAGGGGAGGTAGAGAGGTCATAGAGGGCCGCTGAGCTGCTGTCAAGTTTAGAGAGGCACACTTTTGCAAAGTGGCCTTTCTTGCCACATCAGGAACAATACAGGTTCCTAGCTGGGCAGTTTTGGTGTGATCATCGATCTGACCTGCACCAGGACCCACAGTACTTACAGGGACGCCAGGAACCTGCCGCAGCGACTTTCTCCTCCCCAACTCGGCCTGGGGCTGCAGCTGCAGTATGAGAGGGCCATGAGGGAGCCTGGGGAAAACCGGAATTGAAGGCTTCGATGTGCAGGGCTGCTGCTTCCAGGGTTTGGACCACTTCCACAGTCCTGGTTAGTGCATAGATGTTGTCTTCCAGCTGCTTCTATCGGATGGCCCTCGAGCGTAGTCCTCGGATGAAGGCATCCCGGATCAGCCTCTCAACCTCCTCTACACCTACCCCGGGTTCAGCTAGACATGGTCGGTCCAACTCTCGCAAGTGTCCCAGGTAAGACTCAGCCATCTCCCCGAGTTGCTGGGCTCAGGTGTTGAGGAGGTACCTTGCACAGACTACATTCATGGGGGGCTTGTACAAGTTCTCAAGAGTTTACATTCATGGGGGGCTTGTACAAGTTCTCAAGAGTTTCCATTGTGTTCTTGTATGTGGTGCAGCCTTAGGTTACCTGGAAGGCTCGGGGACCCTGCTTTGACTGGAGTAGGACCACCCTCTTCTGTTTGGAGTCCAGGATATCGCCCTCATGTGCCTCGATGATTACCTCGACCGCATGCTGCCAGATCTTGAAGCGTGTCTGGGCTTCTGGGTGGCATGGATCGACCTCGAGGCTCCCTGCGCACAGGAGTTTTTCCATGGCAGCCATGGGAAAATTTTGTGGATTAAATTGTGGTGCACTGTTAGACAGAATCAGACACACACAAGGTAAAGACTGAACAACAGGCTTTAATCCACAAAAACCTCCACAGAGCCAGGCTGGTTGTGTCTGCAGTAACTCAGTGTGAGGCCTCAGGAGGGCGGCACAGGCTTATATCCCGGAGGGTAATTGACATCCGACTGGGTGGGGCTTGATCCATTCAGGCCGACTGATTGGCAGCCGGCCAGGTATTGTCCTGACCCCTTACTCTCCTGCAGGTACAGAGGTTTCCCCCTGCAGTAGGCTTGTGGTGTACCACTACAGTGTCTGCTTTTCGGCTCGATAGCGTCTCACACCTTCCTTCCCCTGATCAGTTCATCACCTTTCCTCTCCTTCCTCCTATCCATGACCAATTATCAGTCTGTGCCCTGCTGTTTTTTTAAATCCTTCTCCACAACCTTTTTAATTCAGGTGCCCACCTCCTTTGTACACATCTTGAAGAAGGGCTCTGTCCCAAAATGTTGAGCTCCTATGGACACTGAGATCTTACAGCATCTTTGGGTTCAACGAATAGGTCAGTGCCCGTGATGGACTTGACTATGCTTGGCAAATTCTGCAGCCTTTTCAGTTCCATTGCTGAACCATGATGCAACTAAACAGTATACTTTCCACAGTACAACTGTAAAAGCTTCAACAAAATGCCAAATCCACGGACCTCTTAGAAGGTAGAGGTGTTGGTGTGCCTTCTTCAGTTACTTTGATGCTTTCTCTACAAAAGAGGTCCTCAGATATGTGGACTCCCAGGAATTTTACCTCCATCCCATCAATGCAGACGTGCGTGTGCTCACTTGGCCTCCCCTTTATACAATCCGCAATAAGCTTCTTAGACTTGCTGACTTTGAGAACAAGTTGTTGTTCTGCCACCACAGAACCAGATTTTCAATCTCCATCCTTCATTCTGACTCAGCATTTCCCATTATTCGGCCAAAAACGGCAGTGTCATCGGCAAATGTCCAGACTGTGTTGGAGCTCATCTTGACTAAGCAATCAGGAGTGCACAGGGGACTTAAGCACACAGCTTTGACATGTCCTTGCATTGATGATCTCCGAGGAGGTGATGATATTGCCAATCTGCACTGATGAAGAAGTCAGAATCTAAAGTCCCAGCTCCCTGAAAGTTCAGCTGTCATGATGGTGCTAAACATAGAGCTATCTTCTTTGGCTTGGCTTCGCGGACGAAGATTTATGGAGGGGGTAAAAAGTCCACGTCAGCTGCAGGCTCGTTTGTGGCTGACCAGTCCGATGCGGGACAGGCAGACACGATTGCAGCGGTTGCAAGGGAAAATTGGTTGGTTGGGGTTGGGTGTTGGGTTTTTCCTCCTTTGCCTTTTGTCAGTGAGGTGGGCTCTGCGGTCTTCTTCAAAGGAGGCTGCTGCCCGCCAAACTGTGTGGCGCCAAGATGCACGGTTTGAGGCGTTATCAGCCCACTGGCGGTGGTCAATGTGGCAGGCACCAAGAGATTTCTTTAGGCAGTCCTTGTACCTTTTCTTTGGTGCACCTCTGTCACGGTGGCCAGTGGAGAGCTCGCCATATAATACGATCTTGGGAAGGCGATGGTCCTCCATTCTGGAGACGTGACCCATCCAGCGCAGCTGGATCTTCAGCAGCGTGGACTCGATGCTGTCGACCTCTGCCATCTCGAGTACCTCGACGTTAGGGGTGTGAGCGCTCCAATGGATGTTGAGGATGGAGCGGAGACAACGCTGGTGGAAGCGTTCTAGGAGCCGTAGGTGGTGCCGGTAGAGGACCCATGATTCGGAGCCGAACAGGAGTGTGGGTATGACAACGGCTCTGTATACGCTTATCTTTGTGAGGTTTTTCAGTTGGTTGTTTTTCCAGACTCTTTTGTGTAGTCTTCCAAAGGTGCTATTTGCCTTGGCGAGTCTGTTGTCTATCTCATTGTCGATCCTTGCATCTGATGAAATGGTGCAGCCGAGATAGGTAAACTGGTTGACCGTTTTGAGTTTTGTGTGCCCGATGGGCATGCCTAGCGCGGAATGCCACACTGACCACCGGCTGGTTCGCTGCAAGCTCAACCTTCACTTCAAGCCAAAGCCCAGGAACAATAAAGCCCCCAGAAAGAGGTTCAATGTTGGAAAACTGCAGTCAGAAGAAGCGAGAGGAAACTTCCAGGCAAACCTCAAAGCAAAGCTCGACGTTGCAACCCGCCTCACGGACCCGTCCCCTGAAACCCTCTGGGATCAGTTGAAGACTACCATACTGCAATCCACTGAAGAGGTACTGGGCTTCTCCTCCAGGAAAAACAAGGACTGGTTTGACGAAAACAGCCAGGAAATCCAGGAGCTGCTGGCAAAGAAGCGAGCTGCCCACCAGGCTCACCTTACAAAGCCGTCCTGTCCAGAGAAGAAACAAGCCTTCCGTCGCGCATGCAGCGCACCATTTCAACTTCAGCGCAAACTCCGGGAGATCCAAAATGAGTGGTGGACTAGCCTCGCCAAACGAACACAGCTCAGCGCGGACATTGGCGACTTCAGGGGTTTCTACGAGGCTCTAAAGGCTGTGTACGGCCCCTCACATAGAACTATAGTCAGGGAACAACTGCCTGATGTAAGTGCTCTTGCTCTCCTGTTGTCCTAATGCAGAGTGGAGGGCCAGCAACATTTTCCTGGCAATTAGCTTGCTGTCTGTTTAAATCAAGAATAATTTGCCACTACTTATAATGTTATTAAGATATTTTATTGAAAGCAAGCATGGATAGAACCTGACAATGCACACATAATGATCAGCAGAGAACATCTTATATTTATATTGAACATTATACCTTGGATACAGGTAAAAGTCTCCAGAGGTCAATTTCACCTTCCATGCCACAGACACTTCAGATGAGTCCATGTGATATTCCAAGAGTCTGCCCCTTCTTGTCCTCTTTCACTATGCTAGTTGGAATGCCCTGAATCCTTGGCTAAATAACTCTACATTTACCTTTACTTGAACTATTTATAATATTATTATGCCTGTCCACATGTCAGTATTTCATCTAATCCTAAGCACCCTCTCTAATTTGTACTGTTTAATTTCTGAAATGCCAGAATAACGCCATCCTCCCAAACTGGGTGCGCCAGAGAACTGCTGTGTATCATCTCTATTTTCATTTCCAGTTACCTTCTAAATCCATTATCATCCCAACTGGAGATCTGGTGAAATGTTCTTCTTGGTTGTTAAGTTGACTACCTGAGACCGTAAACTTCAATTCCAGTTTTCGATTAAATTTTGAAATTCCATTCATTTGGCATTCATCACATGCACTTCCAAGCAAGCAGGCTTCCAATCCCCCTCCGGCCCCAGCACCTTGGACCCATGGTATGAGGAATGTGATGCTGCCATTCCATTCATTTGGTCAAGGCAGACATAGCCTTTGTTTTGAAACTCCCAGAAATGTTCCTGGGATAATAGGTCAAAGAATTGTGGAAGGGTGGCAGGAGCCCTCATTTGGCTCCAATTGTTGTCATTTCCCCAAATCCCTTTGTTTCTTTCCACATTTAAATAGAAGAGGTGAAGCAAAGTGACTAAATTCTATTTGATCATTGTTACTGTTCTTAAAAGGAACCTAAAGATTGAGTGCAGTTACAAAATGATTTTCTATAAAAATTAGACCATCATGAATAAGACTCTTATTCAACGTTGCTAATGGAATACAATAAGTCAAACTACTCCATCCAGACCTTCATTGGAACAAGGAGGATCATTGTATTTGTTCAAACATCATCACAGTCAATCAATGGAGAGGTTTAGTTTAGAAAGAGCACTCAGATATTCCTCATTGCCAGGATCAAACTTCAAGGCCTTTTTAAAGTGTTCAATAGCTTCAGACTTCTTACCATGCAGCTGACACAATAATCCTTTGGCACCAAGGGCATTGCTATCATGTGGATTCTTGGAAATCTTCCTGTTTACCAACCTTTCCAAATGATCACAACTTGTTTCCCATATCTTTGAGCCATTTTCAATTTGCACTGCTTTCTGCAATAGGTTGATGGCATTGGATTCAGACTTTCGCACGAACAGTTCAAATAACCCAGCATGTAAATATATTTTCTGCATGTTTTCTGGCCGAGCATCAACTAATTTTAATAGATTACCGTAGATCTCCCCTGCTTTGGAATGTTCTCCATTTTTTCTGCAGATGTCTGCAAAGTCCAGTTGCGATTTAATGGCTGATTTTGGACGGTGCTCAAATGCCTTTCCAAAATGAGTCTTACATTGATTGAACAATTCCATTTTCTGATGATATTCGGGATTTTGTGGATCATTGCTCAGTGAATTGCTGATCAGTTCAAGTAGTTTGATTCTGTAACACATACCTATCTGGTCATGTAGGACACTAGAATGTGGAGTGATTTCTAGTGCTTTCTTCAACAGCTCTATTGCTTTTTCCACATTTTGTTCGAGTCTGTAATATTTTGCAGCATTTCGAAGCACTTTTGGAAACTCCGAGGTTTTCTGCAATGCTTGTTCAACTAATTCATTTGCTTCTGACTTTTGCTTGATCTCACGCAGTTTTAGAGCCAACATTATCATGGCCAGAGAGTCATCTGGATCAAGCTCCAGCACACGTCGCAGATACTTCATTGATTTTCTCCCTTCATGATTCTCTGGAGTACCAGGAATTGCTTCCAGTCGAAACAGTACGGTTGCATAGCCCATGATCCATTCTGTGTCTTCAGGATCTTCCTCCAGAGCCTTCTCAAAACATTCTCTTGCCTCCTCATAGAATTGAGCTGTGGACCTCAACAATGACCATCCCTTCTCCCCGTACACTTCAGGGATCATCGCTGTATAGCAAGGGCCATCAGTGAGTGGTTTGCAGATCATCTCCAGCTTGTCGAGGTAGGACTGGGCCTCGGTCAGTTGTCCCATGTGGTAATGTACCCAGGCATAGTTTCCATACATGACGATGCTTCTTCTCTCAAACTCATCTTTGTGGTTCTCCTTCAGAATCTTCTCAGCTTCTTTTAAGTTTTGAATCGCTTCTTCATAGTTTCCCTGGAGGCAGTTCACAAAAGCAAGATGGTTGTAGGATCTGGCTTCATACTTCAAACGCAGAGTGATGGAATCTTGCAGTCTGTACATCAAATCGTCCATGTCGACACTTTCCTTCTGTGGGCTCCACGTGAAATGACATTGAAGTTGATCGAGTTTCTCTTTTAACAATTCTTTTAGTGTGTTGCTGCAAGAGAAGGAAATTCATAAAATTCCATCTCAGACCAGCCTTCAATGCTACAAACAGAAGATCAAGCAAGCGGGATATACATACTGTATGTTCTAATGCGTGTGAACCCAATTTGATAATGAAATTGAGGGAGGAGTCACTGATGGTGTGTGTGTGTGTGTCTGCATATCTGTATAAGGTTGTATGTTTATCTGTGTGTCTGCATATGTGAACTTGCATGTATCTGTACATGCATGTGTGCACCCACATATGCCTTAATACATATGCAAAGGTTCTGCAATGGAGCCAGTCATGTTGAACTTCCTGGCTATTGGACAATGGAATCTCCATTGGACTTTAGGCCACTCTGACACGGAAAGACTATGAAGCGCTCTTCTCAAATACAGCTGTCCACAGAAATTAATTTCTATCTTGGGTATTCTCGATGGTCTACAGGCAGTGAACCCAACCAATGTCTACAGGAGAGACCATTCTAATGAATACTAGTGTCAAAAAGGCTGTGAAGTTGCCAGAGCACTTTTGTCAATGTTTGTTTCCAGCAGGGAAGGAGAACAATAGATTTAAAAGTTGGCAGAGTGAAGTGAGAGCCAGTCACGTTGAAGCAGCGACCAATGATAGCAGCTAGGAAAAGGTTTGCAGGCTCTAGTGGAGCTGCCATTTTGAAAAGAGCGCTATGATGTCCAAGTGTTGCTGGTGATCAAAGTGTGGCCTTTTGTAAATTAGGACTTCATTGAGGTGGGTGAGCATCACTTATGGAAGGGCAAAGTAAGATTTAACCTTTTCCCCCTTTTATTCAATAGCCAATGATATCGGTCAATGGTGTTGCCTTGATGATAGGAAACAAAGGGTGGTAGTAGTGGGCTGTTACCCAGCTTGGAGGCCTGTGACCAGTGGTGTGCCACAGGGATCAGCACTGGGCCACACTGGATGCCATTGTACTTAGCCTGGGTAGTAAGTTTATAGATGGCAAATTAGTTTTATAGAAGACAGTGAAGAAGGTTCTCCAAGATTATAAGAGAATCTAGATCAACTGAAATGAAAGATAGAATATAACTCAGACAAATGTGAGATGATTAACTTTGGCAGTTTAAAAAAGGGCAAGACTTAGATGGGTAATAATAGGACCCTAGGTCGTGTCATAGAATAGAGACACTTGGGGCTATGGTACATAGTTCCATAAAAGTAGCAAAACTGCTAGACATAGTGGTGAAGAAGATGTTTGGCACACTTGCCTTCATCCGTCAAGGCAATGAGTAAAGGAGAGTCACGTTACAATTGCAGAAACCATTGATGAGACTGCACTTTGAGTATTGTGCATGGTTCAGGTTACCCAGAAGTGGGGAAGATGTTGTTCAGCCAGAAAAGATCCAGAATGTTACCAGAACTGCTAGGCTTTAATCATAAGGAGAGACTGGTTAGCCTGGGACATTTCTCCCTGAAGCATAGGAGACGGGGGGGGGGGGGGGGGGGGGGGGGTGGGGGGGGGGGTCCTTATAGATGTTTATAAATTCATGAGGGACAGACATAAGGTAAATTGCTTTGCATTTTTTTCTCAGAATAGAAGAATCTATAAACTTGAGGGAATAAATTTAAAGTGAGAAGGGGAAGCTACAAAAGTGACCTGAAGAACCTTCTCACAGAGAGGTGGTGAGCAAATGGAATGAGTTGGCCAGAGGATGAAGTAGAGGTGTAATGTTGCAAAGACATTTACACATGTGATTGGATATTAAAGGTTCAGAGGCATATGGGCTGAATGCAGTCAAATGGACATGTTTTGTTGGCATGGGCAAGTTGGGCCACAGAGCCTGCTTCCATACTGTAGAAATCGATGACTCCATGGGGGACCAGGACAAGAATCGTGCAGGGGTCTACTCTGACTGTTCCCCTCTCAAAAAAATATATTAGTATCCATCCAATAGAAAATGAGAACACATCAACAGGGGAATAGAGGAGGTGAATAGTCAGTCTTTTCTCTAAAATGAGAGGTCATAGGTTTTCGTTGAGTGGGGAATGATTTAGAAGGGACCTAAGGGACAACTTTTTCCACACGGAAAGTGGTGTGGATGTGGAAGAATTGCAAGAGGAAGTGGTGGAGATCGGAGCAATTACAAAATTTAAAAGATATTTGGAAAAGTAGGTAAGATAGGAATTGAAATACTCTTTACCTCATTTTCTTGATTGATTGGAGAAACACTAAATTCCTTCAGCTCACTTTAAGCTTTGAATTGATTGAGAAGGATATTCAAAACGTCTTAGCTGCTTCCTGAATGCTAAGGGAATCAAAAACCCCAAAGTAAAACTAAAACGCAGCTTACTGCCTGAAGCCTGGAGCCAATCAAAAACCACAATAACAGAGTTGGCAGCAACTGGTTGGTCGATCTGACAATTCTGCTTGCTCATTTACTTTCAGAATCACGATTTGCTTCATTGATGTTTCCCTGCCTTGATCTCTCTCATGGTACATCCAGAATGCTTTTAGGAAGGCTGGCTAGAGCGCTTTTTCCGCTTCTGAAGGTCTCGGAGCTTGAAAGGACCTCGACTTACTGAGATGCAACATCTCAGGTCTTTTCATTAAAAATCTACATGGAGTGCCCTTAAGAGTGCAGGCTTTGACATGTGGGGAATGTCAGGGTGGTCCGGAGGACTCAGTGTCAGGTAACTGTGCCCGATCCTGACCTCTGGTGCTGTCGGTGTGGAGCTTGCACTTTCTCCCTGGGCCTGCTGTGGTACATGGATGGAAGAGGTATAGAGGGCTATGGGCTGAGTGCAGATCAGTGGGACTAGGAAAAAATGGTTTGGCACAGACTAGAGGCGGCCTGTTTCAGTGCCGTAATTGTTCTACGGTTTGAAACTCTGGAAGCCTGAACAACAACAGAAAATGCTGAGAATGTTTACTTTGAGTAGTTGCTGAACTCAGTGACTGGACTGTAATCTGGCGAGTCAGGAGAAAATGTTCTTGTGTTGAAAGCTCACGGCCTGAAATTATAACTCTATTTTTCTTTTCACATCTGCAGCCTGGCAGAATAAATAGAATCAACTCTCTGTATCAAGCTGTTTTAAGGCATTGCCTGATATTTTTGTAAACACGCTCCCATGCAATGGTTAAAGCAGAAACTCAGATAAAGAATGCCAGTGTTCAGTACCTCATTGTGTCCAATAGAGTCAGTGCTCGTTAAATTTCTTTCACAGCTAAAGCTGCACTTTTAAAGTTGACTCCATCAAATAGGATGTTCCAAGTTTCGATTTCCTGATGGTGAATAGAAACTTAACCCGGAAAATGAAAGTAGCATCTTTAAATAATGACAAGACTGAGGTGACAACACGTGCTGACGCAGAACTGACTGGATCCAATCACAAACACTAGGTTGCTTGGCAACAGAAATAAATCGTGGTTCATCAGACTCGCCCTGATTGGTCAACCTTTTTCTGCCTGTTTATCATGACTGGAAGCCCTCACAAGTTGACCTTAATGATTTGTGCTTCCCTCCTTTTCTTTTTTTAAGGCCTCATTCGAAACTGCGTAAAGGTGTGTTGTTCGGGTTTGTGTGGGTCCCACAGGTTAAGAACAAGACCAAAGTCCAGGCACAAAGCACATGTTTATTTCAGGGATGGAAATGAGACAACAGGGTCGATATGTTCAGCAAACTTCTACACATACACAATACGCAGAGGGATAAATATACACTTTCGGATGACAAGGGGGAAACCGACAGAAACTGGAGAAATTACAAGAGCATATACATTCAACAATCAGATCAAGGTGATATTACGTGCCCCCACTCCTTGACCTGTACGGAGACAGCTCTAGCTACCTAGCCTTGAGACTCACCCCAACCCAGTCTGGAAGGTGATACCTACATGCCACGAGGAGTCCAAAGAGACAGAACATTAAGGGGCACATGGTCCTTTATAGTTCTGGGGGCAAAGCTGGGGGGCCAATCGTAAGGGTCAGCATCGGCCCTAATGGTTGCTGTGGCCAATGGCTCGAAGCCAATTGCAGGGGTGAACTGAGGTGATTCACCTGCGCCAATTGGGTGAAGGTCCAGGGCTGAGTCTGGGCAGGCTGCCTGGACTGCAGCATCTGGTGATTTAGGGAGCCAATCGTAAGGGTCACCTTGATGGCGTGGGGTAAGTCTTTGACCTTGATTGGCAGGTAGTGGGTCCTCTGAACAGGAGTGCAGCAGACAAGGTGACTGAAGTATTGGTAGCAGTGAGCTTCTCACAGTTCCTGATCCCATTTTTGGGTGCAGCCTTACTGGTCCCCAAATTCCTGTTTTAATTCTGGGTTGAAGGTCCTTGGACACTGAAGATTCCTCCTTCCACCCCCTCTCCATCGCAGCCCACCGCAGAAAGTGGTGTAAAGAAATGGCAGAGGCAGTCTATGGAAACTTCAGCAAATGTGACGTCATGAAATAATTCTCATGAGCATAGGTAATGTGTGCCACTGTTCTGATAAAATGGCCACACTCATAAACACATAGAAAACTTTACAGCACAATGCAGGCCTTTTGGCCCACAAAGTTATGCTGAACATGCTCCTACCTTAGAAGTTACTAGGCTTTCCCATAGTCCTCTGTTTTCTAACCTCAATATACCTATCCAAAAGTCTCTTAAAGGACCCTAATGTATCCACCTCCACTACCATTGCTGGCAGCCCATTCTATGCACTCTCTGCATGAAAGACTTACCCCTGATGTGATGCATTGAGGAAGCAGCAAGGAAGCACAAAACTCAAAAGACTGTACAACAGGCTTTATTCCAGTGAAAGTCTGAACACCATTTCAAGCCTTGGTGGCTCCCCATATGACTGGCTCAGGAGGGGCCGGCTCAGCTTTATATTCAGATCGGCTGATTGACAGCCAGCCAGGTGGAGCCAGCCCTTTAGGAGGTCTTCCTGCAGGTACAGAGATCACCTCCTGCAGTAGGCTGGTGGTTGTATCACCGCATTTACCCCCTTATTAAAAATGTCCTGGGGGTGTGGGGATGGGTGGGGGTGTGTAAATAGTGCAGGGTGGTATTTACAGATTCAGGTGGTCTGGCAGCCGTTGGAATCTCTGGGACCATCGCAGGGTTGGGTCCCTGTCAAAGGTCGGTGAGGGCATGGTTGCTGCCTGAGGGTTGGCTGGGTCCAGTGTAGGTGTGGCAGGCATCGGTGTGGGCAGCATGTTGTCTAACTGTACGTCTGTCCGCGGGAGGGGGTGCCATGTGGGTGTGCTCCGCTAAGGAGTGGGGTCATCTTGGGGTCCGAGTCACAGCTCCCCAATGGCTGAGGCAAGTAGCGGCCAGCGGGGGAGCGTGGGTGGGCAATCAGGTATGCGCCCATGTTGACTACATTGTCCCGTCGATGTGGTGCCTGCGTTGTGGCAGTTGGGGCCCAGTTGGCCCAAGGTGGCGGTGCCCGGTGGATGCCCGTGGTGACGGTGCAGTCAGGCGATATGATCAGCAGTGAAGCTGGAAGTGACGTTGTTAGAAACAGAAGTACCTTCACAGAAATTGCTCGAGACAAAAATTGAGAACAAAGAACATTTATTTTACAACAATGCAAAGTTGGGTGCTTCCCCTTGCCCTGGGAATACACACATACACTGGGGCTCACCCAACTTTTATACAGTTGATTTCAGTATAGGAATACCCTCCCCCTTACATTCTTCTGCCTCCTGGATAGGTTTGGCATTAGGCAATCCTGCCTGCCTACGTGCTGTTTCTGTGAGCTTGGAGGACCAGGGGGTATCCTGTTGGTGTCTCATCATGTCATTATCCTCATTGTCCTTATTCACAAACCTGTCTTTGTTCTAATTTACACCTTCCCGACCCTCAGGGCTGTATCCCCTTCTTATGTAGAACTGGCTAACTGTCTAAGGCTTAGGCTTACTAATTACATATGCAAACCTGCTAATTCTATCTGGGGCTAGAAGACCCTTATCTTATTCAGACTAACTCTACTTCCTACATTCTATTATCTATTGTCTATCCTTATCTCATTCATACCATATCTTACTCAGACTGATTCTGCTTCCTGCATTCTAATATCCATTTCTTATCCTGTTCATACTGGCTTTTATTCATCTGCCCATGTATCAATTTTAGTTTCTTCATTTTCATATTTTTATATCAGTTGTACTCATCTCTCACAATGATCAGTGTTACTGATCTCTTACAATCCTCACTATTCTTTTAGATCAGTATTACTGATCTCTTAACTGAAAATGTATTATTTGAAAACTTGGTCTTTTTCCCAGCTGGCAGTAAACGAACTGCAGTCTCAGTGTCATCAGATAGAAGTTGGGAAACATACATCCTTTGGGTGGTAGTGTTCTGACGAGGGGGGTCGATAAATTAAAAAGTGCACACAAGTCTTTAGGCAGGGGAGCACCATAATGGTCAGAATAGCAAGTCCAGCTGCTATAAGGGCTGTGGCTATCAGAGCTCACGTCTCGTTTACAACTGGAACTCCTCTTAACGAGGTGGTGCTTATCATTCTGAATGTCTGAGGGACCCAAAGGATGTTTGAGAAGAGACCAAGTTGGGGAGGGTTTGTGTGTTGCAGCTTGTCTGCTAACATTAGCATGAGTATCATTGAACTTGTGAGTGCAAGCCTGTCTGTGTACATTAGCATATGTATTAACTGTATCTCTGCCACATGTACAATCCTGACTACCATTCTGTCTGTCTTTATCCCACCATCTCCTTTGTGCTGTCCCTTTAAAACTCCGGTCTTTAACACCTGTGTAGGCTAAAATACAAATTAAATCTACTCCACTAAAGCTGTTGAATTCCGCTGGTCCGTGTTGGAATCCCTTGTTAACCCATATCCCACTATGACTATACATTATATCTATGCCCTGTCTACATTCTAAAGGAAAAAAATTGTCACCTCTGCTGCCCCTATTCCAGGAGGACTTAATACATCATGAGTAATTTAGGGATGTCCCAAAAACGGGGAACCAACAAGTAAACAATACAATAAATGGTAAAAACAACATTACAGCACTTTTTCCCGGCGTAGTGTAACTTTCAGATCAGAAGGATGAAGGACTGCACATCAGGTGGAGGGTAGATTATCAATGTCGTTAGTCTGTGGTTCAGCAGCTCATTTAATTCGTTGGATGTGGCTCCATTCCTTTTCTTTCATTCGCACGGCAGTATCTGTAATCAAAAGTACACAATAGGGGCCATCCCAGACAGGTTTTAGTTGGTGATCTTGCCATGCTTTTACATATACCCAATCACAAGGTTTAATAGAATGAATAGGATACTCCAGGGCTGGGCAGTAACAGCTGCATGTCTACTTTCTCCGTGAGCGCAGCCTGTTTGGCAGCTGCATCTGCCTGTCTGTTCCCCTGTGCTTCAGGACTGTCACCACTTTGATGGCTTCGTACATGAACTACAGCTATTTCCTCAGGTAATGTAAGAGCATCTAGAGATTGGACAATTGAGTTTTCATGGATCAACTTTTGTCCTTTTCCAGTTATCATTCCCCGCTCTTTCCAGATCTTCCCAAAGGTGTGCACTACACCAAAAGCGTACTTTGAGTCTGTGTAGATTGTGCCCACCTTGTTCTCTAGACCCTGGAGAGCTCTACAGAGGGCATACAATTCACAAGATTGTGCTGACCAATGACCGGGAAGATGACCAGCTTCAATCACCACTCCTTCTTTCCCATCCACTACACTATACCCGCTATAGCGAGTGCCATCAATGCAACAGGAAGATCCATCAATAAACCACCTTTCACCCTCCTGTAAAGGCTCATCGCTTAAATCCTCTCTGACTTTGGTCTGTAAATCTATTACCTGTAAACATACATGCTCTCACTCATTTATGGTATTGTCAGAATTTGGAGAAACCAAGAAAGCTGCTGGATTGTGTTCTTTATTCATAATCAGGGTCAAATCTTCCCTGTCCATTATGATCGCTTCATATTTTAAAATTCTAGAGTCTGTGAGCCACCTTCCAGCACGTTGTAAGAGAGTATTGCGGACTGTGTGAGGGGTGTGAACTATCATCGGGGCACCAAATGTAATCTTTCGTCCTTCCTCAACTAAAATAGTTGTGGCTGCGATGGCTTGCACACATTCTGGCCAACCACGACAAACAGGGTCTAAAACTTTTGACAGAAAAGCAACTGGCAGTCTACAGCCTGCCCTCTCTTGTGTTAGTACTCCGGTGGATACACCTCCTTTTGCATTGGTATATAGGTCAAATGGCTTATTTAGGTTGGGTAAAGCCAACACTGGGGCACTAATAAGGCGCTGTTTCACCAAGTTAAAATCTTTAATCTCTTCCTCTGTCCAGACAACAGCTTCGCCCCCTAGAATCGTGAGTTTATCATAGAGAAATCTGACCAGGCTAGAATAATTTTCAATCCAGATTCTACAGTATCCCACTAAACCAAGGAATTTCCTAAGTTCTTGGGCATTCTTGGGAGGGGGGGGGGGGGATCTGTAGAATACCACGTATCCTCTCTGGACTTATTTTCCTAGTTCCCTGACTTACCAGATGACCTAAGTATTTAACTTCTGATTGAACAAATTCTAATTTGGATTTGCTCACCCTGAGACCCTTATTCTCCAGAAAATTCAAAAGTTCAAAAGTATACTGTTTAACTAATTCGTACGTTTTTTCCGTAATTAACAAATCATCAACATATTGTATCAACTGACAATTCTCTCTCCGAGGAGCCTCCTCTAATATTTGTTCTAAGACCTGGGCGAATAAATTTGGTGATTCTGTAAAGCCCTGGGGAAGGACCGTAAATTTGGTGGTTCTTGCGTCCAGTAAAAGGATTTTCCCATTCAAAGGCAAACATGTCTCTGCTCTCTGTTGCTAACGGACAGGTCCAGAAAGCATCTTTGAGGTCAATCACACTAAACCATTTACTATGGGGATCGATTTTACCCATTATTGTATAGGGATTAGGTACAACCGGATGACGGGTGAGAATAATTTTGTTCAGCTCCCTCAAGTCCTCCACTAATCGATAGGTACCGTCTGGTTTTTGGACAGGTAAAATTGGGGTATTAAAAGGTGACATACAAGGTTCGAGTATACCATCTTTCACCAACTGGTCAATTACTGGCTGCAGCCCCTTTCGGCCAGCCATAGGATTTGGATACTGTTTTCGTCTAATTACTTGTTCAGAATCTTTTAAAGTAACTTGCAGGGGAGGAATATCTAACACTCCTCTATTGCCTCTTTCTGCCCATACTCCAGGATTTATTAGTTCTCGATCTTCCTCGCTTAATACATACAATTGAACTCCGATACCTGATTCCTGTGGTCTGGTGCCGATAGCCAATTGGTCCTGTAAATCTCGTCCTAACAAACAAACTCCAGCTTGGGGAACTAGTAAAATATCCTCTGTTATTACCTTTTCTCCCATTTGTATTCTTACATCTCTTAATACAGGGACTGTAAAGTCTCTTCCTCCTACTCCCGAAATCATCACTGTCCCCTCTATCTTAACACCCTCGGGTGGTTGTAAAATACTAGACCGGGCTGCCCCAGAATCTACTAAAAAGGTCATCTTGTCACTGTGGGGTCCTATGCTTAAATTTACCAATGGTTCTCCTTGCAGCCTCACGGTGTGTATTGACTGAGAACCGTGACCCCCCCCCCCCCCATTCATAATCTGCTTCCAACTGTCGGACTCTGGCTTTACCCTATCCTTAATTTAGTCTATGTGTCATCTGAGTCCAGCGTGTTTGTTAAATGAAGTGATAGGAGAATCACTTTATTACACAGCATAAGAATAAAGCTTAACAGAGCTCTGGTTCAGTCGTTAGTTCATAGGTCACCTGCACAGTGAGCTATTCCCCAAGACTGACCTCTACTGTCCAGTCTCTGCAGTTTATATAGCTCAACCTTATACAGAACAAAAGCTGGCTTCCTTTGCTAGATTTCATTATCATACAGAACAAAAGTTGGCTTTCTTTGCTAGATTTCTTGCATAAGATTTATCACAAGTAATTTCCTGCTCTGCAGTTATCTGGGGTGTAGAGCTCCCATCTTAATCCTCAAGGTCAGAATATCCTGTTGTTTTGATCAGAAATCAATTCATACCCCAGATATTTCTAATGATTTCTTTGTTCTCATCTGGCCATATTCTTCTGTTCTACTAAACACCTCCTTCTGTCTTAGCTTCTTACTGATTCCATTCTCTTTGTTTCTGACAGTCTCTGTCAGGATTCTTTTTGTTTGTGCTAATCAACACCTCCTTTTGCCTTGACTTCCTACTAAATTGTTTCATACATATCCTCTCTTTTGTATTTTGGGAGCAGGCAATTCTAAACCTACTGTAATCAGCCAACTTTGCTACATACTGTGTCTGCCCCTTACTTACATTACTCTTTCCCTTCTCCATGAGGTAAATATTAAATTGTTACAAGGCAAATAGCGCCTTTGGAAGAGTCTGGAAAAACAACCAACTGAAAAACCTCACAAAGATAAGCGTATACAGAGCCGTTGTCATACCCACACTCCTGTTTGGCTCCGAATCATGGGTCCTCTACCGGCATCACCTACGGCTCCTAGAACGCTTCCACCAGCGTTGTCTCCGCTCCATCCTCAAAATCCATTGGAGCGCTTTCATCCCTAACGTCGAAGTACTCGAGATGGCAGAGGTCGACAGCATTGAGTCCACGCTGCTGAAGATCCAGCTGCGCTGGGTGGGTCACGTCTCCAGAATGGAGGACCATCGCCTTCCCAAGATTGTGTTATATGGCGAGCTCTCCACTGGCCACCGTGACAGAGGTGCACCAAAGAAGAGGTACAAGGACTGCCTAAAGAAATCTCTTGGTGCCTGCCACATTGACCACCGCCAGTGGGCTGATATCGCCTCAAACCGTGCATCTTGGCGCCTCACAGTTTGGCGGGCAGCAACCTCCTTTGAAGAAGACCGCAGAGCCCACCTCACTGACAAAAGGCAAAGGAGGAAAAACCCAACACCCAACCCCAACCAACCAATTTTCCCCTGCAGCCGCTGCAACCGTGTCTGCCTGTCCCGCATCGGACTTGTCAGCCACAAACGAGCCTGCAGCTGACGTGGACTTTTACCCCCTCCATAAATC
This sequence comes from Narcine bancroftii, assembly GCF_036971445.1. Taxonomy (NCBI): domain Eukaryota; kingdom Metazoa; phylum Chordata; class Chondrichthyes; order Torpediniformes; family Narcinidae; genus Narcine; species Narcine bancroftii. The sequence continues at coordinate 34,633,015 of NC_091478.1, read as the reverse complement.
TTCGTCCGCGAAGTCAAGCCAAAGAAACATAGTACTGGATTCATGTATACAAACTGAATAGTACATAAGCATATATTCTACATATTTTCTATAATTAATTAACTCCTATATTCCAACACATCAGTACGTAAGGTCGCGTCTCCCTGGCTTGCATTGGGCACTCTCTTTTAAAATGTCCCTCCTTTTACAATGGTAGCAAACTAATGCTCTTGTTTCCCAATTCCTACTGGGATTACCACGAGGTCCCGGGAACAGTCGTCGTCCCCGGAATTCCCCTCTACCCTTGCCCCTGCTCTGGTCTCTACTCTCCCACTCCTGGAGCTCCTCCCAATGTCCAGGAGCTGGCACACAGCCACTACCCTTTCCTTGCTGTCCCTCCACGACTTCCTTGACTGCCTGCATCAAAATCTTAGCCTTTCCTTTCTGTTTACTGGGCATTCTCTCTTAAAATTACGCACCTCGTACTAGTCAGGGGCACATTTACAAAACCAAGACCCCCTCCCATGGGAACTTCTCATAAAGGTCTCATCCAGTTAATTTCTGGCTTATCCTCTCCTTTATAATGTCTAGATTCCTGCTCTCCAGGAAATGAATCAAAGGGTTCTGCCCTTCCCTCCCGGAGGGTCTCACATTGTTTTGAATCAAAGTCTCCTCCCTCTCTTGTCAATTGAGGTGGTAATCTAGTACTGTGAACAGGTCATCATACCACCCCTACTTTCTTTAGCTGTGGGGGAGGAGGGGAAGGTGCAGAGGGTAGAGCATAGGAGAGAGGGGAAAGATATGAGCCGGCATAGGAGGAGCATATAAATGTTCCCATTTCTTTTTTACATCGAAAACATCTATCAGATACTGTTGGGTCCCATTTATTTAACTTTTGAGGTGTAATGTATAGCCTGTGTATCCAGTTATATTGTATCATACGTAACCTCGTATTTATTGTATTTCTCATCGTTCCAGAGCATAACTTCTCCCATGTTTCCTTTTTCATCTTTATATTTAAATCTTGTTCCCATTTTTGTTTAGTTTTACCATTTGTTTCCTCATTCTCTTTTTCTTGCAGTTTAATATACATATTTGTTATAAATCTTTTGATTATCATTGTATCTTGTAATCACATATTCAAAGTTACTTCCCTCTGGCAAACTCAAACTGCTTCCTAATTTATCCTTCAAGTAGCCGTAGCAAAAAAATGTATTATGTCAACCTGGAAATTGGAAGATAATTTGAAAATACAACAATGGTATATAGAAATGAATAAATGTATTCCATTAGAAAAAATAACATATAGTTTAAGAAATAATATTGAAATATTCGAACAAATATGGGAGCCTTACATGAAACACAATAGCAAAAACCTACCGGGGACAATCACTACCTAAGTTAACAGAAGGAAAAGGAAATGAAAAGAATGGACTCAGTGGAATTTCTGGTGTATTTTTATTGAATGACAACATTGTCTGACTGGTTTAATGTATCCTAGATTTTGTACCTTAAATGGACGGGAGGGGGGGAGGTAGGGAGGGTGGGATGGGAGGAGGGAGGGGGGGGGAGAAAATGGCACTGTATATGTGTGAAAAGAAAAAAGTGTGTATCATGGTTAATGTGATTTATGGTGTGAAAAATAAAAAATAAAAAAAAATTTAAAAAAGGGGTTTTTCCACAATCTTGCCAAGTTTTGGAGGTGGATTGTCTATATGTGAACACACACTGTGTAGCTGTTGCTGGTCAATTTGAAGCGATCACGACTGCCTGGGCGGAAAACGATGTTAGTGCTTGCATGCATTAGTCATTTTCCTTACCCATAATCTCCCACGGCGCTGGAATGCCAGAGCGGTTCCAGCAGCGCAGGGGATTATGGGTAAGAAGAACAGCCATTGCTCCTGCCTGAACGCTGCTGCCCACCAGCCTATTGAGTCCCCCTCCCCCACCCCGGGCCTGACTGCTTTCTTCTCTGTTTCAGGCAGCGTTCCAACTCCGCACTCGCCCTGGCCCCAACAGCGCACTCCTCCCTCGGCCCGGTCCCACCCCGATTCCACTGTCTCTGTTTTGTGGGGCTTCTGGCATTCACTGTTCAACAACCTTGTTATTCCTATCCAGATTTCAAATTAAACGCCATGAAGGATGAGTCCAAGAAACCAGGCAGAGGAGTCCTTCAGGAATCCCTAAATTCTCATGTTGGGACTTCAGGATCAAGTGATTGATTTATTCTGTTCTGCAAATATTGTAATAAGACCCAGGCAGTTCTGCATCACCTCTCCCCTTTATTAAGTATCGTTTCCCCAAAAAAAAGGGCGGTCAGAGCATTGGGAGCTGGGATGGTCAGGGCATTGGGAGCTGGGATGGTCAGGGCATTGGGAGCTGGGATGGTCAGGGCCTTGGGAGCTGGGATGGTCAGGGCCTTGGGAGCTGGGATGGTCAGGGCATTGGGAGCTGGGATGGTCAGGGCATTGGGAGCTGGGATGGTCAGGGCATTGGGAGCTGGGATGGTCAGGGCATTGGGAGCTGGGATGGTCAGGGCATTGGGAGCTGGGATGATCGGGGCATGGGGAGCTGGGATGGTCGAGCAGGCGAGCCATTGGGTGCTGGGATGATCAGGGCATTGGGAGCTGGGATGGGCAGGCGGGTGGTCGGTCATGGTATTGGGAGCTGGGATGGTTGGGCGGGCAGGGTGTTGGGAGCTAGGTTGGTCGGGGAGTCGGGAGCTGGGATGGTCACGGCATTGGGAACTGGAATGGTCGGGCGGGCGGTCGGTCAGGGCATTGGGAGCTGGGATGGTCAAGCGGGTGGGGCGTTGGGAGCTGGGATGGTCGGGGAGTCAGGAGCTGGGATGGTCGGGCGGGCGGGCGAGGAGAAAGTTGGGAGCTGGGATGGTCGGGCAGTTGGTCGTTCAGGGCATTGGGACCTGGGATGGGCATGCAGGTCATTGGGAGCTGGGATGGGAAGGCGGGTGGTCGGTCAGGGCATTGGGAGCTGGGATTGTCAGGCGGGGGGACGTCGGGAGCTGGGTTGGTCGGGGAGTCGGGAGCTGGGATGGTCACAGCATCGGGAGCCGGGATGGTCGGGCGGGCGGTGTGTCGGGAGCTGGGATGGTCAGGCGGGCGGTCGGGAGCTGGGGCAGGCGGGCAGGGATTTGGGAGCTGGGATGTTCAGGCGGTTGGTCGGTCAAGGTATTGGGAGCTGGGATGGGTGGGCGTTGGTTGTTGGGATGGGTGGGGTGTCGGGAGCTGGGATGGTCGCGGGGTCGGGAACTGGGATGGTCGCGGCATCGGGAACTAGGATGGTCGGGCGGTTGGGTCGTTGGGAGCTGGGATGGGCGGGCGGGTGGGTCGTTGGGAGCTGGGATGGTCGGGGCATTGGGAGCTGGGATGGGCGGGCGGGTGGGTCGTTGGGAGCTGGGATGGGAAGGCAGGTGGTCGGTCATGGCATTGGGAGCTGGGATGGTCGGGGCATTGGGAGCTGGGATGGTCGGGGCATTGGGAGCTGGGATGGTCAGGCGGGCGGGGGGTTGGGCACTGGGATGGGCAGTGCATTGGGAGCTGGGGCTGGCAGGTGGGCCGCTGGATTGGTCGAGTCATTGGGAGCTGGAATGGTCGGTCGGGTGGTCGGTCAGGGCATTGGGAGCTGGGATGGTCGGGGCGTCGGGTGCTGGGGTGGGCGGGGTGTTGGGAGCTGGCATGGTTGGGTGGGCGGGGCATTGGGAGCTGGCATGGTTGGGCAGGCGGGGCGTTGGGAGCTGGGATGGTTGAGGCGCCGGGTGATGGGATGGACCGGTGTACCAAGGTTTGTGTACTGTATAAGTGAATGCTGAAATGAGCCAGAGCAGGGAAGTCAACAACCACGAAAAATGTTAATGGAATATTTGCCCTGCCAAACCAGGCTGTAGCAATGCAATGATTACCATTTTTATGACTCATGTGGGAATGGAATTTAGCAGCAGAACGAACCTACTTCAGGACAAGTTACTAATTTTACGTCTTCACTTCGCTGTCCTTTTCACCATGATCAATCATTGGGAAAAATCACCTTCTGGTATACATATTCCTTAATCTAGCACCCACTCCATGCACGAGATCAGAAAACCATTCAACATTTGACTTGCAGCGACCTACATTTTTAGTGGTGAAGCATTCAGGTCTGCTGCCTGGGCTGTCCTTGACTGTTCTCAGTGCATGAATCAATCTTAATATTTGATTACTGATCTGAATTGTTTCTGCTTTAACTTTACAAATGCTGCCTGCTTGGGGGTGGCGGGGTGGTGTTTGTGTGTGTGTGTATCTTTTTGTTGCCTCAGCTAAAGAAATTGCAATTAGAGGCAAGCTGCCTCATCTTGTTTGAGATTGAATTTCATGATTTGTGTTCTCCTGCAGTGACACACCAGAAGACATTTTGAAAGGAAAGCTCGATCAGCTTCAGTGTCACTTAACATGGAGCCCACAGAAGGGATCCATCAACTTGGATGATATCATGTACAGGCTGCAAGATTCTATCAGTCTTGGTGTCAAGTATAAAGCCAGATCCTACAACCATCTCGCTTTTGTGAACTGCCTCCAGGGAAACTATGAAGAAGCAATTCAAAACTTAAAAGAAGCTGAGAAGGTTATGAAGGAGAATCACAAAGATGAGTTTGAGAGAAGAAGCATTGTCACATATGGAAACTATGCCTGGGTGCATTACCACATGGGACAACTGACCGAGGCCCAGTCCTATCTCGACAAGCTGGAGATGATCTGTAAACCACTCACTGATGGCCCTCGCTATACAGCAATGATCCCTGAAGTATACGGGGAAAAGGGATGGTCATTGATGACTTCAGGTGCTAAATACTATGAGGAGGCGAGGGAATGTTTTGAGGAGGCGCTGAAGAAAGATCCTGAAAACACGGAATGGATCATGGGGTGCGCAACTGTACTGTTTCGACTTGAAGCCTTTTCTGGAACCCCAGAGAATCTGGCACAGAATCAGTCAGTGAAATATCTGCAATGTGTGCTGAAGCTTGATCCAGATAATTCAATGGCCATGGTGCTGTTGGCTCTAAAGTTTCAAAGCTTCAATGAAAAAGAGAATGCAGCTAAATTAGTTGAACAAGCATTGCAGAAGACCAGTGATCTGCCATACGTGCTTCGTTATGCAGCAAAATTTTATAGACAAGGAGGAAACATGGAGAAAGCTGTCAAACTGTTGAAGCAGGCATTAGAGTTAACCCCACGCTCCTGCTTCTTAAACCACCAAATTGCAATATGTTACAAAAGTAAATTAATGCAACTGTTGCACAAGCCTTGCAAGAACGTGCCAGACCTTCAGCTCAAAACTGAGTTGATCAATCAATGTCGGTATCACTTTGAACAGTGTCTCCATTCTGCTATCAAGCCACAGCTGGACTTTGCAAAATTCTGGACTAGAATTGGAGAAATTTCCAAATCTGAGGAGATCTACAGCCATTTGGTGAAGTTGGTGGACATTCGTCCAGAGAACATGCAGAAAATATGTTTAGAGGCTGGCTTATTTGAACTGCACCACAAAAATTCCGAATCAAACGCCATTAGCCTATTCCTGAAAGGACTGAAGATTGACTATAACTCAAGAGAACAGGAAAAATGTCACAGATGTTTGGAGTGGTGGGCAGACATGAAACTTTGCACCAATCCATGTGATAGCAAGGCCCTTGGTATCAAGGGGTTACTGTATCAGCTGGTTGGGAACAAGTCAAAAGCTATTGAATATTTCAAAAGGGCTTTGGAGATCGATGGTGATAATGAAGACTATCGGAGAACTCTTTATGAATTAGGCCTTTCCATCAAGGGGCAAAATGATGCATGAAATATCCATTGATTCTGTCTGATTGGGTATTAGTTTCACTCATTACATATATCCTGTTAGTATCTTCCTTAAATGATGGCTTCCTTTCTCTACTTTTACTTTTCACTTTATTTTTGTATTGTAGCTTGATGTTGATATGTAATCTTATGTCTGATTTTTGGAATTTTTGTGATTGAATTTTTGGTCTCATTGTAAGATGTTGTCCAGTGATATATCTGGCAAATAAAGCTTCAAAGCAGAATTTCCTCCTGCCTCGGTCAAGTTACAAAATCCCTAATCACGGATGCAGTCTGCGACTCATGGTGAAGGAATGGTTTTTGGGTGGGGTCTCATGGGGATGGGAAGTTCTGGGGGGGTGGGGGTTGATGGTGGTGTAGCTAATTCAATTTCAAAAGATAATCCTGCTGACAAAGGAAGGAAGGATTAAGGTTTCCATTGTCAGGCATAACCATGAAAGATGAAGAACAACATGAAGTCCAATCCAATTTGAAAATGCTGATGGGCTCACAATGGGACCAGAAGGTCAAAGTGATATTGTAAAGATCAAGCATTTTACCTGACCATCCTAATCAGTGTGGTGCTAGCCAAATGGGATTCTCTTAATTGTACAGTATAAATTGGGTGCATGCTTATGCCATGCCACCTGATAATCCTGTAATTCAGTATTGGAAGTTGGATTTATGTTTGAGATTAGGCGAACCATTGATAAATTTTGCAGTGGTGGGGAAGTATGGGAAGGGAAATGTTCAGTAGTATTTGACCAAGGGGTTTAGGAACTTTCAATTGCCACAGCCATGAAGGGAAGGGGCTGACCTGTTGGAGGTTTATACTTAATAAAAGGACTGATCTGAAAGAGCTGGGAGTGAGAACAGCAGAGACAATACTTTGAAGATTTTTACCTATACCAGGACACAATTTTCATTGTAGCACACACTGAGCTTTGCTAGTCACCACATGAACATGTTGTTGGGCCCTATCGGTAGCCCCAATAATGACGCAGACAGAGATTGAGGGGAGCGATAGGCTTTATTGAGCTAGACACTGCTGGCCTGAGTCCAGGCTCAGAAAATGAGCGGGAAGGAGAGGGGACTTGACCTCAGGACTAAGGAAGGAGCTAAGGCAGGAGGGTGGGCCATCCAGTCATATCACCACACATGTTTCATATCTCATATTTTTTATGGGAAAGAAGGCTGTTTCACCATCAAATCTATGCTAGCTTCCAAAACGTTCTTGTCAATCATATTCTCAAACTTATTTTCACTGTGACTTATTCTCCCAAATATTTTCATGGATTTTACTCTGATCCACCTACCAAAAGCCATATATTAGAGGTCATTTAGAACCAATTTACCTATCAATCCAGCTCTTTTTTTGGGAGGAATCTGGAGCACCTTGACAGAAACCCTCACAGTCACAAGGAAGAGGTGCAAATTCCATGTACCCAGCATCAGAGGCCAGGATCAAACCCATGTCACTGGAGGTGTGAGGTACCAGCCATCCTGCTGCTCTGCTGTGACACCTGTGGACATGGTTGCTTTGGAAAAGGTAAAATTACGGAAAGCATTATGAATCTATGTTGATTCACCTTGGATTGGAAGTTAAAGGGATAATCCACAACACTCACAACATTAGAATTAATTGATCTAATTGAACAGAACTACAATCTTTGTTAATAATTTCTATTGTCCAGTAAACCCTCACGTCAGATCATATAAATTTCCCCTTATGGAATTTACAGATCACTTTCAAAATAGGTGAGATACAGAATATGAATTGATTCTTATTGGATTTATGGGGGGAAAAAACCAAATCAACAAAAGGTGTGAAAGAAACACAAATGTCAATTTCTGTCAAAGGTTTACATTGCAGAAAATCACAATACAGGTAGTTCTTGAGGAGAACAATCTCTCTGTGACACGTGCATCATATTGGTAAATCAATAACTAACACTGAATTTAACTCCACGTAAATTATTAATTGTTGATTGGTGAGGAGATTTCCAAATTTGTCCATTAGCACCAATAGAGGGCCAAGGGTCATTGAAATCCCAAGCCTTACTATCATATGTTGCAGGAGGGTGGGGCAGATTTACACACAGACAGAATGGACCCAGGGTCCCCGCTTTGAGATGAAGGGTTAGAGTTGTCCAAAGAACTACAGGCTATGTGACCTACAGCTGTGAAGTTTCCAAGGGTTTGCATTTTGTTAATAAAACCCAAGGAGAATGAGGAGGCCTCACATTTCCAGGACCAACACAATTCCTTAAAGAGAGACATCAAAGTAACTTTCAGAATGCCTTATCAGAGCAATTTTAAATGATTCATTATCATCCGATTGTACAAGTACAACCCGACGAAACAGTGTTCGCAAAAATATGCAAACACATATAGACATAACACAAAATGATGCATATGCAAAGCATACATACACACACACACACACACACACACACACACACACACACACACACACACACACACACACACACACACACACACACAAACACACATCTATATAAATAAATAAATAGCAGAATCTCTGAGAGTTTGTGTGAGCAGTTCATTCCGACATTTTGTAGACTCACCATCCAATGGAAAAGTTGTTTCTCACCTGGTGGTTCTGGCTCTGATACTCCTGTATCTCTTTCTCAATGGGAGTAGCTGAAAGATGCCGTGTGTGGTATGGTAGAGGTCCTCAACAATTTTGTGAGCCCTCTTCAAACAACATTCCCAGTAGATCACGTCAACGTCTGGAAGGGAGGCCCCTCTCTACTGCTCTTATTGTCCTGTGGATTCACCCTTGTTAGGTAAGGAACAAGTTTAACGAGTCCAAGAAGCAATGAGTCTGGACACAGATTAGTTGGAACAAAAGTTTTTATTTCCCCACAAGGGAAATTCGCCACAGGAAATCACACTAATTCACACAAGGTTCATGCAGCAGTTGCATCAGATGTAACTAAACAGGTAATAAGTACAAACCCCGCTAAGAATATAAATAGTGTAGAGGATAGAAGCAACAAGAGTACCAATCACCCCTCGTGCAGGTACAGCACCAGACTGATTAAGAAGAAGGAACATGACAAAACTATGGTTTGCTAGTGTGCACCACAAAAGCCCCACATGCGTATCTCCACGTCGGCTCGAGCTCGTGACCTGGAGTGGAGCTTGGGTTCATTTCTCAGGAAAAAGAGACACAGTTGCTCCACATGTTGGGCTTTAGACCCCCCCCCCCACCCCACTCATCAGTGGGGCTGGCTCAGGTATGCCAAAATAGGACAGGTGATTAACAGAGGCAGCAACGACATGTGTGTTTTTCTATGAAAAGACCAATTACGAGGTGAGTGCAAAGCATGAGTGGCCTTGACCTTGACTGACAGATGCGATGGCCACATGACCCTCCACACTACAACCTCTGATCCACTGCTCTTCAGTAAACATACCACAACGTGATGCAGTCGGCTAGGACACTCTCGATAGAGCTCTTGTAGAAAGTTGACATGATAATGGCCAGTAGCCTCGTCAGCTTCAGTCTTTTGAAGAAGTGCAGTCACTGTTGTGCCTTCCTGACGAGTGAAAAGATGTGTTTTCAGAATAGCTCAATTCTTGTGTCGGGCTGGCACCCTTTTACCATGCGTGGTCCAGATGGTGTATGTATCAGTGGTTGTATGATGAGCCACACTGATACTTCCTTAAATCAAATATATAATAAATGGAATTAATACGATGATGCTTTTCAGATCGGGAAGGCATCTTCAAATCTGTAAATACACTTAAAATCACAAGTTAGTCATTAAGATAACACAATAAAAAAACCCAGAAGTCAAAAAGGAGAAATATTAGCCACAATGTAAACAAAGAGAGATGGTGTCATATAAACACCATGAGAGGGGGAAGGAATGACACAGTGAGTGGGGGAGAATGACACTGTGAGAGGGGGAGAATGACATGGGAGGGCGGGGTTTCATGATGGGGGAGATTCTCATGCAGAAGGTGGTGGGAGGAGTCTCATGCGGAGGCCGGGGAGGGAAGTGTATCCACAACAGAAGGTGGAAGGGGTCTCCAATACTCAGAGTGGGGGAGCCTTCAAAGAGTGGGGGAGCTATGCACAGAGCAAGGGAGCCACTCTCTGAGGTTGGGGGGAGAGGGGGAGCCGCACACCGAAGGTGAGAACCGTGCCCAGAAGGGAGCAGCTGCCCACTGGGCCCAATAAATTTGGATCGGCCTGCGGGCTGTAGGTTTCCCATCTCCGTCTTAAGTGTACTCCATGGAACCTGGCATTCTCTATTCTCTCCACTACAGAGTTATTGATGTGCAGCGGAGGGTGGTCACACTTGGTCCTCCTGTAGTCCATGATGATCTCCTTCATCTTGTCCTCGTTGAGACTCGGGTTGTTATTCCCGCACCATATTATGAGATTTTCCACCTTTTCTCTGGAGTGTGGCTCATCATTATTGCTGATGAGGCCAACTATGGTCATGTCGTAACAATCGATGATACTGTTGGAGCTGGATCTGATATTGGAATTGTAGGTTAGTAGTGTGAACTGGAGTAGACTGAGCACACAGCCCTGAGGTACGCCAGTGCTCAACATGATTGGTGCTCGAAATTCTGCTACAAGCTCAAACAGACTGTGGTCTTTCCATTAGGAATTCCAAAATCCAGTTACAGAGAGAGGGGTGTTGAGTTCCAGCGAGGACAGCTTCTCCACCAGAATGATCATATTAAATGCCGAGCTGAAGTCAATGAATAGCACCTGGCGTATTGGGCTTCGTTTTCCACATGGGTTGGGATGGAGTGGAGGGACAAGGCTGTGACATCTTCGATGGAATAGTAGGTCCAGCGTCTCTGAGAGGTGTGCTTTGATATGTTCTATCACCAGATGCACGAAGCATTTCATGACGGTGGAGGTCAGTGCCACAGGCCTGCTATGGTCATCCTCTTTGGTACTGGGATGATGGTGGCTGGTTTAAGACCTGCGGGAATGATGGACTGCTGCAGAGGCAAGCTGCAGATGGAGTCCTGAGAGGACCTCCGACAGTTGGTCTGCATTGTCCTTCAGTACTCAACCAGGACTGCCACCATACCTGGAAAGAGAAGGCCAGGAGGAGTCTAAAGGAAATAAAAATGTGCTGAAAAGAATAAAGGACAAATTCCCTCAAATTTGGATGGCTTCGATTGTTTGTGTTGTATGATCCAATTTCAAAACTACAGAGTCCAGTTACTTTGCAGCTCTCAGACGACACGTGGTTAACAATGTCTGTGGCTCTGACGTCCCTGTGTGTCCAAAGCTTGAGGGATCCTACGAGTTGTCAATTGACTGTCAGTGCAGATCAGGTAGTGTGGCCTCAGAATCTGTAGGCTGCAATATTCAAACCATTAGTTAGTCACAGAAAAGATGGCCACAGTATAGGTTGCCAAGTATTTAAAGGAGCCTGCAGAATTCTGGATAATGGTCTTGTGGACAGATGAGACCAAGATTAACCTGTCTCAAAGTGATGGCAAGACCAAATTGTGGAGCTGTAAAGGAACTGCCCAAAATCCAAAGCAAACTGGTTTGCATCTTACAGTGTAGACTTTGTGTTTCTGCGGACAGTTGTCAGTGACATATCCACACATGCACACTTGCCTCCTGAAGTGTGTTTGTCATCTGTCAGACATATGCTTTGGGATTTTTCTTCATTATGATGAAAATTCTTCAGTCATCAGCCATGGAGTCCTTCCTCGGAATACGACCCTTTGCGACTACTGAGCTCACCAGTACGCTTTCTTCTAAATGATGTTCCAAACTGTTGATTTTAGTCATCCTAAGGTTTGGGCAACTTCCTTTAACTGTTTGATTCTTGTTTATCAGTCTCATAATGGCTTCTGACTTTCATCGGCACAACTCTTGTCCTCATTCTGAAAAAAATGGAAACTACAGTCTCCAAATATGATCAAAAGCTTAGAAGCAAGCCCAGCTCTTATACCTGCACCAACAAAGCAATGAAGGGTACTCACAAACACCTGTGAAGCCAAATGTCCCAAACATTATGGTACCCTGAAATGAGTGAACCATGTCAAACCAAAATGTACACAAATAACCTTAAATAAAATCTGGTATGTGCACTTTAATTACACGTGAATTGTTTTGATTACAATTTTAAAACAGTGGATCACAGGGGCAAATAAAGGAGAAAAAAAAACGTGTCTTTGTCCCAAATGTGGAGGGCACTGTATATGTACCTCTGCACCTTCCCCTTCCATCTGCCCCCCACCCCACCCACCTTCTTATTCGAGTGTCTTTCTGATTTTTGGCTCTCCTGAAGGAGGAGTCTGGCCCGTAATGTTGAATGCCTTTTGCTTTCCATGGATGTTTCTACAGCATTTTTATGGACAGCCTGAGTACACCTGGGATTGTCTGATCTCGGAAGCTAAGCAGGCTCAGGCCTGGTCGGTACTTGAAGGGGAGACCGCCCAGGAACACCAGGTGCTGTAGGTTTCTGTGAGGGGCGCTGGACAAAGTGGCGACTCTTACGGTAGACAAAAGTTAAAGAATTTCATGTATGTTATATTCTAAATATAGTATTAAATGACAATAATGGAACCTTTATTCTTTCTACACAAACACAATCCTGACCACTTTCCAATCACCCCCCCCCCCCCCCCCACAGCAACTGTCACCACTCACACCACGGCTACCCCAATATTTAGCTTTTGATGAAACAAGACCCACCCCGTGCATTCCCTCAACCCCCATCCCCGGATTCTGCCAACACTTACTCTCCCCAACTAAGCTTCTTTCACCACTACAGCACCACACCTCATTCCCACTTCCCACCCACACCCTGAGATTCACAGAGTGGATTCACAAGAGTCCAATTTTTCTCTACTGGTTCTGCAGATTGGTGTCTTCCAGTGCAGTACATAATGAACGGTTCATTATGTCTGCTCAGCTCACAGTGGAGCTTTACAACATCATCACTGGATATATCCAGGCTAAGTTAACCTTTATGTTTTGGAGAGAGTTATACATTTTGGCAACCAAAGTGGGAATGGTGTAGTTAAGGGGTGGGAATTTGCACATGCTGGAGGGGAAATTCAGTGAAGATTTAAGTTGGATGATTGGGCAGTGGATTTATGACTCACTCTTTTGGCCAGATTAAAATTGTGTTTTCCCAGGAGAGAGCCTTAGAATGTTTAGCAATATGGTCCAAAGGTTGTCACGATGAGCTCAAAGGAAGCATATAATCCCTCATTGAAAAGGAGCTTTGGCGGGGACTATCATCACCATGTATGGCTGATGCAGAAATCATTTTCACACAAGTATGTCTCTTGAATTTTACAAGTGGGGTTATTTGAGCTTGTGTAATTTATTCCAGGTTAAATCAGAGCTGTACATTGGAATTTCTGGGCACATGAATGAAGGAAGGTGGATATTTTAATCAGAACAGTGGCACATGTTACCAATGCTCATGAGATTGTGTCATGTTTTCTGACACTATATGACAGACTGCCTCTGTTATCTTGTTACACCACTCTCTGGGGTGGGATGGTGTGGAGGGGTAAGGGAGGGATCTTCTGTGTCCTGTGACAGATTATGTTGTGTTTGTATTGTATACAGAGATGTTTTTGGGAGATAAATTGGGGCAAGATTTTTAGTGTAGGTCATATACAAGCACTTCAAAACAGATCTCATTTAAAATACTGAAGCTCTGCTCAAGCTAGACAGGCCGGCTCCTGGGGGTCTTTGCAAAAACTTTGGGGAGTGCCCAAGAGACTTCACTAATGGATTGTTGTTTTGAAAAGCAAAAGAAGAAAGAAATCGGGGGAGTAGTTCAGAGCTGCAGGCTGTTTGGGAATGCAGCTTGCTGTTCTAAGAGGGTCATGTGATTTTTTCAAGCTGTGAGAGTTGAACAGTTTTTTTTCTCTGTGTGCATGAGAGAGTGAGAGAGAGAGAGAGAGAGAGAGAGAGAGAGAGATCAGTCTACATTTTTACAGTCAACAGCAACAGCTGGGACTGGAACAGGACAAGCTGGCAAGCTTATGGAAAAACCCCTTTGGAAGACAGGTTGTGAGTGCTTAGTTCAGCCTGGTCAAAGCCCTTGTGGTTCATGCAAGATGGGAGGACTGGCTGACTAATGTTTCACTTGAAATAAGGGAAACAAAAAGGAACTCTGTGGTGACCTGAAAGAAAGAGGTTATCATCTGGAAAACCCTGATGGCGCAAGTTTCTTCGGCAAGACACGGATATAACTGATTAAAAGGGATCAGTTTGCGTCCAGGAACAACAAATCTCTCTCTGAAAACCAACAAGAATCTTCCTGAATGGTAACCATTTACCTTTCAAGCACCAAAGCCTGGTGAACATAAATGTTAAATTCTGAGCACGGTATAAGAATTGCCTGCAACCAGTGAACTTTGAGGAATGAAAAATGAGATTGGACCGTGAATCAAGAACTTTTCTGAACTTACATACACATTACATACACGCGTGCTTAGAATGAGAAGGGGGCAAAGTTAGTTTAGTTAAACTAATAGTGAAAAGTTAAAGTGCGATCCTATTTTCATGTTTAAATATAATTAAAAGCAACTTTTGTTTCAGTAACTATTTGTCTTGGTGAATATCTATTGCTGCTGGGTTTTCAGGTCCTCTGGGTTCATAACAGTCCTGTGGTGATATGTAATTACACCACTAGGTCACCAGGGGTCATCCCGATGACCTTGTACATAAAGCAGTCCAGAGCTAGTCTAGCCTTCCAGGTTTGTCTTGCAGAGAGACAAGACCTCGTAGTGTACATATTAGTTTATTAAAGCCGTCTTATACTCGCACTGCTGGTGCGGTTATTGTCAGTACAAGTCCAATGACCTTCAACCTAGAACTTAATCTGGAGCCAGTAAGGTTACATCGAAAAAAAAAGATGAGGAATTCTGAGAAATTCACTGCAGCCAATATTTCAGTCACCTTGTCACAGAAGTTTTTGAATGAGGCCCTAAAAATAAATAGAACAGCAGGGAAGCACAAATTAGTTAACTTGAGAGGACTTCAAGGCATGATAAACAGGCAGAAAAAGGTTGACCAATCAGGGCGAGTCTGATGAACCACGATTTATTTCTGTTGCCAAGCAACCTAGTGTTTGTGATTGGATCCAGTCAGTTCTGCGTCAGCACGTGTTGTCACCTCAGTCTTGTCATTATTTAAAGATGCTACTTTCATTTTCCGGGTTAAGTTTCTATTCACCATCAGGAAATCGAAACTTGGAACATCCTATTTGATGGAGTCAACTTTAAAAGTGCAGCTTTAGCTGTGAAAGAAATTTAACGAGCACTGACTCTATTGGACACAATGAGGTACTGAACACTGGCATTCTTTATCTGAGTTTCTGCTTTAACCATTGCATGGGAGGATGTTTACAAAAGTGTCAGGCAATGCCTTAAAACAGCTTGATACAGAGAGTTGATTCTATTCACTCAGAGGTGTATCATTAAAGACAGGCCAGGCTGCAGATGTGAAAAGAAAAATAGAGTTATAATTTCAGGCCATGAGCTTTCAACACAAGAACATTTTCTCCTGACTTGCCAGATTACTGAGTTTTAGCAACTACACTAAAATCTCAGCATTTCCTGTTGTTATTCAAGCTTCCAGAGTTTGTGATACTTTCTGCATCTGTATGCATAGTTCAACCAAGACTGGTGAGAGTTAGAATTCACACTATTGTTAGAAATAGAAGTACCTTTAAAGAAATTGCTCGAGACAAAAATTGAGAACAAAGAACATTTATTTTACAACAATGCAAAGTTGGGTGCTTCCCCTTACCCTGGGAATACACACACACACTGGGGCTCACCCAACTTTTATACAGTTGATTTCAGTATAGGAATACCCTCCCCCTTACATTCTTCTGCCTCCTGCTGGAGAGGTTTGGCATTAGGCAATCCTTCCTGCCTACATGCAATTTCAGTATACTTGGAGGACCAGGGGGTATCCTGTCGGTGTCCCATCATTGTCCTTATTCACACCTTCCTGATTCTCGGGGCCACAGTCTCTTGGTATGCAGAGTTGGCTCATCCTGTCTAGGGTTGGCTAATTTAAAATGTATAAATCTGTGTAAGGTTAGCTAATTAGATATGTAGGTCTTGGTACTTCTGTCCAGGGCTAGGAGACCCTTATCTGATCCAGACTACCTCAACTTCCTACATTCTATTGTTCCTTACCACTTCTTATCTTAGTCTTATGGTGGCTCTTGTCACAAAGAGTAGAAGATTCTTATGTTAATCGTGCTGACTCTGCTTTCCTGCATCCTAATCCCCAAGCTCATCCTGTTTGTACTGGTTACAGCCATTAACTGATGTATGAATTTTAGTTTCCTTCATGTTCATAATTTTAGATCAGTTTTCCCATCTCTCACAATGGAACAGGCCTTTTCGCTCACCGTGTTTATGCTGACCCTTGAGAACACATGTATATCAATCCCATTACCAGCAATTGGTCTGTAACCTTCTAATTATAGTTCAAGTTTATTGTCACATGTCCAGAGATGCAGTGATGATGTTTGTTTTGTGAGCAATCTAGCTAGTCTACATGCTACAGTTGTCTTGTAGCAGCATTCACAGTGTAAATATTGGTATATATTACATTTCAAAAATAAATAGGGCAAGAGATTAGGAGAAAAAGAGGTAGTGCCTGTGGGTTATTGTCCACTCAGAAAGCTGATGGCAGTGGGCAAGAAGCTATCTTGTGCTACTGCACCTTCTTCCTGATGGAAGCAGTCTGAAGGTGGCATGGCCTGCATGGTGGGGGTCCTTGAAGATCTGAACTTGCCGTTGTTGGTGCCAACCAACACCCAATTTTACTGTTGTTTTGTGCACGAGATGGTACTTGTGGTGGCGTGTCTCTGGGAGAAACAGGCAATGCTTGGAGTTATGGGCCGTACATAATGCTGCCAAACTGGACAGTGGCAAGCCAGCGACTACCATGATAACCAATTTCTGGCATTTGAAAGCCAGAAAGAACACCATCCACCTCCTCTAGCAGTGAGGTTTTTAAGGGACCTTCAATAGCATGTAAATTGGTTTTTTTTTTGTCCCTCACAGGAGGAGTGAGGAGAGATACTGCTCTGATCAGGAGAATGTATCTGTAACTTGTCTCCAGTGTCCTCCGTGGATTCAACGGCAGAGCAATGACTGTGGGTGAAGCAACTTCTCACCACTAGCACATGTTGCTACAACTGAGAGCACAGAGCTGTGAATTGACAGCACAGAGCTGTGAACTGACAGCACAGAGCTGTGAACTGACAGCACAGAGCCGTGAACTGACAGCACAGAGCTGTGAACTGACAGCACAGAGCCGTGAACTGACAGCACAGAGCCGTGAACTGACAGCACAGAGCCGTGAACTGACAGCACAGAGCCGTGAACTGACAGCACAGAGCCGTGAACTGACAGCACAGAGCTGTGAACTGACAGCACAGAGCCGTGAACTGACAGCACAGAGCTGTGAACTGACAGCACAGAGCCGTGAACTGACAGCACAGAGCCGTGAACTGACAGCACAGAGCTGTGAACTGACAGCACAGAGCTGTGAACTGACAGCACAGAGCCGTAAACTGACAGCACAGAGCTGTGAACTGCAGCACAGAGCTGTGAACTGACAGCACAGAGCTGTGAAATGACAGCACAGAGCTGTGAAATGACAGCACAGAGCTGTGAAATGACAGCACAGAGGTGTGAAATGACAGCACAGAGCTGTGAAATGACAGCACAGAGCTGTGAACTGCAGCACAGAGCTGTCAACTGACAGCACAGAGTTGTGAAATGACAGCACAGAGCAGTGAAATGACAGCACAGAGCTGTGAAATGACAGCACAGAGCTGTGAAATGACAGCACAGAGCTGTGAAATGACAGCACAGAGCTGTGAAATGACAGCACAGAGCTGTGAACTGCAGCACAGAGCTGTCAAATGACAGCACACAGCTGTCAACTGCAGCACAGAGCTGTGAACCCGCAGCACAGAGCTGTGAACCTGCAGCACCTAGCTGTGGATGCAGCTGTGAACCCGCAGCACAGAGCTGTGAACCCGTAGCACAGAGCTGTGGATGCAGCTGTGAACTGCAGCACAGAGCTGTGAACTGACAGCACAGAGCTGTGAACTGACAGCACAGAGCTGTGAACTGACAGCACAGAGCTGTGAAATGACAGCACAGAGCTGTGAACTGCAGCACAGAGCTGTCAACTGACAGCACAGAGCTGTCAACTGCAGCACAGAGCTGTCAACTGCAGCACAGAGCTGTGAACTGTCAGCACAGAGCTGTGAACCCGCAGCACAGAGCTGTGAACCTGCAGCACAGAGCTGTGAACCCGCAGCACAGAGCTGTGGATGCAGCAGTGAACTGCAACACAGAGCTGTGAACTGACAGCACAGAGCTGTGAACCCGCAGCACAGAGCTGTGAACTGACAGCACAGAGCTGTGAACTGACAGCACAGAGCTGTGAACTGCAGCACAGAGCTGTGAACTGACAGCACAGAGCTGTGAACTGACAGCACTGAGCTGTGAACTGACAGCACAGAGCAGTGAAATGACAGCACAGAGCTGTGAAATGACAGCACAGAGCTGTGAAATGACAGCACAGAGCTGTGAAATGACAGCACAGAGCTGTGAAATGACAGCACAGAGCTGTGAACTGCAGCACAGAGCTGTCAACTGACAGCACAGAGCTGTCAACTGCAGCACAGAGTTGTCAACTGCAGCACAGAGCTGTGAACTGTCAGTACAGAGCTGTGAACCCGCAGCACAGACCTGTGAACCTGCAGCACAGAGCTGTAGAAGCAGCTGTGAACCCGCAGCACAGAGCTGTGAACCTGCAGCACAGAGCTGTGAACCTGCAGCACAGAGCTGTGGATGCAGCTGTGAACCCGCAGCACAGAGCTGTGAACCCGTAGCACAGAGCTGTGGATGCAGCTGTGAACTGCAGCACAGAGCTGTGAACTGACAGCACAGAGCTGTGAACTGCAGCACAGAGCTGTGAATCTGCAGCACAGAGCAGTGAAATGACAGCACAGAGCTGTGAAATGACAGCACAGAGCTGTGAAATGACAGCACAGAGCTGTGAAATGACAGCACAGAGCTGTGAAATGACAGCACAGAGCTGTGAACTGTCAGCACAGAGCTGTGAACCCGCAGCACAGAGCTGTGAACCCGCAGCACAGAGCTGTGGATGCAGCTGTGAACTGCAACACAGAGCTGTGAACTGACAGCACAGAGCTGTGAATCCGCAGCACAGAGCTGTGAACTGTCAGCACAGAGCTATGATACCGCAGCACAGAGCTGTGAACCCGCAGCACAGAGCTGTGGATGCAGCTGTGAACTGCAGCACAGAGCTGTGAACTGACAGCACAGAGCTGTGAACTGACAGCACAGAGCTGTGAACTGACAGCACAGAGCTGTGAACTGCAGCACTGAGCTGTGAACTGACAGCACAGAACTGTGAACTGACAGCACAGAGCTGTGAACTGACAGCACAGAGCAGTGAAATGACAGCACAGAGCTGTGAAATGACAGCACAGAGCTGTGAAATGACAGCACAGAGCTGTGAAATGACAGCACAGAGCTGTGAACTGCAGCACAGAGCTGTCAACTGACAGCACAGAGCTGTCAACTGCAGCACAGAGTTGTCAACTGCAGCACAGAGCTGTGAACTGTCAGCACAGAGCTGTGAACCCGCAGCACAGAGCTGTGAACCTGCAGCACAGAGCTGTGGATGCAGCTGTGAACCAGCAGCACAGAGCTGTGAACCTGTAGCACAGAGCTGTGGATGCAGCTGTGAACTGCAGCACAGAGCTGTGAACTGACAGCACAGAGCTGTGAACTGACAGCACAGAGCTGTGAACTGACAGCACAGAGCTGTGAAATGACAGCACAGAGCTATGAAATGACAGCACAGAGCTGTGAAATGACAGCACAGAGCTGTGAAATGACAGCACAGAGCTGTGAAATGACAGCACAGAGCTGTCAACTGCAGCACAGAGCTGTCAACTGCAGCACAGAGCTGTCAACTGACAGCACAGAGCTGTCAACTGCAGCACAGAGCTGTCAACTGCAGCACAGAGCTGTCAACTGACAGCACAGAGCTGTGGATGAAGCTGTGAACTGACAGCACAGAGCTGTGAACCCACAGCACATAGGTATGAACTGCAGCACAGAGGTGTGGATACAATGGTCCACTTGTGGAAACCGGGGAAAGGTGAGATTCACTGGAGGGTGGGTGGGCGGGGGGGGGGGGTGGTGGGTGGGTCGGTTGTGAATCACTGATGTCCCAGTGCAGTATTGCATGCTGCACTGGTGTGGTGACAGAGGTACTTATTTCATTGAGTGAAAAAAAATCACCTTCTGTTCTTTGGGAGGACAACACTATGCAGGATATGGACAATGAACAGCTGCATGAGCAGCGCCATGTGTATCACGCATCTTCAAACACTTCATTTCAGGCAGTTGAAATATGCTGTAGACACTGGAGGATTTACTCATGTCACTAATTTGTAAGAATTTCTGGAAACACTGAAGGTAATGTGCCAAGCACGTACAGGATTCACATGAAAGCTGTAATAGCTAACATGTCAGAGTATTGGCAGCTATAAGCATGGTTTGTATAGCGGTTAGCTCAATACTTAAACTGTGCCAGTGATCCAGGTTCAAATCCAGCACTGCCTGTAATGAGTTTACACGTTCACCCTGTGTCTGGTGAGATGTTTCCCAGGTGCTCCTGTTTCCTCTCACTGTCGAAAACATACGGAGTTGTAGTTTAATGTGGGTGTAATTAGCTGGCACAGGTTTCAATGGCCAGAACCGACTTCCACTGTGCTGTAAATAAAATTTAATTTAAAGAAATTCAATAATTATGGGGGGAAGAATACCTCAGTTGGACTCATGACTCTATCATGAGTCAATGGATAAGGACAGATAATGGGAGCTCTGGCATCAACTGGAATATCACCAAGCATGTCATCAGTGTGGTGAAGCGAAAGGCCTGCAAACTGGGCTTCTTGGGAAGCACATTCCCGTCCTCAATACCTGAATCAGTTCTTGACACTATAATTGTTAAACAGGAAAGTTAGGCCTTTTGTGAGACAGGTTAGTTCTACCCTTCTGACAATGTGCCTGCTGTCATTGAAATCCTGCTCAGTAAGAAGGGAACCGCAGGTTTGGACATGGGACATGTGTGCTTGGTTAGGAAGCCAATAGTGCGAGGCTATCATCCATTGGATTATGACTGAACGCCTCTAAATCAGAATCCAGCTCTTCACCTGTATAGCACATTACATGTTCTTGAGAATTTGATGTTAAATTTGGTGGGTGTAGCAGTTAGTACAACGCCGTTACAGTGCCAGCGACCAGGATTTGAATCCAGTGCTGTCTGTAATGTGTTTTTATGTTTTACCCGTGTATACATGGGTTTCCTATGGGTGCTCCCGTTTCCTCCCACCCTTCAAAATGTACTGGGGGGGGGTGTAAATTAATTGGTTGTAATTGGGCAGCACAGATACTGTGATCAAGTGTAATATAAATAAAAAGTGCTGCAGAAACTTGGCAGGGCGCGCAGTACCCATAGGAAGTGAATGGTGGCCAACATTTTGGGCCTGGACTCTTCGTCAAGGATTAAGCTTGATGCTGGATTAGGATTCCTTCTTCCTCAGAAGTGAGCTGATTTGTTGCTGACCCCAAATATTTGGAGGATTTTGCAGGTTCGACTAAAGACTAAAATGGCAGAGCTGGCCTGAGATGGAATTTCATCGTTCGTTTTCTTGCAGCAACATCTCCAAAGATCTGGTGAAAGAAAAGCTTGATCAGCTTCAATGTCACTTCACATGGAGGCCACAGAAGGGAACCGTCAACTTGGATGATATGATGTACAGACTTCAAGATTCTATCAGTCTTGGTGTCAAATATCAAGCCAGGTCCTACAACCATCTTGCTTTTGGGAACTATTTGTAGGGCAATTGTGAAGAAGCGATTCAGAACTTAAAAGAAGCTGAGAAGATTCTGAAGGAGAACCACAAAGATGAGTTTGAGAGAAGAAGCATTGTCATCTATGGAAATTATGCCTGAGTGCATTACCACATGGGACAACTGACCAAGGCCCAGTCCTACCTCGACAAGCTGGAGATGATCTGCAAAGCACTCACTGTTGGCCCTTGGTATACAGCGATGATACCTGAAGTGTACGGAGAGAAGGGATGGTCATTGTTGAGTTCCGCAGCTCAGTTCTATGAGGAGGCAAGAGAATGTTTTGAGAAGGCTCTGGAGGAAGATCCTGAAAACACGGAATGGATCATGGGTTGTGCGACCATACTGTTTCGACTGGAACCATTTTCTGGAACCCCAGAGAGTCTGGCACAGAATCAGTCAGTGAAGTATCTGTAACATGTGCTGGAGCTTGATCCAGATGACTCCATGGCCATGGTGCTATTGGCTCTAAAATTGTGTGAGTTCAAGCAAAAGGCAGCAGCCAATGAATTAGATGAACAAGCATTGCAGAAGAGCCCAGGTCTTCCGTATGTGCTTCGTTATGCAGCAAAATTTTACAGAATAGAAGGAGACGTTGAGAAAGCTACCACACTGTTGGAGGAAGGACTAGGAAAAACTTCACGCTCCGCAGTTTTGCATGACTAAATTGGTATGTGTTACAAAATCAAACTATTTGAACTGATCGACAATCCTCACAGCAAAAATCCTTGTAATCCTGCATTTAAACAAAAAATGAAGTTGTTTAATCAATGCAAGTATCATTTTGGAAAGTCATTTAAACACCGTCCGAGGTCAGCTGTCAAATCACAACTGGACTTTGCAAACATCTGTAGTAGGAATGGAGAACATTCCACAGCAAAGGAAATCTAAATGAATCTATTGAAACTAGTTGATATTCGCCCAGAAAACATGCAGAGAATATGTTTATTTGAGCAGAACCAGAGAAAATCTGAACCAAATGCTGTCAACCTATTCTTGAAAGGACTGAAGATTGAATACGACTCAAAGGAGCGGAAAATGTGTCGTGAAAAGTTGGAAAAGTTGATAGACAGGCAACTTTGCAAAACTCGGCATGACAGCAAGGCCCTTGGTATCAAAGGATATCTGCATCAGCTGGATGGGAACAAGTCTCAAGCTACTGAACACTTTGAGAAGGCCTTGAGTTTTGATCCTGCAAATGAAGAATATCTGAGAGCTCTTTGTAAACTTGGCAGGTCGTGCAGTACCCAAAGGAAGTGAATGGTCTCTTCAATGAGCATAATAATCATGTATGAAAAATACAATCCTCTCTAATCCACAGTAGGCTTGGTATTTGAATTACAGATTATATTCTTTAACTGTAAATATTAGTTGATTTTTCAACTTATATTTTTTATCTTGTCCAATAACTGATTTTTTAAAGTTAATTTCTCAAACAGATAATCCAGGAAACATGCCTGGAAGTTAAAGCCTTAGTTCCCAAGCCTGTCTTTTTGTTTGAATACTTTATTTAAAATTTTAAACCACAATACATACAAAAGGAAAAATCATATAGGAATTAAATATATATATGTAATCATATAAAGAATACATGGTGTGTATGTGTTTTATATATATATATATTATACCCCCAACCCCCCTTCCCACTCTACTACCCCTATTCCCCAAACTTCCCCCTCCCTACCAACCAAAGAAAGAAGAAGGAGATGCAAACCACTCAATAACATAACTAAATGCCACGGATTAGAGTAATATCCACCACAACACGACCAGAAAGCTCAAAACTTTAAACCTATATAGTCCAAATAAGGGCTCCAGACTTAGAGATAAAAAAGATAATTATCATGTAAATTAGACTTGATTTTTTCCAATGGAATACATAATTTCAATTCCATTTGCCATCTTTGCAAACTCAAATCAATTTCATTTTTCCATGTAAATCGCTACACATTTTCTCTCTACAGCCAAAGATAATCTCAAAAAATGCAATTTGGTACCTAGTTAATCTCAATTTCAAACTTAACATTTTAATATTACCTAATAAAAATATTGTTGGATCCAACAGCAATTTAATCTTAAAAACTTTCTCTATGAATTCCTTAAGTCATATTCCAAAAAGATTTAACAATATCGCATAACCAAATAGAATGTAAAATAGAACCTACTTCCTTATGACATCTAAAAAAAATCTGAAGAAATTAAATTATATCTCTTTAATTTTTCAGGAGTTAAATATAACTGATGTATAAAATTATAATTAAACTAATCTAGATCTCACATTAACAATATTAGTCACACAATCTTTACATAAATTTCTCCAATCTTCCTGATTAATTACTATCCCCAAATCTTTTTCCTATTTTAATCTAGACTTAGGTAAATCTAATTTAGGCATTTTAGTCTGTAATAATGAATACATTTTAGATACAATTTTTTTCTTCCCACCTTCCATAAGCAAAATTTCAAATTTAGATGGTCTTGGCAATCTTCAAGTGTTTCCAAAATTATCCAATAATAAAGCTCTAACTTGATTAAAAAAAACAAAAAAAAGAATATTTAGTGAAATTTTGTATTTTACTTTCATTCTTTGAAAAGAAATAAAATAACCAGCTTCTTAACAATCTTGTACAGTTTTAATTCCTTTCTGTTCCCATATTATCAAAAATTGGTTAAGTGTGAAAGGTAAAAGTTTATTCTGATATAAACGTGTCCTACCTGAAAATTTCCCCTGTGCACCTATTTCTTCATTTATCATATTCCATAATTCAATTAAATGTGTCAAAATAGGTAAATTATAAATATGTCATAACTTGGAATTCTATTTATAAATAAATTAGTCCATGTTCTTCTCACCAATTTTAGTTAACTCAATGTTAGCCCATACCAAAAGGTTTTCCAAATCAAACATCCTATTAATAAACTTTAATTGTGCCACTTTATAATAATTTTGAAAATTTGGAAGATGTAAACCTCCCAATTCACATCTCCAAGTTAATTTTTGTAAAGATAATCTAACCATTTTGTCTTTCCATAAAAATTTCCTAACTATAAAATTCACATCTTTAAAGAACACTTTTGAGGAACTTTACAAAGAATAGATTGAAAAATATATTGTATTCTAGGGAAAATATTCATCTTAATACAATTAACGCTACCTATTAATGTTATAGGTAAATCTTTCCATCAACTTGTCATTTTTAATTTTATGAAGTATAGGTAAATAATTTAACTCATACAAATGATCTAAATTCTTGTCCATCCTAATACCTAAATATTTAATTTGCTCTGACCATTTAAATTGAAAGATACTTTTGCAACAAATAAATTCAGCATCAATCAACGGAATAATCTTAATTTACTCCCAATTAATTTTATAACCAGATATTTCTCCATATTGTTCCAACCTTTCATATAATGATTTTAAAGTGGTTCTGTTAAATAAATCAAAACATCATCAGTGAATAAATTAATCTTATACTTCTCAGATTTCACTTTAATATCTTTAATATTAGTATCTTGTCTTAGCAATTGAGCCAAAGGTTCAATTGCTAATGCAAACAATGCCAGAGCCAAAGGGCAACCTTGTCTAGTAGATCTTTTTAATAAAAAACGATGACAATATTTGGTCATTCATCACTACTCTGGCAGAGGGATTTTTATATAAAGATTCAAACCAACTAATAACAAAGAAATAGGTCTATAAGATTCAGTTTTTAAAGGGTCTCTACATTTCTTAAGAATAACTGTAATAATTGCCTGAGAGAAAAAGTCTGGTAAAGAATAAACCTTCATCATTTATTTCAACACACCCATTAATAGAGGTATTATTCAATCCTGAAATTTTTAAATAAAATTCAAATGTAAATCCATCTTCACCTGGAGATTTCCCATTAGGCATTGATTTAAGTGCTTCGATAATTTATGTAAAGGGAACACCCATTCATTAAATTCCTGAAAACTTAAAAAAGGTAACTGAAGATCAGATTTTTTTTTAAAACTATCAATTTTAACCTCATCTTTCCCAGATTCAGATGTATATAATTTCATATAAAACTCCTTAAAAATGTAATTTACCTCTTGGGGTTTATATGTAATCTTTTATTTTTTTTATAATAGCATTAATTGTTCTATAAACCTGTCTTTAATTGCCATGCTAATACTTTATGAGCCCTTTCCCCCAATTCATAATAATTTTGTTTAGTTCTTTGTAACAATTTCTCAAATTTATAAGTTTGTAATGAATTATACTGTAATTTCTTATTCGTCGATTGTATCTTCTCAGTCTCTGTTGAATTCTGTTGTAGATCTTTTTCTAAATTCTCTATCTCCTTTTCCAATTTATCAACCTCACAAGAATACGGTTTCTTAATTTTTGTTGAAAAACTAATAATTTGTCCTCTTAAATACGCTTTTAAAGCATCCCATAATAAAAAATTTATTGTTAACTGAATCTGTATTTATTTTTAAATATTGCTATATTTGGTGTCTTATTAAATTACAAAACTCAACATTCCTTAATACTCTTTGGCTTGGCTTCGCGGACGAAGATTTATGGAGGGGGTAAATGTCCACATCAGCTGCAGGCTCGTTGGTGGCTGACAAGTCCGATGCGGGACAGGCAGACACAGTTGCAGCGGTTGCAGGGGAAAATTGGTTTGTTGGGGTTGGGTGTTGGGTTTTTCCTCCTTTGCCTTTTGTCAGTGAGGTGGGCTCTGCGGTCTTCTTCAAAGGAGGTTGCTGCCCGCCAAACTGTGAGGCGCCAAGATGCACGGTTTGAGGCGATATCAGCCCACTGGCGGTGGTCAATGTGGCAGGCACCAAGAGATTTCTTTAGGCAGTCCTTGTACCTTTTCTTTGGTGCACCTCTGTCACGGTGGCCAGTGGAGAGCTCGCCATATAACACAATCTTGGGAAGGCGATGGTCCTCCATTCTGGAGACGTGACCCACCCAGCGCAGCTGGATCTTCAGCAGCGTGGACTCGATGCTGTCGACCTTTGCCATCTCGAGATGGCATTCCATAATAATAAAGAATTAAATCTCCATCTATATGTGTTGTCTGTTTTTGATGAACCTGTACATGTTATTAATAAAAGAAAATGATCTGATAATATTTTACTTTTATATTCGGCAGATATTACACGTCCTTGCAATTGAGCCGACAATAAATCTATTCTAAAATAAGAATCATATCGAAATGAATAATACAAAAACTCTTTCTCCCTGGGATTTCAATGAATAAGGTTATAGGTCATTAGTTTATAGGTACTGTTAGTGTAGTATTTAGCACAATGCTGTTATAGCACTAGCGATCGGGATCCGGATTCAAATCCCCACACTGCCTGTAAGGATTTGGTATTTTCTCCCCGAGTTTGTGTGGATTTTCCCTGGGGGCACGGTTTCCTCCCACCCTTCAAAACATACCAAGGTCGAAGGTTAATTGGGTGCAAAAATTTGGTGGCACGGACTTGTGGGTTGATCTGAAAATGCATTGGGCTTGGGCAATTAAGGTACCATTTACATTTTTAAATGTAATTTTGAGATACAGGGCGGTATCAAGTCCTTCCAGCCCACGAGCACTGACAAACCTCGTGTGTTTTGGAAGTGTGGGAGGAAACCACAGCATCCGTAGGAAACCTCAGGTGGACTTGGGAAGAATGTACAAATCCCTTACAGACAGTGGCAGGTCACTGACACGACAATAACATTGGGCTAACTGTTATGCTTTAGATCAGGAGAAAGCTCTCGTGCAAAGTGAAGTGAAGCTCTGGTACTCCTTTCCACAGAAGACAGCGGCGATCAGGTCATTGCATAGATTCAAGAACAATTTACAAGAAAAAAACTAGTATTGTGGATGTGTGGTAGGGAAGGATTAGAATAATGTGGAATTTGATTACATTGGTCGGCACAACATCATGGGCAGAAGGGCCTGTGCTGTGCTGTAATGCTTTATGTTCAATGTAACCAAGTTAATTCTTGATGTTAAAGGGATCAAGAAACATGGGGAGGAAGGCAGGAATAGTGTACTGAAGGGGATGATCATATTGAATGGTGGAGCAGGACTGAAGGACGTAATAGCCTATTTAGGCTGCAATTTTCCATGTTTCTTCGATTGCTGGAAATGTGGTCATTGCTGATGTGAATGTAAGAGGTGACACAAGAAGTTGACAGCTGTGCTAGGAACCTGAATTCTTTGAATAGTTACTAAAACTGAACATTTGCAGGTGAAATCGTTGGCAAGATATTTTTTGAGATCACTTGGAACACAATTACTTCTTGAAAAAGCAAGCATGCAAATGAGGTAAATGATGAAAATACTAATAGAAAATACCATGGAAGATGGAAATCTCAAAATCAGAAAGTGTAATAAATTGTCAGCCAGTCAAGCAGCAACTTTGGAGAGAGTATGGAGGGGTTATGTCTTTAGTCATATGACTGGGATGACACACAAAATTCTGGAGGAACTCGGCAGCTCAAGCAGGCATCCAGGGAAGAGGACGCGGCACCCAGGGAAGAGGACGCAGCACCCAGGGTAGAGGACGCGGCACCCAGGGTAGAGGACGCAGACATCCAGGGAAGAGGACGCAGACATCCAGGGAAGAGGACGCAGCATCCAGGGAAGAGGACTCACCATCCAGGGAAGAGGATGCAGCATCCAGGGAAGTGGACGCAGCATCCAGGGAAGTGGACGCAGCACCCAGGGAAGAGGACGCAGCACCCAGGGAAGTGGACGCAGCACCCAGGGAAGAGGACGCAGCACCCAGGGAAGAGGACGCAGCATCCAGGGAAGTGGACACAGCACCCAGGGAAGTGGACGCAGCACCCAGGGAAGAGGACGCAGCATCCAGGGAAGTGGACGCAGCACCCAGGGAAGAGGACGCAGCACCCAGGGAAGAGGACGCAGCATCCAGGGAAGTGGACACAGCACCCAGGGAAGTGGACGCAGCACCCAGGGAAGAGGACGCAGCACCCAGGGAAGTGGACGCAGCACCCAGGGAAGAGGACGCAGCACCCAGGGAAGAGGACGCAGCATCCAGGGAAGTGGAC
Source organism: Narcine bancroftii (assembly GCF_036971445.1). Classification (NCBI taxonomy): domain Eukaryota; kingdom Metazoa; phylum Chordata; class Chondrichthyes; order Torpediniformes; family Narcinidae; genus Narcine; species Narcine bancroftii. Next base: position 34,604,176 of record NC_091478.1, on the reverse strand, counting down.
ACAGCACCCAGGGAAGTGGACGCAGCACCCAGGGAAGAGGACGCAGCATCCAGGGAAGAGGACGCCCCTCCAGATGGTATTGGCCAATGTAGAAGAGTTCATATCACGAGCACCTGATGCAATAAATAACCTTTTACAGGTTTGCAGGTGAAGTGTTGCCTCACTTGGAAGCAGTGTTTCCCAGTTTATTATATCCTATTCTTTAAATGTAGGAAGGTTTTTCTATTTTTTATTCCTATATTTCTGATAATAATAATGCTTTCCACTCCCTACTCCCTAAAGCGCACTTTAAATTTAATTTTGAAAGCAGAAATCAGAACATCATATTTAAGAACAAAACAGAGTTAAATATTTTCATTCCAAATTTTATCTCTTTGTTATATTTAAACTACTTGGCAATTACTTAAGTATCTATACTAACAAGTTTTAGCAAATGCTAATAACTATACAGAAATTAGTTTAAATCATTAATAAATATCAGTTATGTCAAATTGATACATGCTCAAATAAAGCAATTGCTAATTGCAGGAAGCCATATATATTGTGTTTACTTAAAATTGACCAAAACTTGTATTTATGCAACTTCTATACAATGTATTTAACTAGAATTTTGCACTCTTTACCTCTATAAACATATCCAGGTGCATTTTTCATGATTGATATTAAACAATTAAACTTGATTTCTGTCAGTCAAATATTCATAAGATGTTTTTAATTAGTGTTGCCTGTTGAAAAGGAGCAGGCATCATTTTCACTGATTTACACTAGGCGTTTTTAAACTGCCCTGTAAAATGGGGTTAACTGGGCAATTTGCCTGGTTAGCACCCCATTCACACAGCAGTTTGACACGATTAGCCACGTTAGAAATCAACCGGGTCCGTGCTTTACCTCGGAGGTAGACAGGGAGCTCATTAAAACTTACCGAGGTCATGTCCTCCTGAGACTTGAAAGCTAAAATGGCCGACACACTTACCCCTGTGACGTCAGTGCTTGCATCACTGGGAATCCCCAGCAGAAGGGGAGAGAGGGGTCGCTGGCAGGGCAGAGGGGTCCCTGTAATCGGCAGGGCTGGGGGGATGCTGCGATCAGCGGGCCGGGGAGGATGCCGCAATCGGAGGAGGGGCTGGCTGCTGCTGGGGAGAAGGGGCAGGCTGCCGTGGGATTGATTGACAGCTGGTGGGGGGGTGAAATGGGGGAGACAGACCGATAGTTTGCATGACATTCAATGTGTCATTACGGGGGGCAGGATCCCCGTTAAATCACTGGGTTGACGATTTACTGGGTCGATCCTACCCCTGCTTGAGAGGTGCTAGGAGCACCATCGACCCATTTAACGCACCTGGGTCCCTGGAGGGCTACCCAGGTGCAGCATTTTAAAGGCACCTAGTGTTTCTGAGGCCATTTGTAGAATCCTAACCTCGACTCATTCTGAGATAAGCCAGTTCATTGCAGACTGAGAACCAATCCTGGAATGTTCCTGATCAATAAAAATATAATGAACTCCCATTATGTCCCTTGTGAGACATTTGAGTTTCTGTTGTGCAAAATTTAAACCAGGGGTGGCCAACCTTTTAATTTTTAATTTAGACACAAGGCACAGTAATAGGGCCATTTTGGCCCATGAGTACATATGGTGGGGGGAGGGGGGGTGTAGGTTAATTGGGCTACATGGACTCGTGGGCCGAAATGGCCTGTAACTGTGCTGTGTGTCTAAATTAAAAATGAAAAGGCTGGCCATCTGGATTTAAACAATTTCTTTTTTAAAAATGTCAGGGATCATGATAATTTTAGTTAGTGAAGCAGTATCAATATTTAAGGAATAAGATATATAAAAAAATACAACACTGTGGCCTGGAAATGTTATCCTCATTGTGATTTTAAATGCTACAAGCAAAACTACAAAGGATTACTAAAGAATGTAAGGCATTCTAGTATGCTCTGAAGCCCTGTAAGTTTCCTTCTGGTTACTCAGTGCATTGATTCAAAGAGAACCAGAGGAATACAGAATGATAAAGGACATGGAAACATGCTTGGATTGTCTGCGTGGACCACTCATTCATGAAGGTCTTCACACTGCTACACCCATCCCTCAAGCTTCCAAATCCATATAACAGTCCCTTTACCAACTGATTGACATCCTTGAGCAAGCATCAAACCCCAATTATCCCCTTGACTGAAGTACCAATCTTGCCCATCCATTAAACCCTAATGCAGGGGTGGCCAAACGATGACCTGCAGGCCAACTGTGCCCATTTTTAAGAGGAATATTAGAACAAAGTGCACTGTCTAGGCATTGCACTTCTTAGTTTCATTATTTGATGTTGTTGCCACTGCACTTTTTTGTTTCAATGCAAGATACCGCTGCCATTTTGAACAACTATTAGACTCACTATTGCAATGTTACTCAGCGATTACAACTTTGACCTCAGTTATAAAAAAATGTTTACCTGAGTTGATTAAACATGGCGGAACCAAAAAGACAGAAAATAGCAAGGGAGTGCCTACAATTTCAGACACGGTCAGAAAATGAATACTTTTTCACAGAAGTTAGAGGGAAGTGTGTTTGTTTGATTGCAAGGAATCTGTTGTGGTGTTGAAAGATTAGGTCGCTTGAAGACACTACGAAATGAAACGAAGCGGATAAAGCTGCTGTTACATCAACAGCAGGCAGTTTCTTACCGTACCAACAAAGTACAGGAAAATGCCACAATGGCTCGCCACGAGGTAGCTCAGCTCCTTGCCCAGCATGGAAAACCCTTCTCGGATGGCAACTGTGTTAAAGAGTGCCTCACTAAAGTTGCCAGTATAATGTGCCGAAAGCAAACTCAAGAATTTAACAATGTCAGTATGTCCAGAAAAACAGTTGCCCGGTGAGTCGAAGACTTGTATATTAAAGACTTGTATATTAAAGCAGCAAGTGCCAGGCAAAGTTAGTGCATTTGACTTTTACTTACTTGCATGTGACGAGAGCACAGATGTTAATTTTTTGCAGGAAGCTGACAACAATTTTTGCATCACCATGGAGCTGCTTGATCTTAGGAGTCTAATCAGCACCGCGACTGGCAAGGACATTTTTTGAAGCTGTCTCCGCTGCAATCGATGACGTGAAGCAGTCCTGGGACAAGCTGAGTAGAGTTACAATGGAAAGAGCTCCAGCAATGACAGGCAAGCAGAATGGGATGGAGTCTATGGTGTGCAGGAAAGTTCACGACAGTGGAAATGTGGCAGTTAAAATGCATTGTATTATCTGCCCAGAGCCATTCAGTGCCAGGGTAGTCCAGCTCGGTGATATGATGAAAGTTATGGTGAAAAATATCAACCTAATTTGAGCACTCACAGAAAATCCAAGGCTCTCCTATCTGAAGTCGATGATGAACTGAGTGACCCTCCGTGGTTGGCACACCTGGCTTTTGGCTCGTGCCTCAGCTGTATGCATACCTAAAAGTGTTCTGTGTGAACCTCTGTCTCTTCGAGACACAACTACTCAGCTTCAGCATGATGCACTTCCCCACACTTTTGAAAGTTAAGGCTGCTTTCGCAAGTGCAAACCGTTCTGTAACAATGGTGAAAAATGTGCCAGGGATCACCTCTCTTCTGACAGAATTCAATCAGTGCTTCCAAGATTTTGTTGCCATTGAGAAAGACATCAAGCTAACCCTAACTCTAATATCTCAAAGGATCTGTCTGGAGCCTCCATGTTGATGCAATCATGAATTGTGATAATGTTCAACCATTTTGGGAAAAAATTAGAGTATTTTTGGAAAAATTATTTAAGATCAAATTGCCATTGGATCCTGAAAATTTTTTTATTGGGTTATACAGTTTCGTTGACTGGTTTGGGTTGGATAAATTTCAGATAGCTTTTGTTCATTTAGCATTGACAGAAGCACGGAAATGTATAGCGATTACTTGGAAAGATGACGTGGAAGTAAATATAGTACTTTGGCAATAATAAGTTGAGATCTTGCATTTGTATGGAAAAGATAACATAATTTATATGATAATTATACTTTTTTTGTTCAAATGTGGTCACCCTATTTGAAATGTATGGGGTTGGAAATATCTTAAGATACTATATAGTTTATTTCTGTATTTATTACTCTTTTTGGCTCTCCTTGCGGGGCGTGCTGAGGGTGGAGGGAGGGTGGGATGGGTTTATGTTTAGATTATTTTGATATTATTTTTATGTATTGTTTTTATGTATTTTGAAAACCTTAAATAAAGATTTTTTAAAAATGAAGAAGGCTCGTCAGCGGCTATACTTTGTGAGGTGCTTGAGGAGATTCGGAATATCAAAGAAGTCTGTCGTAAACTTTACAGGTTACCATGGAAACCATTCTGGCTGGTTGCATCACTGTCTGGTATGGAGGTGCCAGCGCTCAGGACAAAAAAATCTCCAGACGGTTGTTAACTCGACCTGCGACATCACTCCATCGAGGTCATCTACAAGAGGTGGTATCTTAAAAAAGCAGCCTCTATTCTCAAGGACCCCTATCACCCAGACCAGGCCCTTTTCACTCTGATACCATCGGGAAAAGGTACAGGAGCCTAAAGACGAGCACTCAGCAGTACAAGGACAGCTTCTTCCCCGCTGCCATCAGATTCCTGAACAATAAAGAAGTAAAGACACTGCCTTTGGTTTCATGCACTATTTTGTTCAGACCCTTCAGTTTAGGTTCTAGCATCTTCTCTCCCAAAGGCATTAGGATGACAGGTCAGTGGTTCCCTGTTTTCTCCCTCCTTACTTTCTTAAATAGTGGTTTCACATTTGCTACTCTCTGTAATGAGATAAAACAAGTTTCCGAGGATCTGGATCAATGAAGGAGAAATAAAGCTTCAAGTGCAACACGGTATTTTATTAAAATATCACGAATAATATGAGAAATTAACAAACCAACAAGATACAATAAAACAATAAATAAACAGCGAGTCAGACAATTCTGGTTTATGACGGCTAGCTTGGAGAGTCTCAGAGGTCCTTGGCACCAATTCCAATTCCGGTCCAAGGAGAATTCCCAAGAACTTGCTCAACACTCACAGCATGTGCTTTTTTACTAATCTACATATACTATTTGGATATAACTTAAAATAAATGAAAGACAAGTTTTACATTGCCAACCAAACCAATCTCACCTTATCATGGAACATTCCTGGTTTATTTCCAGGTTTCATGGTCTCATGCACTCCATGAATCAGGACCTTGTCTTACTCATCTTCCCAGTTAACATGCCTGCACGTTTTGAGGACTGCAAGTTGACAACTCAATTTTAAGCACAAAGATCTGTTATTTTCCCACTCATTGCACTCTCCCATTCGTAGAAACAATTCCAAAATCTCCAGGACTTTGGAAGATGATAACCAGAGCATTAATTATTTCTATAGCCATCTCTTTAATACCTTTGAGTTAATGATCACATAGTCCTTGGGAATTATTAGCATTCCAGTTCATTATTTTCTCTTGCATCATTTTAAATTATTCTTGGATTCTCTTGTATATCTGGAAGGCTCTCTGGGCTTTCATCCATGAAGACTGATGCCCAGCTATCATTTAATGCAGGACATGGGAGAGCAGGAAGATTTCCAACATCCGATGGCTAGATCTGCAGGAAGTGCATCCAGCTACAGCTCGAGGCAGACCACGGATGGAGCATCCAGAAAGGAGAATGCAGTCGACAGAGCGTTTAGAGAGCTGATCACTCTGCAGGTGCAGAACGAGAGCTGATGGGTGACTACCAGTAAGGGCGGTCATGACAAGCAAATAACGCAGGAGTCCTCTGTGGCCATTCTCCAAACTATACTGTTGGGGGAGGTAGTTGCCCAAGGGAGAACTGTAGACAGCAGCCCAGTTTGTGACATCATTGTGGGTAGTACTGTAATGAAGGGTGGGGCGGGGGGTTCGGGAAAAGGACTGGGAAAATGGTAATGCTGAACGTTTATCTCATATGGAGAGGGTGGAGAAAGTCAGATGGGCACTTCTGTGGCTCCAAAAAACAACTCCAGGTTGTTGTATTCCTCCCTGGTCCTTGGACAGTTGTTCTCTCCCTTTTTGTTTCCCTACTCACATACCACTTCAAGAAATCCTTTACTAACCACAGAGCACCTATGGCATTCTCTTTTTTTTTTAAAATGGCACCCTGAGGTGTGGTATCTACTCTAATAATATCTTTACTAAGCACACTCAGGGAATTAAAAGTTACAATTTATAAGTAGAGTGTCATTGATCAAACAACAGTAAGAAATGAACGCATTCTCTTTCACTTGGCAATGACAGCATCACACCAGAACTCCCATTAACAGAGAAATACCTCATGAGGTGGGGGATGTCAGGAGCTTTTATTAAAAGACACTGAAGTGGCTAACATTTTGTTCTGATACCTCCTGGCGATCATTACAGAGGTCCAACACAGGCACTTGTGGCCTCCGTGCGAAGAGAACGCGTGCAGGTACAGCATCCTGGTGTCAAAAGATAGCCCAGAAAAATGGCATGTTCCGTGTACACCCTGGATATATGCCTGCCCCCTACCTTGCAAACGTGAGGCTGAGGCATGGGATGCGCAAGTCAAGAGAGGGTTCTGGCACCTGGTGGACGGACTCGCACTACCTGCTCGCAAACATTGGTGGCAAAGGTGCTCACATTTGCCAGCCAAGCCAGAGAAACCAGGCATGTGAGTCAGTGACCAAACCAATTCCTTTTTCTACCCTCTCATACTGGGGAACAGCTTCAACAGCACCCTGTTCCATTGGTAACACAGCAATCCTATCGAGGGAGCTGGTGAGGCACCGCCATTGAATATGATTATGTACCTCATCCAGCATTCGGAAGGCACTTGATTATATATTGATTCACTTGATTGGTATTTTTTTTTTAATGTTTTTGAGTTCTTCTATTTATCTTTACTGTTTTTATAGTCATAACATCTACAGAGGTTCATTGGCTTACATCTTAGTGATTCCAGAGCGATGTAGCTTTGTGCGGAGGAAGTCCTCCCATCTGACACTTATTCATAGGTCATATCACCTGTCAGTCAAAGATGGACTCCGCCCACTAATTAGTGCACACCTTGCCAATGGCAAATTTAAATCAATGAGGGTCATCACTGGCTAGCAGCCCAGATGCGGAGCAAGCCCCAGACAGCGCTCCATGCCAGGTCACTACTGTGGACGTCGCTAGAAGGGTCACAGGTAAGGTGTGCACTATACTGAAGCTAAGCCGTAGCATTACAATAGATCAATACTTGCAGTAGATCTGCATCCCAGTTGATCAGAGAACTGGGGGCATGTGTAAGAGTCCATGTTTATAGTGTGTGAGCAGGGTTAAATATAGGTTTACCATTGTCAGAGTCCAACAGGTGTCAGAGGGCAATGCCTATATTGTCGCTTAAGTGAAACAGTGTTTGTAGTGTGTGACTGGGGTCAAAAATAAGTTTACTGCTGATGGACTCTAACTGATGACTGAGGTGAATGTCTTTATCATCGCTTACGTGAATTGGCAATTGTGTGCCATTTAACGTTCTCCCCCATTTGTTTCCCATGTGTTAATAAAAGTTATGTGTGATTGTAACACTTGTGTCTAGACTCGTCTCTCTATGAACCCACAAAATCTGATACTCTTCCCAACACAACACTGATTAGGAAAGTTAAAGGCAAAGTAAAAGCAGAAGAGAGGGGAGATAAAGAAGCAAACACAAATGGGAAGAGAGAGGACTGGGAAATTAAAACTTAGAGAAGGCAACTAAAATGATTAGGAAGGAAAAGAGGATTGTGAAAGGAAGTTAGAAAGTAATATCTAAGAGGATATATAAAGAGTAAAAGAGTGGCCAAAGGAGACATAGGATTGATAGAAAATGATGCTGGAGAAATTGTAATGGAAGACAAGGAGATGGCAGAGGAAAGATTTTGGAGCACTCTTCTCTTTGGAAGATATTAGTAGCATACCGGATTCTCAAGGCTCTCACGAAAAAGTAGTGAGCAGTCAAGATCACAAAAAAAGAAGGTACTTGGGGAGCTAACTGGTCTAAAGGTAGAAAGACTGGATGGAATGCACCTTTGGGTTCTGAAGGAAGGAGCTGTAGAGATTGTGGAGGCATTGGTAATGATCTTCCAGGAATCAATGGAGCCTGGCACGATTCTGGTGGACTGGAGGGTCCCGACTGTCACTCCACTGTTTAAAAGGGGAGCAAGGGAGCAGAAAGGAAATTATAGAAATATAATTAAGGTGTTGAGGTTAAAAGTCAAGGATGAGATTACAGAATACATGGAGGTGAATGAAAAGATAGCCCAAAGTTGTGGTTTCCTTAAATTAAAATCATGCCTGACAAACCTATTGCAATATTTTGAAGAGATCGCAAGTAGGATAAACAGGGGAGATGCAAGTGATTTTGTGTTTTTGAACTTTCAAAATGCCTTCAATAAGGCACCACACATAGAGCTACTAAACAAGATGAGAGCCCATGAAATTACAGGAAGGATACTAGCACAGGAAGCAGATGAGCTGATTGGCAGGAAACAGAGAGTAGGAATAAAAGGATCCTATTCTGGTTGGCTACCAGTTACCAGTGGTGTTCAGCAGGGTCCATTTTGGGGGCTGCTTTTTTTTTTACATTATACATAAATGATTTGGATCATGGAATAGATGACTTTGGGTCTGAATTTGAAGATGATTCCAAAACAGGTGGTGGAGCCGGTGATGCTGAGGATATTAGAAGCCAGAGAGACTTGGATAGATTAAGAGAATGGGCAAAGATGTAGCAGATGAAATACAATGATGGAAAGTGTACAATCATGCACTTGGGTAGAAGAAATAGATGGACATCCTATTGTATGTGCTCCTCGACTTACGATGGGTTTTGTTCTGACAAACCCATTATATATTGAAAAATTGTAAGTCAATAAAAAATACCGCACCTACCATTTTTTATAATTAAATTTTCAATGCCTTTATTCCTCACTGAAAAAAAAAACGCATTAACATACACAGCCAAAAGCACACTAGGCATGATGAATGCTTGAAGCATTGAACTAAAATTCATTGCTGGATGCCCAGCATCGCGCGAAAGTAGCAAGCACGGGAATAGATCAGAATTCGAAATTGAAAGTATGGATTCAAACCACCGTAACTTCAAAAAATCGTAAGTTGGACCATCATAAGTAGGGGAGAACCTGTATTTAGACGGGGAGAAAATTCAAAACTCGGACATACAAAGGAACTTGGGAGTCCTCATGATAACTTCCAGATTGAATCGGTGGTGAAGGAGGCATATGGGGAATGCCTCTTGGACTGTACCCGTTGGAGTACAGAAGGATGAGTGGAGACCTCAAAGAGGCATTTCAAATGCTGAAAGGCCAGAGCAGAGTAGATGTGGCAAGGATGTTTCCCATGGTAGGGAAGTCTAGGACAGGATAAAAGGGTGCCAAATTTAAAACAGAGATGTTGAAAATTTTCTTTAGTTAGAGGGTCGTGAGTGTGGAACTTATTGCCATAGGTGGATGTGGAAGTGAAGCTGTTGGGTGTACTTAAGACAGAGTGTGATAGTATGGGATCCTATCACCATTGTATATATTTGCAAATAGTGATAGTGATTGGCTGAGAGCTGTAGCCACACCTACTGGCAGGTTATAAAGAGCTGCATCTAACTAGACCCAGGTCAGTCTGGACTGGTCAACCTCGATGTACTAAGCTCCAGTCTTTTGTTAATTAAAATCTTGGTTTGAGTCACGTCTTTGAGTCATTCGATGCACTTCACAGAGATTGACAGGTATTTGATTAGTTGGAGTCCAAGGGTTATAGGGAGAAAGCTGGGAAGTGGAGCTAAGTGGGAGGATGGATCAGTTCATGATTGGCAGAGCAGACTCGATGAGCAATGGGCCTACTTCTGCTCCTCTATCTTACGAAGACCATTTCTTATCCAGTAAACATTATTGAAGCAAATAGTACAAGTGGATTGCAAAAACAAATGAATAGGCTGAAGGGCTCATACTGTACATAAAGCTTAATTATGTTATAATTAGGCATGATTAATTTTGTTCAAATATAAGATCATAATACATTGATCAGGATTTAGAACAAGTCCACCATCACTTGATGTGCCATGAAGTCACTGATAAAAGCTAGAACAGTCCTAAACCTGGGGATAGCTCCTTGCAAGTGTGAAAGTGTTCAGTGACCCAGTTGAAGTGGTCAAGAGTGAAAAGCCAAACCCCCATTCTTATGCCTGGCCACTGAATGGCCAATTTAGTGGGATGCGGGCTACAGTCTTCCACAGATCAGGCAGAAGGTAACTGATGGGCAAACAGGCAGTGGGTGATTTGTGAGGTGCTATGCTCCTTCTGCCACTGACAAGGATCTTTTGTGTGCTCCAACTGTGTGGACAAGTTGTTCAATGGCAGTCCTTAACACCTCTGTTTTGATGGTGGGTGATGGGTCAGAGATTTCTAAAAGTCTTTTGGTGGTGGGAGGGGTATGCATCTATTCAACGAGGCTTGGAGCACATCCTTCAACCTTTACCACTGTCATCCTGGTAATCTCTTGGCTTGACAGTGCTCAGAATAGAGTGTGTCAGGAGTCTAATGCAGGGACATGAACAACATGCCTGATATACAGTAGGAAATCCAGGTCTCAGAAGCACATACAATTCAATATGATCATGGGAGATCTGCTGATAGGCTCATCACCTACCAGTCTTTTCCCCATATCCCTTAATTCCCTTACTATGTAGAAATCTATCCAACCTTGTCTTAAATATACATACTGAGGTCACCTCCACTGCTTCAATTGGCGGCAAATCACACACATTCACCACCCTCTGGGAGAAGCATTTCCTCCTCATCTCTGTCCTAAATTTACTACCCTGAATCTTGAAGTTATGACCCCTAGTTCTTGCCTTTCCTACCAATGGAAACAACTTACCTAACTTTATCTTAACTATGTCTTTCATAATTGTGCATGTTTGATCCCTTCTCTATCTTCTAAGTTCCAGTGAGTACAGTCCCAGACGACTTAATCTCTCCTCATAGGCCAACCCCTTCATCCCTAGAACCAACCTGGTGATCCTCCTCTGCATTGCCTCGAAGATGGGTCCATGAGTTTTATGCCAGATTTAAGGTTTTAAGGTTCAAGCATTCTTTTAGGTAGAGGGGTTTGGGGTGATGGCATAGGTTGGAGATGTGGAAATGCACCTCTCCCAGCAGAATTAATCAAAAACTATCTTTAAAAAACTTTATTTTAATTTTTAAAAATTCAAGATCATTGTTAAGTGATTGAAGAATGGCTACAAGGAAAGCTAAATCACAAATATCAAGACAACAGCTGTGAAAGAAGTACTGCAACAGAAGAAGTTGGGCCTACCTCGATAATGGAGCCTAGCAATCAGGTTTCTCTTCCTCCAAGGATTCCACGGGCAGCGACGGCGAAGGTACATGCATCTCCAGTGCCAATTCTCCAGGGAGCTGGGGAAGATGGCGCTGGAGTTCAGAAGAGGATCGCAGAACTACAGACTTCGTTTGAATATCTGCACATGCACGGGACTGAACACTGAATCAAATGACATCAGATTTAGAGGAAATGCCCAAAGCAACATATGTTACTAGTCACACAAGACTAGAACAATTGATTCAGTATGACATTGATATTGAATCAACTATATCATCTAGTGATTCTGAAGAGAAAAAAGAGGGAAGAAAACTCATCAAGAAATAGAAAGAGAAGGAGGAGAAATAATTGGAAGAAAGAAGGTCCAACCAGTTCAAGGTATGCAGTATGTACTGTGTGAAACTCCAGTCAAAAAGGACCATCTGTCTAGACTGCTGAGTTGAAATGAATTAATACCACCCTGTGTCACAAGTTCCATGGATCACTTGATCTCTATTGCCCAATCAGGTTCCTGCTGATCTGAATTTTTCAAACCCAACTGCCTGAGTTACCTGACTCCAATTGCCAGCTGCAACCTTCAGATAAAATCCCTGTTGAAGTCTGTTACACGTCCATAAGGACACCCTCTGCTTCCTAAGCTCCAGGAAGAAAGGTCAAAGGCTAACCAGTCTCTCCTTATAATTAAAGCCTTCCAGTCTTCGTAACATTCTCATGAATATTTTCTGCAACCTTTTCAGCTGACCACTATCTTTCCCACAGCTGGGTGACCCGAACTGTGCACAATACTCTAAGTGCAGTCTCATCAATAACTTCTAAAATTGTAACATGTTGCTTCTGTACTCATTGTCCTGACTGATGAAGGCAAATGTGCCAAATAGCTTCTTTGCCACCCTTTCTATCAGTTTTGCTACTTTCATGGAAATATGTACCTGTACCCCTAACTGTCTCTGTTCCAAAACACTATCCAGGGCCTATCATTCACCATCTAAGTCTTGCCCTGGTTTAACCTACCGAAGTGCATCACCTGATGTTATATTCCATCTTCCATTCCTTGGCTAACTTGCTCATTTGGTTTCGATCCTCTTGTAATCTTGGAGAACTTTCTTTGGTGTCTTCTATAAAACTAATTTGTCATCTATAAAATTACTAACCAGGGTAAGTACAATGGCATCCAAGTTGTGAATGTGGATGACAAACCAATGTGTTCCAGTACTAATCCCTGTGGCACACCACTGATCACAGGCCTCCAAGCTGAGTAACAGCCCATCACTACCACCGTCTGTTTCCTACCATCAAGACATCACCATTGACCGATATCACTGGCTATTGTAAAAGAAGGGGGGGGGGGTGAGGTTAAATCTTACCAGTGATGCTCAAACACCTGACCGAAGTGCTAATTCACAAAAGGCTGCACTTTGATCACCAGCAACATTAGGACATCATAGCCGCTCTTTTCAAAATGGCTACTCCACTAGAGTCTGCAATCCTTTTCCCAGCTGGTATTCGTTGGTTGCTGCTTCAATGTGACTGGCTCTCATCTCACTCTGCCAACTTTTTAATCTATGCTCTCCTTCTCTTCTGTAAACAAACTGACAAAAATGTTTGTGCAATGTTACAGCCTTTTTGACTAGAATGGCATTCTAGTATTCACTAGAATGGCCTCTGCTGTGGTCTTTGGTTAGGTCAGAACATAGAACACTACAGCACAGTACAGGACATTTTAGGCCCTCGATGTTGGACCAACCCATTCTTAAAGCATCATTGCCTGTAGACCACCAAGAATATCCAAGATAGAAATGAACTTGAGAACCTGGAAGTTATCATTTTCCCTCCTGGTCAGGGTAAGTTAAAGTCTAATGGGGATTTAAATGTTGAATAGCAAGGAAGTTCAACATGATTGGCTCCATTGCAGAAACTTTGCATTTGTGGGCACACACACACACACACACACACACACACACACACACACACACACACACACACACACACACACACACACACACACACACACACACACACACACACACACACACACACACACACAGTGTCTCCTCACTCAATTTCATTATCAAATTGGGTTCACATGCATTAGAACATACAATATGTATATCCTGTTTGCTTGATCTTCTATTTGTAGCATTAAAGGCTGGTCTGAGATAAAAATTTCATGTATTTCCTTCTCTTGCAGCAAGACACTAAAAGAATTGTTAAAAGAGAAACTCAATCAACTTCAATGTCCCACAGAAGGAAAATGACAACGTGGATGATGTGATGGGATGGGATTGCAAGATTCCATCAATCTGCATTTGAAGTATGAAGCAAGGTCTTACAACTAACTCGCTTTTGTGAACTACCTCCGGGGAAAATATGAAGAAGCAATTCAAAACTTAAAAGAAGCTGAGAAGATTCTAAAGGAGAACCACAAAGATGAGTTTGAGAGAAGAAGCATCGTCATGTATGGAAACTATGCCTGGATGCATTACCACATGGGACAACTGACCGAGGCCCAGTCCTACCTCGACAAGCTGGAGATGATCAGCAAACCACTCACTGATGGCCCTTGGTATACAGCAATGAACCCTGAAGTGTACGGGGAGAAGGGATGGTCATTATTGAGGTCCACAGCTCAGTACTATGAGGAGGAAAGAGAATGTTTTGAGAAGGCTCTGGAGGAAGATCCTGAAGACACAGAATGGATCATGGGCTATGCAACCGTACTGTTTCGACTGGAAGCAATTCCTGGTACTCCAGAGAATCATGAAGGGAGAAAATCAATGAAGTATCTGTGCTGGAGCTTGATCCAGATGACTCTCTGGCCATGAAAATGTTGGCTCTAAAACTGTGCGAGATCAAGCAAAAGTCAGAAGCAAATGAATTAGTTGAACAAGCATTGCAGAAAACCTCGGAGTTTCCAAAAGTGCTTCGAAATGCTGCAAAATATTACAGACTCGAACAAGATGTGGAAAAAGCAATAGAGCTGTTGAAGAAAGCACTAGAAATCACTCCACATTCTAGTGTCCTCCATGACCAGATAGGTATGTGTTACAGAATCAAACTACTTGAACTGATCAGCAATTCACTGAGCAATGATCCACAAAATCCCGATTATCATCAGAAAATGGAATTGTTCAATCAATGTAAGACTCATTTTGGAAAGGCATTTGAGCACCATCCAAAATCAGCCATTAAATCTGCTTAAGAATGGATGACTATTCCAATGCAAAGAAAATCTATTATAGTCTTCTGGAATTAAGTAATTATCGTCCAGAAAACATGCAGAAAATATATTTACAAGCTGGGTTATTTGAAATGTTTCAGAGAAAGTCTGATTCAAAAGCCATCAACCTGTTCCGGAATGGACCAAAGATTAAAAATGACACAAAGGAGCAAAAAAATGTGTCGTGAACACTTGGAGAAGAGAGCAAAAGTGCAACTTTCCAAGAATCCATGAGACAGCAAGGGCCTTGGTATTGAAGGGTTACTGCATCAACTGGATGGGAATAACTCCAAAGCAATTGAATACTTTGAGAAGGCCTTGGAGTTCGATTATGATAATGAAGTGCTCTTTGTAAACTACACCTCTCCATCAAGGGGCAGAATGATGCTTGAAAGATGCATCGATTCCATCTGATCGGAATCTTGCATTCTACCAGTACTCTCTTTGAATTAGAGTTTTACTCTTTCATGTGAAATTTTCCACCAGCAATTTTTTCAATATATTCGCAAACATATGCTATCATGAGTAGTGATACTCTTTGGCTTGGCTTCGCGGACGAAAATTTATGGAGGGGTATGTCCACGTCTGCTGCAGGCTCGTTGGTGACTGACAAGTCTGATGCAGGACAGGCAGGCACGGTTGCAGCGGAAAATTGGTTGGTTGGGGTCGGGTGTTGGGTTTTTCCTCCTTTGTCTTTTGTCAGTGAGGTGGGCTCTGCGGTCTTCTTCAAAGGAGGTTGCTGCCCGCCGAACTGTGAGGCGCCAAGATGCACGGTTGGAGGCGATATCAGCCCACTGGCGGTGGTCAATGTGGCAGGCATCAAGAGTGACATCAATTTGTAGTGACACTACAAATAAGAGCATTTGAACCTTTTTGTTAATGTGGAAGCCCACACAAACGGGCGTAGAACAATTAGACCAAATGGAGCTAAATGGCAAAAGCTCTTCCTATCTTTTCACTGTCTGTTAACTGTTAGATGTATTTTATCTTTCAATTTGTTACTTATATCTTACCTAATACCTTTGCTTTTCTAGAAAATACCACACATTTGGAAGATGACTCCATTTTCAAGACCATCTTAAGACGTCCTCCATAAATGTGTTCAGGAACATCAGCATTAAGTTCTTAACACCATGGATCAAGCTAGCTAATAGCATCTGAGGATGTCAAGTTGGTGCACTGGAGTCACCCAGTGCAGTAACTCATGGTGTCACCTACCCCCCCAACCCCCTACCATGAGAATTACGATCACAAATCGTAATTCCCGAAGATCACTGAATGTCATGGTAATAGTGAGATAAACAACTAGCAAAATTAAGTTGCACTTTTAAATTACAAAATCATACACACATCTATGTACATCTACAAAATGTGGTTAAAGTGAAAATTCAGTAAGAAAACAATAGAATTCGAAATAAAAATATTTAAGAACGACATCAAAATTAAGATGATTTTAACGTTAAACTTTGTTACATGAGATTCATTAATGAATTAGGTTTGCATGATCAATAATGGCTTAAAAAATGTAGACCTTGTTGGCAAATGCATATGGAAATATATTCATAAATGAAATAACACCATAAAAATAAACAGGAACAAATAAACAAGCATTTCAGTACTTAATTCAAAACTTTCCTAGCCTTCAAAGCTGCAACCTTATGAATCCCTTCATCAAAATGATTCACAGCACTAGACCTGCAGAAGAAGATGTTGGAGTCTCCCTCACTGACTCGCACCACGTGGCTCCCGACACAGACTGTTACCAGTCGCTACTGGATCCCACTCATTTATCCCCTTCATTACTCCTTTCCTGTCCTCCTACACCCCTCTCTACTCCACCTCCATCTCCCCCTCTTCTCCCCTACCATCAGATCTCATCACCCCCCCCTCTCATGCTACCTCCCCTACTCTCCTCTTCCTCCCCCAACTCCCACACCGCCCACCTCCCCCCTGGCCTCCCCTGAACTCCCCATCCCTCCTCTCCCCACCAACCTCCTTCCTCCTCCCTCCACCACTGGACCTCCTCATCCCTCCTCCTCCCCCTCACCAACACCCTCCTCAACACCAATCCCTACTCTAACCCCTGCTTGGTTTTTACTATTCCCTCTGACCTTCCCCTCTCTGAGGAGGAATGCTCAGTCTTCAGTAGAGATGTCACTTCCATCCCCCTCCACCCACACCCAAATGAGCTTCGTGCATGCCACGATGCTGATCTCTTCTTATCCGCCTCTGCCTCCAGGCCCACTTCCATGACTCTCCACCCCCCCCCCCCACCCAAGACCCTTTCTCCTGCTTCAAGCCTTCTTCCTCTTCCTGGACACCTCATCCTGGCCAGCTGCCTGCTCTAGTCCTTTTTTATTTCCAACTGCTGCCGAGACATCAACCGTCTCAACTTTACCACTTCCCACTTGTCTTCAAACCTCACCTACTCAGAATGCTCTGCCCTCCACTCTCTCTGCAACAAATCCAGCCCCACCATCAAACCCCCAGACAAGGCTGGTGCAGTTCTGGTCTCCTGCACTGACCTCTATGTTGCTGAGGCCAGTCGGCATCCCTCAGACACATCCTTCTATCGACCCCTCCAATAAGACCTCACTGTCACCCATCATGCCACTGTCTCCTCCAAAACCATCTGCAACCTCATCACTTCTGGTCACCTCCCCTCCACAGCTTCCAACTTCATTCTTTCCCACCCCTGCTCAACCTCCCACCCAAGATACACAAACCCAACCATCCAGGTAGTTCCATTGTTTCTGCCTGCTCCTGCCCCACCGAACTAGTTTCATCCTACCTTGACTCTATCCTTTCACCCCTTGTCCAGTTTCTCCCCTCCTACATCCATGACACCTCTCATGCCCTCCATCTCTTCAATAACTTCAGATTCCCCAAACCAGACCGCTTCATCTTCATGATGGATGTCCAATCACTTTATACCTCCATTCCCCCCATACAGAAGGTCTGAAAGCACTTTGCTTCTTCCTGGACCAAAGACCCGACCAGTCAACCTGTACCACCACCATCCTCCACCTAACAGAACCTGTCCTCAGTCTAACTTCTTCTGAACTCATCTCACTTCCTCCAAATCAAAAATGTAGACATGGGTACTTGCATGTGTCCCAGCTACACCTGCCTGCATCTGGGCTTTGTGGAGCAATCCATGCTGAAAGCCTACACAGGCAAGACCCCCCCCCACCAAACTCTTTCTCTGGTATATCGATGACTACATCGGGGCTGCCTCATGCACCTGCAACTTCATCCATTTTACGTCCAACTTCCACTCTGATCTCAGACTCACTTGGTCCATCTCTTTTTTTTAATAACTTTATTTATTCATTCATCAAAGTTATTACATACAATAAGAAAAATACATATTATGAATGATAAAAAAATTTCTTTATAGGTAAAAAAATAGAGAAAAGAAAAGAAACCTCCCTTCCCCCTTTCAGCCAGCTCTCTTTAGGAGAGCCAAAGAAAGAGAAAAGAAAACTGAAACATATTTACTAAAATCTAATCAAGGTAAATCTAAATGTAAATATTCTAAATATAAAGACCACTTATTAAGAAAAAAAAGAATAATTATCATGTAAAACATATGTAATATTTTCCATTACCAAACAAGTTTTCATCTCATTATGCCATTTATTAATATCAATCACATTAGCATTTTTCCATGTACTTGCTATACATTTTTTGCTACTGATAAAGCTAAATATACAAAAGCAATCTGAAATTTATCTAATCCCAAATCTTTCAAAGGCTTCAACTTACCCAACAAAAATATTGTGGGGTCTAGAAGTATTTTAATCTTATACAAATGTTCCAAAAACAATTGAATTGCTTTCCAAAAAGATTGTATATGAACACATAAACAAACAGCATGAAAAAAAGTTCCAACCAAATTACCACACCTAAAACAAGAATCTGATTCATTAAAACCATATATTTTTAAACTTTTCAGGTGTTAAATACAATTGATGTAAAAAATTGTAATTAACCATTGCATAATGAACATTTATCAATCTAGTAACACGATCATGACAGATATCTAACCAATCATCCTCAGAAAAAGTAAAGTTAATATCCTTTTCCCATTTAATCTTAGATCTATTCCATCCTTTTTTTTCCATACTTCCCTGTAATATTTGGTACATCAATGAAATGTATCCTTTCTTTGGTGCAATCACAAGAAAAGATTCAAATTTAGTCAAATCAGGTAAAATCATGTTTCTACCAAATATTTGTTTTACTAGAGATCGAAGTTGATAATAAACAAATAAAGAATTCTCATTAATACCAAAATCTTCCCTCATTTAATTAAATGATAAAAATTGACCTTCTTTAAAACAATCCCCCAAGTTTTTTATACCTTTAGATTTCCAATGTAATAAGCATTGATTATACATTGAAAAAGGAATAAGTTGGTTATTCTATAACAGTGTTAAAGTCAGTAATTTACTCTTAGAACCTATAATTCTATTTTTCCTCATCCATAACTTCATTAAATGTTTTAGTATAGGCACATTATATTGTTGTTATAAATTTAAATTCCACCGAAACAAAAATTGATGTGTTTCAAATTCAGAAATTTTTGCCATCTCAATTTTAGACCAACTAGGGGACGGTTCCATGTCCATTAATAAACTAATAAATTAAAATTGAGCTGCCTCATAATAATTTTGAAAATGTGGTAAGCGTAATCCCACTAATGCATATTTCCAGATTAACTTATTCAAAGCTACTCTCGGAAATTTACCCTTCCATAAAAATTCCCTAACCATTTTATTTAAATCTCGAAAAAAATTCTTATTAAGTAACCACGGAATTGATTGAAACAAATATTGTATACATGGAAAAATATTCATTTTAATTGTATTTACTCTTCCAATTAAATTTATAGGAAGATCCTTCCACTTAATCAAATCAGCCTTAATCTTTTTCATTAACGGTACATAAGTTAATTTATATAAAGATTGATAATCAAAATCCACATTTATACCCAAATATTTAATTCGATCAGTCCACTTCAAATTAATAATATTCTTATAAACTGAATAATCTCCTTCACCTATCGGTAAAATTTCACTTTTTTCCCAGTTAACTTTATATCCAAACAAAGATCCATATTGTGTTAAAAGTGTAAAAGTGACTGAGCTGGGTTTATTAAATACACCAGAACATCATCAGCAAATAAATTAATTTTATACTCCTCATCTAAAACTTTCATACCTTGTATCTGTGTATTTTGTCGTATCAACTGTGCTAAAGGTTCAATTACTAATGCAAACAAAGCTGGAGACAAAGGGCAACCTTGTCGAGTTGAACGAGTTAATCTAAAAGGTTCCGAGATCTGACCATTCGTCAATACCCTGGCTATTGGTTTATTATATAAAGCTTTAATCCAACCAATAAAAGAGGGAACAAAGTTAAATTTCTCTAAAACTTTAAATAAAAAGTTCCACTCAACTCTATCAAAAGCCTTTTCTGCATCAAGAGATATCACCATCGGATGGTCGGGACACTGTCGATGTTTATTAATCAAACTAATTACTCAAAGAATATTATCTGAAGCATACCTATTCTTTATAAAACCTGTTTGATCAACATATATCAACTTAGGTAAAAATTTAGTCAATCGATTCGCTAATACTTTAGCTATTATTTTATAGTCTACATTCAACAAAGAAATTGGTCTATTTGAAGACACCTTTAATGGGTCTCTATCTTTCTTAGGAATTACAGTAATGAAGGCACTAGAGCATGATTCAGGTAAATCATAATGTTCCTTAATCTGTCGTAACACATCTCCAAACACTGTAGATAAATCATCGTAAAATACCTTATAAAATTCAACCGAAAACCCATAATCACCAGGTGATTTTCCACTCGGCATTTCCAACATAGCCGATTTAATTTCCAAATCAGTAAAAGGAGCCTCCAGCTCCAATATGTCTTCTTCTCCGAGTACCAGTAATTTCAACACCAATAAAAAAGAGTCAATCGAACCGTTCTCCTGTTTTTCCTCAGAAGTATATAATTTCTTATAAAATGAATAAAACTCATCATTAATCTCACAAGGTTTGTAAGTAATAGTCAAATTCTGTCTAACTGCATTAATAACCCTTGCCACATCTGTTTCCAAGATGAGGTTTTCCAGTCCAGAGCTTCCAAAATGTCACCTTCTTCCACAAATGTGGCTTCCCCTCCACCTCTATCAACTCAGCCCTCACCAGCATCTCCTCCATTTCCCACTCATTTGTCCTGGCCCCCTCTGCCCCCAGATGCAACAAACACAGAATCCCCCTCATCCTCACCTACCACCCACCAGCTTCCGCATCCAACACACCATCCACTTGCTACAGGATCCTATTACCAGAAACATTTTTCCCTCTCAACCTTCCACAGAGACTGCTCCCTCCGCAATTCCCTCATGCATTCATCCCTCCCCACCCATCTTACCCCTGACACCTTCTCCTGTGCCCGCAGGAGGTGCAATACTTGCACCCACACCTCCTCCCTCACCACGGTCTGGGGCCTCAAACAGGCCTTTCATGTGGAGCAACACCACTTGTACATCCGATGCACCCTTTGTGGCATTCTCTACAATGGAGAGACTGGTCGCAGACTGGGAGATTGTTTCACTCAGCAACCACAGGGACCTGCCAGTAGCCAACCATTTCAATTCCAGGACACACTCACAGACTCTTATGTCTGTCTGTGGCCTTATGTACTGTCACCATGTGACCACCTGCAGATTGGAGGAACAACTTTTTATTTTCCATCTGGGCACCTCGAGCCAGATGGCATTAACATTAGGCACTTTTAAGCTGCTGCACCTGGGTAGCCCTCCTGGGACCCAGGAGCAATTAGTGGGGCAAAGGTGCTCCAGCACCTTTTAAGCTTTGGGGGATCAACCGATTAAATCGCCAACCCGACAATTTAAGGGGGATCCCACCCCCACAATGACGCGTTGAAGTACTACTGGAAGTGACGGATCAAAGTCCAAATGGTGAATGGGGACAGAAACAATCTTCAGATGCTGGCTAAGTAACTCTGCTGTGCAGCAATTCAGCAGGCAACTGTTGTGACCACTGCTGTCAGATGAATGTTGCAGTCATTGGAGGAGCAGCAAGGATGTAAGCTCTGCGCATTTCAGTCGATGCAGCCCGGTGACACCTTCTTACTTTCTATGTTGTTTAAATAGGTTATTAGGTCAGCACAACACTGTGGGCTGAAGGGCCTGCATTGTGCTGCAGATTTCTATGTTCTGCATGAGCTCCATGCTGCGGGGGTCAAGCTAGTTCTGCTTTGTGTGGCCTGGTGCCCGAACTTTTCACTAAGTGCCCATCCACTAACAAACTCCCCGCTCATCCTGAGTGGTGCATTCTTCGGTCAGGTTCTCCAAGCTGGGGTCATGTCTATTTCTTTATTGGTTCACACTATCTTGGATCTATCACCCTCTCTAATCCACTTTAGATCCATGCTGCTCTCCCCCTTTCAGGCCCGCATTCACTCCCAGCTGCACTCACCCTTTCCGATCCACTTGAAGAATACGTTCCCATGTTCCTTTTGTGTCTGCTTGCGTTTCAAGCCCCTTTCCTTCTTTCAGGCTCTCAGGATCCAAACTCCCCTCCTTCTTTCTGCTCCACATTTGCTGCAAATTGCCCTCTCTCCCTTTAAGGGAGAGTTTGATATTCAGTGCCCTCTGAAGATGCAGTGTTCTTCTTTTAAATTAATGTGTGATTTTTAAAATAAAAATACCGGATCTGGTCGATAGAAGGCAACAAAATCACAGTGTCACCTAATATTAAAAAATAATATTTTTGTGGTGAATTGCATTTCGAATGCACAGATTGAAATAAAAACCTCAGCAACAATTCCAGGCCCTTCAAATACAGGTGTGCAAATTGGCAAGCTTTAATGATTGCTGTCGGCTCTCCCAAGAAAACCACTGTGCAAATTTGCGTCTTCAGAGGCTTTTCATTGGACAGCTGAGCTCCTGCCTAGTGCATTCCTTTGGATTTCAGCATCTGTAAGTGCCCCTGTTCTATAGTATATCCGTGGACACAGCTCTTCATCAAATTTCATGAGTTCCTCAACAGGGTGATTGGACAGACAGACCCATTTTTGAAGTTGGCCACAGTCTCAGTGATGGGAAATAAATTAGAAGGAAGGCGGCTAAAGGAAGTAAAATAAGTTTAAATGAATAAAGGGCAATAAGCTGAATCCATGCGCTGCACAATACAACTTCAATGACAAAGCGAACGGAATCAAAAATCAGTAACATTACATGAATTGCAAAATAGTTTGTTTGGTTCGCATCTGATGAACATCCAAAGGACATGAAATCGTTCTATAGCATCCAGTGTCAGCCCCATCATTCAAAAGTGACCAGGGGGACTAGCTTCCACTAAGGCTCTAAGGTGGCTGATGAGGTGAATATAGAATCCGCAGGCATTACCTCAAGAGGCGCATTGATGGTGCACTGCCAACAAAGGTCGTGAGGTTCTCAGCTCCATCCTTGTTCTATATTTTTATTTGAGGTGGGCCAGGTGTTTCTAAGTTTTGATGAAGATGCCAAGAAGGTTTGGTAACATTTTTTGAGCCTTTCCTCTGTCCCCACGACGGAGCTTGGAGTAGAATGTCTGTTTCAGGAGTTTGTCGTTAGATGTGTGAACAATGTGACCCGCACATCAACCAACAAACAGTACCAGCTGGAACTATTGGAGCTTCCATTCACTGGACCTTTTGTTCATGGGACATTGGCCTGGGGCAAGTTTGTTTACCCTACCAAATGGATTTGGAAAGTTTTGCAGTGGTACCTTTCCAGCAGCTCGCAGTAGGTATTCCAAGTTTCTGAAGCATACAAGAGGGCAGTCATCATCACTGCTGGGTAATCTTAGTTTTGGGCCAGGTTTCAGATCTTGCTCATTGACCTCCGCAAGCCTCAATGGCACTCTCAGAATTTCCACTAGCACACAGGTGGTTCAGTACTCATGGAAGCAGGCTTGTTGACCTGCTTGAGTAAATTCCAGGCTAGCAATAGGAACCTGACATAGGTAGTGTCATTCTAAGGGAGATGCTTACCAGAACCCGATCAATGTGATTTCATACACGGGTCCCTCACTGACAAAGGAAAGTCATTTCTTTGTCAGTTCTATCATGTACAATTGACTGGGCCTCATCTTCCTTTATTCAATCAACCAGAAGCAGGTCTCCAAACCAAACTTTAATTTGCCTGCTAATCGACCTTTGGGGAACGAAGGAAATAGAAAAGAACACCGATTTTCTAGAATTTCAAATGCAATTTTAAAACTGAGCATTAATTATTAAAATAACTAACTAGATGAAATTAAAGCTAGAAATTCATCTGCATCATTGATGTAGAACACCATGAGAGATAGTTTGTTATCTTTTACTTTCCCTACAGTTTATCTCATCACAGTAGAATGAGTGAATGTGTCCTGAAAGAGAATTTTTTTTTGCATTATTACAGCACCAGTGACCAGGGGTTTGAATCCAGTGCTGTCTGTAAGGAGTTTTCACGTTCTCCCCATATCAGCATGGGTTTCTTCCGGGTGTTCTGGCTTCCTCCTACATTCCAAAGTTGCACAGGGTTAGGGCATTAATTGGGTTCATTTGGGTGGTGCGGAATTATGGACCGGAATGGTCTGTAAAAATTAAATTAATAAATTAAATTCGTCGGAGAGAATTTGGTGACCTCCAACTTATCCAATCATGTCATCATGAGTCATTTCATGGTCAGGAACACACTGAGAACCATGGATGAGCAAAGGCCTTTAGGAAATGGACCTTTAAACTCTTATTCTACTCTCTCCTGTGGAATACACACCAGAGAGTTAGTTGGCAATGAATGGCTGAGAAATTGAAAGGTGCTCTTCTCTGTGCAGCAGATAACACACGTCTTCACGAAGGCAACAAACAACAATAGCAAGATTCAGAAGCCCAGAAGTATTATGGGCTACTGCACAGGCCTCAGACACGAGGGTTTGCCTTCAGGCACTGCTATCGTGGGACCACAAAATCAGGTAAGTCTGAGGCCGGAGTCTGGGAATGGGGTTGGTGATAGGGGAGTGTCACAGGGCAGAAAGCCTTCCTCCCCAACACTAACAGGAAGCCATTGAAATCCTGTCACCTGAGTAGCTTCCCCAGTGTTAACTGATGATATATGAATATGGAAAACTATTTTAAATGAAGCTCTGAAGACAAGAAAACAATTTTCATTTAATAAAATGCAAAATTAGGTGGAATAAATCAGTTGAAAGAGAATTTATTTCTTCATAAAATTGCAGATATTAAGACAAAAAGAGGAGTAGACCAGGCTTAACATTAAATTACCAGATTAAAAACATTTCATAATAGTTCTAAACCTTACAAATGTATTCTTGATGAAAAACATTAAGGTTAAAATAGATATGAAAATAAATTTATAGTATGCACTGTTTGTGCAAGTAGTTTATATCATATCAATGTTATAAACCATGTCTATGGAGTATTTGGCACTGGTGTTGGATAACTCTTCATAGCAGCAAATGGGAAGAATGATGTCATGCAATGTGAATCATCTGTGTCTGGCATAAGTTTTGAAGGGTTTGATATGACTGAAACCAAGTAAGAATATGAATGTTGATTGTGTCTCATGAATGAAGACTGAACGATGTGAGATATGTATTACATATTGTGAGTTACTTGAAAGTGAATGTTGTCAGTTGCATTGTGAATATTGTCCAGTCAAGTGAATAAAAATGTAAACATTTCATGAACTGAATGTCATGTGATGTGAGTCAGTGATGTTACATGATGCGAATAATGTCACGCGTGCTGAAAATCATTATTTGAAATTGCGTACCCGCACAAAGAGTTACTCAAAATGCTCCAATTTAATCCATTTCTCAAAAACTGGAGGGTAAAGTGGAGATGGTGTATATTTTTAGGGTTGAGATACATGAATTTATATTTCCATCTCATATATTCAGAGTGGCTTAACTCACTCCAGTGAGCTGAACTGGCTAAAACTGCTGGCTGGACTGGAGATATTTTTGAGGGCCTCATTAATTGTTTACATGTGAGGTTTGCTCTTCCCAACAAAATGCCCTGGCCCAGAAAAGAGGGAGGAGGACTTGAATTTGAAAGGACTGTGCATTTTCAGTTCCTTGAAGTCGAGTGGGTTAGACAAAGAGTACTGCTCTCCACTAAATATTCAGGTGCATTTGGCATCACATACAACAGCAGGCCAAGCAGCAGGATTAACCTTCGGTTCCAGAGCACTGTGCCCGAACTGTCTGTCAGGAGACTATGGTCAGAGTATCAGCCTCAGCTATTCTGAGCACATGCAGCAGATGAGGGATAGAGGTTGCAGGAAGTGAACAGCATGAACAATGTCATTATACAATATCGCATGGACAGGTGACCAACAAGCTTCTCTCCCCTTGGTTGAGGGTTAATGCCAAACCTTCACAAAACAGTTCTCTGAACATTTCTCCAGCTGATTTTTGATTGCTGCCCCTTCAAACAAACCCAATAAAGCTGACTTTGCCACCACGATCTATTTTTTAAATCCTGCTCCATCAAAGTGCTCATTACACTTCCCCCATCATTAGCTTCTGTGCTTGGAGATCGAGGCTGTGTGTTCAAGGAGAGTCTCAGAGGTTGGCTCTTCATTTCAAACACAAATGGGTACTACTGGACCTTAACATTAATCAGGGAATGGATCACAGATAAACTAGTGATGGTCCAATCCACATGCTAAAACTGTTCTCTTCAAATGCTTTTCCTTCTCTGACTCAAACGTATGCATAGATTCCACACTCGCTAAATGATGACCCTTGTTTTGTAACCTCTTCAAGGTGCTGTTGATCTGACATCTGCTGTCATCTCCAACAGAGGAGACATAGGTTGCCAAGGGACCCACAATCCCACCACCACCCAACATTAACTCTCTCTACATCAAATAACACCACAGAAACAGAGGGATTCAGGTGGCTAGTTTGAGGGAGGGATACAAATCACAATTATGTCATGGTAGAGAAGGAACACAGAACTGGTGGGCTCCAGTCTTCATCAAGGAATAGAGTTTAAAAAAAAAACGTCTTTCCTGACCACTCTTGTCTTCCATCTTATTAGAGGAGCAGTCTGGAGGGTATGATATTAACTGCATAGTGTTCACTTCTCCTTTCAGTCAGACATGAACATTTAACAGTCTAGTAGGTAGAATGTGACAACGTCTGGACAATTTTGTGATGGCTCCAGACAAAACGCTGCCAAGACTAGTTAAAACACTATTCAGAATTCTCCAATCGTTCCCAAAGAAGGGAGAGTTTAATTCTTTTTTTTCAAACAATTTAAAAGATAATAAAAACATAACATACAGTATAGAAATAATCAAGGAAAAAAAAGATTTTACATTAACATCCATCCCACCCTCCCACCCCTACAGCCAACTCCCTTAAGGGGAGCAAAAAAATATAGATTATATATAAAAAGAAAATATTGTAAATGTAAATAACATTTCAAAGTATATCTGAATGCATATATTTCAAATATGGAGACCACTTACTAACAAAAGAAGAAGAATTATCATGTAAATTATAAGTAATTTTTTCCATAACAATACATACTTTCAATTCATTGTGCCAATGTGATATATTAATCTCAGTATCATCTTTCCAAGTACTAGCAACACATTTACACACTACTGATAACACCAAACATACAAAAGCAATTTGAATTTTATCCAATCCCATTCCCCTTAATGAATACAAATTTCCCAACAAAAAAAATCATTGGATCTAACAGTAGTATAAAATTATAATTTTTCCAAAATTACTTTAATTCCTTGACAAAATTAATGAACTTTAACACAAGTCCAAACAGCATGTAGAAAAGTTCCAATACATGAGCCACATCTAAAACAAGATTCCAAATTACTAAACCCATATTTTTTTTAGCTTTTCTGGGGTCAAATATAATTGATATTAAAAATTATAATTAGCCATTCCATATGTTACATTAGTCAATTTAATTACATTGCCTGACACATATTCGCCCAATAATCTTCAGGAAAAATAAATACAAAATCATTCTCCCATTTAAGTTTAGATTTCTCCCAATCTGTCTTATCCATACTATCTTGTAACAAATTATACATAACTGAAATATAACCCTTTTTCGGTATAGAGGAAACCAAAGATTCAAATCTCAACAAAGTAGGTAAAATCATCTCTCTACCATAATTATCTTTCATCAAAGCTCTAAGTTGATAATATGCAAAGAAAGAATTTACAGGTACATCAAATCTTTCTCTCAATTGATTAAAAGAAAGAAATTGCCCCTCTACAAAACAATCTTTATACTTTTTGAATCCCAAATCTTTAAATGATTATTAAACATTGAAAAAGGAATAAGCTGATTATTATACAATGGGGTTAAAATTGATAATTTATCTTTCAAACCTAACATCCTGGTTTTTTTTAATCCAAATCTTTAACAAATGTTTCAATATCGGCATATCATATTGCTGTAACAAAATCAAATTCCAATGAAATATAAATTTCATGTATCTCAACCCTAAAAATACATGCCATCTCAACTTTAGCCCAGTTAGGAGGCTGATCTAAATTCATCAATCTACTAATAAACTTCAACTGGGCTGCTTCATAATAGTTTTGAAAATGTGGTATTTGTAGTCCTCCCAATGTATACTTTCATGTAAGTCTATGCAATGCCACTTGTGCTGATTTACCTTTCCATAAAAACTCTCGCATTGCTTTATTCAAATCTTGAAAAAAGCCCTTAGAAAGTAAACATTGAATTCGAGGAAAAATATTCAACTTAATACAATTAAGCCGACCAATCAAAGTTAATGGAAGATCTTTCCACTTAATAAAATCTGCTTTAATCCATCTTAATATAGGTACATAATTTAATTGATATAATGATTGATAATTAGTATCCATAAACACACCTAAATATTTAATTTTACTTGTCCACCTTAATTTTGTAATAGTTTTAAATTCAGAATAATCTCCCGCTCCAACTGGTAAAATTTCACTTTTACCCCAATTAACTTTATATCCCGATAATTCTCCAAATTTCAACAGACACTCTTGCAATTGTTTCAATGACCATTCCGGTTCTGTCAAATAAGTTAATTTTATATTCCTCATTCTTAACGCTCATCCCTCTCATTTCTTCATTTTGTCTAATAGCCTGAGCTAACGGTTTAATAACCAACGCAAATAAGGCTGGTGACAACGGGCAACTCTGTCAAGTTGAACGAGTCAATTTAAATGGTAAAGAAATCTGTCCATTTGTCACCACCCTAGCAACCTGGTTCATATATAAAGCCTTAACCCAACCAATAAAAAAGGGCCAAATTTAAATTTCTCTAACACTTTAAATAAAAAATCCCACTCAACCCTATCAGAAGCCTTTTCTGCATCTAATGCAACCACCATAGGATGATTAGGTTGCTTTAAATAAAACCACCATAGGATGATTAGGTTGCTTTCAATATGTGTTGACTAAAGTAATTAATCGAAATATATTATCTGATACATTTCTATTCTTAATGAAACCTGTTTGATCAGTATGTATCAATTTGAGTAAATATTTAACAAGTCTATTAGCTAATACTTTCACTATAATTTTATAATCTACATTTAATAAAGAAATAGGTCTATATGTAGACACTTTTAATGGAGCTCTATCTTTTTTTGGAATGGCAGTTATTAAAGCACTTGAACATGATTCTGGTAACTTCTGATCTTCAGTAACTTGATTCAACACTTCTCCAAATACATTAGAGAAATCATAATAAAAAAGTTTATAAAATTCCACAGGGAATCCATCATCCCCTGGGGACTTTCCATTAGGCATTTCCTGAATAGCTTCCTTAATTTCAAAATCTGTAAATGGAGATTTCAATTCCTGAACATCATTTCCATCTAATACAAGTAACTTTAATTTAGATAAGTAAGAGTCGATAGAACCATTATCCTGTTTCCCCTCAGAAGTATATAATTTCAAATAAAATAAATAAAACTGGTCATTAATTTCCTGAGGTTTATAAGTAACTTTTGAATTCTTCTTAACAGCATTAATAATCTGAGATGTCTGTTCAGCTTTCAATTGCAAAGTAGGTACCTTATGAGCTCTTTCCCCAACTCATAATAATGTTGTTTAGATCAATTAATTAAGTGCTCAAACTGATAAGTTTGTAAAGTATTATAATGTAATTTCAGCCTTGCTAATGTGCCTTTTTAAATCTTGTTACATCTTTCTGAAAATCTTTCTCTAACCCAGCAATCTTATTTTCTAACTCTAAACTTTCTGCCATTTATTGTTTCTTAACTTTCATAGAATAACTAATAATCTGCACCCTCAAATAAGCTTTTAAAGCATCCCATATTACAAAATGACTATCCACAGAATTAGCATTCTCGGTCAAAAATAAAAAGATATGCTCTTTAACAAAAGTAACAAACTCTGGTTTTTTCAATAGCATTGCGTTAAACCTCCATCTAAACGACGGATGTACTACCTCCGAACTTTCACAAGAAAAAAGTAATAATGAATGATCTGATATAACTCTACTTTTATATTCAGCTCTTAATACTCTACCTTGTAAATGCGCTGATACTAAAAATAAATTAATTCTAGAAAACAAATCATGCCGTGAAGAATAAAAAGAAAAATCTTTCTCTGTAGGATTAACTTTTCTCCAAATATCCACCACATTTAAATCTTTCATTAACACATTAATTTGTGTTGTCATCTTTGATTTCCTTATACTTTTTGGATTTCTGTCCAATAAAGGGTCCAGAACACAATTAAAATCACCACCAACTAAGACATTTTCATTAGCTTGAGTTAACAATAGAAAAGCTTCTGAAATAAACTGCTCATCATCTATATTAGGGGCATAAAGATTCAGCAAAGTCCACGATTCAGCAAAAATTTTACAGTACACTCTTAATATTCTGCCAACATACCTCTCCGATGATTCCAATTCAAATGGTAAATTTTTATGAATTAAAATCGCAACTCCTCTTGCCTTAGAATTAAAAGAAGAAAAAACATGACCCACCCAATCTCAAATGGTTTTTTTTTCAGTCAAATGTGTTTCTTGTAAAAAAGCAATATTAATTTTCATTTTTTTTAATATAAGCCATTATTCTCTTTCTCTTAATTAGCGTATTTAATCCCTGAACATTAAAAGTGGCAAAATTCAATTTAGACATTTTTTAACTACTAATATATTTACACACTATAAAATAATGCTCGCCTCTATAATTCTTCAAAAAAAACCCTCAAAATTTTTTTTTTAATTAAAAAAAACCCACCCAAAGGTAGTAATACCCTAAAAATCTGGGTGTGGTAAACCCACCAGCAGCAGATGACTGTCAAAGTTTTCAGTGTCGTCCACCCTCCCACCCCCAGCCAGGCACATATTTATTATTTAATTAAACACAATAAAATATAGTCTATATATTCAGTCCAATGATTCCAAGCCCAATGGCTGCTCCGCATTTCAGCATCAAGACTTTGTGTCAACTCTTCTTTCCTTCCATTCCTTCCATACTTTCCATTCTTTCCATACCCATGTCCATTTCCATTTCCATTTACCCTCCTCTTAGGAGACAACAGAGGAGAACACCCATTTCTTTGCAATTCCGGTAAAGAATTAGCAAAAACCAAAGCATCATGATCATTCTCAAAGAATTGAGATTGAAAATTTCCATTAAAAACCTTCAAAATTGCAGGATAATGAAAAGCAAACTTGTAGCCTTTTCGCCACAAAACATCTTTGGCCGTATTCAATTCTCATCATCTTCTAATAGCCTCTTGGCTCAAATCGGCATAAAAAAACACTTTGTTATTTTGAACCATTAATGGAGACTGATTCTGCCATGCTTTCTGTACTGCCATATGTAAAATCATTTCTCTATCTTGGTATTTTATCCAACAAACCAAGACTGATCTCGGTGTTTGTCCTCGAAGTGGTTTTCTTCTCAGAGCTCTGTGAGCCCTATCCAATTCCAAGCTTTCAGGAAAAAGCTCTTTACCCAGCATCTCTGGGATCCAATGCTTAAACATTTTTATAGGATCGGCACCTTCAATGTCCTCTGGAAGACCAACTATTTTCACATTATTCCTTCGGCTTTGATTTTACAACGAATCAATCTTCTTTATTAAATCTTAGTTAAGATTAAATCACAGTTGACTTTTCATCACATAGGGTATTCATTGTTATTTTCATCTCCATAAATCCTTGATTCACCTGAGTTGATATTTGTTTTGACATATTGCGCATTTGACAAGCAATCCCTTCCAAAACAGTAAACATTGAGTCCATTCCAGATTCCACCTCCACTTTTTGAGATCTACATCCTTTAACTACAAACTCCTCCTCCTGGTCATATTCTTCTTCCTCAGTCATCGTAGGTCCTTTAGCTGAATTGCTGTGGGTCGGGACACCTGACGCCGGCACCCCAACCTCTTTGGGACGCCGGCGTTTGGGCTCCCTCACAGCCCATACTTTGTCCAGCAATTCTCGGACCCGGGATGCCCCATGCAAGCCAAGCAAAGCCACTGGACACGCAGGAGCGTCCTCCGATGCAACACTGCACGCCCCTGGGCTGCCCAGCAAGGTCATGGGTTCACAGGTCCCCTTGTCAGCCATGCCGCCCGCGTGCACGGCTTCATGTGAATGCGGGTCGGCAATGGCCGAGCTCACCAAGGTGTCGGCACCATCTTGCGGAAGCAGGATTGGCGCTGGAGTCAAACTCGAATGGGCTGTTGTCCTCTGAGGCTTGGAGACTCCCAATGACGATTCCATAGATTCAGCTATGCAGGTAGGCCTCAATTCTTCCGCACTTTTGTATGATAATTTTTTCTGAAGTTGAGGTTTAAATTTTTTCACATTAGATGCCATCATAAATCACTGTTATTTAAACATCTGTAAATTATTATTATTTTTAACAACTTTTATGCTTTTTAAAAACCGGGTATTTAGTGATCCAGCTGGGGAAAGGTGGAATACACAACTTTCTTCTACACCATCTTGCCACGCCCCCTGAGAGTTTAATTCTTCAAAAGTATTATGTTTGGTTTAAGCACGCAGGGAAATCTATTGAAACAAGAACCATGTTGCAATACTTCACTCTGCTCCTTATGCTCAGACAACTGCTGTAACACAGTTCACTCTTTGTGATAAGAGAGTGTCCAGCAATAGGACAGGGTAGTGTGGTGCTCTGGCATCAGAGCTCCTGGAACCTCCAGTGCTGTCTGTGGGAGTTCGCACTCTCTCTCCATGACCATGTGAGTTTTCCTCTGTGTGGTCTGGATTTCTCCCACGAAATGAATCTAAGGAGAAGTTTTTGGCCATGTTTGAGAGAGTTACAGAGTATATAGAATAATGGGATTTCTTTATTGCGAGCAGACAAGCATCTGATGGATTGAAGTGACTTCCTTCTGTTTATTATAAGCAATATCCAGGAATGAATCAGCTACATCCAGGCAAAGCCACATCATCCAACTGTCAATAAATCTTCCCTCAAAAAGCAAACAATATCACCAACAGGCACTGTCTCAACAAGACTTTCACAAACTGTTGAAAAAGAAAGGGCTTCTTAATTCCCACGGAACTCCTACAGTTGTTAAAGAGTAGCACTGAGAAACGTCCTGAAACATTTCGATTCCCTCTGACGATTAAGGAGAAGCTTTGGGATTGAGTCTCCTTTGAGGTTTTGAATGATTAGGCAATGAAAAACACCTTCAACATTCAGCAATCCCAATCTCCCCAAGCAGAAAAGACAACAAAAATTGGAATAGTTACTCACGCAAATTCATACCAGAAATCTCACCTGCTTTATCAGATTCCTGCTCCCATGAGAACATATTCAAGCATCAGAAATGGAAACTAAACTTGTCCAAAAATACACAAGAATTTAAGTGACGAACATGCTTCACATATGTCCCACTTTGCCGTGCTTTTAACACATACAACACTGAGGAATTCTAATACAACTCCCATCAGATTTTGAAGGAAATGTGTGTCATTAAATATTTTGGCACATGTCATCAATTTAAAGCAGTCAGAGATAGAAATCATCAAACATGTTTCCAAATTTGTTATTGGAAACTATTTTTAAGGATCTTCAGGAAAATTTGTCGAGAAACCAGCATACAGATATTTTTTTTTACATAGAACTATGGATTACCTATACTTTTAATTCTGGTTGTGAGCTTTTGACATGTGAGTTATTAATGATTTTTTTTGTTATGACTGATATTTCATTTCTCTTCTCTTTACCTTTATCTAAAACAGTTAAGTCATGAAGAATTCTGCTGTTCTCTTATGTGACTGAAGGGGTTCTGGAAAGTTTTTAGGTATATTGTTGTTTATTTGTTGCACAGTGGGCCTTGGTTACCTGCAGTGGATATTGGAATTTTATATACAGGTGCAGTATGTGGATTTTCAAGGAAATATTTCATGGCTTATGTAATGGATATTACACAGACACCTAAGTTTTGTAAGTCATTATAAATCTGAAGATTTCATATACTGCCTGAACCTAATAAGACACAACTTAGTTACAGCATCTTAATTCATCAATGTGTTGCTGGTTAGCAAGTATTTCACACACTAGTTCCCAAGCTCCTGGAAGGCATCCATGGCCATGGAATGGAAAAGGTCTCAGGATTTCTCTCTATCCAGATGCAAAACTGTCTTATGGTATCGTGTTTCTGAGGATGTTAATGTGAAAGGAAATGTCATCTTGCATTCCTCCTGATGTTTAGATCAGTATTTCCCAGGTTTTCTTCTGACTTGTTTGCGATCAAACTGTCACTGGAAACAATGTAGGTTGATTATACCAAGATCAACGCTAATAATTCCCAAATGGAAGAATATCATCCACACTGTGAGTTAAAGGTTTCTTGCACTGAAATTTTGCATTGTCTTATCACTGTGAAGAAGTTGTTTCCAACTTTACACGCTGAAGAGAACAAACTTTCCTGTTTTGTAAGTTAGTACTCATAAGATCTGCAACTGTAGGATCTGTAAAATACTCATTAGCGTTATGTAATATTGCATATATAACTGAAACAAAGTTATAATATAATGACAT
Organism: Narcine bancroftii; assembly: GCF_036971445.1. Classification (NCBI taxonomy): domain Eukaryota; kingdom Metazoa; phylum Chordata; class Chondrichthyes; order Torpediniformes; family Narcinidae; genus Narcine; species Narcine bancroftii. The sequence continues at coordinate 34,569,441 of NC_091478.1, read as the reverse complement.
TGCATTTCTGGTGAAACATGCATTAATTCTTTGGAAAATGATATTGAACAGTAATTAAAGCAACAAAATTATATCCAACTTCTGGTTGAAAGTGTTGGTCAATGATGTCTAAAGCTTTCCTCAAAAGGCTCTCCTGTACAGACCAACTGTCCACTTGCAGATCTGCTGTTTGCACTGCAACAAATTCCATTGTGCCCTTCCATATTTAAGTATTTTCTGTTAATAAGGATGTGACCTGCTGCCATAACTCCTTGGCCCATACTGAATCTTAATCATACCTGGCTACCGACAGGGCCTTGATTCTCGAAGTATGGCTTGTGATCTCCGAGGATCTGTCCTGGAGCCTCCATGTTGGTGCAATCACAAAGAAGGGTCTCTAGTAGAGGAGGTTTGGTATGTCTTCGAAAACTTCCGCAGGTGTACTGTGGAGAGCATTCTGGCTGGTTGCATCACTGCCTAGTATTGAGGCACCAACTCGCAGGACAAGAATAAACTCCAGTGGGTTGTTAACTCAGCCTGTGACATCACAGGCATCAGACCTCACTCCATCAAAGACATCTACATGAGGAAGTGTCTTAAAAAAGCAGCCTCTTTCCTCAAAGATCCCACCACCCAGGCCATGCCCTCTTCACTCTGCTACCAATGGGAAAAAAAACAGGAGCCGAAAGATGGGCACTCAGTGGCACAAAGACAGCTTCTTCCGCGCTGCCATCGGATTCTTGAACAATCAATGAACCAAAGACACGGCCTTACTTTTCGTGCCCTCTTATTGATATTATTGATTTTTATTTTTATAGTAATGTTGTAAGGTGGTTATAATAATGAACATTTGCTCTATGAAAGCTGCCACAAAACAAGTGACTTGTTTATGACAATAAATTCTGATTCTGATAGTCGGGTTTTCTTGAAACTCCAGATGGTTGTCCCCTGATTCGTAGTGAGATTTAAAGTAGGCTTCTCTGAACAGATTCTTCCACTACCGATTTGCCAACGCTTTTTAACTTAACTGAGTAACTTCCCTCCAAGTGTCTGTGTGGGCTTCTCTTGTGTGCTCCAGTGTCCTCCCATATCCCAAAGTTATGATGGGGTTAAGTTACTTTGCCTCCATAAATTGCCCTTCATATAGGTGGGTAGAAGAAGGATCAGAAGATGCTCAAAGAATCATAGGAAATAGACATTCTGTTATTCAAGCCTGTACCATCATTCAATATGATCATGGCTGATCACACAGCTTCAGTATTCCATTCCTGTTTTCTCTGCAGACCCCTTGATCCCTTTAAATATAAAGGCCACATTCAACATCCAAGGAACTGCCCTCAATAACTTTCTGTGACAGGGAGTTCCACAAGTTCACAACACTATAAGTGAAAAGGTTTCTCTTCATCACAGTCCTAAATGGCTTTCCACTTATCCTTCGACAGTGAACCCTTGTTCTGGACTTCCCCAACATCGGGAACATTCTTCCTACATTGAACCAGTCAGAATTTTATATGTTATCGTGAGATCCTGTTTAATTCCTCTAAATGCATGTATCAAAACCTAATCTGTCCAGTATTTCTTCATACATCAGTCCTGTTATCCAAAGAATCAGTCTGTGAACCTTTGCTGTACTCATTCAAAAGCAAGAAGATCCTTCCTCAGACCCAAAATGGTCACAGGCCATTTCTGTCCATTGGTGTTGCCTGGCTCAGTGAGTCTTTCCAACATCTCTTTGTTTGTCCAAAATTCCAACATCTGCCATTGTTGTGTATCACTATTGCAGAAAAACATTGCTATTCATCAGGTTAAAAAGAGCAGACAGCCATATGGGTCAGAATGATTGGTGTAGTGGTTCGAGCAACACCTCTACAGCGCCAGTGATCGGGACTGGGGTTCAACTCCCAGGCTGTCAGGAGTTTGTATGTTCTCCCCGTGACTGCATGGATTTTCCACAGGGGCTCTGGTTTCCTTCCACCATTCGAAACATACCAGGGGTGTAGGTTAATTGAATGTAAGTTGGGTGACATGGACTCACGTGCCAAAATGGCCTGTTATCATGCTGTTATGTCCAAAAGAAAAGTGCAATATTGAAAGAAATCTATGAAATAAAGGTTAGCAGTTCACAAAGCCAATGTAATTCGCAAACTATCCAGCTCTTGCATTCAATGGCTTCGTCATCATTGAACCACTCCTATCATTAAACATCCTGAACTTTCCAATTGACCAGAAACTCAGCTGGATCAACTGTTTCTATGTGAGCAGGTTAGAGAGTGGACTACCAACTCAGATCAAATTTAACTTGGAGAATTGTGAATGGTGCATTTTCATAGGTTCATGATAAGGGACAATATTAAAATGGAGGCCTTTGAGGTGCACAAATGCTGTTAAGTGGCAGGACATATTCAGAAGGATCTTTAAAAAAGTATTGTTTTAATTAACAGGTTGAGAGAATAAAAGCAAGGAAATGATCCTAAATCTTCTGATTAGGACCTCAGCTGAAATATTCTATTCTGAGTTTCTTTTCCTTCCGGGAAGGCCTTGGAGAGGGGTGGATGAGACTTCCCAGATCGGTACCATGAATCATTCTGAAAATAAGGGAAAAGTCAAGTTGGTGGTTCTTACAATCGGCTTTGAGGAGATTTGACAGAATTCACAGTTCTCCTTGTGGCAGGAGTCTAGGGGAGATTTGACAGAAGCCATAAAAATTGTGCAGATTTTTGATGGGGGGGGGACTTTATACTGTTCGGTAAGAACAGGAGATAGATTTAAGGTGACTAGGAAGTGAAAGAATGCATTTTCCTGATTTGTGAATGGGATCATAAAATCTAAAAGAAGAGTTTACGGAAATTCAGTAGTAGCGTTCAAAAGAGAATTAGATGGTCAAAGAGAAGCCACTGAAGCACCATAGGGAATAACGGACGGGTGAAAATGAGAGCCAACATATATATGACAGGTCATAGGACTTCCTTGCAGTTGAGATACTCACCATGAAACTAAGAATCCCTTTATTTTCTGTCAGTACAAAAGTACACACCAGTGAAAATAAAATTCTCAAAAAAAATGACAAGGTCACATCAGGTTTTGTAGTTAAGAATCCCTTGTCATTACTGCATGATGTGGCAACTTTGAAGCTCCTTAATGCATACACCTTTAAAAGTTCATCTCAGACTCAACTATCTCCAAGTGTCACAGTATGTTGCAATGAACAATTTGAGAGTGAAATACAATTAAGTCAATGCCAATTCAATATGAAAATTTTGACATGGGAATAAGGCAAGCTCCTTGCGGCCCATCTGTTATTTCAGCAGATCATGGCTAATCTGCATCTCAATGCTATTCCCTGGCTTGATGCTTTTACCCCAACACAAAAAAAAAATCTTTCATTCTCACCTTTAAAATGTCTGTGTATGTGTAATAAGAAGTAAAACTGGCTCTGATAAAGTAATCTATTATAGGAGCCACATGGATGGCATGGTTAGTGCAATGCTGTTACAGCGCCAGCGACCGGAACTGGGGTTCAAATCCAGCGCTGTCGTAAGAAGTTTGCACGTTCTCCCCGTGTCTGTGTGGATTTCCTCTGGGTGCTCCGGTTTCCTCCCACCACTCAAGGTTTACCGGGGGTGTAGGTTAATTGGGTGGCACGGTCTCATGGGCCGAAAGGGCCTGTTACCATTCTGTATATCTAAATTTTACGTTTCAATTTAAAGTTTTTAAAGAAATTTACATTTCAATCTTAACAAATGTATCCTGGCTTGATTTATAAAAGAGGTTTAGCAAGAAACTGTGCAAATGCAAGTTAGCAAGTCAAGAGGGATATGTGGAATGTATGAGGGAAATTGGAAAATTTACGGAAAAAAAACTATTTTGAATACAACAAATACTTTAGCATTGAAACAATTAACAAAATAGCTGCTGATATTGATTCAAGTACAGGTTGCCTTCACAAAGTGGCTTCCACGTTTTGAGGACCTTCTAGATGCCACCAATTTGATACTCCCATTTTTAGCCCAATAATTTTATCTGAATTTCTTGCTTTTATATCTGATTGTCTGACGCAGTAAGAAAAGTTGTCGTAGTAGGATCTGACTCTACGATGGTGGTTTGAATGTCCACAGAATTTCTGCATTTCTTTATCCAGTCAATAGAAATCACCATCATGGAACTAAATATCATGGACAATCCACTGACAAGAAAGGCTGCTGTATAATTTCCTGTTGCATCCACCAACCAACCTGAAAAGAGAAAGCCAGCTGCCCTAAATACATAAAAAACTGCATTGCCTCCACATCGACACACAAACACAAGTAGGCACAACACATTCCTACAAATCTGGTTCCACCAAAAATTTTAAAAAAAACCATTATCAATGCAAACCGAAGCAGAAGTTAATGTGAGTGGATACGGGTAGTAATTATGGCAGCAATAACCCAGCAGTAACACTAATAAGTCAACACAATTGTGATTCAACCAAGTAGATGTGTCAGCTCTCATAGTTTTAATTTTCCGAAGTCCTTTCAGAACAACTTCTGTGGTGACAAGAAAACTCTCAGTGCAATCCTGAGAAGAGATAAATGGACCAGTTTGGCTGGTACTCATTGGATTAGGTTATTCATTTTGGTGGTCCTGGAATACAAGATTGTGAGCCACAATCAATTAACCAGAGCGTAGACCAAATACATAAGCTAACAGGGACATTATTTCGCCCCCCCCCCCCCCACCCCCACCCCCCACAGTGACAAGAACCTTCTTTGCCTTATGTGCCTTGGGGAACCTGACTGGATGAAACATTTGGCAATGCTTGCCAAACTACGCAAGGAAAAAGCATTCACTCCAAAGTCTAACCATAACCTGCTGGAAGACCTGGCAGTGCAAGAGTCTCAATGAAGGGTTCTGGCCCTCAACGTTCTTTGTCTCCCACAGATGTTGCTTCATCTGCTGGGTCCTTCCCACAGATAGTGCTTAGCTTCCGATCCCAGAATCTGCAGTCTGCTCTCTGTCACTCTGCAGTCTAGTCTCTCATTAATGGTGGTATTGAACGACTGCGAAGATTGCAGTCTTTTCATTCACTGCTACCAAGATTGAAGTCAAACTACAATCTCTGCGCATAAAATGCAGAGATTGACACGAGGTGATGTATATTTAAAAGCAGCAATAAATCATTAAAATTTACGGTTCATGTTGATAATTAACATTTTTAATAAATCATAAAATGTATTACTGACCTGCTATTGGTGGGCCAATAAGATAGGGGATCCCATGGATAAAGTATACTATGCCCAGAGCAGAGGAGAGGAAAGCATTTCCTGCTATATCTGATGTTACTACTGGAATGAGAGAAACATATGCCCCATCAAAGTATCCATAAAGTATTGCATAGGGGACAAGGAGTGGAAAAGATGTCAGAATAGGTATGAACAGCGAGGAAAGGCCATCCAGCCCAGTGGTTAAAATGTAACAGTATTTGCGATACTTCTTCAAACACCTGTGGAATTAAAGAGAGACAGAAGCCACAATGAAAATATTTGCAGTTTCTATTCATGGGTCAACAAATAAAATCACAATCTTGTGTCTTTGTTGCATTCAATACATAGAGAAACACAGCATTATTAAAATATTATATAGAAATGATTGAGACTTTTGGTACAGAATTTTGATTCCTAAACTTGCCAAATACAATCTCTGACTGGCACCAACTAAGTCTCAATGCAGAAAACTGACAATAAAATGTTGAATACTTATAAATAGTGAGACAGATTTTAAAGCTGCCAGCTGTATAATATCCAGTTGTGCAAGTTTGGGGTAGAAAAGCAAAACAAAAAGAACATGCAGCCTCAGGCGAAGGCAAAACTGGATAATATCAGCCAAGTAGCAATGATCCAGGACTTGAGAAGCTCAGAATTACAGCAAACTTTACCCTTACAAGCAGTATCCTGAAGGGGATTCCAGGGCACCTCTGGGCTCTAGCAATGGAACTTGTCAGAACGCTGTCATTACTGATTCAACAAACATTGGCCACTGGATACTTTGCACCTCAGAAATCTGGATGAAAGACTCTATTTGATATTCATTTGAAAGACTAAGACTCCAGGTGATATTCATGAACACATCTCTTAGGCTATGCTGGGATGTTTTCCTTGCCTTCAGACCTTCCCCTCCTTTTCCTGGACCTGCTGAAGGCTCGGCAGGAACGACGACTGGAACTCCCATTTTTGGCAGTTAAATTTCAGTGTTGAACTAACCTCTGACAACAGCTCATTTTGAATCTGGGGGGAGTTCTGCGCATTCTTATCAGCTTAGTAACAAAGTGGATCAACTTTACTCAATAGTATGTGTCTCCTATCATTCTGCTAAGAAAAATAACTAAAAAAATTAGCTCTGATTAAAGACATCAACATTAACCTGCTTCTCTCTTTGCAGATGTTGCGTAGTTTTCTGAATATTACCAAGATCTTCAGTTTTAAGTAAATGTACTCACTATTAAGTAGTTGAACATTAATACAGTAAAACTCACATAATCTGGAATTCAAATAAAATGGCAAAAAAAATTCATGGAAAATAAGAAGGTAAAAAAACTATTAAGTTTAAAAATGGCACACCTCACCATTAGTTCCCCATTCATGCAGCACGCAAGCTCAAGCAAACCAGAAAATTCACTTATCCAGCATCTACTATTCCCCATTGGTGCCGAATACCCTGGCTTTTATTGGAGATTAATTTAATAAAAATCATTACCCGGCTCTATGGAAATATGCAATACATTTTGAAAATCTTACGGCTAAAGAGTATTGTTATAAAGAGATGAGAATAAATTTGGAAAGTTCGCATCCATGGTTTTATTCATAATATGTGTATCTGATAGGCAAAATAATTCCAGGTTTCTGCAATTTAAAACTAAAATCATTTAGAAAGAGATTCAAGACAAGATTGCAAGGGGTAAATTAATTAATCCCACATTCTGAATGAGGATGTGAGATTGAAGGAGAGAGATGCAATGCTGTGGATCTCCAGTGTTTGGGTCAGACTAATTCAATTCTCTGTGGCTAAAACTGATAAGTTGGCCTCGTGACTCGTTAGAATTTCTTTTTATCAGAAGAACTGAGTTCAAGAAAACAAGCATTTACTGTGAACTCTCAGTAACTCAACCTCCTCTTTCTCCCAGCTATTATTGTTTCGGTTAACTTCTGATATCTGAAATGAACGACATGTGCAAAGAACTCTTATATACCAGAAATCTAAATACAGTCAAACCCCCAGAATACAGCACTTATGGGGATTGATAGATGCTGGATAAGTGAATTTGCTGGCTGCTTGAGATTGCATGTTGCATGGATTGACAAATGGATCAATTTTATATTTTTTTTACCTATTTATTTTCCACACTTTTTTGCCAGATGCTTGAGGTGGCCTGTTGCTTGAATTCTAGATAATGGGGATTTTACTGTACATCCTTTAGCATGCATAACTGTATGATATAGCCATCTTCACTCTGCCACTAAAATAACATTCTGTCTTGCTATTCTTGATGGTGCCAATGTTGAGAGATGCTGCCCTTATATCATCTAGGAAAATTCACTAAGAAAATGGTCTTTGGAGATGCAATGAGGTCGATAGAAATCCTAAACATGTTCACTAATAGACTGTGGAAGTCGTTAAAAATAAAAAAAGATTACACTGATACCTAATTTGTAAAACCAGATATCAAGAAAGTGAAACAAAAGAATTGGAGAATGATTTGAAAAGTTGAGATAAAATAGAGAAATGTAAACGATGGCAGAAGGTGAATCATTAAGAACACCAAGAGTGGCACAATTTATAAGTAAGAGCTTATAGAGATACAGAACCTTTTGAGGCTGCAGGGACTTATTCATGCAGAATAACAAACCAATATTTTTATCTGTAATCCATACCCTCTATCCATTAGCCAGCCAAATGAGATGTTTCCAACAATGTCCACAATGCCAAGGATTGACATTAAAAAGGCTGCTTGTTTCTGGTTGACCCCAGCACTTACAGCGTACGGTACAAGATGCACAAAGGGAGTACTGCAGCCATAGGCCATGAACAGCAGTGAGACAGCAAATACAAGGAAGTCTGGTGTAAGGAGGAAGGCATATTCTTTATACGATGGGCAGCAGTTACATAGTTGCTTTCTATCACAATCTTTTCCGGGGCAGTTTAGATCCACAGAATGGCGCAGCAGTCGAGGATCTTCACGTGGAACTTTGTAGCTGCATTCATCAGAAGTGCATCTGCTCACAATACTGTTAATGGAAGAATTGGGCAGATCCTCTTCAAGGGAAAGGGGTCGCAGCAGAGCACCACAGGCGCAAATATTAGCTACAAGGCCACCAAGGATGAGTAATGCGCCACGCCAAGAGTACTCTTCAATCAGCAACTGAACCACTGGAGCTAAAACAAAAGTCCCAATTCCACTTCCTGACATGGCCAACCCGTACGCTATGGCTTTCTTCTTACTGAAGTACTTTCCCACAATAGCAATAGCAGGAGAATAGGATAAAGCATATCCACAACCTGCAACAGAGAACACAATTATTAAAATCATCATGTATTTAAAAAATATACTGTGTTCTGTTGAATATTGACATAAACTCACTCCCTGTCTCTCTGGTGCTCTGAAAGCCCATTGAGTTTGAAAAAGACCAACTTGAGGACATTACAAAACTTATTTTATTTTCTCTGTTTCAATGCCAGAACAGAGGTTTCCAAATCACTGCTCTGATTCATTAAACCTGGCCAGGAAGCTTTTCCTCCTTGTCATTCTTGTGGAAACACGATGGGAGTACTAAATTCAGACAGAACAGTGCACAAAATGGGCTAGAGAAACAGAAGGAGATCTTGCCAAGAGGGGAAAACCCATGAATACGAGACAGATCTATAAATCTAACTCTTCTGGACTTCCTCTGGTCTGTGTATCATAGAATTGCAGACTGCAAAATCTCCAGGACGTATCGTCTGGCCACTGATGTCATTTAGATGTCCAGTCCAGCCGTTCTCAATGGGAGCTACATGATCCCCCGCACCGGGGGCCACAGCACATTTAAGTGAGAATCTCATTTTCTTCTCACCTCACGTAACATAAGGCACCACGACATTTTCCTTTTACAAACAGCAAGAGGCTGGAATGACTCAACGGGTCAGGCAGCATCCATGGGCAGGAAGGGTTGGTCAATGTTTTCGTTGGGATGCTTTATTGAGACTAAAGTTAGAAGACAGATATCAAAGGGGATAAAAGAGGGGAGGGTAAAGAAACTGGGAAGGGACTAAGTGATGACAAGAAGGTGGAAGAGGTGGAGAGACAGGTAAAGGAGATACCACTGAGAAGAGGAGGGAAAGTTAAAGCATAAAGTAAGGATGGAAGACGGTAAAGAACAGATGGAAACAATGGAACCAGATCGAGATGGGAGGGTTATCTAAAAGAATGATGACATGCTGTTGTGCTTAGGGCAGTCTGAGAGGACTATGATGTGTTGTCCCTTGTTTTTACCATTGGTCTCATCCTGGCAATGACTGCTACATCTATATGGGAATGGTAAGGGGAATTCAATGGGTGGGCAACCAGCAGTTTGTGCTTGGATCCACAGACAGAGTGCAAGTGTTTGATGAAATAGTTGCTTAATCGACCACTGATTTTTCTAAACCTAGGCATGAAGTGGTTTCTTGCCAAATCTGCTGATATTGCAGGAGAGACACCAAACACTCAGCTTCCAAGGAGCCAAATACGTGTGGGAAGCTGGGCAGCTGTAGAAAAAAAATGCCCAAACTAAAAATGCAGCAAGGTTTAGACAGCAATGCATGAACACATTAGCTATGGTCAGAAGCACTCACACGTGTGACATGGGAATTAGGATTGATACCATATTGAAGAACAAACCAAGGTAGGATATACATGGTAAATGGTAGTGCACTGAGGTAGAACAGAAGAATCTAAGAATACATATACATAATTCCTTGAAAGTAGTGTCATAGCTAGATAGGGACACAAAGAAAGCTTTTGGCACATTTGCCTTCATATTACCTTGAGTATATGAGTTGGGACGTTATGGTAAATTTGTATAAGACGTTGGTCAGGCCAAATTTGGAGTTTTCAATTTTAGCCATCTAACTGCAGGAAAGATATCAATAAGATTAAAATAGCGCAGAAAAGATTTACTGGTATGTTTTCAGGTCTTGAAAAACTGAGAAAGGATAAAAAGGTTAGGACTTTATTCCCTGGAGCATAGAAGAATGATGGAAGATAGAGATAGACAAAATGTTGAGGGACAATAGATACAATAAATACAAGTTGACTTTTTCCATTGAAGTTTTGAGACAAAAGCTAGAGGACATGGGTTCAGTGTGAATGGGAAGGAGCTTGGGAGGAAGGTTAGGGGGAATGTCTTCACACAGACAGGGTTGGGAGAATGGATTAAGCTGCCAGCTGAATTGGTGAATGCAGGCTCATTTTTAATATTTAAGAAAAATTTGGACCAGTATATAGATGGAAGAGGCATGGAGGGATATGGACTGGATGTAGGTGAGTGGGACTAGGCACAGACTGGAGGGGCCAAAAAGCCTGTTTCTCTACTGTTATGCTCTTTGTGACATCTTCATTATGCTTAATTTGTGCTAATGTGGTTTAGGTAACTGGGAAGCTGCAGCAAGTAAGACCTTCATTGCATCTGTACATTGTACTTATGTATGTAACAATAAACTCTCATTTATTCATTTGTCATGACAGGAAGCAAAGTGCTGGGAGGTAACACCAATGCCTGACAAACCCATCTCCTGATGCCAAAGGAAAAACAATGCCAACAAGCCAGTTGTTCCCAGTGTCCCAACTAGCAGCTTCAACGTGTTTAGTTAATCCGGTGGGGGCAACAGGACGGACGATGTCACCTGCAGAGTCCCAATGGGAGTCAAAAGATGCCAGGCTATGTGATGTCTTCAGGAGCCCTGCACATAGAGACACACCAGAGCACCCCACCTCCCAGAGAGATCTCCTGTTTATATTCCCAGCATCATGGGCATCACAGTTAGTGTAGTGGTTAGTGCAATGCTGTTACAGCGCCAGTGATCGGGACTGGGGTTGGAATCCCACGCTGTTTGACTGTAAGGAGTTTATATGTTCTCCTCATGCCTGCATGGGCTTTCCCCAAGGGCTCCAGTTTCCTCTCACCATTCAAAAGGTTACTGAGAGTTTGGGTCAGTCAATTGGATGGCATTGGCTTGTGGGCTGAAAGGGCCTGTTACCAAGCTGTATGTCTAATTTTTTTTTAATCATGGTCCGATCCATCAATAATGCCAATGTTCTTCTCAGAGCACTGCCTCCTGCTGGCAGACTTGTCACCTCAAGAAAGAGCGGAAGGTTAGCAGATGGACGTGGAAGCTGAAAACTTGCAAAAACCTGGAAGGTATTACGCATCTTGGAGAACAGGGAAGCTCTTGCATGGTTCCATTTTGTCCTAGTATGAAGTAATCAAGATGAATATCAAGGATTCCTCATCTTTAAGGATGTTCAGAAGATGATTCAGGGTCAGAGAGAAATGAGTCGACTCCCGAATCTGCTCCTGCTGCAGTGTGTAGGGGTGGATGTGGAAAAGGAGCTCCAGGAGGTAAAGAGCCTATCAGCCTCACTCTTTGCCTTGGAGATCTTTAAAACCCGATACAGCAGAGATGCAATGATCACTGTATGTGGTCCTCCCATCATTGGGCTCTGAGGAACTCAACACCTTGCAAATTTATCACTGATGGAATAGTTGGGAATCTTCTATTGATACCATATTGACATAATGTAAATACAGTCTGCAAAAGTAACGATTGGTACAATGTTCTGCACAGCATAACTATGAATAAAGTATATTACAAAGAATATTGGAACATTGAACAATAGCATAGGAACAGGCCCATTGGGATGTGATGCCAAATTGAAGTAATCCCATCTGCCCGCACATCATCTATATCCACTCAATTCCTTGCATGCTCATAACTAAATGCCTCTTAAATATTACTAATGAATTTGCTTCCAACATCCCGCACTCCTCCCACCCCCCCAGAAGAGTGCAATCCAGACAGAGACTAATCTTTGTGTTGAAAAAAATGTGTCACACATCTCCTTTAAACTTTCCCTCTCTCACCTTCAACCTCATTATTTCATACACATCTTATCAGCTTCTGCCTTAGCATCTGAAGCACCACAGAAAATGACCCATATTTGTCCCATCTCTCCGTGTAGTTAACACTCTCTAATCCAGGTCATATCCTGGCGAACCTCTTCTGTTTCTCCAAACGATCTGTACAGTCTTGAGGGATGATGCATCTTGATGCACTTCCTGCAGACGTTGTTGTGAGGGTCACTTGGCTGCTTCCTGATCTACCACATCTCACAGGAGGAACATATCACCCAAATAACGGGCATTACTGCCCTTACTGTAAACTAAGGAAAAGTCTTACCTCTGCACTGAATGCAATGAGGAATTCGACCAGTTCCTCCTGGTGTTCTTGAAACAGAATTTATAAAAAGGAAGACTACAAAGCTCATTTTAAATTGGCATGAATGACTTTTGTAAACATTCAGGAGTTTTTCAAATCCAGAGTTAGGAAGCCATTGAATGATGTTTTTGTGGTGATATGTAATTACACCACTAGGTCACCAGGGGTCAGCCCAGAGACCTTGTATATAAAGCAGTCCAGAGCTACAGTCTAGCCTTCCAGGTTCGTCTTGCAGAGAAACAAGACCTCTTAGTGTACATATTAGTTTATTAACGCTGTCTTATACTCCCACTGCTGGCGTGGTTATTGTCAGTACAGTTTTAATAGCCAAAACACAGCATAGATGATTTTACAGTAAAATCTCACCAATGAATAGCAGACAAGGAAGACACACATACTCCAGCAGAACCAACAGGATCAGGTGAGACCTTGTCTTGCACAATAACTGAGCAAACATCGGAAGTCTCAAACTTGGCAGCAGCCCAATTCTTTCACAAAGTTTTAGCTCTCCATCAAGATAAGGAAATGATGCTTCATTTCATTGCTGTCCTTAAAAAAATGTCAGCACAGACAAGGTACATGTAAGGTCAGGTCAGGTCTTCTGTTTCTTTTCACTGTTCCGACTTCGGGTAGTTAAGGCGCCAGTCAGGGTAGAGGTGTGCACCTCTTGCAGGATGTGGGATATCAGGGAGTGTCGCTGCTGACTCCATCTGTGTAAGGTGCATCCAACTCCAGCTCCTGACTGATTGTGTTAAGGAATTGGAGCTGGAGAAACTGCGGATCACCCATGAGGTAGGGAGAGTCATAGATTGCAGTTGTAGTGATGGGATCAAATCTCAGGTGCAGACTGCAAGTAGTGGGTGTCCGCTAAGAAACGTAGAGGGAGTATGCAAACAGTGTAGAGCTCCTGTGTGTCCATTCCATTGGATATTGGTGGGGGAGGGAAGGTACATCAGTGAGTAGCAGCAACAATAGTCAGTTCAGTAGGACTATGACTGGCTCTGAAGCTCAGCGAGGAAGGTCAAGTGCTGGATGTAGGGGACTCCATGATTAAGAGTGCCGATAGGCATTTCTGAGGCCATGAGCGACACTCCAGGATGGTGTGTTGCCTCCCTAGTCCCAGGATCAAAGATACCTCTAAGTAGGTACAGGACATTTTGGAAGGCAAGTGTGTGTAGTCAGAGGTCATGGCTCATATGGATATTAATGACATAGGTGCATCGCCTTCCTGTCAAGAGTTTTCAGCATCTGGTCAGATGTTCAGCACCTGCATGTCTTAATTTCAAATTTCTAATGTAATTGATGTCCTTACCAGTCAAGACTCCCAGCGATAGATATAGATACTCCAGGCACGTTGCAAAAGAACTGAGAATGAGGCCACTGGTAGCCAATAGTCCTCCGAGAATCACCGTAACTCTGGTAGAATAACGGTTGGTAATAATACTCCCAATAGGAGCTAAAGAGAACAAAGAGAATGAAAATTATTCATTATTATCGCATTTCCAGCCCACATTTCCACTTGGTCCTTCAGCCCAATGTCGATGGCAATGAGCTAGTCCTATTTGCCTGTATTTGGCTAATATCTCTCTCAGCCTTTGCTATCTAAATGATTTTTAAATGTTGCAATTTTACCCACCTCGACCATTTCTTCTGGCATTTTATTCTGTAAACCCTCTGTGTGAAAAGGAAGCTCCCCAGCTGCCTTTTAAATCTTTCCCTCTCATTTTAAATCTATGCTCTCTAGTTTTAGCCCCCACCACTCAAAATGGGAAGAAGACCATGAGCACGTATACTATCTTGGTTCTCTGTCAAGGTCCTCAGCCCATCCCATCCCCCATGTGTCCACTCCCAGAATCAATCACTCAGATTTAGATACACCCCCCCCCCTCACCCCCTCCCCAGGTATTGAATGCCAAAAGTTACTGAGTTCCACTCAACTCTCCCCTGGGAAATGCATCCAATCACCTGCACCAAGCTCTGGTTACTGAAATGACACAAAGCAATTCAGCATGTGAGCCTCGTTTTGCTTTTCACCAATCTTCAGTTGTGTGTCACCTTCCCTTACAAAAGGGAAGAATCAATATCAGTGAGTGTGTGGCAATTGTGGTGGTACATTATTACACCACTAGGTTACCAGGTGGCTCACCTGGTGACCTTGCATATATAAACCGGTAGAGACCCATCCCCCCTTATTCTGGCCTAGGCTTGCACAGAGGCAAGACCTCAAGACCTAGCTGTATATATTAGTCTATTAAAACTAGCGTTTTACCTGCACTCTGTGATTTGATGCTAGTCGCCATCAGCAATGTGTGCATGTGTGAGAGGTATGTGTGTTTTTTGGAGTGGTGATCATTTTTGGGTGGCTGGGATTTGATCCAATCTTTTCTTCAACTGGGAACCGGGCCTTGGTGCATTACTTCTGAGCCTGAGCTCTCTGTCCCATTGCCTTGCCTCTCAGTCCTTGGCGGGTTTCCTGGATCCCTGACCCTACATTCCTTCTATCTGGATGTCCACCTTTTCAACAAGGATGCAGGGGTTTGGCCCTTGAATCAGTGAGTTCTCTGCCACATATCTGCAACTGCTGAGTAAACAGTGCAGCAAAAGCTGTGCAACTTGGCTGGGGCATCATTTTGTACAGACATGGCCTGAATTTTGTCTGTTGCTGTGCACCTCTTTGTCTGCTAATTGGAAGAACATAACAATTTGCTTCAAACCTTTCGAGAGCTGCAACTTGTAAATCCTGTTTCACTGCAATCTGACAAACTGGAATAGGTTGGGACAGGTCCCCAAATTAAATTTTATTTACCGTCTCCTTTTTAAATTGCTGCTTTTGAAAGTTCTCACTCTTTTTAAATCACTATGAGATATTAAAATACCAAACATACTACTTAACAGAACAAGTAAAGGAATCAGACAACAGATGAACAATTATTATTGAGCTCAACACAAGAACAACAGGTTCATTGATGCATAGACCAAGCCTAATTTTTATAACTTCAAAAATTTTTCTTGTAGTTGAAAAACGCAGATCATATTCAGAATATTGCAATCCTCAGCAGAACTCTTAAACATATTTCTATTACTGTTTTGTAGTGTACACCAGATGGAAACAAGGCATAAGCTCCTCTCTGTTGTACACATTAAACAATGTGATAATGTATGCCAGGCTCTATTCAGAGCACAATAAACTCTGTTACTGAGTGACTCTGGTGAAGAAGAATAATTAACCACAATCATCAAGTGTGTCTTTGGAGCATTTAAGGACACAGAGTAAAATAACTTGGCTACAAACTCCTGATGGGGAAAGACAAGGTCCATCAGGCATAGAGGTTATCAGTGTTTACAACCAGCAAATGCGCTGATTGAGCAGGCTACTTCTTTCTGAGATAATTTCACATTGCCGGAGCCGCTGTAACAGCAGCTCTGCCACTGGTGCTGATTTGGAGAGAGAGAGAGGAGAAGCAGAGGGACAGCACTCCTCAGCAGGGTCCAACTGCCCAGTCCTAATGCCAATGGTTGCATGCAGCTTTTAAACAGCTTGTTAAAGGGGACAATGTTTTTTTTAAATTTATAATTCTGCAACAGTGGTGCCTATGCTGGTAGCGGGCTCAATGGGTTGCCACCTCCAGGGGAGCAGACCGGCAGAGGGCACCAGAAATGGGGAGAAACACCCTCCCCCATTGAGAGGAAGAAGTATAACAGATGACCCTACAGGTCAGTGAACACAGCAGCAAACCAGCGAGGGGCTCAATGGCTGAAGGACCCACACAGAGTGGGGGCACTTGGCAACTTGTAACTAAAGGATCCACGCTAGCTGTAGGCTACTGGAGACTGGCTCATGGGAACCAGGGTTTTGGAACCAGGATTCAAAAGGATCCTGAGGACAAGAAGGTCCCCCACAGGACCTCGGGCACTGAAGGCTTCCTGGTCATGTCAGAGGTTTAGATCTGGAGCCTGGGTTGCCAAACAGATAGAACAGGGGTCTGTGCGGCTACAGAGCCTGCAGCGGCATTAGATGCGAATCCATGGACACCAATGATTCTCAGTGATACTCCCTTTTGCTTCTCTTTCTCTTACTGTAAGTAGCACCAGGCAATACTAACAATGGCTTATTCTCTGCCTTATGGGAGACTAAAGGAAATTTCATGCAATATTTCTTTTTTTGTTTTATTACATGACAATAAAAGAATCTTGTATCTTTGTTGTGTTACGGGCCCAGAGGACCCAATAACCCAGTAGCAAAAGAAATTCACCAAGACAAATCGTCACTTAAACAAAAGTTGCTTTTAATTATCTTTAAACATGAAAACAGGATCAAACTTTAACTTATTACTATTAATTTACTTAACCCCCTTCTAATTCTAAATGCACGTGTACGTAATGTGTGTGTAAGTTCAAAAAAGTTCTTTGATTCACAGTCCAATCTCACTTCTCATTCCTCCAAGTTCACTGGTTGCAGGCAATTCTTATACTGTGCACAGAATTTAACATTTATGAATTTCACCAGGCTTTGGTGCTTGAAAGGTAAATGGTTACTGCTCAGGAAGGTTCTTGTCAGATTTCAGAGAGAGATTTGTTGCTCGTTGGACACCCACAACTGATTCCTTTAGGCCAGCCACTTCAGTGTCTTGCTGAAGGAACTTGCCCCATCAGGGTTTTTCAGATGATAACCACTTTCTTTCAGCTCACTACAGAGTTCCTTTTTGCTTCCCTTAATTCAAGTGAAACATTATACAGCCAAACATCTCCTCTTGTATGGACCACAAGGGATCTGAACAGGCTGAACTAAGAACTCACAACCCACTTTCAAAATGGGGTTTTCCACAAGTTTGCCAGCTTGTCCTGCTCCAGTCCTAGATCTGGCTGAACTGTAGAACTGAATTCTCTCTCACACTCCAAGAAAACCACATGGCCCTCTTAGAACAGCCAACTGCATTCAGACAGACTGCAGCTCCAGACCTAATCTTCCGAGTTTGTTCATCTGTTGCTTTCCAAAACAATAATTACACCACAGCATGTACAATTAACACCTACTTGTGAAGCCCTTTTAGGCATCCTTCAAAGTTTTTGCAAACACAACCGAAGCCTGGACTGTCTGGCTTGAGCAGAGGTCTGGCATTTTAAATGCGATCTGTTTTGAAGTGTTTGAATGTGACCTACACTAAAAAACCTGCCACAATTTATCTCCTTTAAAGCCTATCTATATACCAGCATGTTCTATTCTTGTTTCTTCCATTGCTTACCATGCTGTAACCCTTTGCTACAGCTTAATGGTGGGCATCATTTTTAGGTGTGCTGGTCTACCGCCCACACTCTGCATCAAATGACTATAACATTACAGATTGTGATGGAATACAGCTCAGCTACTGGGCCATACTACTATTGTTGCCTAGTTTTAATCTGCTTTGATTCCATCTCATTTTAGCACAGAAGTGTTTTTTAGACAGCAATGTTGGAAAAAAAATCTGTAAACATTTTTTTAACATAAATTAACATAATTACTCACTCTGAGGCTGTTTACACTGCACCCCTCAAGTTTCTGTCCACGTTAGTCCCGGTGCTTTTACGTGGAACAACGTGGCCTGAGTCATCAGCTGGATGTCGAATTCATGAGGTGAGTTTTGTGGGCCGATTTAGACTACAAAAATTAGTAGGGGTCCTGCAGGATAAATTGCGATGCAGGAATGGACTAAAAATTCCTGCACTTTCCTTTATAGACCGCGCACATAACAGCAAATTGTGTTGATTGTGCCGTTACATGCCTGCAGTCTAAAAACCATAACTGATAACAAAACACAAGAGGGGATTCCCTGCATATAAACATGTGCAGACGACAAAGTGGTGCAATGTGATTTGGACGCAGCTTTTCAGGTTATTAGTTACTGGTCCAAACAGAAGTATGTGCAACTGAAAGACAGTTACAGGATCACTCACAAACAGAATTTACACCAGCAGAGGTTTTCAACTTAGAAAACTTGGGATATAATCTTTAGTGTAAAAAATCCTAATTGCAAGAATATAATCAGGACATCCAAAGTAATCATTATGCTTGCTGTAAAACAGCCAAAAGCTGAACTGTGACGATCATTTTATTGGTATTTTCCATTTTTAAATTGTGAAAAGTCAAGTGGACAAGTATTTAATTATAAGCCTCTAACCCAATGGCAGAGTTGCCATGGCAGCAGGACATAAAAGTTTCCTTCAACTTGGTAGACAAGTAGGATTGGCTCTGCTTTGTTCTGTTGCAAGGATTGCTACATCACCCATAGCCCCTCGAGAGCCTCACCCCAACTGCCTGTAACAGTTGACTGTTACAAAGAAGGCATTAGCACAAAGAGTTTTCAGTGGCTTCGGTGATTTCATTTCAGTCAGTTGGGAAAGAACTGAGAACTCAAAGTTGCCAAATAATTGTGTTGTCTCCAATAAATCAGGACTTTTATTATCTTCTTTGCTCGGAGCCATAGGTGTTCTCACAACCTGTTTCCAAATGAAGTGAAAACAGCATGTTAAACAAGATGGAGGGTAAATTTTAAAATTATGTTCATATTTCAAGGTCCAGTAAAACCACAGGAGCTCTTGTAACATCAGGAGATTTCGAAGCACTATTTTAAATCCGATACTGGGGTGGGTTAGTGTTGGTCGTGATTCGTCCTGGTGCTCCAAATTGGGAATAATTCATGAGCAAGTTGGATTGGTTTTTATAACATTTTCTTGCCATTGATCAGTAGTGTCATGCACCATTCTAATGTGAATATTCGCAATGCAACACAATGGCTAAAGTGAATCTGCATCTCAGAACACAGGTTTAAACTGCAATACGCAGATGTGTGCAATCCAGACAGAGAATGCTCTCTAGTGGTGTTAGGGAGAGTGCAGGTTTATGAGGGGAAATGTACACTCACCAAACACCATTGTAGTGCAGTCCACGGTGGAATGTATCCATGCTGTCATCGCATAATCCTGAGCAAAATAATTCTGAAACTCCACAAAAAATATAGAGAGGCACCTAGAGATGCAAATCAACGTTTATAGCAGGAAAACAAAATGTTCTGTATACACAAAGGGTTCTTTAGAAAATAAAAACGAAAGGAAAGATTAATTAATATCTTTAGAAACAGTTCAGGGCAGTCACTCCCCCATCAGAATCTTTGTTAGACAGATTGAATAAAAGCATCAACAAATGGGATGTGTCACTGAAACATATTGACATGATGAGATTTTTTTTAAAAATGCCTGTCTCAGCATTCTGGAAGCCACCATGGTTAGAATTGTGGAAATTAGATCTAAAATGGTTAGAAGACATTTGTGATCCATCACAGGTCTAATGGGTCTATGGGAAACTGCTGAAGGTTTTTCTATTCTAAAACAAATCAAGCTCAGCTCTTCATTATCTATACACAAAAAATTCTGTTCAGTTTTCTTTAAAATGCTGAAGGCAAATGTTATTAGTTTCTCTTGGCCATCATCACATAGTAACATCATGCATGCTTTAGCTTGAAGTGTTACATGCAAACTCCAATGGCCTTCTCCTGGCATAATGTACTGCTAAACATCCATTACAGAAGCTCAATTAAGAGTGTACAATTTATATGAACAGGTAACAACTTACATCAACTTATAATGACACAGAAAGCTGTCATATGGCCCAACTGCAATTTGGTCAATCATATCCTCCATTATTTCCCTCAAATTCCCATCAGCCTACACTTTATTCTTTTGCTATTTGCCTCCACTATTTTGCTATTTGCCTCCACTATGAGTAATGAATGGGTGTTTTCTGACTACCAGCTAATTTCTTTGTTCATCCTCATACTGCCATTCTTGATGAGCAGGGTAACCATAGTTTAAAAATCCAGTAAAGGTATCAAGGAACGTTAAACTAAAAAATAATCAGAGATCTGCCAGAGATTTTCTCTACATTTTTATGATGGCTTTGATGTTGACATTCAATGGGAGGTAAATCATTGCCAACTAATTTCAATTCCAGATAAACAATTTATGGCCAGGCGAAAGTACATTGATCATGTATTCGTCAGAGAACCTCTTCAGGATTGGTTTCGCTTGGTGGTCGTAGGCTCGAGATGGTCGTCTGGGTTAAACGAGCAATGGTGTATTTATTAATTCTGAACTGAAAGATTAATGTGTTAATTCCTTAAGGGAATTTTAGATCAGAGTACAGACCCTTAAGGATCTGATAGTGCATTGATGTTGATTCCCTTTTGCATTTAATGTGGGGGGGTAATCATCCAATAATTCCAAGTCTGAGAACAATTTAGATCCTACCAATTCTACAAATGATCTTGGGCTGTCACTGACGGCTGCTGTTCATCATTATCTGCCTGTCTAAGGTTCATTTCTTAGTCATCACAAAATATATCACTCTTGTCAACTTTTGGTACCAGCACAACTGAATCAATTTCATTTTGTCACCAACTTTCTCTGGCTATGGGACTGGGTGAGGTTTATAATATCAGAGATTGGATCAATGCTTTGTATCGAGTAATGTCAAAAGATATAAAAATAGCTCAATATTTGTTTTGAACCATCTCCATGTAAGAAACTGAAGTATCTTCATAGATTCTAAATATGTCTAACCCAGTGGCATGCTTAGCCTAGCAGTTGGCACAATGCCATTACATCACCAGCCACCCAGTTCTGAATCTGGTGTTGTCTGTAAGGAGGTTGTACATTCTTCCTGGGTCTGTGTGGTTTTCCTCCAGGTGATCCGGTTTCCTCCCACTCTCCTCCTAAAAGATGCAGGAGGTTTGTAGGTTCATTGGTATATTTGGGCAGAACGGGCTTGTGGCCTGGACAGTCCTTTTACCATGCTGTATGTCTAAATTTAAAATGTAAACAATTTAAAAAATGTTTGCTTTACTTCTCTTTAAAATTTAAAAATGCTGACCTTTAGTTCTTTAATGCAGCTCTTCCTATACACTGTTAGTCAATCTTCAATTTGGTACTATGTCAGACAATTCTATGGCATTCCATACATTTACAGAAACTTGCCTTGAGACTAGGCTTTTTGTCAAGAACAGATGACAGAATTTGTTATTATACCATAGAAAAAAAAATCTGTAATCATCTCTTCTGATGTGCATTATTGATAACTTCTGACTATCAGCTGTAGTTATGTTTCTACCTGATTCCAAATAAAATTACTTGGCAAATCTATGAAAAGTTTCAATTTTGAAAGCCAAGTCAAATGCAATTGTTGCGGACCATTTAAGCAACACAAAATCTATCCTTCAGCACATGGTGTAATAATTCACCAAAGATGAATTAATAAATTAAGTTGGAGATTGCAGAATTTTACCAGTTTCCAACCAGATGACATCAATATCAATTTCCTTTAACCCCTCCCCCAGTCTCTCTCTTTACCTCCTTTCTGTCTTCCTCCCTCCAGATCCCCACCTATGCCCTTTCTTCTACTAGTAGAGAGCAATTGTTCTTTTCCCTCTGCCCTCTCCCATCACTTTGTAAGCTTATTCTCTTCTTCACCCTCCCAGCAGTCTTCCTCCCCTACCACCTCTTTAGTCAGCTGAATGCCAGCTCTTCGGCACTCCTGAAGACTCCTCATTGAGTGCCTTTCACTTTCTATGGATGCTGCATGGCCTGCTGAGTTTCTCCAGCACTTTTGTGTAGTTAAAATGGTGAGCACGTTTGTAGGCAACCCCACATTCATGGTATGGTGAGTAGTGAAGAAGATTATTGAAGATTAGATCAGGATCTAGATGAACTGGACCAAGGAAGGGCAGAGGTAGTTCATTCAGACAAGTTAATTAAATGATCTAGAATATCACACTGATGTTCCAAAAGTTCACAGTTACATTTTAATGCAATAAATAACCCTAGAGGACTTTTAAAACATAGGTTAGATCAGTGGTTCTCAACCTTTTTCTTTCCACTCACATACAACTTTAAGTAATCTCTAGGCCATAGGTGGTCTGTGGTATGTGGGTGGGAAGGGAAGGTTGAAAATCACTGCTCTAGACCTAATTGTTACTGAAATATTTTGCTTGAAAAAAATTGTCATTGACCCATTTCCTTTGGAGTTATGAAACCAGGCATATAACGAGCCAATGAGGTACAATTAAAACAGTGGTATTCAAACTTTTTCTTTCCGCCCACATAACACCTTAAGCAACCTTACTAATCACAGAGCACCTATGGCATAGCGAATACATAAATGATACGTGAGTGGAAAGAAAAAGGTTGAGAACCACTGGATTTAGCATAACTAAACATGTAACAAATATTTTCAGTGTTCTACAGTCCCTCCCCCCCCCACCCCCCCAAAACCTCACACCCCACAGGAAGTTAAAATTGTAAAGCCCTAAATCTCAAATATATTACAAAACCTCTGTGGGCATCCACTAGATAACTCAGATAATTTAGAGGAAGATAAAATGGAGTCCCATCAACCAATCTCAAGCAGGCAGAGAATGGGTTAAATACACCTGACTGTTCATAGCCTGGTATCTTCATGCTGTACATGTCTAGGGGCTTCATGTCAGATTCTATGTCCTTGGCTCATTTTTTAACCAGGCAAATACAGTCAACTAGTTTTCACATTTTTCACAAGTCAAAGTTAGTGGGTCATTTGATTTGGTAAAAGAGTGCATCAGGGATGACTCATGCCTGGGGTGTTTATTTTAAAACATACAGCATGGAAATAGGCACTTCTGACCCATGAGCCTGTGAAACCCAATTACACCCAATTAACCTACAACTCCTGTATGCTTTGAAGGATGGATGGAAAACTGAACACCCGGAGGAAACCCACGCAAACACAGGGAGAATAATATAAACTCCTTACAAATAGTGTTGGATTTGAACCCAGGTTCTTGGCACTGTAACTGCATTGCACTAACTGCTACACTAACTATTCCTGTAAGAAATAGGATTGATTGCATGGAAGTATTCCTCTTTCTTTGGAGAAGGTTGATGGGTTTGGCTTTGCACATGGAGATTGACCTTTCAGGCTCCTCACGGTCACAGATATAATCGTTCATGAAACATTGCCCGGGAAGGCTTTTTGATTAATAAGAAGTTAGCTTTTAAATTGGATTCAGTTTTTGAGGCAGCTGGTAGACTTTTGATGGTCAATTGTAAAATTTTCTTTGAATGTTGGACCTTAATAAATGTTTATGCTCTTGATATTGATGATGAACAATTTATGATGGATTCCTTTAATTTAAGTCAGGCTTTTGGTAGGAGGTGACTTTACTTGTTGTTTAGACTCAATATTAGATAAATTTCCTAAATTGGTAATGAGAACTAAAATGGCTAAACAGTTAATGGTGCCTAATGAAGGATATGAATTTGGCAGATAGATGGAGGAAATTAAATCCTAAAGAAAAAGATTGATCATTTTATTAGTTTCTCTATGATTCTTAATGTAAAATAGATTTGTTTCCGCGAAGCCAAGCTAAAGTATCAGCACAGTTACAAGGTCAAGTTTTTAAGGCTGAGTGTAAGTCTAGGATTTTGTCTGATCATTCTTTGTTATTAAATACCTGTACTGCTTCAGAGAGAGTAGAGAATTGTTTATCGTTGGTGATTTAATTTTTTTTTGTTGAAAGATCCTGAATTTTGTAAATTTATAAAGGACCAAATGAAACTTTTTTTGACAATAAGTACAGGATCAGTTGACAGTAAATTTGTTTTATGGGATGCTTTGAAAGCCTATTTACGAGGACAAATTATTGGAAAAGGAGATAGAGATTTTGAAAAAAAATTTACAACGGAATTCTACAGAAGTAAGGAAAATACGTTGAGTTAATTTGAAATTACAGTATAATTCGTTACAAATGTATAAGTTTGAAAAATTATTACAGAGAACTAAACAGCAATATTACGAATTGGGTGAAAGAGCTCATAAAGTATTAGTATGGTAGTTAAAAATGGAACAAGCTTCAAGAACAATAAATGCCATTAGGCATACCTCGACGATTATGTATAAACCTCAAGAAATTAATGATGAGTTTCGTATGTTTTATGAGAATTTGTATACCTCTGAAATATTGGACGATGAAGTCAAAATTGAATTTTTTTAAAATCAGGTTTAATTTTACTTTCCTTGAAGGATATGGATATTAAGGATTTAGATGCTTCCCTTACTACTAAAGAATTGATGGAAGCACTTCAGTCTATGCCGAGTAGTGTTAGGTCTGCTTTGTTCATGAATGAGTGAGTCAAACACCAGACTGAGTCGAAATCAAGGTTCTTTGTTCTTTATTGCCGGATTGTAACACTTGCAACTAACAGTGTTAGTTGGAGAAGGCGCATTCTGCCGTTATCAGCAAGTGGTGTTTTTTATATACCTTAGGATACGTACTTAGTAAATTATCATACCATGACATTGTCCAATGAATAAACTGTTGCTATCCTTCTCTGCTAGTTTCCTACACATCAATTTGTCATCCCCACTCTTATCTTGAGAGTACAAGGTCACAACTGCATCTTGTTACGGCCCAGCACTGGGTGACTCCTTCTACATTCCCAGCTCATGATGTTTTTACCTAACAGCAGCAAGTCTTCAGGGGATGATGGATTTACTTCTGAATTTTATCAGGAATTTACTTCCTTCATTGATGGAGCTTCTGGTGAAGACTGGGTCCTTCCCAGATTCTTTTTGTAAAGCAATTATTACTGTTATTCTTAAGAAGGATAGGGACCCCTTAAAGGCAGGATCCTATAGACCTATTTCTTTGTTAAATGTGGTTATAAAATTGTTGCCAAGGTTCTGGATAATAGATTAGCCAAATACTTACCTGATTTGATTCATGTGGATCAGGTGGGTTTTATTAAGAATCGATATTCAGCAGATAATGATGTCAAGTTGATTTCTTAAGTTAATATTTCTTGGGAGCAGTTTGACCAACCAATGGTAATTTCTCTTGTTGCAGAAAAGGCCTTTGATAGAGTAGAATGGAGTTTTTTGTTTAAAGTTTTGGAAAAGTTTAATTTTGGGCATCTTTTTATTGGTTGGATTAAGGCTTTATATAAAAATCCTACTGCTAGGGTGGTGACAAATGGACAGGTGTCTTTAGCTTTTGTGTTATCTAGCTTGACTAGAGAAGGCTGCTCTTTGTCACTAGTTCTATTTGCATTGGTTATTGAACCTTTGGCACAGATGATTAGGCAGGACAATACTATTAAAGGTATTAAGGTGAAAACCGATGAATATAAAATATATTTGTTTGCTGATGACATTTTAATATATTTAACACAGCCTTTGCAATCCTTGGAGAACTTACATAATGACTGGAGCAGTACGGTGAGGTATCGGGATATAAAATTAATTGGGAAAAAAGTGAAATTAAGCCTTTAGCCGAAATGGATTATTCGCTTTGTAGACAGGTTGCGATTTAAATGGTCTAATTGGATTAAATATTTAGGTATTATAATTGATAGTAATTATAATAATTTATTTGAATTAAATTGTCTACCTTTATTGTCTAAAATTAAGTTTGATTTGAATTGGTGGAAAGATTTATCTATAACTTTGATAGGATGGGTTAATTGTATTAAAATTAATATCTTTCCCTGACTTCAATATCTTTTTCAGTATATTCTTTATAGGATTCATCAAAAAAAATTAAAAGATCTGAATACTTTGACGAGAATTTTTTTTGTCTAAAAGCACTGAAATGCTGAAGAAACTCAGCAGGTCCCAAGGCCTCCGTAGGAGGTAAAGATACATAACCGACATTCTGGGCCTGAGCGCTTCTTCAAAGTATCAGTAAAAAGCAGGCGTGCGCCTGAATTAAAGGTCTGGGGAAAAGGGAAGAATAGGCAGGGGGAGGAGTACAAACCAAGAGATAAATTGGAGTGAAATGAATATGTTAAGAGGCTCTGTGAAAGGAGACCAAGGGAAAAGGAAAGAGAAACAGAGCCAAAGGAAAGGAGACAAAGGGAAAGATTTGTGGGGGGGGGTAATGGAACGGAAAAGTTGTTGTTAATGCCGTCTGGTTGGAGAGGGCCCAGATGGAATATGAGGTGTGGTTCCTCCAATTAGCAAGTGTCTCAGTCAGGCACGGTCTCGGTGGTACTACTTTGAGGGAGTTGCTTGACTTTTGTGGGACCTTTCAATTTTGAGGGAAGGTCAGCCCCAGTCAGAATGCTCCGCAGCTGGCAGAGGAGATTGCTCTAGTTGTTTGGCCATCTGGATATGGGAGTCGAACTGATGGTGAAGGAGTGTAGAGCTCGTCGAAAGAACCAAAGACTTGTTGATCCAAACCAAGGCTTTTATTAGCAAAAGACCGGAGCTCTTCACAGGTGGCCGACCAGTCCGGAATGATCCGACCTGGCTAGGGACACAACCCTTTAAGGCCCAAACAATAGGTGTGGCTTAGCTCTCAGCCAATCGCTGTAAGCACAGTCTAGATACAGTAACTATATACACTATGTACATTGGTGATAGATCTGTACTATCACAAGGAGTAAGGCATGCAACATAGAGGCTTGTGGCTGAAGCCTCCAGATGTCCTATTTCTGTGGGTGTTATGACGGCCCAGGCTGAGGTGTTCCAGAATTATCTTTGTCCACTTTACTGATTAGACCCAGGCCCTGAAATCTCCTAAAATAATATTTATGCCCAGTTGTCCCTGGAGAGAAGGAGCAGTGAAGAGCGTTGGTTCATAGCATTCATGAGCACTGCAGGAACTGGAATTGAATCCACGACAGCAAAAACTATTTTATTTTAAATCTTGTAAAATCAGTATTTTCCAAAACAAAAATTCACACACATAACAAAAGGGGTTCATGGGATAAATCTAAAAAAGAACTAGAAAAATATGGGTTGGAGCCAGAACAAATTTACATCGACTGTCCTGTCACACAGTCCTATCATAGGGACAGCAGGGTTAGGCATAGAATGAAAGAAAGAAAATAAAAAGGATGCAATATAATACAAGTTGTACCTCTTTAATCTTGTAAAGTTGGGACCTGGCCATTGCTGGACCACAGAAGATGCCAGAAAACACGGGCATGTGCACGCCTGCTTTTTACTGATACTTTGAAGAAGGGCTCAGGCCCAGAATGTTGGTTATGTATCTTTACCTCCTACGGAGGCTTCAGGACCTGCCGTGTTTCTTCAGCATTTCAGTTCTTTTAGACAAAAAATTTTCTCACCAAAGTATTCAGATCTTTAAATTTTTTTTGATGAATCCTACAAAGAATAGACTGAAAAAGATACTGAATTCAGGGAAAGATATTTATTTTAATACAATTAACCCGTCCTATCAATGTTATAGATAAATCTTTCCACCGATTCAAATAATTGTGGAGGTACCTAAGAGCAGGCACAGACCCCGCAGTAAGTGCCTGCTGCATCCTTCTGGCCGGCTGTTGCTAAGTGTGCCCACCACACCCTTCCAGCTGGCTGACGATAAGTGTGCCCGAAATGTCCTGCCAGCTGGGTGTTGGTAAGTGTGCCCACTGAGCCCTTTCAGCTGACTGTCGGTAAGTGTGCCCGCCACATCCTGCCTGCTGGCTGTCGGTAAGTGCATCCCACACCTCCCACTCGGCGTCAGTGATGGGACGGCGCAGGTTTCTTTCCCACTCTTGACCACAAGAAGAACCTTCCTCCTAATAGAGGAAGATTTATTTCCACACCACTTCCATTTGTTCTGAGGAGGCTGGTGTGGGGAAATGCACCTTCTGTCGCACATTGGGCAGAAGCAGTTTGATGGGATGAGTGTGTGGGAGCTTATGGGGCTCCTTTCACTATTTACACACGACTTGTGATAAATGAAGGCGGGGTCCTCATTACCATCGGGCAGCACGTTTGGCGTAGCACCAGCAATCGGGATCGGGGTTCGAATCCTGTAAAGAGTTTGTACTAATGGCGGCAGATTCAAACAAGCTGGACCACGGGAGTTGCCGGACCACAGAGCACCAGGTAAGAGAGGTACAACCTATAAAACTGTTTCATCAAACAATGCTCAGGAACTGTAGAAGCAAATATTCCTGGCAACACAAACTCTGAATGAACCAGGGTATATGAAGTTGTCTGCTTAAAAGACCACAGCAGATGTTGATCAACTCTTATGGAGCAACAGCGGTGACAGCTTAAAGCGTGCCCCATTAAAAGGCAACAGTGTGAACACAGTTAACAACCAACATTCAAATGCCACACAGTGAACAGAAACACTCGTCATAGCTCACATTAAAGTGGGTGGTTCCAAATTCAACACAATATGCTTGTCCTTAAGTGAATGGTGAGAGATTTTATAAACAAACCTGGATACCGCTCTTGTACAGACATTGACCAAAAAGCAGCTGATAACAACCATCCAACCCCATCCTCCATCTGGGGCTTCCCTCAAAGGTGCTTTAGAATGACGTGCCATTGTTGTTCTTTGTGATTCACACAGGTTGCAGTGGTTCTTTCTGCTGTTCTTCCAAGGTCAGTTCACAAAATCTGACCAAGGGCCTGAACGGATTGCTTGTAAATGATTTTCATTAACCATCTGAAAAAAAAACGAGACATAATGAAAGGTAAGATCAAAGATCGAAGCCACAGGATTCAAAGGTGGTGAATCATTTGCCATTCTAATATGCTGATGTAAATGATTCAACTCCAGAGGGGGAAAAAAAATCAATCAAATAGCAAGGGTGTCTCGGCAATAATATTGGAATTTAAAAACAAATGCTCTAAGAGGTGAGGGGGAAGCCGGAGCATACTGCCTCATTGTGAGGAGAATTCTTGATAACTGACCCAGGGAAACCTTACAGGAGTAAAAGAAAACAAAATGTTGGAGAAGCTCAGTGGATCAAACAATGTCCTTGATGTAGCAAAGGTGCACCTCCTATGGACATGGGAAGGAGCCAGGGGTCGGCCGACTGGTTGGGAGGGATGAGTGCACGAGGGAATCACGGGAGTGAGCAGATCCCACGGAAGGCCGAGAGGGGAGGAGAGGGAAAAGTGTGCCTGGTGATAGGATCCTGTAGTAAGTGCTGGAAGTTCTAGTGGATAATGTGTTGGATGCGGAGACTGGTCGAGTGGTAGGCGAGGATGAAGGGGATTCTATGTTTGTTGCATCTGGGGGCAGAGAGAGCCAGGGCAGAGGAGCAGGAAAAGAAGGAGATGCAGGTGAAGGCTGAGTTGATGGTGGTGGAGGGGAAGCCACGTTTGAGGAAGAAGGCAGACATTTGAAAAGATCTGGACTGGAAGACCTCATCTTGGGAACAGAGACAGCAGAGACAGAGAAATTGAGAGAAGGGGATGCAATCCTTGTAGGAGACAGGATGTTAGGAAATGTAGTCAAGGTAGTTGTGGGAGTAGAGATTACAGAAGTCATTGTTCACAAAATAACTTTGTCTCCTGACCCCATGCTTCTCCCTGTTTTCCTGTCAGATTGTGTTCATGGGACTCCTTCAATCCTGTGTTATATCATTCATGATGTCCTTGACTTGTGAATTTTGATTGGAAAAAGAAGGTTCCACTGCCCTGTAGTGAAACCTTCACTTTTCATGTTAATAAGCTCATGCCGTTTTGATTTAAAATTCCCATTGTGATCAAATTTCCTGATGAGTCTGTACATCTTTCATCCTTCATACTACTTCCCTTATCACACCACATCAGGTTAGTTTGTAATACCTTTATAATTTGTCCTCCTGCTCGGTTTAGATTTCCCATTCCAGAACAGTGCAGGAGGGCTGGAAATGCTACTTTCAATTATGCCTCAAATTTCAGGTTAATATATTTGACTTAAACAGGCTGCAGAGCCAATGGAGAATGCTTAATTTGGTATGGTCTAGGACACAGTGGTGATGTCTGGTTGTTCTTGTACAATCAGATGACAATAAACTTGACTGGACTCGAAGTTCCAATCTAGTATTGCGGGGGACTGTCGGTCAGGAGCAAACACAGAAAACCAGAAGACTGTACAACAGACTTTGTTCGACGCAAACTTCCACAGAACCAGCTGTGAAGAGAGCTGCTGTAAACTCTGAGAATGTCTTTGAAGGGCCAGCTCAGGCTTCTATCCCGGAGGGTGATTGACACCAACCAGGTGGGGCTTGGTCTATTCAGGTCAGCTGATTGACAGCCGGCCAGGTGTCGTCTTGTCCCCAGTGCTCTTCTGCAGATACAGAGGTTGCCCCCTGCAGTAGGCCAGTGCATATAAAAGTCTGGGCTGTTGACTCCCCCTGCTCAATAGTTCAAGAACTATAATTGCATTTTTAGACAATACCAATTGAAAAAAAGTGTATGCCATGGTAACTGTGAACTGATGGAATTGTCAATTTCTGCAATCTTTTTTTTCCCATTTGAATGGTGAGAGCATACATCTTCATGTAATCTGTCCTATCCTGACCACCCCGCGGAGTGGAGGAACAACACCTTATTTTCCGTCTGGGCACCCTCCAGCCAAATGCGATTAACATTGATTTTACTGCCTTCCACTAAACCTGCTTGGCTTCTCTTTCCCCACCCCTTTTCCTGTCTTTCCAGTTCCTTTATCCACCCAGTAATTTCCCCCCCTCCCCCTCAGGTCCCCTCCCTCCTTTCTCCACCTATCTTCTCTTGCCTTTTCCACGCCCCCTCCCCCACTTTTTTGTTTGGATGCTTCTCATACCTTGATGAAGAGCTCAAGCCCAAAATGCTAGTGATGTTTTTTTTTAAAAACTTTTGCTACATAAAGGACGCTGTTTGACCCGCTGAGCTTCTCCAGCATTTTTTATTTCAACCATGGTATCTACAGAATTTTGTGATTTGGGGAGGGGAAAGAAAAGCCAAGCAGGTTTAGTGGAAGGCAGTAAAGTCAATGTTCATCCCATTTGCCAATAGAAGCGGCTGTCTACAAGTGTGAACCCCAACCAACATCTTAAAGTTGTGAAGTGCGCTGAAGTATGAACAATTACTTTCAAAGCAGAGCATAATGGAAGCATTGCAGAATGAAGTTCTGGGATGTTAGAAGGGCTTTTGCTGAAAGGGCCATTCAGAAAGTAGGCTTCAAACTGCACAGGGTTCTCCCAACATAACTATCGCACGTCTCCTCAGATTTTCCTCCAATAGTCAAGGGTTTATGACAAAACTGCAAGTAATCCAGGAGAACGATCAAGAGGGGCGTGAAGTAACAGCTCTTATAAAAAAAAATATTTGAATTATTTCCTTCACTAATAGTAAAACTGTTTTTTTGTGAATGCAGAGATAAACAATCATTGCTTGCCCTGACAAGGCATCTACGTCGTAAGATAAGGCCCTCAGGCCCATGAAAAACTAGAGTTCGTGTTGTAGATACAGTGCATTGCTGAACTTCTAAAAATGAGCTTTCAGAATGCAGAACTTCTATTGGAGGGCTGTTAGGCCAAAATATTATTATGAAATACCTGCTGAGAGCAGCAGCTGCCAGCAACAATTATTAAATGCTAACAAATTAAGGGCTTATGCTAAATGGTGCATCCTTAAATATGAGGTGGGGCACACACAGAGCTCTCTTCCCATGGAGCAGGTACACTTGCTCATAGAACTTACAATAGGGAGTCGTCGTTTAGCCTGCCTAGCCGACACTTTTTAAGACACTTTTTTATTTATATGAACATGTATAACTAAAATGAACTGACGAAATATCTCAACACATCGACAGCTCACGTGAAGTGAGCAGTCCTTTAGGTGGTGGTGAGGAATTCAGAAAGATGCTGGTGAACATGGCTGCAAATTCTCTGCAGAACCTCTGGCAGGTTATCAGCACAAATTGATTTATATTTATTTGAACTTGTAGGAAGTCTCTGCACCTATTTAGCCTTTGTTACAGTAGGTCCTTTTATTGTTAGATCCTTAATCAGTCCAGGTGAACAATTACAACCATTAATTTAAATTTATTTACAAAACAGTAAAAATCGATTCCAGCCACAGAAACCCATGCCACCAGATTACACCTGAATAACTTGCCAATACTGTACGGTGGGAGGAAAATGGAGCACCTGGAGAAAACCCATGGGGGTTACGGGGAGAACATACCAGCTCCTTACAGAGAGTGCTGGATTCGAACCCGGATTGCTGGCGTTGTAATAGCATTGCACTAACCATTTCTATTGCAGTGATTGAAACTCAGCTCTGTAATTAGGAACATATTGTGATAGTATTGAATGCCAGAAAAATGAAAAAAGCATCCAGACAGAATAAACAAGACCTATGGAGACACGAGGAATTAAAAACAATGTCTTTTTTTTCCATCTGTGCTCTTAAGACTGGTCAACCAAACAACCAGAAAAATAGAACTTGTATTTATGTAATGATTACAAAGACATTTGTTGGTCTGGTTAATGTATTATCACAAAAAACATAGGAACTAGACTGCACACAGTAAGATTCAGGAGCTATTTGACTATATAATCTTTTTTGTGATGTTTCATTCGGAATAACTATTAACCAGCAATAACTATTGTTTATTTTCTTCAAGATATTGCTGGACAGCATTGCAGTTTAAAATTTCATTAGAACTCCTTCCATATTACATTGATTTAACCTCAAGTTACTGGTCAGAGACTCAAACCCATGACCTTTAACTCGCAGGCAAGTCCCATGTTACTATCAACTGAGCCAGGGCCAACCTGGATGCACTTGCTCTTTTTATGATGAAACCCCACATTAGAGCTGGCTCAAGTTTAAAAAAAAAGGGGAATTTACCTATAAGAGCTGAGTCAAGACCGGCTTCCAGAGCTGAAGGAGGCGGGCGAGTGGTGCAGTAGCACTGCCCAGCACCGTGACATCTAAATTGCACAACCAGAAGGGAAAGCGGCCTATACTTGAACATGGTGACTGAAGAGCAGGTAAGACCACTAGCGGAGATCTGTACGAGCAGTCTTAGGACTCAGGCAGATCTCCTGCAGAACATAATCGCCTCTATTTACCATATGGGTTGCGGGCTGACGGCGTCATCGAGACATAATTTGCCCTCCCCTTTGGAGCTGCATTCCTTTTGCGGAGGAGGTGGAGGAATTTCGCTCCACCTCTGAGTCCACACCCCACTCCCCCGCCTCAACGCCCGGCGGATGGAAGGTGGAGCGAGTTTGATCAGTTGATCTGTCTTCGGGCTTTTTATGGAGGTAAGCGCAACAATTTAAAGACTGAGAATATCTGTCTTTACAATCACATTTTCCCCCCCCCACAATAAATGGACCTACTGTAACAAAGGCTAAATAGGTGCAGAGACTTCCTACAAGTTCAAATAAATAAGTCAATTTGTGCTGATAACCTGCCAGAGGTTCTGCAGAGAATTTGCAGCCATGTTCACCAGCATCTTTCTGAATTCCTCACCACCACCTAAAGGACTGCTCACTTCACGTGAGTTATCGATGTGTTGAGGTATTTGGTCAGTTCATTTTAGTTATATATGTTCATATAAATAAAAACTGCAGATGCTGAAAATATAAAATAAAAACAAAAATTGCTGGCAGTTCTCAGCCGGTGAGCCTCATATTTTCTGCTCTTAGTCAATTTTCTGATACAACACTTCCCTTACAAAGCTTGCAAACCACTAACTTGCAGAAGCATTCTGTACCAGAATTTAAAAGAACTGAGCACTTGATCAGATTCAACATTAATGAACGGTTTGATTCAAATCTCTTATCCTAAATAATACTGAACATTTTCGACTCAAAATGTCACAAGCTCATAACAATATTTTTAACATTAGAACCTAAAACAGAACAGACCCTTTGCACCATTATATCTGGACTAACATGTTAGCAATCAACTATAGATCTGCCTGCACATGGTCGATATCCCTCTGTTCCCTGCCTGTTCACGTGTCCGTCTAAATGCCTTTTAAACATTGCTATTGTGCTCACTTTGAAGAAAGTGCTCGGTCTGGCAGCACATACACTAAAATTGAAATGATACAGAGAAGATTTGCATGGACCCAGCACAAGAATGACACACAAATCTGTGAAACAGTCCATATTTAAAAAAAAAATCTGCTTCTGAAACATCTCTTGGCAGCACATTACACTCTGTGTAAAAAGCTTTCCTTGCAAATCTCCAGTAAACTTTCTCCCTCTCGCCCAAACCCTCTGCTCTTGAGTATACGGCACTTCCATCAAAATGAACTCTGGCTGGCTGCCTCTCATAATTTTAGAGACATGATCAGGTCTCCCATCAGTGTTCAATGTTACAGAGAAAGCAATCCACTTTTGTCTTACATCTCATCGAAGTCAATACTCTAATCCAGGCAACATCTTGTAGAATCTCTGCGACATCCTCCCTATACATTCTTCCTGTAATGGAATGACTAGAAATATAAACAAAACTCCAAAAGTTCCCAAATAGTTTGATGCAACTGACTTTTTTTTGAGAATTTTATTTATTAATCATGGTAAGTCATGCCATAAAAATACAAATAAAAGAAAAACAAAATGCATACATGATATTTTTGTAAATAATACCCCCTACAACCCCCCCCCCACCCTAACCCACCCTCCTCTAAACTACCCCAAAAACAAAAAAGAAAAGAAAGAAGAGTTCACATAAAACAAAACTCTCAATCAATTATTTGCCATGGTTCGGAGCAACACCATCAATACATGGGAAGAAGATTAATAAATTCAACCCCATATATTCCAAATATGGGCTCCAAGTTTTAACAAAAAAGAATAATTATTCCGTAAATTATATGTCATTTTTTCTAACGAAATGCAAGATCTCATTTCTAAATGCCATTGCTGAATATTCATTTTTCCAAGTAATTTCCAAACATTTTCTAGCCACAGTTAAGGCTAATCTCAAAGAAACAATTTGGAATTTATTTAATTTTAACACCAAACTCAATTTCTTCACATAACCCAATAAAAATACTAAAGGATCAAGTGGAATTTTCAATTTAAAAACAGTTTCTAAGAGTTCCTTAAATCTATCCCAAAAAGATTTCACCATCTCACATAACCAAGTAGAATGTAAAAAAGAAGCTACTTCCTTATGACATCTAAATAAACTTATATTTCCTTAATTTCTCTGGGGTTAAATATGATTGATGAAGAAAATTATAATGAACCAATCGGTATCTTACATTTACAATTTTAGTCATACTATCCTCACATAGATTCATCCAATCACCCTAGGAAATAGATATAGACAAATCTTTTTCCCATTTTAGTCTAGATTTATAATTATCCATCTTAAGCATTTTATTTTGTAATAAAGCAAACATTTCAGATATAAATCCTTTCTTGCCACCATCAGTAAGTAAAATTTCAAATTGAGACTGTCTAGATAACCACAATATACGCCCAAAATTATCCAACAATAAGGCTTTAATTTGATAATAAGAGTATTCAAAGATATTTCATATTTCTCTTTCATTCTTTGAAATGAAATAAAATACCCTGCTTCATAACAAATATTCTACTAATTTAATACCTTTCTGATCCCAGACCTTCAAAAATTGATTATTAATTGTAAAAAGTGAAAGCTTATTTTGAAACAAAGGAGTTTTAACCGAAATCTTGAGTACCTATAATTTCATTTTTTTAACTCCATAATTCCATTAAATGTTTCAACAGGTAAATTATAATTATAATTACTTAATAACTGAAATTTCCATCTATAAGTAAACGGATCCATCCTCTTCTCGCCCATATCAATGATTTATCCACTTCGAACATCCTATTAATAAATTTCAACTGTGCTGATTTATAATAATTTTGAAAATTAGGAAGTTGAAAACTTCCTAATGCATACTTCCAATTTAATTTCTGTAGTGACACCCTTTTTATCTTTCCATAAAAAAACTCCTCATCAAAGTATTTAAGTCTTTAAAAAAAATGTTGAGGAATCTTGCAAGGAATAGATCGAAAAAGATATTGAATTTAAGAAAAGATATTCATTTTAATACAAATAAACACATTCCTATTAATGTTATAGGTAAATACTTACACTGATTCAAATCATATTTAATTTTAGACAGTAAAGGTAGGTAATTCAGTTCATATAAATGATTATAATTACTATCAATCTTAATACTTAACTACTTAATCCAATCCGACCACTTAAATTTCACAATATGCCTACAAAGAGAATAATCCATTTCAGATAAAGGCATAATCTCATTCGTTTCCCAGTTAATTTTATATCCCAATATTTCACCATACTGCTCCAATCTATCGTGCAGACTCCCCAAAGATTTCAAAGGTTATGTTAAATATATCAGAACATCACCTGCAAACAAATTTATTTTATATTCATCACATTGCACCTTCATACCTTTAATGTTACTATCTTGTCTAATCATCTGAGCCAAAGGTTCGATAACCAATGCAGCCTTGCCTAGTCGATCTAGTTAACATAAAAGGTGAAGATACCTGTCCATTTGTCACAGCTCTAGCAGTAGGTCTTCTATATAAAGTCTTAATCCAACCAATAAAAAAAAGACCCAAAATTGAATTTCTCCAAAACTTTAAATTAAAAAAACTCCACTCTACTCTATCAAAGGCCTTCTCTGCGTCGAGAGAAATAAGCATTAGTTGATCCGATTGCTCCCGAGAAGCATTAATTAAAGAAATCACCTTTACAATGTTGTCTGCTGAATATTGATTTTTGATAAAACCTGCTTAGTCTACATGAATGAAATCGAGTAAATATTTAGCTAACCTATTAACTAGAACCTTTGCAATAGGAAATAGGTCTATAAGACCCTGTTTTTAATGGGTCCTTATCCTTCTTAAGAATAACTGTAATAATTGCTTCTATGCATATCCAATTAACACCTTTTGTCCATTGGTTTGTGCTCATGACCCCACTTTTCTTTACTTCTAAACAGCCTTCTAATTCAGGTACCTGCCTACTTTTTACTCATACCTTGAAGAAGTCAGTTATAGATCTTTACCTCCTACCTGCTGAGTTCTTCCAGCAATTTAGTGTTTTTAATACAACCTTTCTACATCCATGACTTTCAACATACAAAATATTTCAATGAGATTGCCTCGTTCTCCTAAATTCCACCGAGTGCAGGTCAAGAGTTGTGAAATGGTCCTCATATGATAACCCTTTAATTCCAGGAATGATCCTTGTGAACTTCCTCATAAGATTTACCAACGCCAGCACAGCATTTCTTAAATGAGGAGCTCAAAGCTCCTCATAATGCTCTAAGAGAGGTATCACCAATGCCTTGTAAAGCCTCAACATCACATC
Source organism: Narcine bancroftii (assembly GCF_036971445.1). NCBI lineage: Eukaryota > Metazoa > Chordata > Chondrichthyes > Torpediniformes > Narcinidae > Narcine > Narcine bancroftii. The sequence goes on along the minus strand of NC_091478.1, from coordinate 34,531,835 downwards.
CTTCCTCTTATATTCTATTCTTCTTGAAATAAATGTCAGCATTTAATTTGTCTTCTTCACTCAGGTTATCCTGCACAAGGGCTCCCAGATCCCTCTGCATCTGGGAATTTTCAATTATTTCCCCCAATTAGAAAATGGTCTGCCTATTAATTTTTCTCTACCAAAGTGCATGACCATACGCTTTCCAACATCATGTTGAATTTTCCCATTCTCCTAATCTGCCCATGTCTTTCTGCAGCCATCCTGGTTTCCTGAACACTACCTTCTCCACCACCAACCTTCCTATCTCCTGCAAACTTGGCCACAAATCATTGATTCCATAATCTAAATCATTAATATACAACATAAAAAAACCAACCCCAACACTAACCCCTGTGGAAGACCACTGGTTGCGAACCAGAATAAGATCCCTGTATTTTGCTTCCTGATAGACTGATCTTCTGATCAGTATCATGAGGGGCCTTGAAAAATGTTGTCCATGTGGACAACATCCACTGCCCCATCATCATCAATCATCTTTGTCATTTCATCAAAAAGATCAATCAAATTGCGAGATAGATCTCCCCTATACAAAGCCGTGCTGACTTTCCCAAACAAACCATGTTTTTCCAAATGCAAGTAAATTCCATCCCTGAGAATGTTCTCCAATAAGTTTCCACCACCTTCCTGGTTTACTCCCTTCGCATCGAAATATAAGGAAATATTTATATTCAGAACTACTGTTACCTTTCAGCTTAATGCATGTTTGCCACCAACAACTTGCATTTACCCAACAACATCTTGTTACTCCAAGGGATCGCGTGGAGGCAAAATGAATGCTAATAAAAGGCTTGACCAAATATTTGGCCAGTTTTGCTTGCTTTAATGAGAGGTACAGAGAGAAAGAGAAAGAGACGATATGAAATATAGAGAAAGAGAGTGAGTGAGAAGAAGAGTGAGGCAAGAAAGTGGAGGGAAAGAGAGAGAGAAAGAGATGGTCCTTGGAAGAGCTTAGATGAGTGAAAATTACAAGCTGTTGGGATACCAAGGTCCCCATGAAACTAAGACAAGAGTTGACCGTGTTTCTATCTGTGTCTCGATGTATGTGTATTGTTTGTCTATATGTGTATTATGTCTACAGGTGTGGACCATGTTTCTATCTGTGAACAGTACTACCAGCAATAACATTAATGAAGCATCAGAATATACGAGCTTCTTTCATTTATGTCCCAGTAGGGACAAATTTAAACCTTGCATAATATTAGCTTCAACAAATAAAACTGCAAATTAACAAGAAAAAACTGAAATTCATGACCAGGTTGGCAGAACTTCAACAAGAAATGGGCTCAAATAAAGAATTCTCAAAATTGCTTTTTTGTATGCCTGGTTTTCACAAAATTTGGGCACTGAGAAACCCAATACGAATAAATTCAATTTAACACCAAGCAAACTTGGTGTACTATGAAAAGCAGACTAAATTGTCGCATCAGCTTTGGAAACTCGAGTACCCAGGAATGCAGAAGGTTGCACAAAGTGGCAAACTTTACCAAGTCCATCATGGTCACTGACCACACCACCCCATGCCCCCTCCATCTATTGAGACATCCAGGTGAGATACTGTCTCAAGAAGGCAGCCAACATAATAAACCATTCCCATTACATTGGTCACAACCTCTTCTCATTGCTTTCTTTAGGCAGAATGTACAGAAGCCTAAGGACTAGTAGGCCTTTGAAAAGGTCCCACGTGGGAGGTTAGTCTGGAAAGTTCAATCATCAGTATGGTGGATCATTTTGGAAGGTCAAACTAAGGTAAGACATATACAATAAATGGAAAGGCACTAAGGAGCGCAGTAGATTAGAGGGATTTGGGAATTCAGATGCATAATTCCATGAAAGTAGAGTCACAATTGAAAAAGGTCGTGAAGAGACGTTCATAAATCAATTGAGTATAGGAGTTGGGATGTTATGGTAAAGTTGTATAAGACATTGGTGTGGCCAAACTTGGAGTGTTGCATGCAATTTGGGTCAGCTAACTTCAGGAAAGGTTTCAATAAGATTGAAAGAGTGGAGAGAAGATTTACTAAAATGTTGCTGGGACTGATGAATTGAGTTACAGAGAAAGGTTAAAAAGATTAAGACTTTATTCCCCTGGAGTGTAGAAGAAAGGGATGATTGGATAGAAGTATAGAAAATTATGATGGATATAGACAGAATAAATGCAAGTAGGCTTTTCCACTGAGGTTAGGTAAGATGCAAACCAGAGAATAAGGGTTAGGGTGAAAGAGGAGAAGTTTAGGGGGAAATTCCTTCACATGGAGAATGGTGGGAGTATGGAACAAGCTGACAGCTGAAGTGGTGAATGTAATTTAAACATGTTAACATTTACGTGGATAGCAGGTATATGGAGTAGGCGGTATGATAGTTCAGTACAAACTAGAAGAACCAAAGGACCTGTTTTCTATGCTGAAGTGTTCTAGGTTTCGAAGGTTCTAACTCCATAACAGTGCCATCATGTGATCATTGCTTGGTGCTAACTAATCTTCCTTTTCATTCCAAGCCTATATTTTGTAATTTTGCTCTTTCCACATCTGTGTGAATATTGAAGATAACCTGTTTGCCTGCTCACAGAAGAACTCTTCTCACTGTTCTATGTATATTGTAGCAAATAAAATCTTCATCTTTTCCTCTCTTCCCTGTCCTTCCTAAACAGTTTACTACCAAAGCAGCCATGTGAAAAATTATGGGATGCATAGACATACATCGCAATTTGAGGATCAACTTTCAATTTTGCTGGTTTTGGCCACAAATGTATGTGGAATAAATAACAAAAGGGAAGCAAAGTGCACACTAATTCTACTCACCCCATAAACCTATTGTGAGTGGGTTACAGAGATTCAATAGCTTTCTCCTTCAGACAACTTGTTTTAGAGTCATTCCTTCAACTCATATTGACATCATAAACAGTGCCATCACCTCTAGCAGGGTTTGCTTTTCTACAAATGCTTTTTTTTCTTTAAACTTAAGCAGAATACTGCAAGTCACAGGAAAGAGCATTTTAACATACCAAAATCTCTTTCATAAAATTTTACAGCACAGAAAATGCTCTTGGAGAAGGCATAAGCATGGAAAGTAGGCCCGGCATTGGGGGTTAGATTGAGAGTTAACCCTTTCAGAACCCTGCTTCCAACGATCTTACACGCAGATCACTAGAGAAGAAAATACATTGCCCGAAGCTGCAACTGAACCAGAGAGAATTGAAGGGCTGCTGGTGGCAAATGAAAAAATGGCTTTAGCCCTCCAATCCAGATTCAGCTTGGGCAGACCGAGATATTGCTGCTTCTGACAAGACTCGAGGAGGGGGAACTGTTCAATTACATCAGCAAGAACTGGGGTGCAAATGTCTCTCTTGTAAAGACCTTCAGCTCAGCAGAGATAAGAGTACCTGATGGTGAAATACAGACCCTTCTACCTGCCCGTGGAATTCTTGGCCATGGTGATAGCCAGTCTATTTTCTGCCTTCGGCAAATGATGGTGAAGCAGTGAAGGAGCTTTATGGTGCCATCTGCGAAGCCTAGATGTCCCACCCTGATGGTGCCATGATTGTAGCTGGCAACTTCAATGATGCCAACCTGAAAACAGTCGGACCACTGTTTCAACAGCATGTAAACTTCACCACCAGAGGAGAGAACACCCCAGATTTGGTGTACACCAACGTCCTTGGTGCGTGCAAGGCTCCCCCTCACCCCCACTTTGGATACTCAGACCATATATCCGTCCTGCCCAGAGACCATTGAAAAAACAAACTAAGCCCGTTCGCAGGAAGATCAAGATGTTGCTAGAGCGCTGGGTGGTGGGGCACAGCAGCACTGCAAGATTGCTTTGAGACTGGACAGTTTCAGGGAGGAGACCACCTCTGATTGTCAAGGAGTACACGAGCTCAGTGACTAGCTGCATCAGCAAGTGCATTGAGAATGTCACCGAGATCACAACCAGGGCTCACCAGAAACCATGGTTGGATGCAGAGGTGCAGACACTTCTCAGTGCTTCAGGGCGGGAGATAAGATAGCATGAAGATCAACCAGGTCCTTCTGTGCAATCCACAAGGATGGGTACGTGCAGATGATCCATAGATAGCTGTGCGACACCGTTGACATGAGGTACATGTGGCAAGGGATCAAGACCATAACAGATCCCAAAGAGTTTAAAGACAGTGTCAGCTGGTTGGGTACTGAAGGACTGCGCAGACCAACTAACAGAGGTCTTTATGATCAACTTCAAAACCTCACTGCAGCAGTGTATCATCCGTGCAGGTTTCAAAGAGGGCAACATTAACAGGCCTCAACGACCTGCCCCGTGGCACTGACTTCCACAACAATAGAAGAAATTGTTCCACTGATGATGCTATAGCCTTGTCCCTCCACTCTGTCCTGACCCACCTGGAGAACGACACCTCATACACCAGGCTGCTGTTCATTGACTTCAGCTCGCCATTTAATACCATCATTGCCCAGAGGCTCGTTGAGAAGCTGTCCTCACTGGGATTCAACACCTGTCTCTGTAACTGGATTCTGGACTTCCAAACAGAAAGACCACAGTCTGACCTTATCAGTAGCAGAACGTTGAGCACAGTCACACAAAACGCTGGTGCACCTCGCGGCTGTGTGCTCAGCCTACACTTGCGCACACAACACAAGATCAAACTCTGACGGTGTCACCAAGTTTGCAGATGACATAACAGTCGTTGGCCTTATCAGCAACAAGGATGAATCTCACTATGGACAATCATTAGAAAATCTCATTATATGGTGCGAGAATAACAACCTGAAGTCCAAGTGCTGAATCTCTCTGGGCGGGTAGAGAGATGTGTTTGTACACACAGTATGCATAAGAGGCTGGTGGTGGATGACCTTCCAATTAAAAAAATGGAAATGTTTCACTGTGAGATAGATGGCCCAGAGTTCTCAGCCAAACATGCTATATTTTGTTTGCCTGAGCTAGTGACAACTTAGTTGAAAAAAAAAGCCAGAGCTTCCAAATGCCCACAGGCTTGTTGTTCTAACACTGCTCCCATATCACTGACAGATGTATCTGTGTAAGGGAGAGCAAAGCGTTGGACTTTTGATGTACAAACATCATGGCATTCACAAGTGCAGTGTCCACATCACTGAAGGGACACACGGCATCATCTCCCAAAGTTAATGGTCTTTTGGACAAGAACTTATCGGATCCTTTTGGTAGTTCAGTAAGGGCTAATAGAGATGCTACAGCATTTGGCAGGAATCGGTGATAAAAAATTCATTTTGCCTAAAAACATCGCAACTGGCCAAACATAACGGGCATGGGAAATTCTGAATCTCTGCACTAGAATCGACAAGAAATTGAACACCGGCGAGAAAGCCTTTGAGGAAAAGATGACGGTCAAAGTGCCCATGGGCAGCAGTTGTCTCTACTGCCCGGCCTGGTTGTTTCCCGGCTGCCATTTGCAGAAGTCGCAAGGTGATTGACATGACCAGGCAGCAGCATCAAATCTCCGATGCTTCCAACAAATATGCCATCCATCACCTCTACCATGTCCTCAACCACCATGATTTCAACCAGGTCGACAGAAGGAATTCCACTGTGTGCCCAAAGCCTGGACCTCCGTAGTCCGTACTGCTATTTTCTGCTTCAACTCTGTTATCTTTGATTGATATGGTGCTAGCTTTGATTGAGAAAGTGCTGGTGCCGGCGCTGGCTTCGATAAGGTGCTGATGCTTCACAAGACGCAGTAAGCAGCTGTTCCAGTTCCATTTGCTCTTGTTGACTAGGGGAAGAAAACGATCCTTCTATCTTCAGAGTCATGGACATAACGAGGTCGGGATGATCCGCCAACTGATCAAGGGTCAACTGATCATTCGAAAGATGCTCACCAAATGCTCTTGAACACGATGAGGTAAACATTGAAGGAACTTCTGTTTCCAAAAATCACCTTCGGCAGGGTCTGTTCCAGCTAGCCTGCGCCACCTCCTCAACATCTGTGATGGTTGCCTATTGCCGAGGCTGTCATCAGCTAGTAATTGATCATTACAAGTCTCCCTAGATGACTGGATACACCACAGAATATAGCCGCCTTAAGCACGTCGTATGAGAGATTACCATCCGGATCCACTAAGACATCCTCCATTTCACAGGCAACCTGCTATGGAAGATGCTCCACAAGTAAACCATACTGTGTCTTATGACTCAGCGCTTTGAAGGCAGAGAAACACACTTCGAGGATCATTAACTATGCTGGTGCATTATTAATAAAAAGTGGGGGGATCCTTAGTTTGACCTCCCTAAATACTAATTTATCCTATCACTCTCCATTTTAAATTACGGCACTGTGAACTCATGGGGTCACCACTTGTAACAGCACTGATTCACCACAGCTTACAAACAAATAAAGAAAACATTCATTTGTTTCTTCAGCACACCATAAAGTCGACTTTCTTTTTATTCTTCACTAGATACAACATTGCATTCTTCAACACCCCAAACACCACCCAACTCTATTCCTCTGACCTTCTCATTGGCTCACTAACACATAGGTGATCCTGACACTCTCACTCTCCCCCTCCTGATGAAGTTAAGCATGAAACCATGACACAGGCAAAGCTACTGGCCACCTTCATGTCAACCTCTATCGAGAGCATCCTGGCCCATGTGGTAGGGTTGCTGTGGAGAATTGGATCAGAGGATAATCCACAAGACCAAAAGAGAGGCAGAGCGGATCACTGAGATTCCTCCTCCCATCCCAATTGGTATGATCATTACCTGAAGAGTGCACGCACAATCATTGAGGATCCCTACTACCCCTCACACAGCATCTTTCTGCGACTTCTATTGGGAAAGAGATACAGGAATATCAGATCCAGGACCACCAGGCTAAGCGCTACTTCCCATGGGCAGTGAGACTGCTGAACGACCAAGTGAAGTGCTCACACTAATCGTCCATGATTCTACTATAGGTTAAACAATATTTATTTACTTTTTTATATATATGTATATTTGTCTTGCATATTTATTGCTTGCCTGTATGTGTCTGGTTGACTGCTTTCATGTTTTGCACAGACGAATGGAGAATGTGTTTTGTCAGGTTATACTTGAGCAATCGGATGATAAATAAATGATTTTTTAATAATTTTTTATTTTTCACACTGTGACAGTGGCATTTTCTCCCTTTTTATCCCCCTACCCTCCCTCCCCCCTTCCCACCCCCCCTCCAAAACCCATAAATATTCAACATATACAATAAAACCATTAAACAATGTCATAAACACAATAAAAAGAAAAATGTGTCATCTACTTTTACACACTGGATCAAGTCGTTTTGTCTTCTTATCATTTTAGGGGGTGGAGGTCTGCGGTAGGCCCTCTCTGTTATGTTCCATGTATGGTTCCCAAATTTGTTCAAATAATGTGACTTTAATTTTTAAATTATATTTTATTTTTTCCAATAGAATACATTTATTCATTTCCATGTACCATTGCTGTCCTCTCAGGCTCTCTTCCATTTTCCAAGTTGACATTATAATTTTTTTGCTACAGCTAAGGCTATCATAATAAATCTTTTTTGCGCTTTATCCAATTCCTTACTTGTTATATTACTTGGAAGAAATCTCTGGATTTTTTGGTATGTAATTTTTTGTGATTTTATTTAATATCTGATTTAGATCTTCCCAAAACATTTTCACTTTCTTACATGCCCAAATTGCATGTACTGTTGTTCCCATTTCTTTCTTACAGAGAAAACATCCATCTGATACTGTTGAATCCCATTCTTTTAACTTTTGAGGCATGTGTTACCTGTGTAACCAATTATACTTGTGTTTATTATATTCTTCATAGTTCCAGAACATAATTTTTCCCATGTTTCATTTTTTTATCTTTATTTTCCAACTTCTGTTTAAGTTTATAGCTTATTTCATCAATTTCCTTATCTTGCAGCTTAATGTACATGTTCGTTATAAATCTTTTAATTATCATTATGTCTGTAATAACATATTCAAAGCTGCTTCCTTCTGGTAACCTCAGTCTGCTTCCCAATTTATCCTTTAAGTAGGCTTTCAGTTGATGATATGCAAACATTGTACCACGAGTTATTCCATATTTGTACTTCAACTGTTCAAATGTTAATAAATTATTTCCCAAAAAAACAAATTTCTATTCTTTTGATTCCTTTTCTCTCCCATTCTCTAAAAGAAAGGTTGTCTATTGTAAAAGGGATTAGTGGATTTTACATCAATAACAATTTTGGTATTTGGTCATTCATTTTTTTTTCCTTTCTAAGTGGATCTTCTTCCATATATTAAGAAAATGATGCAATACTGGTGAGCTTTTATATTGCACCAGATTTTCATCCCACTTATAAAGTATATGTTCTGGTACCTTCTCCCCTATTTATCTAGTTCTATCTTAGTCCAATCTGGTTTTTCCCTTGTCAGGTAAAAATCTGATAAATACCTTAATTGTGCTGCTCTATAATAATTTTTAAAGTTTGGTAACTGCAAACCACCTTGGTTGTACCTTTCTGTTAATTTATGTAATGCTATCTTCGGTTTCCCCCTTTTCCACAAGAATTTCCTTATTATTCTCTTTAGTTCATTAAAGAATTTCTCTGTTAAGGGAATTGGCAATTATTGAAATAAGTATTGTATCCTTGCAAAGAAATTCATTTTAATGCAATTTACCTTCCCTATCAACGTTAGCAGTAATTCTTTCCAATGTTCTAAGTCTTCCTGCAATTTCTTTATTAGTGGCTGATAATTTAGTTTGTACAGGTGGCTTAAGTTATTATCTAACCTAATACCTAGGTATCGGATTGCTTGTGTTTGCCAGTTAAATGGTGATTCTTTTTTAAATTCTGTATAATCTGCATTACTCATTGGCATCACTTCACTTTTATTTGTGTTGATCTTGTACCCCGATATTTCTCCATACTCCTTCAATTTCTTATGTAATTCTTTTATTGATATTTCTGATTCTGTTAAGTATACTATGATGTCATCTGCAAATAAACTGATTTTATACTCCTTTATTTTTATCCCTTTTATTTTATTTTCTGTTCTTATCAGTTCTGCCAATGGTTCTATTGCTAAAGCAAACAATGGACATCCCTGTCTAGTTGACCTACTTAATTTGAATTGGTTCGATACATATCCATTTACTGTTACTTTCGCCGATGTTCCATTATATAATGGTTTAATCCAATTAATAGATTGAACCTCTGTAATACTTTAAATAAATAATTCCATTCTACTCTGTCAAAGGCTTTTTCTGCATCTAAAGCAACAGCCACTGTTGGCTTCCTATTTCTTTGAACTGCATGAATTAGATTAATAAGTTTACAGACATTATCCACTGTTCGTCTTTTCTTAATAAATCCAGTTTGATCTTGTTTTACTAGTTTTGGTACACAATCGGCCAAACTGTATGCTAATAATTTCACTATTATCTTATAATCTGAATTAAGTAAGGATATTGGTCTATATGATGCTGGTGTTAGTGGATCCTTCCCCGTCTTTGGTATTACTGTAATTATTGCTGTCTTACATGAACCTGGCAAGTTTTGTGTTTCTTCTATCTGGTTCATTACTTCTAGGAGAGGAGGAATTAATAATTCTTTAAATGTTTTATAGAATTTTATTGGGAATCCATCCTCTCCAGGCATTTTATTGTTCGGCAGCTTTTTTCATGTATCCTGTACTTCCTCTATTTCAAATGGTTTTATCAGTTTGTTTTGTCCCTTGCAATTTCGGCAGTTCAATTTTAGCTAAAAACTGTTCTATTTTATCATCTTTCCCCTCGTTCTCAGTTCGGTATAATTGTTCATAAAATTCCTTAAAGTTCTCATTAATCTCTATTGGATTATATGTAATTTGTTTGTCCTTTTTCCTTGATGCCAATACAGTTCTTTTAGCTTGTTCTGTTTTAAGTTGCCAAGCTAATATTTTATGTGTTTTTTCTCCCAGTTCGTAATATTTTTGCTTTATTTTCATTATGTTCTTCTCCATCTTGTATGTATGTAATGTTTTGTATTTTTTTTATCCTCCAATTCTCTCCTTTTTGTTATATCATCCCTTGTTGCTAGTGCTTTTTCTGTACTTACTATCTCCCTTTCCAACTACTCTATTTCCCGATTGTAGTCTTTTTTAATCTTAGTTACATAACTTATTATCTGCCTTCTAATGAAGGCTTTCATTGCATCCTATAATATAAATTTGTCTTTCACTGATTCCATATTTATTTCAAAATATGTTTTAATTTGGCGTTCAATAAACTCTCTAAATTCCTGCCTTTTAAGCAGCATGGAGTTTAACCTCCATCTATATGTTCTTGGTGGGGTGTCCTCCAGTTCTATTGCTAATAACAGGGATGAATGATCAGATAGCAATCTAGCTTTATATTCAGTTTTCCTAACTCTCCCTTGAATATGGGCTGACAACAAAAACATATCAATCCTTGAGTATGTTTTATGCCTACTTGGATAATATGAGTATTCCTTCTCTCTTGGGTGCTACCTCCTCCATATATCCAAAAGTTTCACTTCCTGCATTGATTTAACCATAAATTTCACCACTTTATTCTTTTTACTTGTCTTTTGTCCAGTTTTATCCAACATTGGATCAAAATTAAGGTTAAAATCCTCTCCTATCAATATATTTCCTTGTGTGTCTGCAATCTTCAGAAAAATATCCTCATAAACTTTTGATCTTCCTCATTAGGTGCATATACATTGAGCAAATTCCAAAATTCTGAATATATCTGACACTTTATCATTACATACCTCCCTGCTGGATCTATTATTTCCTCCTCTATTTTGATTGGTAGATTTTGATTAATTAATATAGCTACACCTCCAGCCTTTGAATTATAGGATGCTGCTGCTTCGTGTCCTACCCAGTCTCTCTTTAATTTGTTATGTTCCACTTCAGTTAGATGCATTTCCTGCACAAATGCTATTTCTATGTTTTTCTTCTTCAGTAAATTTTATAGCCTCTTCCTTTTAATTTAGTTATGTATTCCATTAATTTTTATAGTCATATAGTTCAACATGGCCATTTCATACTTTGTTTACACCTCATTTCTGCTTCCTCACCACCACCATCCCTCTTTTCCCCATTTTCATCTGTTTTCCATTTTTAAACGCAATGTATGACAACACATTTAAAACATAAAATACTCCAACAACTCCCACATCCAATATTACCTTAACCCCAAATCCCCCCCCACCCCCGAGTTGTTGGGCAACCACAACTCCCCTTTCCATTTGGATTGCGATCCTGCTCGCAAGCATCAACTGATTTCGCAGTGACGATTATTCTCTCCCACCCAACCCCCCCCAGCAAACACTTTTTTTTTTAAAACACGTATAACAAAGTTCTCCCTTTTCTCCCCCTTCCTTCCTTCCCTTCTCTTTCCCTTCTTTAGTTCTTTACATATACATTGTTTTTACATCGTTATGTATACTTTATCGCTGTTCTTCTTTCTTATTACATCTCTTCATCTCTCGTTCTGTCTTTCAAACTTTCTGCAAATTCTTGTGCTTCCTCCGGATCTGAGAACAGTCTGTTTTGCTCCCCGGGGATAAATATTTTAAGCACAGCTGGATGTCTTAACATGAATTTATAATCATTTTTCCATAGGATCAATTTTGCTGTATTAAACTCCTTCCTCTTCTTTAAGAATTCAAAACTTATGCCTGGGTAAAAAAATATTTTTTGACCCTTGTATTCCAATGGTTTATTGTCTTCTCTAATTTTATTACTTGCCTGCTCCAGTATATTTTCTCTTGTCGTATATCTCAAAAAATTTTACTAACATGGATCTTGGTTTTTGATGTGTCTGCGGTTTCGGAGCTAGTGTTCTGTGAGCCCTTTCTATTTCCATTTCTTCCTGCATTTCTGTCATTCCCAGGACCTTTGGGATCCATTCTTTTATAAATTCCTTCATATCTGTGCCTTCTTCATCTTCCTTTAGGCCCACTATTTTTATGTTGTTTTGCCTACTATAATTTTCCAACATATCGGTTTTCTGAGATAATAACTCTTGTGTCTCTTTAATTTTTTTTATCACTTTCTTCATAAGTCGTTTTCTTCCATTTCTACAGCCGTTTCTCGTTCTTCCACATTTTCTACTCTTTTCCCTATTTCTGTCATGACTAGTTCTAATCTTTGCATTTTATCTTCTGTTCTTTTCATTTTTCTTTTAATTGCACTAAATTCTAAGGACAACCATTCTTTTAATGCTCTCATTTGTTCTTCAAAAAAAGCTTTCATCTATATTCTGTATATCTGTTTTACTTTCTATTTCTCTGTGAAGATCTTGGTCATCTTCTTCCTCTTCTTCTGTGTCTGTACTGTGTTTGTCTTCTTTTATTTGTATCTGTGTCTTCTGATTTTTCTGATGAGTTGCTTGTCTCACTTTGTCGGGTCTCTTCTTGCTTGGCCTCTTGCTATTGGTCCTCTCCTTCTGAGCTGCTCATCTGTCGAGCCTCCTGCTGGATGATAAATAAACTTGAACCTGATTTGTCTCTTTCCCATACATCAAGTTCTGACAGAGGTTTAAAATTAGTCCCACACCCTAACCCAAAACATCCAATTCTCTTTGCTACTGGCACATTCTCATTATTTAGCCCAAACTATTATGTGGTATATTCCAGGTCACAATCTAGTTTAGAAAGGAAATGTTAAGTTTTGACAATAATTTTAAGCCCATAAACTCTGGTTCCTAAGCCTCCTGTCAATTAATTTCCTTCTTGATCAAAGTCCTTCATAATTCTGAACACACCTGGAAGGGGAAGAGGTGGAGAGACAAGTAAGAGGGAAAGATAAAAGAAATTCGTCCCTTCCCAGTGGTCTCTTCCTCTACTGTCTCTCCAATTCTCTGCCATGAGTCCAATTCCTCTGCCCCTCCCCAGATTCTTTTCCTCTTTTTATACATCACAAGACCAGAGGACAAATGTGCAAAGTTAAGGGAGGGAAGTTCAGGGGAGACATCAGGGGTACGTTTGTGTTTTTTTTAATACACACAGAATGTGGGTGCCTGGAACGCCTTGTCGGGAATGGTGGCAGAGGCCGAAACACTGGGGGCATTTTAGAGACTATTTCCTGCCTTTGAAATCCATGCCGCCCAATTGCACCCAATTAACTGACTAACCCCATGCATGTTTGGGAGGAAACCCGAGCACCCAGAGTAAAACTAACACAAGTCACAGGGAGCATGTCCAAACTCCTCACAGACAGCACCGGATTTGAATCCGGTTCGCTGGTGCTCTAATAGCAGTGTGCTATGCTGCCCAATTGAATAAAGAGCATGTGAGCTATGACATATTTTACTCACCAAATTACTTCCCAATAGCGTATGCTTCGCCAATTCCACCAAATCCACAACCAACACACTGGAGGAAGGTTGTAAGTAAGGTAGAGACAGTGCAGAAAAGATTCTCAGGAATGTTGCCTGGTCTGACAGATTAGGGTTGTGGGACAGTTTCCCTGAAACAAACAAAACTATTATCTGATTGCTCAAGTACAACCTGACAAAACTGGGTTTTCCAATTCTTGGTGTAAAGCACACAGACACACAGCCAGACCATCAAACATAGCCAGGACAAGTATTGATATCATCCAAATAAATGTAAATTGTTTCATGAATATGAGATCTCGGATGGTCAGTGTGAGCGGTTCCTTTGGTCGTTCAGCATTCTCTCTGCCAGTGGGAAGAAGCCATTTCTCAGCCTGGTGGTGCTGGCTCTGATCCTCTGTATCCCTCCCCTGATGGGAGTAATGGGAGGATGTGGTGTGTGGGTGGCAGGGGTCCATAATGATTTTTCGCACCTGCTTTAGATTTGTTGGGGGTGGGGGGAGGATGGAGACACTCTTATGGCCTGTGGATTGACCTCCGATCCATTTCTCTGCAGTAATGTGATGCAGCCAGCCAGGACGCTCTCGTTAGAGCTCGTGTAGCAGGTTGACATGATGGTGGCCAGTAGCCTTTCCTGCTTCAGTCTTCTCAGGAAGTGCAGTGGCTTTTCAGCCTTCCTGATGAGTGAGGAGATGTTGAGTGTCCACAATAGGTCATTAGTTAAGTGAACGCCAAGGAACTTGGTGCTCTCCACTTTCTCCACTACAGAGTTATTGATGTGTAGTGGAAGGTGGTCATTCCTGGTCCTCCTGAAGTTGACGATTATCTCCTTCATCAAGGGTGACCATATAGAGCTTTATAAAATCAAAAGAGACATAAGTAAACAAAGACTTTACCCCAGGATTGGAGAATCTACAACGAGATCGTATAGATTCATAGAACACTACAGCACAGAAACAGCCCCTTTGGCCCTTCTAGTCTGTGGTGAACTTTTTTTTGCCTCGTCCCACTGACCTGTGCCCAGTCCATAGCCCCTCTGTGCCTCTCCCATCCATTTACCAGTCCAAATTCTCCTTAAATGTTAAAATTAAGCCTGCACTTTCAGTGTGATGAAGTTTCCCCTAAACATTTTCCCTTTCAATCTTAACCCACGTCCTCTGCTTTGTACCATACCTACCCTCAGTGGAAAAGGCCTACCTACATTTACTCTGTCTATCCCCCTCATAATTTTAAATACCTCGACCAAATCTTCACTCGTTATTCTATGCTCCAGGGAATAAAGCCCTAGCATGTTTAACCTTTCCTTGTAACTCATTTCTTGAAGTCCGGGCAACATCCTAGTAAATCTTCTCTGCACTCTTTCTATCTTATTGATACCTTTTCTGTAGTTAGATAACCAGAACTGCATATAATACTCCAAATTTAGCCTCACCAATTTCTTACACAACTTTACTGTAAGAGAGAGCAATAATTTTAAAGGGAACCTGAGGGGTACATTTTTAAACAGAGATTCTGCATATGGAACAAACTGCCAGGGAAGGTGATGGAGACAGGTTCAATTGCAATATTGAATAGAAATTTGAACAGGTACATGAATAGAAATGGTTTAAAGGTTTAAGGGCCAAACACAGACAAATGGGATTACTGTATAGAGACATCTTGGTTGGCATGGATGTTGTGGTGAAGGGCTAGCTTCCTCAGTGTATTGCTCAATTAAACTATGAATGGGGGTGTTTTGTTATTTTACCATCACACCCACATTGGAAGCTAAGTTATTGGGTATATTTAAAGTGGAGGTTGATATATTCTTGATTAATAAGTGTGCCAAAAGCTTTGGGGAGAAGGCAGGAGAATACATCAACCATGACTCAAAGGGCAGAACAGACTTGATGGGCCAAATGGCCTGATTCTGCTTCAACGTTTGATAGTCTTGTGCACATGAAGGACACTCAGTGTCTCTGAAGAGACTCTTTGTTGCTTCTTTCTTCCTATTGTTAGGGGCTCCTGATAATGCTCATGCGACTCTTTGCCTTATACCAGACAAAAGTTGAAGTACATTGTGTGTATGACAGGGTAGTGGTTAGCACATTGCCATTACAGTGCCAATGACCTGGGTTCAAATCCACCACAGTGTGTAAGTTTTTATGCTCTCCCTGTCTCTGTGGGATTTCCTCTGGGTATGCTGATTTCCACCTACCCTTCCAAACGTCCAGGGAGTGTAAGTTAATAGGGGTGACATGGACTCATGGGCCAGAGAGGCCTATAACCATGCTGTACGTCATTTTGATTGCATGACTTATTCTCCAATGTTTTCACTGCCTGGCCAGAATGAGTACTGTTTTGTATATAAAAAGTCACAGAAAAATGGGAACTCTTACTGCTTTATCACCATAGATAGAGGGAACTCCGTGCGGAAGAGGAAATTCTCCCTGATCAGTGGCGCAGAAGGATAAATGGTGCAATTACATTGGCACTTTGCATCAAATTCTATCAGATGCCAGTCCAGAAATCACAATAGAGCATAAAATGAAGACTCTAGACACTTATAGGATTGAATGGGCACCTCTCTCTGTGTCAAGTTTAGTTAATTAGAGAGGTAAGAAATATCTAAATATAAACTTTGCTCAGCACAGCCTTTTTGTGGTATCAGAGCTTCACCAATGAGAGAACATTTCCCTTCTGAATCTGCCTAGCCATCCTGTACACCTACCACTGGACCCTGCCCTACTGGCTTTTTCAACTCTATCCTCACCCAGTTACACCTCCATATTTTTATGTTCTCACCCTCATATATTCCATTCCCCTCACCCTAACTTCAGGTTCAGTTCTCACAACTTCAATCCTCCCTCTGCATGCTCCCTCCCTTTAGATGGTCTCGCTCTCTTCCCAGTTGCTCACAACTGTCACATCAAAAACCTCCACTTAGCTAAAGTAACAAAAACACAATGTCTTACCAGCTCTGACATTGCAGCTATCAAGTGACACAAACAACTTTGCCTGTACAAACATGCACAATGGCTTGAGCTTCATGCACTTAATGTTAGAGGATGGCCTAGAAAAACTTGGGAAAATTTACTGCATGGTGCTTGCTGACATTTTAGAAGGTCCCCTAGCTGTGACCTGCTGAAACATCCCAGTGCCTCCCATCATGTCAAAACAGAACAGGTTATTTAGTCATTCAAGTTATGTGGAATCATGCAGAATTTAAGAAAAACAGGTTCCTTGTATTATTATGCCTGACATTGAATAACATCAAAACCAATTAATTGAGAATTATATAAATACTATCCAACTTGTGCATTAAATTTTCCACTCACTCTGACCACAATATACTAAAAACTATATATTGAATATATATGTTGATGAAATCATTTTCATTATAACTTTGACCATATTACAAAGAAATGGGCCCTAATATATCTTCCTTCATGGAATTTGAGGGATACCAATTGCAGTCTTGCCCCCGAGTTCACCTCAGGCACCCCTGAACCAGCGTTGTTATGCATTTTCTCCTCCATGGACTTAGCAGCCAGTGGCCATCTCCTAGGGTGGTCGCTTAACAGAGAGCTGGCTCGGACCGAGGTGCCTTAAAGGACCAAAGGTTTAAAGCATTGAGATATGGATGGTCACTTAATGGAGGGCTGTGCCTGGACTAATTGGGGGTAGTTGGGATGCTAGGGAAAGCAGACTTGCATTGGGGCTGCCATGTAGCACCAAGTTTTGTATAACTACCAACAGTCCGACCAGCACTGGTGAGCAGACTTGATATAATTTCTCAGATTACATCTCAAAAAGAACAATGCACAGTGGATGGTGCCATTTGACCCTTTGTCCAAAAGGAAAGTGTAAGAGGTTCACACAAGGAGTGTGATCAATCATACTGCGATAATACAAACTTTTCTTCTCACAGTCCCTTGGGGTCATTGATGACTTGATTCCATTCTGGATCCATGGATTGTGAGATGACTGACAGGGTCAATGTAGGACCTGCAGCCTTTGCCACCAATAAAGCACTCTGCTGAGGTAGGTGGGTAGGTAAACTTGTAGGAGGTGTGCGCCTTACATCACTTGCAATTTGTCGCTATATAATCCTGACTCATGAAATTCAGATTCTCTCTGAATTTTCGCTGTTTCTCCACTTTTAGTCACGGGCCCTGGGAATTCTGAGGAGTTAATGGAGATATTGCACTTTTCAAAACGTTTTTGAGAATATCCTTCAATCTTGCTCCTCTGTCCATTTGGGAAGCTCTTCTCATGACAGAGCTCAAGAATCTGGAGTATCAGGTGTGCAAATAACATGACTTGCCCAGCAAAGCCAACTGGGTGTAATTGAGGCCTTGCTGCTGGGCATGTTGCCCTGTCAAAGGAAGTTTAACTGAAATAAATAATGCAAATGTGGTTAAATCACAAGACCAATATCTTTCAAGGACTCTGCTCAGAGCTGTAGTCCCAAATGAATTATTGATTCCAAATTCATTTTTAGTTTTAAATTTATTTGACTACTGTAGGGATCAAAATAGCATGTTTAGCCTGCAGATGTGCACACGGTGGCAACTAATCTGATCATTGTGAAGTGTGTGTGTGTGTGTGTGTGTGTGAGAGATGGGAAAACTGATCTAAAATTATGAACATGAAGGAAACTAAAATTCATACATCAGTTAATGGCTGTAACCAGTACAAACAGGATGAGCTTGGGGATTAGGATCCAGGAAAGCAGAGTCAGCGTGATTAACATAAGAATCTTCTAGTCTTTGTGACAAGAGCAACCATAAGACTAAGATAAGGAGTGGTAAGGAACAATAGAATGTAGGAAGTTGAGGTAGTCTGGATCAGATAAGGGTCTCCTAGCCCTGGACAGAAGTACCAAGTCCTACATATCTAATTAGCTAACCTTACACAGATTTATACATATTAAATTAGCCAACCCTAGACAGGATGAGCCAACTCTACATACCAAGAGACTGTAGCCCCGAGAATCAGGAAGGTGTGAATAAGGACAATGATGGGACACCGACAGGATACCCCCTGGTCCTCCAAGTATACCGAAATTGCACGTAGGCAGGAAGGATTGCCTAATGCCAAACCTCTCCAGCAGGAGGCAGAAGAATGTAAGGGGGAGGGTATTCCTATACTGAAATCAACTGTATAAAAGTTGGGTGAGCCCCAGTGTATGTGTGTATTCCCAGGGTAAGGGGAAGCACCCAACTTTGCATTGTTGTAAAATAAATGTTCTTTGTTCTCAATTTTTGTCTGGAGCGAAATCTGTGAAGGTACTTCTGTTTCTAACATGTGTGTGAGAGATTCAGTGATGAACCTTCAACAACTCTCAGCATTTGACAAATACAATTACCATCATCTGATCACACTCTCCAAGATCAGATGGCTCTTGTCCATTCTCGCAATCGTAACCAAGAAGTCATACTTAACATTTACTTTATGTTCCTATTGTAATTCTTCTTTGGCTTGGCTTCGCGGACGAAGATTTATGGAGGGGGTAAAAAGTCCACGTCAGCTGCAGGCTCGTTTGTGGCTGACAAGTCCGATGCGGGACAGGCAGACACGATTGCAGCGGTTGCAAGGGAAAATTGGTTGGTTGGGGTTGGGTGTTGGGTTTTTCCTCCTTTGCCTTTTGTCAGTGAGGTGGGCTCTGCGGTCTTCTTCAAAGGAGGTTGCTGCCCGCCAAACTGTGAGGCGCCAAGATGCACGGTTTGAGGCGTTATCAGCCCACTGGCGGTGGTCAATGTGGCAGGCACCAAGAGATTTCTTTAGGCAGTCCTTGTACCTTTTCTTTGGTGCACCTCTGTCACGGTGGCCAGTGGAGAGCTCGCCATATAACACGATCTTGGGAAGGCGATGGTCCTCCATTCTGGAGACGTGACCCACCCAGCGCAGCTGGATCTTCAGCAGCGTGGACTCGATGCTGTCGACCTCTACCATCTCGAGTACTTCGACGTTAGGGATGAAAGCGCTCCAATGGATGTTGAGGATGGAGCGGAGACAACGCTGGTGGAAGCGTTCTAGGAGCCGTAGGTGGTGCCGGTAGAGGACCCATGATTCGGAGCCGAACAGGAGTGTGGGTATGACAACGGCTCTGTATACACTTATCTTTGTGAGGTTTTTCCTCACAATAGGAAAAACCTCCTATTGTAATAGATACACTGTAATGGACTAAATCTTGCAGATTATTTACAATGAAGAAAACACAATACAGCATCTCATCAATTTCACTTATTAACAGGCTCAAATTTTAATTGATAGACTGCAACATATCAGCCACTTGTTTTTTTCTTTTAAATTTTAGACATACAGTACGGTAAGGGGCCATTTTGGTCAATTACCCTACATTTTGAATGGTGGAAGGAAGCCAGAGCACCTGGGGAAAACCCACACAGAGATGGGGAGAACGTACAAACTCCTTACGGACAGCGTGGGATTTGAGCCCTGATCCCGATTGCTGGTACTGTTACACCTTTGCGCTAACTGCTATACTAAGCATGCCACACCAATCTCTCCTCCACTTTCTCCCCAATGCCAAACAAGTTCGGCCACACCAATCTCTCCTCCACTTTCTCCCCAATCCCAAACAAGTTCGGTTTCCATATAAACCATATAACAGTTTACAACGCAGAAACAGGCCATATCGGCCCTTCGAGTCTGCGCCGGATCACTTGAACAACCATTTCAAAGCCTTTTTTTACTCTGGCACTCATTTCACATTGGACCATCTTGAAATGATAAATGTCTTCTAACTTTGCCTATAACAGTTCATGTTACTTTGCCTTCCTTTTATTAGTTCCTTGTTTGCTTTCTACTCTATTTTACCCTATTATTCATTATCGTCATTATTACTTCCATGTGTCAGTGTTCGATCCAATAGATGATCAAAGGTTTAAAATTCGGGACTGAAGCATCATCTCTGTACTTTCTCTTGCTGCATTCATCCTCTGTCCACTGTCAACAAACTCAAGCCAACTCCCTCGAGCTGAAGAATTTGGACAATCTCTGTCACCTCCCTTCTCTCACTGACACAAATTTCATAAACTTTTATAAACGGATAGAGAATAAATGAGCGTGTACCTGCTTTTTTCTTCAATCTTAACAAAGCCCACCAACAGTGAAAAATTCCTTCCTTCCATCCACACAATTGCCCTTCTGCTTACTTGCTAAAAGCTCAACAGGATCCTTTTTATTGGAGAAATCAGTTTTCCCAGATTCCTGAGTCGGGGTTCAGTCCAAAATTTTATCTGCCTTTTGCTCCTTTAATGAACCTATTGAGTTTCTCTTGCACTTCTGTGTATGGTACTTGAACTCAGCATCTACAGATTTTCCTTTTTTCTCTTTTGTCCTGAATTTTGCATTTCTATGCCAAAAATGCCTATTTTTCACCCATGCGCGCACACACCTCTGCTCTCTCTCAATTATTAATTTCTCTAGGTAGGTTCGTCCCCAGCAGTGGTAGAACACAGGAGTTTGCACTCTACAAGTTGCTCCCAGAGACGGGATGTGTAATGAGACAAACACTGATCACTTCTTAGTGAAAGATGCACTTAGATCTGCCTAAAACTTGTTGGTCTTCCCAGTTCGAATGCTATCGACTGGCATCTGCCAAGAGGCGAGTATAGATACTGAGGAATGCACTAAAGGTGTAGTCACCTTAAACATTCTGTGGGGAAGGAATGCAGCCTAGGGTCCAGCCACCATAGGACAGTCAGGGTCTGGGCCCTGAATAACAGCCTTTCAAAACACATCAATAATGAAACGTTTGGGTACGAACATGAGTGATGTTGATATATTGTAAGTGAACAAAATCAAGTTAAACAAGAAAGTCTGCAGATGCTGGGGTTGAGTTCAATACAACGTAAACAGTAAATACAATCCTTATCCTCTTGCAGAAGCAATTTTATTCAATACACAAATGTGCTGGAGAAACTCAGCATCTCATGCAGAAATGCATAGAAAATAAAGGGTTATTTCAGGGAGAAGAAAAAAATAGGCAGGTGTCTGTATAAAAAGGGGAGGGAGGAGGAAGATCACAAACTAGAAGGTGAGACGTAATAGGAGGGAAGGGAGAAGGATGGTGACCATTGACTTCCAATGGATGCTGTTGACCTGTTGAGTTTCTCCAGCACATTTGTGTATTGAATAAAATCGCTTCTGCGAAAGAGGATAATGATTGTATTTTATGAATAAAGTTTACTTTGCAGGAACAGATCCATTTCTCGCAAATTCTTCTCAAAATAGACTTTGTTTTTGCAGGTTGCCAAGTGCTGCATAAAATGGTGTATTCATTCTGGTCTAAGACAGAAGGAGCAGCGGATGAAGGGCTCAAGGTGCATTTTCACCTCTGCTACAGAAAAGACACGGAGTTTCTCCAGTTTGTTTCAATGCAACATGATAAGTTACTTTGGCAACATTCAGGCCCCTCTACATTATCTGGGACGTTGACCAGGAGGTGCTAATGGGAGCTCGCACAATGTATTGAGTCCCAATGACGAAATCCAGTGAAATGACCCCAAAGCTCCCCTGGGCTACCCCATTCTACCCTTGGAACTTCCGCGATTTCCCTCCTCAGCTCTGGCGACACCGAGTCATTCTCGTCCCAACGTCCGATGGAGCGGTCCGACTCCCCCAACCCCTCCCCAAGTTCGATCCCGCCTCGGGGAATTCCGCAAAATACGACCACAGGCGAAACCTCAGACTTGGGCAAGGTTCAACTCTTACCTGCGAGGAATCACGATCGAAACCAAATTTGTTTGAAAAACTCTGCGAGAGAGAAGCAAAAGTTGGGCGCCCCACCTCCTCGCCAGCCGCGCTGACAGAAAGGGACCTCCCATCGCCTGGGAGGAAGCATTTGGCTTTCGCGAAGAAGAAAGTTGGCGTTGAGAAAAAGTTCTGACCCGGAGCACATGCCGCCCGAACCCACCTCCCCCAAGCGCAGGAGCCGGCGCCCTGCTGTTTAAAGCCCCGAGGTGCCGCGTATCGGTGCCAGGGCATCGACTCCAGAGCACACACACACACCGCTTACGGCAGAAAGTCGCCCCTTCTCAAAAGACATAACGCCAATAAATAATTAATCCACTAATTATTGGTGCTGGAGTTCTGAACAGCATCTCCAGCCCCCGTCTTTGTTGATCGCCCCGCGGTTCCGTGCAACTCCCAACTTCCCTTGGCCGGCTGCAACGTCTCTTCACTCTGTGCCCTCAATGGCAGAGAACGTCAAAGCAAGTTTCTATTTCCCCGGACCCACCTCCAAACGGGAAGGGATCAGTTGCATTTGCAAAGCGGGAAGTTGACAACGGAGGGAGTTGCTCTTGGTGCGGGAAATGCCCAAGGGGTTGAACAGGATTTGGGTTGGTGGAAGAGACCTCCTGCTTTCTGTCCACTTAAGGTCCAACTCGCATGATCATTCAATGACACCATGGCTGGTCCTGCCCTCACGTCTTCCAGGTGGAGAATTCCAATTATTTACTATCCTCGTGGAAATGTCTCCCCAACTTGGGACACCACACCCCCTCATTGGAGACTGACCAGCCTGGTCTCCCTACGTTTCCCCGTGATAGACTTAAGAAAGGACCAATGTTCTTTAATCTCCCTACTCGGGGCAAATTTCAAATCAGCAATTTATCTATAGATAAATGTTTTTAAGGTACTCAACTGGGCATTCAACATGGCCAAGAGAAAATGCAAGTTTCTCAGATAAGATCTTGGGAGACAATAACAAACATGACATAATCATACGCGGCCAAGGTTGGGCTTTGAAAATCAAGCAGTTTTAATCAAAAAGCTAACAACTGAAGATAGTTTTTTTTTGCAGCAGGTTTTAAAATGGTTAGTTTGGTCTTCACTGTATTTATCTTCCAGGAGAATAAGGTACCAAGACTTTTGTCTGATGGTTATTATGTGTACCGAAGGATGCATCTTGAGTACTTACGGCATGATTTAGGCTGTAGACAATATTCAGAAAACCTAGGTGATTTGATGTTTTGTTCTCAGTCCTCTGGAATATGCCAAGGACAAGCTTCAGTTTTGCTTGGGAGTCCTTGCAAGGAATTCAAGCACTAAGTTTCCCTGTTTGCTTTTCAAAGGGGTTTGTGGATTTATTGCAGACAATTTTTAACTGTTAATCAAAAGTGTTTTTCTTTCATAGCCAGAAGGGGAAGGAGTTCACCTCCCAATTATATACCAAGATTGCATCATTTCCATTCTTGAGCAGCCGAACTCTAATTGGGACTAAGGCAGGGAAGGCTTCTCTCCCGATTATTCAGATAAAGCCCAAAGCCCAAATGCAATGAACCCCTGTGCACTTCCTGGTTGGATCCAGAGATTACTCCCCATGCCTGGGCTTGTAAAATTTCTGCTGTGTGTTTTGGATATTTCTGGTTCACTTTTTAAAAATGAAATCTTAGCCTTGGAAAGCTGCAGTGCATGTGACAGACTTTTGAATGCCAGCACTTTAATCATACTTGTCATATTGGAACAAGGAGTGACCGTGTCTTATTTAATTCAATATCAATGGAACTTTGATCTACTTCCTACTCTTTTATTGAATGATGAGTTTTAGATGGAAGGACCCCACTCCTCCTCTGGCTTGTTTGAATTTAGAAAAATTGAGAAGTGCCTCATTTGATTCTTCTCTTAAATTTGAAGAAACTTGGTGCCCATTCATAAAATATTTCCATATGATACAAGTTCTAACATTTTACTTTTGGAGTTGTTGTCCATTCCTAATACCATCAAATTCTTCTTATGGGTGAGGACCAGACTTCTAATCTTCCTAGCGTTTTTTTTTAAATGTTGTTGTTTTCGTTTTTCATACTTCTCTGTGGATTGTCACCTTGTGGTGGTGGAGACGCTCGTGTGGTCCTGTGAACCTGAGCGCAATGTCATCTGGAGCTATGCTCCTGGTAGGGTCACCCACGGCGGTAAGGTCGAGGGTGAGGTCCCTGACAAAGAACAATCCAACCCTCAATGGTGGAGTAGGCGGATGAAGTTACTCTGACCTCAATGGCTGTGAAGGTGGACGAAGGCTGCAACAAATCCATCAGCTGCAATCATGGTTTTTGTGCCATTGGAACAAGTTGGTTGATTTGTGAAGTATCGTGTGCTGCTCGGAGTGTGACATCAAATACACATTAAACAAATACATGCACAGGCACCTTCGCTCTGTAAATCAACAGATCACAGGCCATCACCCTTGACCTCGAGGGATTGCCACGACTTATTTTATAGATTAATACGGGGTTTTTTTTAGTATAACATGAATTTTTTTCTTTCTCTTTGACTCTATGGTGAGATGAAGACTACTATTTTTTGGTTGTTGTATATTAGAATCTTGTCAATTATGTATCCTTAATCTTTCCATGCCTTGTCTATTGCATGTTTCATATTACATTAAAATTCAATAAAAAGATTGAGCTGAGGGGAACTGAACAGGTCAGCAGCATCCTTGGGTAGAAATGGTCAGTCAACATTTCAGGTCAGGATCCTTTATTGAGATTTTGAGTTCTTCCAGCTTCCCATTGTTTAACCAAAAGGTTCGAATTTGGAGATGCAAATGACATCTTATAGTTCAGCACCTCCTGTACATTCTGCCCTATTTTCCTTCCCTACTGAATAATGAATTCATTTCCCTCTTAGATATATAATGAGGGAAAGTGGTCGGAGGTGATGAGACCCCATGCATTCCTCACACGCAACGGTCAGAAACTCTGGAAAAATGAATGTTTCTCACTTGGTGAGTAGATCTACAACCTGCAACAACTTTTACAATCTTGAAAAATCTTGAGATCACTCATGTCTTGTGCATCTTCTGGATGGATTCTGATATCCTGTTTGGAAGTTTTTTGACCTCAGAACACCTGGGTGAAAGATTGCTTCTCAAGTTTGAAGATTCCTATTGTCATGTACTAACTTGCAAAATGTAATAATACACAAAAGTAATCAACTATGGCCTGTCTTAAAGGTACACCACTGGCATAGCTCGGCATCCCCAACAAAAGAAAAAGAGAGTACCCTCAGAAACACCAAGACTGTGCTCCTGAAGCTACACAGGCAAACCAGAGCTCTCAGATGCAAAACACTGATACAATCATGATGCTTTCAACTCCTGAGGCCCCTTCTTGAACTCTTGTTGCCCTTGGCACCCTCTTGAATCCCAGACCTGATACCTGGTTCCTGTGAGCCCATCTCCATCAGCCCATAGCCGCTGAGCCTCTTGCTGGTTCACTGCCTCAGTCACTTTCCCTGTAGGGCCATTTCTCAGAGGGAGAGGGAGGGTGGGGGGTCTCCTACTGCTGGTGCCTGTGCCATTGTTATGATCCATCGTCAACTGAAACCCCTCAAGGTCCACTGCCAAACATGGCTACTGGCGTGGTTTTCAAATGTTTTAAAGAAACCATTGGCCCCTTTCTTTCTTTGGCTTGGCTTCGCGGATGAAGATTTATGGAGGGGAAATGTCCACGTCAGCTGCAGGCTCGTTTGTGACTGACAAGTCCGATGCGGGACAGGCAGACACGGTTGCAGCGGTTGCAGGGGAAAATTGGTTGGTTGGGGTTGGGTTTTTCCTCCTTTGTCTTTTGTCAGTGAGGTGGGCTCTGCGGTCTTCTTTAAAGGAGGTTGCTGCCCGCCGAACTGTGAGGCGCCAAGATGCACGGTTTGAGGCGATATCAGCCCACTGGCCCCTTTAACCAGATGTTTAAAGCCTGTATGGTACTGTCAGCATTACAAGCGGGCAGTAAGCCCCTGTGAAGG
Source organism: Narcine bancroftii (assembly GCF_036971445.1). NCBI lineage: Eukaryota > Metazoa > Chordata > Chondrichthyes > Torpediniformes > Narcinidae > Narcine > Narcine bancroftii. The sequence continues at coordinate 34,505,723 of NC_091478.1, read as the reverse complement.
AGCACTGTGTCCCCGATCCTTGCTCTCCCAGGCAGTAGGACCCTGCAGAGGATCACTGTGTCCCCACTAGCAGCAGGGCTGCCATTTTCTTAGGCTGAATTTTGGCATAGGTGAAGTAAGCTTGGTGCCAACCCCAAGCTTGCTTGTAACTGGAATATGTGATTCACTTATATCAAAAGTGACAAGTTGGACAGACGAGTCAACTTCTGCTGAGGTTAGTGGAGGCATCCTAAATTAGCTATTTCAGCAGGGCTTTGGGACACACAGCTGTCACTGGTTTCTAAACTGGTAACTGTTGGGTTTTCAGGAACAGATGCCAGACCAAACAGCCAAAATTAATCATACAAATTTCAGATTGAATCGGGGGCAGGTTTCTTCTTTTATCCCTCCAATCAGCAGCTAATGCACAGATGCACCCTCAGTTGAGTATGGGCCATTTCCACGGAGACATTGCCTCGGTTTTTAAATGAACTTCCAAGCTAAGTAGTCAGGAATGCAAGGAAAAGGAGCTGGCCTCTTAACCCTGCTTTCCACTTTGCTATGGATTTGTTTGAATTATGGCTAAATTGACATAGTGCTCACAAATTATTACTACATATTTTGATCCATTAAGTATATCAATTTTGGCAGTATATAAGAGTAAGAAATAGGAGCAGTAATAGGCCATTTCATCCTTCGCCCCCCCCCACTCCACCATTCAAGTTCATTGTAACATTATACAGGTTGTACCTCTAATCCGGTGCTCTGTGGTCCGGCGATTCCCGTAGTCCGGCATGTTTTGAATCTGCCACCATTAGTTTGTGGATTTGCCACCAGGACGGCGCTGTTAGCAGCGCTAATGCACCAAAATCTGCTTACACTGCAGCCAAGTGTTTTCATGTTGCAGTCCTGTTAATTTCTCATATTCAGCTGTATTTTAGCCCTTCAGGATCTCATCCAAGAGACCAAAAGGTGCAGAAGATGGCATTGGTGCTCATAAGCATTTCCTTGCGCGTCAATTTCTGTTTTCCCACATTTTCTGTGGTCCAGCAATGGCCAGGTCCCAATGTTGGTGGATTAAAGAGGTACAACCTGTCCTAGGTCCTACTCTTCACTAATATTTATTAAGGCCCTACTGTATATCCTATCCATATTTGATTTCCCAAAATTACTTACCTTGCACAGTCAATGATCTGTTCAACTTTACATCTGATCCATATCCTTGGACTTCCTGCCTTACTATCTACAACACCACCACTTGCATCATCACCAAACCTACTGATCATACCTCCAACATTCACATGCAAGTTGAAAGAAGGTCACTAATGAAAGATCTCATTACCGATCACTGTGGTATATCACTGACCACAGACTTCCGATCAGATAAGGATCCTTCTACCAATATCATCTGTGTCCCATCACCAAGCCAGTTTGGTACCTAATTAGCCAGTTTGCCTTGGATCTCTCTACCAACCTTCCAAGCAGGACCTTGCTAAAGGCAATTTTAAAAACATCTACTGCCCTGACTTCATCCATCTTCTTACTTAACTCATCAAAAGTAGTGAGTCAGGATGTCCCTTGCATAAAACCATGCTGACTATTCCTGATTAACCTCTCCCTTTTCAATTGTACACAAATCTTATCCCTTAAAACTTTCTCCCTGACACTGATGTAAGACTCACTGGCTTATACCTGCTTCCCTTCAGGAACAAATAAAGGAAAACCTCCAATCTTCTACAATCTCACCTGTTTGCATTGATGGGAAAAAGAATCGGAACCTTCAGGTTGCTGGGATTCCATAACTCAGATCTTTCCTGGAGCCCACACATTGAAGTAACCATGTAGAAGGCATACCAACGCCTCGACTTTCTAAGGAGATTTGACATGTCGTCAGATGCTCTATGAAACCTCAACAGCCTGCACTATGGAATCTACACTGATTGATTGCAATCACAGCCTGGTTTGGTGATGTGAGCACCCAGGGAGGGAGAAAGCTTCAGAAGGTAGCAAACATAGCCAGGTCCATCACAGGCTCAGACCTCCCATCCATTGCAGACAAATAGAAGGCGGCAGCCGACATCATAAAGGATCCCTGCCATCCTGGTCACAACCTCTTTTCCCTGGTCACCTCTTCTTCCGTGAGAAGCTACAGAAGCCTGAAAACCAGCATCTCTACGTTCAAAAACAGTTTCTTTCCAACAGCTGTCAGACTCAAACCTCCCTTTGAATACTGATCATAGATTGCACGCACTATTGCATCACTTTGTTGCACTACAATAACTGGAATATTTATCATCTACCTTATGTATTTATAACACTGGCAGGTTCCCCCAAATTGTATACCACCTGACTTGGACATATATAGTGCAGGTCCTTTAGGAGTCTAAGTCTTACAGTGGATTAAATTATTGTGCAGCATTCTAATTTTTAACTCCATGTTCCACACCCAAGTGCAAATTCAAATCCATTCAGCCTGCTCCTAATCAGACATACTGGATAAGAGAGATGAAAGGTAATGTTAATTAATAAATATTCTAGGGATGAAGGGGTTGGCCTATGAGGAGAGACTGAGTCGTCTGGAACTGTACTCGCTGGAATTTAGAAGAATGAGAGAGGATCTTATAGAAACATATGAAATTATGGAAGGCATAGATACGATAGAGGTGGGTGCTTCCATTGGTAGGGGGAGACCAGAACTAGGGGACATAGCCTCAAGATTCAGGGTAGAAAATTTAGGCCAGAGATGAGGAAGAACTGCTTTTCCCAGAGGGTGGTTGATGAATCTGTGGAATTCGCTGCTGTTTGAAGCAATGGAGGCGATCTCAGTAAGACCAGGTTGGATAGATTTCTACACAGTTAGGGAATTAAGGGACGGGAGAAAAGGCAGGTCAGTGGAGATGAGCATATCATCAGATCAGCCATGATCGCATTAAATGGCCGAGAAGCTCAATGGGCCAGATGGCCTCCTCTTCTACGTCTTATGTTCTTGTGTTAGCGAAGAAAAAAAACTTATAATCACCCAAAATATTTTTAAAAATAGCCTAATAAATTTTATTGATAAAAATTATTTTTCAGATCCTGGACAATAAAAGGTGAGTTATTCTCATGAGAATGGATAAATACTGCTGATATAGAGTTTTACAACATGGAACAGCCCATAAGCCCAACTTTTTCATACCAACCAAGCTAACCACCAAAAAGAGTCCCATTTACCTTTAAACCTTTCCTATCCATGCACCTAACGAAACATATTTTAAAGGTTGCTAATTTATTTGACCACTTCTTCCTCTGTGGGGGGTGAGGTCTGGGCCTGATGTCCCGCTCAGCCAGGGAAAGTACATGCGTTAATACATAGCCTCACCTTTCTCCATGTAGTGATCTCTGCGTGGCCACTGTCTGGGTTTCCAGGCAGGAGGCCACTGCAAATGCCCTCGCCTACATTATTACATCCTTAGCAACACCTTCGAGGTGTCCCCTGTTTTCACTGAGTTTGCTACGTCATGGCACGACTGAGTGCCTGGCAGTATAACTGGATGGGTGGGCTGAGTCCATTAGTCTTGTACACAGCCAGCCTAAGAGAAGGAAAACTCAGATTTCAAACTTGGGGAGATGGGGCTCGTTAGCCTCGTCAGGCCATCCATCTATGAGAAGGGCACACTTGCGTAACACCTACGACCCGAGGACCTGGCAGTCACCATGGCAGATAAACCCCAGATGTAAAGGATGGGGCCAGTCCTGAACACAACCTAAATAAAAATCCATTGTGCAGGCTCGAAGGGCATGCCCACGTCTACGATCCTTCCTAAATCTTCGTTCGCAATGCCAAGCCATGACTTCTTCCTCTGACAGCTCATTTCATGTATCTACCACCTTCTGGGTAAAAAAGATGCTCCTCAGGGGCCCAATGAAATTTTCCTCCTCTTCCTCTCACGTTAGACTCCATTACACTGAGAAAAGGTCAATGACCATTCACTTTACATGCCTCTCGTGATTTTATAGATCTGCAATAGGCCCCTCTCAGTGTCCATTGCTCCAGGGAGAAAGGTTCTAACCAATCCTTCCTTTCCTGAATCAGTGATCCTAGTAAGAGAATTAGCATAAGCTTTGTGACACATTTTGCAATTAATTAATTTTAGTCAGAAACAAGAATTCCAACACTATACTCTCCCTCATACAGAGATAGACAGACACATACTCACTCTTACAGATAATTTAGCAATTGTTTTTTTTTAAAAAAAGGAGTTTAAAATATTGTCTTTATTTTCAGAATCTTTTGAATATTTTCTTGCCTTTGCCAAAGATACAGATTTCTTTTGTTTATTTGCCCCGTGCCGCAAGTTTTAATTTGCAATCAAACAATTCACGTGATTAAAGTGCACATTCCAGATTTTATTCAAGGGTATTTGTGCGCATTTTGGTTTGACCATTGTAAGGTAAAACATCATGAGATGGGAATGTGTAAGGAGTTACCCTGCCCTGTACAGGGCAGTGAATGAGTGAGACAAACACCAGGCTGAGTCGAAATCAGGGTTCTTTGTTCTTTATTACCGGATTGTAACACTTGCGACTAACCATGTTAGTCGGAGAATGCATTCTGCCGTTATCAGCAAAATGGTGATTTTTTATACCCTTGGATACATGCTTAGAACATCATCATATCATTACTTGTCCAATGACTAAAACTGTTGCTATCCTTTCCCTGCTAGCTTCCTGCCTCTCAATCCATCAATGTCTCTCTTATCTTGTAAGTACAAGGATGCATTTACATCTTGTTACAGCCCTGTACAGGGCAGGGTAACTCCTTACACATTCCCATCTCATGATGTTTTACCTTACAATATGTAGAAATTACTGCACATTTTATACATTGTCCCCTATTTCAGCGCACCATAATGTTTGGGACATTTGGCTTCACAGATGTTTGTGATTACTCAGGTATGTTTAATTGCTTCATTGGTACAGGTATAAGAGAGCTTGGCTTGCTTCTAAGCTTTTGATCACTTTTGGGGTGATCAAAAGCTTAGAAGCTTTTTCAACTGAGGACCAGAGTTGTGCCAATGAAAGTCAAAGAAACCATTCTTGTAAAACAAGAATAAAAAAGACATCGTCCAAACCTTAATGATATTCCTAACTGCTGAAGAAACAACATACTGGTGAGCTCAGTAGTCACAAAGGGATTGGCAGGCCAAGGAAGACCTCCACTGTTTATGACAGAAGAATGCTCAGCGTAATGAAGAAAAGTTTGTCCAGCAGATCAGGAACGCTCTTCAGGAAGCAGGTGTGACATGTCAAGGACAATTGTACACAGAAGACTTCATGAACAGAAATACAGAGGCTACACTGCAAGATGCAAACTACTAGTTAGCCACAGAAACAGGATGGCCAGGTTACAGTTCGCCAAGAAGTATTTAAAAGAGCCCGCAGAATTCGGGAAAAATGTCTTAGTGGACAGATGAGACCAAGATTAACCTGAATCAGAGTGATGGCAAGAGCAAAGTATGGAGATGTAAAGGAACTCTGCCCAAGACCCAAAGCAAATTGCCTCATTTGGGAAACATGGTGGTGGGGGTGCTATGGCCTGGGCACATATGGTTGCCACAGGTATTGGTGTACTTATCTTCATTAATGATGTAACTGCTGATAGCAATAGCATCTGCTCAAGTTCGAGCAAATGCCTCCAAACTCATTGGACGGCGCTTCATCCTTCAGTAGGACAATGGTCTCAAACATACTGCTAAAGAAACAAAGGAGTTTTTCCAAAGCTAAAAACTGGAAAATTCTTGAATGGCCAAGTCAATCACTCAATCCAAATCCAATTGAACACACCTTCCATATAACTTGGAAACAGGCCCATCAGCCCCACTTCCATACCAACCAAGCTATCGACCCAAGAGAATCCCACTTCCCCTTAAACCAGGGGTGTCAAACTCAAATTCACGGAGGGCCAAAATTAAAAACTTGGACTAAGTCGAGGGCCGAACTAAATATTTATTGAAAATTTTCAACAACATCTGCACGTTTTCTCTTCTTTCAACATATGTAATGTTAACCTTTAGGATATAACTTTAGGAGGATAATGTTACAGGTCAGGAGTAGGTAGCTCAAGTTCACCCTTTGCTTGACCTGAGGGAAACATATTTGGTCCCTGTGGAGATGCGGTCAGCATTCACAGGCTGTGTCCATTTTGGCCTGCATCAGGACTCAGCATTTTCTGCTCACTCCTCAGGCTCTAGGCCTCTATTCACCCTCGACCCACCATCCCTCTACCTGACCAGTCCTTTACCCAACCTCTACTCACCCCTCACTCCACTCGCTCTGCCTCTACCCACCCCATCCTATACACTCCCCTCTACTGCCTCTCCCCTCAACCTGTTCCTCCCTCTACCCGTCTCTCACGCTCTAATCACCCCTCCCCTACTCGCCCTGCCCCTCCCCTTTTACCTCTTCCCTATCCACCCCTCCTTCTACTCATCCCTCCCTCTAACTGCCCCTCGCACCACCATAACTTATCCTGCCCATTACTCCTCACCTACACCCTCTGCCCACCCCTGCTTACCCACCCACTCAGGCCCAGCGCGCTGCCGATCAGCCTTTGCGGACAGCCACCATCTCTCTCTTCACGTGCAGGGCCGAACCAGTCGTCCCTGGGGTCCGCGCGGGTGCAAGCGCTGAAGGCCGTGGCGACCGGGAGAAGTGCGCTCGCGCTGTGGAAGGGCCGCCCGGTGCCAGTCACGCGGGGCTCGTGCTGCCCGGGGGCCGTGCGCAGCCTGCCATGCCCGTCGCGCCGACAGGAAATCACAGGCGCTCGCCCATCCGCCACACCGCTCGACAGGTGGGAGAAGTGACTGGTTGTGCGGGGAGCCTTCCAACTGGCTTGCCGGCTGATGACATCGACAGACTTCTCGTGTTACAATTTCTCATGTTACAATGGGGAAGGATGTGCAATGAAGGGGGAGGATGGTGGGGGTGACATTACCAAAAAACAGCATTGGCTCTCGCTGCAGGGCGGGCCACCTCTAATACATTTTTGAAATGATCTTGCGGGCCAAATATAATTACATCGTGGGCCAAATCTGGCCCGCGGGCCAGAGTTTGACATGTGTGCCTTAAACCTTTCCTATCCATGCATCTAATGAAACATATTTTAAAGGTTGCTAATTTACCTGACCATTTCTTCCTCTGTTTGGGAGGGGTGGGTTGGGTGAGGTCTGGGCCTGATGTTCCAAGTGTTAATACATCACCTCACCTTTCTCCATGTAGTGATCATTGCGTGGCCACTGTCTGGCTTTCCAGGCAGGAGGTCACTGCAAATGGTCTCATCTACATTATTGTATCCGTAGTAACACCTTCGACATGTCCCCCGTTTTCACTGAGTTTACTAAGTCATGGTGCGACTGAGTGCCCTGCGGTATAACTGAATGGGTGGGCTGGGCTCGTTAGCGTTGATTGGAAGCCAGCCTAAGGGAAGGAAAAGTATGATTTCAAACCCGGGTCGATGGGGCTCGTTCGCCCATCCATCTAGGAGAAGGACACTCCGACGTAACACCTACAACCAAGGTCCTGATGGCTGAAGTTCACAACTGCAAATTACAACTATTTATACTAATGTTTAAGAGATTAGGGCACCGATTCATTAATTTTAGTGATTACCTATAAAGGTAAAGGTTCCATTATTGGAATGTAATATTACATTTTCCCTGAGGGGGGGCTCCAGTTTCCTTCCACCGTTCGAAACGTACTAGGGGTGTGGGTAAATTGGGAGGCACGGACTCGCAGGCCGAAATGGCCTGTTACCGTGCTGTATGTCTAAATTTAAAAAAAATGTTAAAAGTTCAAATTTAAACTTTACGTAATAGAGCTTTGGTGAGAACAAACTTTGGAGAATTGTACAATTTAATAACCATTTACGGAGCCATATAACCATTTACAGAGTGGAAACAGGTCATGTCAGCCTTTTGAGTCCACACATGTTCCCTTTATCTTAAAAAAAATTGTCCTGAAGAAAGTAAAGAATCATTGGTTAGTGGGTTTGCCAAATAAGAGATTGGAGTAAGCTAAATCTCAATTTTTTTTGTTAAGAGCTGCTAAGAACGAGAGGGGAGCTCACGGAAACAAAATTCTGAGAGGACTGACAGGGTTGACACAGGAGAATGCATAATTAGGCATCCATCTCAAATTAAGGGCTAGTCCATTTGGAACTGCAAAGAGGTATGGTGAACATTTGGAATTCTTAACCGTGGAGAGCTGTGGAGGCTCAGTCAGATTCAAACTTTATTGAGAATTAGTTTACATCAGTAGATTTCGGGATTTTTGAGAGATATGGATAGTAAGATGATGTGAGGCAGAAGTCCAGAGAGATCTATTGATTGGCAGAGTAGTCCTGCTCTTATTTCTTAAGTTCTTAGTGATATGTTCTCAGGCTCCAGCTGTGAGGTTATTAAATATGGTGCCAGCATTGGCAAAATTCAGAGAGCCTTTTGCTCATCAAATAGTGAAGCTGAAAAGAACAAACACAAATGGTGGAAAACTTAAATATAAAGAGAACACGCTGGAAACACTCAAGAGGTCAGACAGCATCCGTACTAAGAATAGGGTCTGAAATGAGATCTCCCAATTCAAATAAAGGGTCACAGATCTTGATCATAACTCTGTCTCTCTTTCCATCATAGCTGGCCGACTTGTTAAGTATTCCCAGCATTTTTTTTTAATTTGCTTTTTGTTTTTATAGTGACAGCTATTTGCATTCCTCAGTGTGAATTTGCAAACACTCCCCTTAGTGCTTCCGCCATCGCGTTTTGCTCTGCATGCAACATTCTAGGCTGGCAAAATTTACTATAAAGACTTGTCAGTAGATTGCTGAATACATGATCTGGGCATCCTTCATTTAGCTTTGAAAAGTCGACTTGAAATGTTTCATTTCTTTTTGCAGTGGGTCTCCAAACCAATTCATCTTTGATGCATTACTCTGAATGAAAGAAGCACTAACCTGCTGAGGTTGGGTAGCATGAATATTCATTTGTGTTCCCAAGAGATCCAATAGTAACAGTGCAATTCAGGTATTTGGTGTAGGTTGTGCCAATTAATTGGTTAAAACAAATTAATCAATATCACAACTGGCTGCACTGAATAACCAGTATGAGTGTATATGGATGTGGGCCAATTTCACCCACTCTTTAAAATGCTTCTCCACTCACCGTCAACAACTTCACTGCATGATGCAGGAACAATTAGTATGCAGAGTGGTATCTGGTTCATTCACCAGCCAACTGAATTGCATCATTTTAAAGTGTAATTAATTGAGTTTGATCTGATGATGTGATTGGTCAGTTCAGATTGCACTTGTTACCAAAAACTCCTGGTTGCGATGGCTTACTAGCCGAGTTGTACACAGCTCTGTGGGACTGGATGCAGTGAAACATGAAAGTCTGCAGATGCTGTAATCCCAGTAAAAAAAAAGAAATCCTGGAGGAACTCAGCAGGTCTCGCAGCATCCACTGGAGGTAATGTTACAATGTTTTGGGCCTGAGCCCTTGTTGGCAGAATCACAAACGGCAATGAGAAAGCATACAGGAGGGAGAAAGATTAGCATGTTGAGTGGTGTCACACTAACAACCTTGCACTCAATGTTAGCAAAACCAAAGGAGGAGACTGTGAACTTCAGAAGGAAGTCAGCAGGGCACAAACCAGCCCTGATCAAGAGCTCAGCAGTGGAGGGTCAAGAACTTCACATTCCTGGGTGTCAACATCTGAGGATCTGTCCTGGAGCCTCCATGCTGATGTATCTGTGAATGCAGAGCTGGGGTAAAGGAGACAGGGAAAGGGGAAGGGAGAAGACTCGCCAGCGGCTATACTCTGTGAGGAGTTTGAGGAGATTTGGTACGTCGCCAAAAACTTCTACAGGTGTACCGAGAGCATTTTCTGTCTGGTTGCGTCACTGTCTGGTATCACACACATACATGATGGACATGCTTTCCAAATTGGGCTTCGGGGGTGGGGGGGGGATCCGTAATTGGATTAAACTACTCTTCAGACATCCGTAGTGCAGTCCAAATCTATAAGTGGGAAATACATAGCTTCCTCATGAAGACGGGAATCCAGCAGGGCTGCCTTCTCTCTCCAATCTTATTTGTGTATTGCATAGAGCACTTTGTTGAATCCATCAGAGAGGACGAGGGCAGAAGAGTTATGTTGCCAGGCAAGTGGAGGCACCCAGATCAAAGCCTCCCTGTACACCGACAATGTTGCTGTCTTCTGATCGGACACACGATCTGTCTACAGACTGATCAGCTTCAGACGCCAGAGTAAACTGGAAGAAGAATGAGGTAATGCTCTTCGGTAACTGTTCTGAGTCCACCATCCCTTTCAGAGTCAGATCTGATTACCTGGAAGTGTTGGGGATCTGGTTTGGAGGGGCCGAGGCGGGCAATAAAAAAATTGTTCTGAAAGGACCTCAAAGGGCAACCAGAAATTGCGTCTGTGGGCTCCCTTTTAATGACAGGGTAAGACCTGGTCATCAGGTGGAAGGTGCTCTTGGTATTGCTGTATTTGGCCCATCTCCTGCACCTCCACCCTGGCAGACACCAGAGCAGTTTTCTGGTTCATATGAGGATCCAAGATGGAAAGGGTCAAAAGGGTCACCATGTACAAGTTGCCAGACTACAGGGGCAAGGGCGCACCCAACTTGGTCCTCACCCTGACGACCACCTTTGTGTATGGCTGCATTAGTCTTGTGTGGAACCACAGTATGAAGGCGCCAAGTGCCACTATCTGCTGAGGTACTACCAATTCCAGGTGTTGTGAAGGATGGACCTGGCCCCATTGCTGTGCAATGTTCCAGTCAGCTGCACCATGTCACACCACATATCCTTTATGGAAAAGTTTTTCTCCCCCCCAAACACCTTTGACCACATGGGCACCAGGCAATGGTCAGCACAGAACATCCTGCACACACCAAGAGACAAGGACTCAATGGACATGACAATGGACTCAGAGCAGGCTGTCTAGGTCATTTGAGGGAATGCCTCATTGCCAGTGTTCACAAATGAGCAGGAGGACTTGCCTGGCAGTGAGAGGAGCTCTCCCAGTTAGACCTTTCTTGTATAACTGGAACATCACCCACACATGCACATTGCCCCGAGATGAACGCAAGTGGATCCAGTCGCCCACCTCTTTTCTGAATATATATTTGCTAAGAGTTTGTGGAGAAGGATGCAAATCCTTGTCATGGTTCATTCCCACCAGCAGCGTGACAGAATTGTACCTGATATACAGGTTGCTCCTGTGGACACACAGTCAGGCATCCAGAACTGCTGGAAGACCATCAACTCAGTGAAAGAGGCACTTTGGTCTACCTGAAACATATTAGTCTTTCAGCACACAGAGATGTCAGTGCGGGACTGCTGCGTTGACTGGCACATTCCAGGCTGCAGAAATACGTGCTGAGGGATGAGGCACTGAGACTTGGCGCAGCCAGCGCAAGGGTGATGTGGGTATGGACCACATTTGAGAGCAGCCATTCTCAACAGGGGACATATGGCTCCCCCGGGGGCCACAGCATATTTAAGGGTAGACAGACAGAAATCATAATTTTTTACGGAAAAAAACTAGATTGTCTCACTGGAAGGGGGCCCATAAAATGTGAACAGAGTCCCAAGAAGGTCATAGCCAAAAAATAAAGTTTGAGAATGGCTGGTACAATGTCCTGTTACCAGACATTGGGGGAATGAGACCAAGGGGAAGCCTTTCAAACAACAGAGAGGGGAGTAAAGACAAGGTGGCAATGGATGGACATGGTGGTGGAACAGTGATGTAAATGCATGGATAAGGGCGAGAAGAGACTTTTTTTATTTTAGATCTTCAGCATTGTAACAGGCCATTTCGGCCTGTGCCGTCCAGTTAACCAACAAGCCCCAGTACATTTCAAAGGGTGCATACAAACTCCTTATTACCAGCATGGGACTCGAACCCCAGTCCCAATCGATGGTGCTGTAACAACGTTGCAATAAACGTGCCTCCCCTCACGTTGAACAGCTTTGTTTTGTAAATCATTTGTGAATTTAGTCTACTTTTGGTTAAAAAAATGTAAAGATAATTTGGCATATTGGAAGGTTCCATTAATTATTGTATTGTATGCAAGAATTTCCAATTATGACACCAGCAAAGCAAAAGATTGTTGGACGATTAGTCAGCCATTGGTGCACAATTCCATTTGAGGTGTTGCTTTCATTCATGTCATTAATTTTAGCAAATGAAGGCCAGTGTAATTCAGTGCAGCCCAACCCAACCCCAGCCTGGCACCTCGCATAGCTGGAATTAAATGAGGGGCTTTGGCTGCTGAAGAGTGGATGTACATGTGTGTGCGCAAGTGGAAGGAATACACAACAGTGAAGGATGGTATCAACTGTGCTATGTGCACCACACAGAAGCAACCATTGATTCCTTGACCCATCCCCCCTTCCCCCCATGTCTGACAGCAGGAACCTGATGAGTTAATGTGGTGGGTCTGCTTGAATTACAATGAAACTGGTCTGAAAATAGGAAGGAATGTTAAGACTGCTCGTTTAAATGTGATCTTCTGCCAGTATCCTCTCTGGAACACAGGGAGAGACAGATGAATAATTATGAACATGTGGCCACTGGAATCAGAGTGGACACAAGGAAATAACCACGGAAGGCATCTTTAGAGTGAATCAAACTGATTTACTCTTCAAAACCAACGCAACCTTTTAAAGACCGAATCACGTGCTCGACACACACCGATATCATTACGCGCTGACGTCATTACGCACTGATGTCACGGAGCTGGTTTGATGCCTTCTGGGAGTTGTAGCGCCATCGTAGCGCCGCTACAAACATATTCCATGTCAAAGGGGATTTAAAGTTGTGAGTGAATTTGGAATCATGTGAAATTTGGCTGGAAGGCTGAAGCTACCCTGCATATACGAGGGAAATGATATGGTGTAAAGCCTGGGAGAACAACAGATAGTGCTGACATTTATCTGTGATTTCAATAAAATTTGGCAAGTAGTAAGATGATTCTTGGTGGGAACTTGAAGGCTAACTTGCACAACTAGTAGGTGTATTGCCACTCATCTTTCTTTATAACTGAAGCAGAATGTCAGCCCATGGCTGGGAATGAGTGGTGACACACATCACCAGAAAGAACATTTCTTCAGGGAAAAATTAGATCTTGATGTTCATCATACCTGAAAGTTTGAGAAGGAACACCATCTTGCACACAGTTGTGTCTAAAATAAACGAAAGGCTACTTATCCTTCAATTGCAGGGATGGCTCCTCCCATCACGAGTAATTGTTTGCTTCTGCAGTTTGATTATTTTTCTAATCTAGTCCTCCATCTGCACCATGGATCAGCAATATTCACCAAAGTCTAATTCTTGGAACAACCAGACCTCCGTTCATACTGATGGTCACAGTTGCCTCATGACTCCTGCAGGGTAGCCATCTCACTTACTCTGCCCATTTTGTAACAATGGCACCTTCTGCACTAGTCTGTGGAATGAAAGATATTTGAATAAATCACATGCACTCATGATTTGCTGATGAACAGATCTGAGTACTCGGCAAGGTGCCATACAGGAGTGTCTGACCCATGGATTCACCAATCTAGACAATTAAAACCAAAATCAAGAACTCTCCAAGATCTGTGGCCAGAATGCCAATGGCATCCTCAATCCCTGAAGATGTCGAGGTTTGGGTTTCAGCATTCGCAGATTTTCTTGCTTACCTGCATGTAGATCTTGAGAATCTCCTTGCAAAGCTTGAATTTGTGTGTGCAAATAGCAGAGAGTAGTCCAAGTCAGCTTTATCAGTCTGTAGAGGACAAAGATTTGGGGAAAGCACCTACATTGGAGAGAGTGCAGAGAAGGTTCACGAGAATGTTGACAGGATTTCAGGGTCTGAGTTCCAGGGAAAGGTTGTGCAGACTGGGGCTTTTTTCTCTGGAGCGTAGAAGATTGAGAGGGGACTTGATAGAGGTGTTTAAGATTTTAAAAGGGACAGACAGAGTAAATGTGGATAGGCTTTTTCAATTAAGAAAGGGGGAGATTCAAACTAGAGGACATGGTTTAAGATTGAAGGGGAAAAATTATAAGGGGAACATGAGGGGAAATTTCTTTACGCAGAGGGTGGTTGGGATGTGGAATAAGCTTCCGGCAGAGGTTGTTGAAGCAAGGACGTTATTTACATTTAAGGAAAGACTGGATAATTGCATGGAGGGGAGAGGATTGGAGGGGTATGGACCAGGTGCTGGTCAGTGGGACTAGGAGGGTGGGGATTTGCTACGGCATTGTCTAGTAGGGCCGAACTGGCCTGTTCTGTGCTGTAAGTGGTTATATGGTTCACAATTCATTTTGCCATTTTCATACAAGGCTCTGGGCAAATTCAGATCGGTAAAAACACACTGAAATGCCGGAGAAACTTAGCAGTGTTTGCTTATTCCTTGAAGCACGAAACATCGGCAATACACCTTTATCTCCAATGGACGCTGCAAGACTGGCTGAGTTCCTCAACATTTTAGTGTGTTTTTACTACAATCACAGCATCAGCAAACTTTCATGTTTCACTGAATTCAGATAGGTACACTGAACTAAGGCATTAAATACATTGCAATATCATAGTTATACTTGGTCCTAATTAATAGCAGAGGACAAGGTAAATAATGTTGCTAGAAAACTAAATATGGTGGCATGAAACATTACAAAAACCATTGTGGATCCTGGTTTTCGTATTAAATTTTCACATAATTGCTGCACTCTTCATGGATGCAGATTTTTAAAGTTAGAATGTAGCTCAGCTCCCAATATTTGCAGAATAAGAAGGGTGACAAGCAAGAAAAGGGCACCCTACTTTACCAATTCACCTCTAGAGTGTCAGAGAGTTGGAGAACTATTTTTTCCATATTGGGAGACTGTTCCAATGACTGCAGTGTTAGCAAACAAGCTTGGTCACGAGTCATACCCCAAAAGCCACAGAACTGACAGAAGTTTAATGATTGCAGAAATACATTCAAGATCATTAAATGGGTCAATAATTCCATTTCTGAATGTGCAATACAACTAACCTCTGCATGGTTTACAAGAGTAAATATTTAGCAATTAGGACTCTAACCTAACATATGTTTATCCAAAGCACCTTTGTACAGAGTAACCGTGAAGTTTTCCCAACAGTGATAGAACAGTTCATCGCACGTAACGTACACCAATGCACTTTCAACAGAAAAGCAGCCATTTTGGCATTAAAAAACCTTTGTGTACATCTAAAATGGATCCCTCCCTCCAGATTCCTAATTATTATTGGAACAATAATCCATGATCAGCTCTGATGCAACTATCACATGGCAAAATTAGGCACACTTCTAGTCTCATCACATTCCTTCCAAGATATGCTGATGGATGTCTAACCTGGTGTCTCACTCATTTCCTCCACCATTCATTGCCCTGTTTCCCTCAATTATACAGGAATTAAAATCTGACCAACCAGTGACAACTGTATTGTGGAAGCCTGATCTAACAGGCTTAAGCGTCAGCTGATATAGTGGCACTTTGTTATGGCATCTGCACACTAAGTCTTCAGGCACAAGAATTGGTAACCCTAGTTGTGCACAGGCTCTACTGAAGGACTTTGATACCAAAGTTGTTGGGCATGAACAATTAAATTCTCAGTACACTGGTTGAAACCCAGCACAGAATCACTGGGGGCAAGGGGATTCCTATCATAAATCTGGACAATAACCTTCACATTGCTTGTGACAGGCTCCATTTTAGTACTTGTACATCCAATCATGATGCAGTGTCTGATGGGCAATGTATCAGATTGCATTGCAACAGGATGATGCTATCCAAAGAGCCAAGAGTTCAAACTGCTACCATCAAAGCTCTGAGCATCAAATTTCACCTTGTGTTAACATGGTTCCTGATATCATGGGACTGTTTCTCTAACAATTAAGAAATGCTGCTTTTGGACTTGCACAAGTAATCTCCATCTAGGCGTTAAATCATCTTAAACATTGTATCCTCCTTAAACATTCTATATCTATAGTCCATGCAACATCCTCAGAATTAGATCAGTTAAAGCCTCAGCTTCATTCTAGTTAATTCTTGCTGGAATATCTAATATCAATACTCTTTCTTGATGTGCTACACCTAGAAATGGCAGTGCTCTGGATTTAGCCTAACCTGAGTTCAACACTGCTTAATCACTTTCCTTGACTGGTAGATCACTTCTGATTGACTGTGTGGTTAGCACAACACTCTTACACCACCAGTGACCTGGGTTCAAATCCGACGCCGTCTCAATTGAGTTTGTACGCTTTCCCCATGATGTCCATATTTTCTCTCCGGATCCTCTGTTTCCCTCCCACCCTCCAAAAACTACAGGGTTGGTAAGTTAATTGGATATAATTTGGCAGCTCCAGTTTCAATGACCACAATTGGCTTCTATTGTATTGTGTATAAATTTAAAATTTAGTTTAAATAAATTAATCCAGGGATCAACCAAACCATTGAGAAACACATAAAACTGAAGATGCTGGAATCTTGAGTAAGTAAAGGGCAGATGGAGGGATTCAGCAGGTCAGGTACCATCCAGAGAATCCTGTCTCATTTAATCCTTCCAGCTTCTCTTTGTTCAATTAACCAATCTATCATTTCATTCACTGGGAAGAAAGCAGTATCATTTTTTTTTGCAAGCTTCATCTCTCTTCCCCATCAATTTGAAAAGGTCCATTTGAAACATTGGCTTCCTGTTCAACCCAGATCAGAATTTCAAATCCCATATCTTATTTGTTAAAGGGACCACTCAAGTCTTGTTGCTAAAGATAACCTTATCACCATTTACACAACCGTTACTCAGAAACATTTACAAAATCTTACTTTCAGCCTCCACACTTTTCAATCAGCTTTAAATGTATGATCTCTGCAACCTCCAAGTCGTGCAGCAGGAATCTTTTGCTGAGACATTTGGCCTTTAACCTCGAGCCCTATGAATGACTACAACTAACTGGGAAGTCAGTTGATATCAGTCCTCAGTGACGTTTTCTTTTCCTCCAGTAAAATCTTTTGTTGAATCTTGCTGTGATAATCCCACATGCTCTTCATAATAGCTTTCTAGAATGATCTTTGTTTGTCATCCATGTTAAACAACTACAAGAATTTAAAAAATTTCCACATTCATCGAACCTGGTGGTAACTTGTAGTTATTACCAAGCAATACCCAAACAATTTTGATGTTTGCAATGAATTTTTCAATAAAAATACTGCCAAAACAAAGTTTGAAACTGGACATATTATAAGACTTTATTTTAAAATGTAAATTTGATTTATTTCCAGTTGTTTAGTACATTGTAACGGTCTCATTTTAAGTGCTCTTCCAAGAAAACATGAAACAAACCAAAACCCAGCAATACACATTGATATATCATTTCAATTAGTAGTCAAGTAATTTTGCAACTAACCTCATATTCCATCCAGTTAATTACAGAGCCTTTGTTCACTGGTATTCAACAGGATGAATGCTGATGGTATATTTAATTAGTCTAATGAACACCTGAATATTTCCATAAATGGTAAAGCACATTTTTAAGTTAATATTTTTAAAAACACAAGTGAAACAGGGAAGAACGAGACATGCTGGTAATATGAGATTTAAGGAAAAAAAACAGAAAATGTTGGAAATACTGTAGAAAAATAAACAGTCCTTTCATTAGAACCAGGATATGTGCAGGACATTGAAAAAAGTTTCAACAAAGAAAGGAGAGTATCTGTGGTGTACAAGATGAATGAATCCTGGAAAGCTGTAATAAAAATGCTGGAAAGGCATATCATCTGTAATTCTTGATCTCAAATCTAACATCTGCTTAATGAAAAGTTGAGGTGCATTGGTACAATGCAGTAGACTAAACACAGGAGGTCATAATGGGAATGAGATGGGGAATTAAACCCACAGGCCACTGGAAGCCTGGGGTCGCATTTATGGAATAAATGGAAGTACTCTGAAAACATTCACACAATTAGAATTTGGTCTCTCCAATACAGAGGAGACCACAGTTTGCTGCAAATACTAATGAAACAATGGACTTGACATTATGGAAAGAATCTCTTTGGAGAATTTTAAGGGGGGGGGGGGAATTTAGATCAATGGTGATATAACACTAGTTAAATCAGAAGAACTGCTGAATTGGAAAGAGAGTTGAGAAGCAAGAAAAGGAGAGCAGAATGCTAGCCAGGTGTGGGATGGGAGATAAGTGACGGCAGACGCCTCATCGATGACGTTGGAAAATAGTATCAATGACCAAGGCCAACAAAAACAGTAGCCACAGAGAAGGAGTAAGCACGAGAATGGAATGGAGTTCTCACAGAAAGCTGGATGGGAGGAAGTGTGGTCAAAGTAGCTTCAAATCTGAAGGCTTGTACTGGAAACAGGTCCTGAAAATGGAATGAGTCATGTGATCAAATTGAGGTAACAGTAGGAAGCAGCACAAAGAGGTGGGAGGGGGTGTAGTCATGGAGGTTGACATACAGACATGCTCTCTTTTAAGGAGTATATTCAAAGGAGATTAAAATGCAAACAAGTTTAACTCGTCATATTTCTATTAAAGATAGAAACGAAAAGAAACAAGCTGGCACTCAGAAACTGAAAGGCATGAGTAATGTTGGCACAAAAGAAAATCGACAAAATAGTGAAAATGTGGCAAGGAAAATGAAGGAGAATAACCAAGAGAGAAATGCAGAAGATGACTAATTAGAGCAGCAGTGAAATAAACTAACTGATCAAGACAGATGAACAAGATAACAAAGTGTTTGGATAAAACATACTACACACCAAATGTGGCAGGCACAGTTAGCAAAGGGGTTAGTGCAAAGCCGTTACAGCACCAGCGACTGGGAATAGAATCCGATATTGTCTGTAAGAAGCTTGCACCTTCTCCCAGTGTCTGCGAGGGTTTCCTCCGGGTGCTCCAGTTTCCTCCCACCATTCAAAAACAGACCAGCGCTCTAGGTTAATTGGATGGCATGGGTTCATGGGCTGAAAGGGCCTGTTACTGTGCTGTATGTCTAAATTTGTTTTAAAAATCCAACTAAAACTCAGTACATAAATACTACAAAGCCAAAACTATGCACCTCCTGTTGTTATAGCAAGAAAACAAACATTTTCACATAGTTAAGTGATTGATCAAAAACATTTCCCTAATATAACAGATCATGTTAGGGTCTTCGTATCAAATGATCAAGGAATACATTGCACAAACATGTTTAAATTTAATACATCTGATGTCTAATGTTGGCACATTTTCTGTGTTCCTTTCCTATGGTTAAGGTCAATGATCAGATACATCTGACATATTAGGCATTTAAAAAGGTACCTAATTCAAAAAAAGAGTACGTAGGATTGCTAAAAATAATTTTAACATAACAGATAATGAGTTATCACAGTTCAATTATTTTGTTTGATGAATTTTCAATCATACAAAGTGGTTTTCTTTAAAAATAAACAGCCTAATTACTGCAAAAAAGCAGCTTCACATTTGTGGGAAGGTTTCTTCACTCATGTGACCAACATAGTGTTTTTACAAAAGAGCCTGTGGTGACCAGATAAGAACTTTCATCCATAACATGGGCACAATGAGAAAGGATGGTCTTTTTAAGCTGGTCTCTCACCGGCACATCTGCCTGTGGTCACAAACATATGTTCAAAACAAGGTTGTCCTTTACAATTCCTCAGACAGGACAGTTGTACAAATCAACGCGCTGCAATATGAACATCTTCAAACGAAGCTAAGGGCAGGATTTGAAATAAGATGGAAAAGAATTCCAATCTTCGAGGTTTTTTTCTTTCATATATAAATAGTACTTGAATGATTACAATTTGATAATTCACAAGGATGTACATCCCACAAAAGGGGAACAAAGTCATATCAGTCCACATTTATACAGAAATATTCAAATATTAATACATTAAACCAGTGGGATCTGGTATGGTTTAAAAAAAGCCACAGTATTTACTGCAGCGGGTTATTTAATATCCATTTGAAAACAGTCTCAGGGCAGCAGAACAGGAGCTGCTGTAAAACTATGAAAATTATTAGTTAATTGTTTGGTCAGAGGAGGTCATTTTTAACCATGATTTTCCAGATGGTAGATTTCTAAAATACTGCCATGCTTTGCTGAAACTTGTAGTCTACTCAGCACCTCAGTGGACATCTGTCATCTTCAATAATTCCAGTAATGCCCCAACTGCTCCAAAATAGCCCTGCAGGACCAAAAGGGAACAGATTTAAAGCTGTCTTAGCTTATTCCTCTCCCAAAATGCAACGGAACCGTTCAGCAATACACAGCAAGTCATGGTGGTGTAATTCCAGCCTGAAAACAGCAGTGTGAAACATCTGATCTGCCTCGGTACCTCAGAAACTAAATGTATAAAATCAATTTTATCCCCTTGTGACTTATCTTTCCCAATTCTTTATCAGTCTAGTTTTGTTCTCTATAGAATTACACTGGAACTCTTAGCAAGTTTGATCGATTGTGCAAGAGGCAGACAGGTTGGCATATCCTCACAATTTTAAAGAAAATTTTTAAAACTTGGGAGATACTGTAAGGCCCTTCCTACCCATGCAGTCCAAATACACCCATGTGACTAATTCATCTGCTAACCCCGTACAGTTGTGAACATGGATACTACATAATAATAAAAATACCAACAACATTCTACCATATGGTGTGACAATGTTTAATTGTATGAAACAATAAGAATAATTTCTACAGCATTATTGCTCAAATTTAATTTCTCATGTAATCCAGATACAAGTGGATCCTGGATTTCCTCACCTCTAGACCACAATTAGTGAGGATTGGTGAGAACAACTCCGCCACAACCTCCGTCAGTACTGGAGCACCACAGGGCTGCGTACTTAGTCCCCTGCTTTATTCGCTATAGTACGATAATAATATCATCTATAAATTCCCTGACAAACCATGGTACTGGGCTGTATAAAAAGAGGTGATGAGTCAGGTTACAGGAGGGAGATTGAAAACTTGGTTGAATGGTGCACCAACAAACTCACACTCAATGTCACCAAAACCAAGGAATTGATTGTTGACCTCAGGAAGGGAAAACGAGGTGTGTATCAATGGAAGATCAGAGGTGGTGTCACTATTTCAGAGGATATTTCCTGGCTCCAACACACTAATGGCATCACGAAGAAAGAAAGTCACCACTTCTACTTCCTCAGGAGTTTGCGGAGGTTTGATATAACATCGGAAACCCTTGCAAATTTCTGGCTGCATCACGGTCTGGTACAGAAACACCAATACCCCTGAGCGTAAAGCCCTGCAAAAGGGAATGGACGCAGCAGCTCAGGACATCACAGGCAAAACCCTCCCCGCCACTGGGAACATCTACAAGGGACGCTGCCGTTTGACACAGGAGCAATCATTAAGGATCAACACCACCCATCACACACTTTGTTCCCACTGCTGGTATCAGGAAAGACTCGCAGGTTCAGAAACAGCTGCTACCCCAGCTAGCCCACCACCATTAGCCTCCTCAACAACAAAAACTCAGTCAGGGACTCATTTAAAATTTTCTTTATTTGAAAGGGTGCACACAATTTATACTACGTATAATCAAGGCTTTATTTGAAATGTTCAAATTTTTTGCCTTTTCTTATATTAGACCAATATGTGCATATTTTAAAAAAAATTAAAATCAATAAAGATATTTTTAAAAGAAAAAACTCTTATTGTTGCACTTTATTCTCTCTTTATAACACAGTTTGTTTGCATTTCTTATTTGTTTACATGAGTCCGTTGAATACAGTGTTTTTTTTGCAACCAATATGTGGTAATTGCGCCTCAGGCACAGGATAAAGAATCTCACGGTTGTATGTGATGTCATGTATGTACTCACAATGAATCTGAAATCCAATACACAAAAATATTTAACAGACTGAGGATGCACATGCAAATCAAATACAGCCACTTAATAACAAGCACACAATTCTGCCCCCTTATGAACCCCAGAGAACAGAAGAACAAATGCCTAGCTTCCAACATTTCCAATGCTGGGTGCATCCTATGCCAAAGTTAAATAGGAAGGGGAAGGACTGATGGTGCAGAGACCACACTAATGCGTCAGAGGTACGTGAATGGCAATGCCTTCATTCAGTACCATTCACAAGGGCTTGGAATTAAAGAGGCAATCGAGAATCAACTACATGGCTGGAAACGCAGGCCAGGTGTTGGTAAAAATGACATTTAATCCTAAAAGAAATGTGATACATTTTTAGGACACATGAGGAAGTTATACACAATGAATGGTAACATTTATTTAAAATTTAATGAGTGCCATCAGCACAGGCCGTTCAACTGATAAACTATGTCTGCATGGGTAAAAAGGGATTGGACCTTACTGAAATCAATAAAAGACACCATCCACAGTCAAGCAAATCACCAAAATCTACCTTAAGGACTTCAAGGTCTTACCCAAACTTTTAGCAACTTCCTTTACAGATTTACTGATCACATACGCGACAATAACTGGGTTATTAACCAACCACTACATTAGATTTCTCTGTTGCTTTTGAGCCTGGAACTTAAATCTTAAAGGACACTACATTCACAAAAACTCAACAAGTATCTAACAGATGGACAGACAAGTGACTGAAGATGCCACAACATGCAACACTGCAAAAAACAAAAAGACTGAGAAACACAGCAGTGGAGGGAAAAGGAATTGACAATTGTTCTGATGCTTTGGTTTCACGCAATTCATTGAATATCAGCACACATTGTAATATAGTACTCACCTCATGTTCCAAGAACAAGGCTTTCAGTTGCCCATTCGACCAATAATCCATTGCATAGGCTAGTAACTTCATGGAGACCATATTAATTCTCAAGAAATTCCCAACAAATACCACCCTGTCGATATTCTATAACGTAGCCAAAGATTGAGAATATTAAGTCATAAAAATGATCAACTTGATCCACTTCAGAAAACTGTGCCATATACATGCTTTGCATTTTGTGATACTGAGCTAATCAGACGAGGCAAATCGTTTGCTGCATTGCAATCTGCACATGGTTAGCTTTATTGTCACAGAGACAGTGATTGGGACCGAGGTTCAAATCCCACACTGTCAGGAGTTTGTATGCTCTCCTCAAGTCTGTGTGGATTTCCTCTGGGGGCTCCATATTCCTCCCACCGTTCAAAACACACTTGGGGTTGTAGGTCAATTGGGTGTAATCATGGGCTGAAATAGCCTGTTATACTGTGCTTTATGCCTACATTTAAATTTATTTCAAAAAATCAAGACTATTAAAAAAGTTTAAGCAAGAGAGGCTCATCCTCTTAATATGTTCCATATATTCTCTTGCCCCTGCATGATCCGTCATTTAGCTAATCTTTCATGGAACTGTTCAATGGTTGAATAACAACACAGGAAATAGGTACAGAAGACCACCTGGCTGGTCCAGCCTGCTCTGCTAATTAACAAGATCATGGCTGATCTGGCCGCGGTTCTCAGCTCTATTTAACCACCTTTCTTCCCCCCCCCCCCCCCCACAAAGCCCTTAATTCCACTGCATTGCCAAAATCTGCGTCTTTGATATATTTAATGAGATAGTCTCTACTGTTTCCTTAGACAGAGAACTCCAGAGATTCATCACTTGCTGAGAGAAGCAGATCTCCTTCATAATTCTTAATCATCCTGGACCAGCCTGGAATACATCCTATGCAGAGATTAGCAAACAATAGCAATGCCTTTGCATTAAAGTTTGAGTCAACTATTTTACCAGCACAGGTATTAAAATGGTTTGAAACCAGTCAGATATTCTCAATAAATAAAAAAAATGCCAAGAAAACTAACACAAACATTCTTAGTTCCTTCACAGAGAACGAATCTGAAGCTAATATTTGAACCATATTACATCATAAACACAGACGAGATTTAAAAGACAAAAACTTTCTTTTGGTTCCCTCACATTTAATTACAAATATTTTCAACAGACATAATATTTCTAGAAAGTCTGCTTTGTTGTTGAAGCTGATTGTTGTGTTCTAAATTTACATATTTCACTTCCATTAAAGTGTGTGGAGATGTTTAGAAGGAAGTACCACTTTCTATAATGAAAATACAGTAAAACTCCCAGTATCCAGCATCTATGGAGAATGGTAAATGCCAGGTAAGTGAATTTTACGGTGGCTCGAGATTACATGTTGCACAATTGACAAACTGACTATTGGGGGAAGCCCATTTTAAACTTTTGTATTTAAAAAAAATCCTATTTATTTTCTGAATTTTTTTGCTGGTTGCTTGAATTCTAGATAATGGGGATTTTACTGTACTGTCATACTTACTTATACAAGGCAAGTCTGTACAGCACACACAAATCTTTCATCAATGAATCCATGATGCTGGTCCCTACACTTTGATAGCCCTGTACAATGCTGCTTGATCTCCATGCTACAAGGCAACACTGTAAAGAAGCTCAAAGAACAGAGAGCACATGAAGAGTGGTGGCCAAATTTTTAAAATGTATTTTTCGCCCATGATTTTTTAAAAAATAAACTGTGCAATCATTAATCACTGATTACATTCCAAGAGTTCATGTCTTGTACAGACAATCACATTCATAAATCAGACAGATATTCGCAGACTTGTAAGTGGAAGGCCTCCAAAGACAAATATTGATTCCCCACCAGGAAGCCCTGCTATTTTGGGAGGAGGCAGGAATTTCATTTCTCCTGTAATTTATGAGTTCAATACCAGGGTGTGAATGGTTATCCAAGCAGCCCAAGGCCTCAATCAACAACAACCTGTGGGAATAGTTCCCCGCAGTCAGCTACATGACAGGTCAGTCAAGGGAGATTGGCAGTGTTCTAAGGAGATGCTCATTCTCTGGGTTCAAAGCAAAAATTTTATTTTTTACGATCCTGAACCACTTCCAGTCCACAAATCACCTCCTAACATACACCAGACACAATCAACTAGGGCAGTGGTTTCAAACTTTTTTTCCCACTCACATACCACTTTAAGTAATCCCTGTGCCATCAGTGTTCTGTGATTAGTGAGGGATTGCTTAAGGTGGTATGTGAGTGGAAAGGGAAGATTGAGAATCACTGCTCTAGACCCTATTGCTGAGATATTTTGCTTGAGAAAAATTCTCATTGGCCCATTTCCTTTGGAGTTATGAAACCGTGCACATAATGAGGTATGATTAAAACAATGATTTTCAAACTTTTTCTTTCCCTTACAGAGCACCTATGGCATAGGAATTACTTAAGGTGGTATGTGAGTGGAAAGAAAATGTTTGAAAACCACTGTGCTCGAGGAACTCAGCAAATCAAGCAACAGTACTGGGAGAAAAATAGTCATCGCTGATCCAAAACTCGTCAGGACTGAGGGTAGGTCCTCCAACATATGCAACACCTTACACTTTGGGCTCTAACTTAAATGGAATTTTACTGGAACCAGTGCTTCATGTTCAGAAGAGGATTCTACTTTACTCGCAGGGGGATCTCACCTGCTTTTTCAAACAGCATTTTTATATTTTGACCAGCCAGAAGGGACCTGGGATTAGCACAGGCAAGTCAATGGCCTTTAGCAAAGTTTTTTCCCTGCACTTTCCCCTGCCCTTTGCTGGTACAAAGAGCAACCAAAAAAATGTCATTGGATTGTTGGCTTTCATCTATCTGAAGGAGGCAAGGTCACAAATGTGTGTGAATTACTCTTCAGCGGTCAGTGTGAAGAACCACACTCAATTAGGATACTATAGCTCTGCAGGGGATGAAATGCAGGAAAATGACAAGGGGTAAATGGCCAAGTTTAAACTCATTGTATTCTCTTGAATTTAAGATCTAATTGACTATTTAACAACAACAAAAGGGATTTGATAAGGCAGACAGAAATTAAGGAAATGCAAAACAAGAGACCAGAATGCCAATCCAAGATTAATGCTGCACCATTCTGGACTAAGATAAGGGAACAGTTTCAGGAAACCTGGAATTCTCTCTCTTGAAATATACTGTCCTAACAGAGGCAACTGAAATTGATGGTGAAGGATAGAAGGGAAGGTGGAGTCGAGGGACAAACCAACTCCCAGCTAACTTAAACATGTTCAAGGATGCAAATGCCCAATGTGGCCTCATTGAAGGGAAAAGAAACATCAGCCGGTCAGGGGCTGGGCTGGGCTAACTCACAGACCAGGAGATCCCTCAGATAGACAAGGGAAAGAATCAGATTATTTCAGGGAATGAGTCGAGATTACAAGGAGAAAACGAAGTGACAAACACTTCAAAATATACCCAGGTGGCTCATGGTATACGATGATCATTCCAACTCAGGCCGATCAGGAACAGAACCTGCCCCACCTTCTTTCCAGTCAGTGCAGAGGGCATTCTTCTCTTCAACTTCACAAAGCTACATGACATTATGAAGTATAAAAGAGCAAGAAATATCACTCAACAACATAGCAGCCAGTAACATCATTGTATTGATATAACAATTATGTGATAGTGGCGGTGGTATTTTAAGTCACCAACTATCCACATACCAGGCTATGTCTGGTAACTACAATTTAAATATCAAAAGTATTTTTGTGAGAATTGTAGCTACTTTAGGGCCAAATGTCTTTTCATTCTGTTATCATTGTGGTGTAATGTTATAGGCGTAAAATATATTGCATCTTCTCCATGAAGTATATTCAGATTTAATTTTGTATGACATTGTGGTCATGTAGTGCAATATTGTCATCTACTGGCATAATAGAATATGGCAGAGAAATCAAGGGTGTCAGAATAGATGGATTTAGGTAACTCATCAGATATTGTCCCACGATCTGGATGTACGGAGACAATAAATTAATCTTTGCTGAGACGTGCCTGGATGGTGAATAGCTCCAAAAGTGTACTGTATATATTAAGCTTGCAAATGTGAATAACGACTTTACTTTGTGCCAATATTAATAAAATGAAAAAGCTTACTTATTATTTCTTTCATCTGAATCTCCTATTTGGATTAATCGGGTCTTGCTAATTAATCAACATTTTCCCGTGCTGCAAACTGAATTTAGACCATTGTTTCTAATGTGGCTCCTCTCAAGCAGTCAGCTCTCATGAAGACAACTTAACTCAAGCCAGGTGACGTCTCTTGGATCAGAGCAAGGTTTACGGCTGGGATCATCAGGACTGGTTCCCTTTCCACAAACACTGACTTGAATTCCTCGATGATTTCTTAGTCCCTCAAACTTCCTTGCAGGTTGAAAACCTGTTTATCAGGGCCCAAGAATCCTTGCGTCTGTTTACAAAATTTAAACGTTTCAGGTGTCCTTTGAATTTCATTTGTTTATAAAACTGGCTATTTCTAATTGATCATTTTTATTGTAAGCAATGAGTGAATAAAACAAGGTATATAATGCAACAAAAATTGACATTTGTTATTTGAAACAACCCCAAGCCACATATGGACTTGAGATTTTTATTCTTTCAACCAATGTTTACTGATGCATTAAAGGTGAGTGAAGAGGCTGCCATCTACAACTGACATTAATAATATAATCAGGTAATCTCAATTTCTAAAACCAAATTAGAGGAATTATGGGATATGGGGAGAAGGCAGGTAGGTGGAGTTAGGTCATAAATTAGATCAGCCATGATCGTATTGAATGGCGGAGCAGGCTCGATGGGCCATTTTTGGCCTACTCCTGTTCCTCCTTCCTATGTTCCTATGTTCAAATGCTTACCTCATTCAGTGCACACATTCGAGCTATTGATCCAATGTTATTTGTGATGGTGACAAGTGTTGCTCTGGCCAAGTCTTCTTTACTAATGGAATCTCGCTTCTCCTTACTCATCATATGACCAAAGCTGCAGAAATATAAAGTTATGAGAATATACACTGGAACTATTTCTTATACCTCTACCTCCAAATTAGTTTGGAATTAACCACTGCTTACTACTGTTTACTTTAATGTTGAACATAATGGTGTTTACCAGTATCTTCCATTTACATTGGCTATCCTCAGATAATCGTATTGCTTGCAGAAAAGTACAATGTTGATGGAAGATAAATAGTCATTCATCAATCAATAATAACCATGTTGACATTGCATCTCATCTTTACCACTAAAACAAAAGCACCACAAAATATAACCGATCCACAATATACATGATTCTCCACTAACTCAGTAGTTTTTGTCTAACAGAGCTGCTTTATCCCTCCATCGAGACTCAAGCTCCCTGATACATCTATTTTATTCTAGATCTACCTTACCTTTAAGTTCATTATCATCATACATTGTACAATTGAACGAAATGGCGTTCTTCGGTTCTAAGTGTAAAAACCTGCAAACACATGTATCGATATAGCACACATATTTACAATCGACTGATGTGTAGTACATTTATAAAAATACATAAATATTGTTAAATAAACAGTAACGTCTCAGAGGGATTGTATGAGCAGCACGTCAGTCATTTAACAGTTTCACGACGATTGGAAGAAGCTGTTTCTCGGCCTGTTGGCTCTGGCTCGGATACTTCTGTATCCTTTTCCTCAACTTCCTGACGTGAGGAGATGGTCTTGTGTTCTGATGACCTTGTCAATGGATGCAACATATTTTACCTCACTGTAACATTCTGTACACTTGAGGACCTCGAACCAAGTTCCCTTTTAACTTGTTTCTGCTTGGAAAAAAACCCATCTTTTCCATCCTAGTGAATCTACACTGCATCTTCTCTACTGGCTTACATCCTTCCCACAGCCTGGATTGTGCACAGCATCAAGGATGTTATGGTCCTCTACAAACTCATGTACTGCCTCACTTTCTTGTTCTATCTCTTCCTAAAAAAAAATTCTCCACTTCTTTCACAAGCTTATCTATGCACTATTAACTTGAAAATCCAACACTCACAAACTCTCCTCAGTCTGTACTTTTTTTTTTGCTTTGTTGACAATGCCTCAGCTTTAAAACTATTGTTCCTTCCACTCCCAATAATTGTATTTATGACTCATTGATAATGAGGCTAAATACTTGACATAATTTATAATTTAATCGAGCAATTTGCACTCCTAAATATTTCAACTGTTAGAGTCTAGAAATTCAACTGATCTGTGGAATCTCAGTTCTACACACAACAGTTTGATAAGAGATTTGGATTCTTTTTCCTTCTTTTCCATTCTATTTCTTGACAGTATAATCTTTCATCTCCATTTCTTTGTGTATTTGATCAGGCTCCAATTCACCCCAATTTCAAGGAAACTACTCCTTTGCCTCTTCAGCCTGATGTTAAATGGAGACCTCGTTAATTGTTGACTTCAGAAAGGGAAAGGCAGA
Source organism: Narcine bancroftii (assembly GCF_036971445.1). NCBI lineage: Eukaryota > Metazoa > Chordata > Chondrichthyes > Torpediniformes > Narcinidae > Narcine > Narcine bancroftii. Next base: position 34,476,395 of record NC_091478.1, on the reverse strand, counting down.
GTGTACAATCCAGTGATCATTGACGAACAGAGGTAGAGGGAGTGAGCAAATTTGAGTTTGTTGGAGTTACTATCTCGGAGGACCATTTCTGGACCAAATACACTAATGGCATCGTGAAGAAAGCAAGTCCGCACTTCTACTTTCTCAGGAGACACCAATAACCCCAAGCGTAAAGCCCACCAAAAAGGTAGTGGACACAGCCCAAGAATTATCAGGCAAAACTCTCCCCATTATCGAGAACATCCACAGGGAACGCTGCCGTTGGAGAGCAGCAGCAATCATCAAGATCCACATCACCCAGCAACACGCTCTGTTCTCACTGCTACCATCAGGAAAGAGGTTTGGGTGTCACAACTCACACCCCCCAGGTTCAGGAACAGCTGCTTCCTCCCCACCATCAGACACCCCAACAACAAATTCAATCAATCAGGAACTAATTTAAGGACTCTCACTTGTTCTCTTCATTGATTTTTTAAAATTATCTCTATATTGCACAGTTGATTTGTTTACATTTGTTATCCAGTTAAAATTCTTTATTTGTTTACATGCACGTTAGGTACAGTTTTTTGCACTGCATTTGGTGATTCTGCCTTGCCTGCAGGATAAAGAATCTCAGGGTTGTATGTGATGCCATGTATATACTCTGACAATAAATCTGAAATCTATTTGCCAAGCACCAGATGGCTAGGTTTCTCAATCCCAATTAGGAAATTTCAACCACATAAGGGGGAAAATAGGAAAAAAAGATGAATATAGGTTCATTCCAATATACTCAAAGCCTGCCTTCTGTGACCTTAGTGAAACCCAATAACATTCCAAACAGATTCAAATCAAAGTCCAGTAGAACTAAGTATATTTTCAAAAGCAGAGGAGTGGTGCACAGGACCACTACAGCTTCCATTCTTTGCAACAAGACCAATGTACAGTGGAGAGGATTTTCATTTTGGCTTCATAGTGTTTACACAGACTGTACCCCATCACTAAACATATTCAGATTTATTGTCAGAGTACATACATGACATCACATACAACTCTGAGATTCTTTTTTCTGTGGGTGAGGTCGAATTACCAGTCATTAGTTGTGGAAAAAAACCAAATTAAAAAAACTATACAGATAACAAATGTAAACAAACTGACTGTGCAATAGAGAGAATGTAAAGAAAATCAAGAAAATGCACAAAAGTCCTTAAATGAGTCCCTGATTGAGTTTCTAATTGAGGAGTCTGATGGTGGAGGGGTAGCAGCTATTCAGAAACCAGGTGGTGTGGGTCTTGTGGAACCTATTCCTCTTTCCTGATGGCACAAGCGAGAACAGAGCATGTGCTGGATGGTGAGGGTCTTTGATGATTGCTGCTGCTCTCCGATGGCAGCGGCCCCTGTAGATGTTCTCAATAGCGGGGAGGGTTTTGCCTATGATGTCCTGGGATGTGTCCGCTACCTTTTGGAGGGCTTTACACTCAGAGGTATTGGTATCCCCTGCCAGACCATGATGTAGCCGGTCAGCACACTCCACCGCACCTCTGTAGAAATTTGCCAATGTTTCTGGTGTCATACCAAACCTTCACCAACTCCCAAGGAAGTAGAGGCGCTGAGGTGCTTTCTTCACAATGCCATTGCCTCCGAGATCATGACTCCCAAGAACTTAAACATACTCATTAATGTAACACCAATCTTTCCATGAATCTCAAGCCAAAGGCAATTGAACAACCTATGCTTCATACTGATTCCCATATGTCTCAAAAGGACTGCATCATCTCCAACCAAACCCTTAACTGAAGGCAGCTCAATACAAAATTACCTGGAAGCTACTGCACATCCCAGAAGGCCAAATCGTTCATAATCTCCGCCATAGATATCTTTAACTAATTTATCTACATTGGTACTGTCTCCTTTTGCTGCCATGTCTAAAGCTTCTTCAAAGGTCTCACATCCAGTAAGCAGACAACATAGGCCAAGGAAAGTTCCTCCACCGAGGCTGTGGGCAGAAGAAAAAGAAATGTTTATAGTGAAGTAAATGCAAATAAAAGTCATTTAGTCTGGCTGCATTTGTCTTCCCGGATATTTTGTTTGGTTTGCTTGTGTTGAGTGGAGTCTATTTCTGGTTTGACAAAAAATTTGCCTGTATTCTAAATCAGGATTCCTTAGTCCTGATCACAGTAAAAAAAAAAAATAATCACTGAGCAAGCTATTAGGTCTTGCACTGTCCTGAATGGCAAAATAAACCCGGTTTTCAATGAATTTCAACTAAACATGAAGTGCAAATTGTTTAGATTTGCAAATGTAGAAAAGTGGTTTGATAACTTATGCATTTAAGGATTCTCATACATCTCAAATAGCTCTGAGGTTCCCACTTCATCCAATAGTTCTTACACTTAATCAATGAATTACATGATTTTACAATCATTTAACCAACAAACATTTACAAGACTATTCAGTAGCTGGTAACAATACTGATTGACATTTGCCCATTTTTCCTCCCATCTGCCTGCAGACTTTTATTCATTGCAAGACCAATTCCATCGGAACTAGTTGCGCCTTTTTCCTATGTGATTTTAATTTGAGAGGTACAATTGTAAATGAGCTGCAATGGGAAGGTAGGAGATGGCTATCCAAACCCTGTATTGCAATAACATTCCTTACAAGAATGGCTGGTCAAAAATTATCTGAGATACCCCGAAAAAATTTCTTTCCTGCCAAAGGTATTGCACAAAACTGCAAAAGATCCTGGTCATCTACAAAGTTTTAATTTTTTTTAAAAATTGTCCTTGTTTATGGCATCAAACCTAACTTTGTAACCTCCTATAGCAGTCAAATTAAGCTTTGCTTGAACAAAAGGTTCCTGTTTGATTTTGTCATTTTTCCCAAGTCAGGTTGCTGATCAGCCCCATTCCAGATACACGTGCACAAATGGAAGAGTTACACTGTAGTGCAGTACAGTGGGACTACTGCATTTTCAGGTAAGAAAACCAACTGAGGTCCCATCAGTTTCTCCATGTGGACATAGATAATTTCAAAAGAACAGAACACCAATGGGTTATTTGGAAAGCATCACTTAAAACAAAAATCATTATATTTTGAATATTAGCATGGCATAAATCAGCTGCTTATTTCATGTATTACAACTGTGACTACATTTTGAAATTACTGCCCAGCAGTAAAGGGATTAGAGGCATATTCACTACATGGGGTGCAATGATTCAAAGTAGTGACCCACCATTACTTCCCAAGGACAGCTAAGATAGAGCAAGCTATCCCCAAGAGGCCTATTTTGAGTACAATATTTGAAACCATTTAAGCATTAAAGAAAACTTGATCTTTGAAAAATAAATTCAGCTGATTTTGAACAGATTAGGGTAAAGAAGAAAAATGGTTCCAAATTTATTTGCTGAGACGTCATGTGAATTCAAAACTAATTAGAAAAATAGTTCATTTTCCTACTCGAATCGTGAATGAGAAAGACAATCCAAATATTTAACCACTGATCCCAGAGAAATGTCAGTCAACAACTAATACTTTATGTTTATTGGCCTATGATTAATAGAATGTCTCATCTTCGAGATAACAATTAAAAATTTAGTGAAAGAATGTGATGCAACAAACGTGGTACAATTCCACATTTCTCCTGTCACTAGTGATGGATAAAAGGTTTTCACCCAATTCGAACCAAATATCTCTCAAAGTTTTCCAACCAACTGTTCGAAGGAATTGTTCTCGTCATTGACAATGTAAATGTGACAACCAAGTTAAAATAATATAATTTTAAAAAAATATATTTTTCAACTCTTGTCAGGATGATTGGAATCAGTGCTGCCAAGTAATAAATTGACATATGTCTTTGCTTCATTTCTGCGGTGGCCCAAACATTAACTGTGAATCCCAGGTCTGATTCATACTAAGCCATCCTCCTGAGTGTAAAATTGGCCTTTGGTAGTCAATTGCTATTCATGTAGCATGATACATCCAAGCCAAAAACACCCACTAATTATACATGGAAGAGGTTGTTTCCTGTAGCTGGATGACAGTTCAAGGGCCATAGTCTCAGGACCATTGTCTGTCTCAGACTGAAATTGCTTTATTCAGAGGGTGGTCAATCCCTGACTTTCTCTATTCATTGTAGATGCATATAATCACTGAATATATTGAAGATTGGGAAAGTGATTTTTTTTTCTTTTTTTTTTAAGTACCCAGCAATTAAGTGGAGGTCAGGGGAAAAACAGAAACAAAGAAGGTGATAAATCATGAAGTGAACCACAAAGGAGGATTTTTTATGTTCAAAAAAACTTGGAGCCGAGGGAAGAGTTCTGGGAAAATAAAGGTATGATATTTACAGTGTGAGATGACAGTCCAGGAAATTTACATGCAGGGTTGGAGGACGAGTAGAAATGAGGTTAAGGTTCAAAATTTAATTGGGCAAATTTTAAATTTAAATGTAGACACACAGCACGGGTAACAGGCTCTTCCGGCCCATGAGCCCATGCTGCCCAATTGGCCTACAACCCCTGGTACATTTTTGAACGGTGGGAGGAAACCAGAGCTCCCATGGAAAACACATGGAGACAAATGGATGGAAGACAATAAAAGAGATGGAAATGGATGGGATCAGGAGTATTTTCTTGCATGGAGGTTCAAGATTGGGCAGGGTTTGTCGAAGGCTTTATGTTGAGATTCTTGCTTCCAAAAGAATAGGCACACAATATCTATCCTCAAATCTTTCTCTATTGACCCACACGAGAAGAGTCAAGTGGAATCATCAGCTGAAGGCAAGTTACTCTCAGTTCATGGGAGATTGGATACTAGAAAGAAATAGAGAGTGGCTGATCTTCAAGATAAAGTTAACTATGAAAAGGGAGGAGTGGATTGAAAGTTATCCAAGGTCAGTGTTTGCATGGAATGTAAAACACTAACTAAAAGTTTCTCAATAGTTGAGCAACTTGATGGGAAATTACACACCAATTTCCCTTTAACTAATTTGCACTGTTTGTTAATATACAAATAGAAATGCTGAGATTTTGTATCTGGTTGGAGAAATAGGATAAACATTTGCAACCTCTGATCAATACCTTTGATCCTAACCTTCTACCTTGAGCACTGCCAACACTGCACGTATCAGTTATTTGTTAATTTCCCTGCCATTCACAAACATTGGCTTCACTCTGAAAGTAACCCACTGACTGAAAACCCTAGCGATACGCAACATAATAAAGTGCAAAATAAATGCAACCTATCATTCTTTCAAATACAAAAGTAAATCCCAGAAGGATCACAAAATAGGAGGAGCCGGTGTTCACTTTTCACCTATTTCTACTACTGTTAAAAAGACATTTCTTACTGAACAGCTCCATTCTCCATCCCATAGTTATCCCGATAAGTATTTAAAGGTGTGGATAGATGGGAAAAGTCTTAGTCAGTATGAAGGAAATAATGTGACTGTTGTTCAGATTAAATCCAGAGCTTCTCCAAACAACTCAATAAGGGCAAGAAGTGGACACCCTTACACTGCATTCAAATATACATCTGCCAGGGAGATGACCAGTTTCTCTAACTGTTCAAACTGTTAGGTGTTTCCACTTTTCATTAAATAAAAATTAAGTATGGCAGTCATTTCAAGTATAAGTCAAGGCCACTCCAAAAATGAGTCCTGCACTGAACTTCGTGTAATTTATTTGTAAAATGAATTGGCTACCTTAGGTGAATGCCAACGTCTTGTGAGTTATAGGGTCGAACAATTCAATATTAGCATGTCTACTAATATTTGAAAATTCAATATCCCAAGTACAAGGGCTATGAGCTTGGTAAGGTGCACATGGGGAAAACATGGCAGGTCACATTACTGAAGGTGTCATTTTAGCCACTTACACAGTCATAATTAAGATAAAAATTGTTTAAAAATTCCTGTAAACCTCTGAAAAGAAATGTTTCACATCATTTCTGCCTTTGTTTGCCATTTGTTCTGATACTGTTTGTTTCACTGCAAATTTCCAGTTGAACTCTCAACTGTTCACCAATTTCTTTGTATTTTAAATGATGCCTGATCAAGCTTTTCACAACTTACCCACTAAAGAACCAAGGATCCATTTAAAAATGCTGATCACAATTTATCCCCAACCATCTGTTAGATACACTGACATTATCAAATACACAAATACCAGATGAGAATCCATTCATGTTAGAAATCACTTGATACAAAATTTAAGCAACTATTATATCTCAATCTATTAAAATGGTGAATAAGCCACTGGCACAAAGTTTTGGGATCTGTTCTGCCAAAGCAAATTACACAGTCCAACTCAATAATATTTCCTTGTCAAATTACATTACTTCCAATTTTGTGATTAAGTGTGTTGGATTATGATTGATGCACACTTTCCACGTGCATGAATGGTTGTGTAATTAGCAGAGCTCAGAGGCCACACAGCCCGTGACCTGTGTTCAATCCTGGCCTCGGGCATTTTATGTTTACACATTCTCCCTGTAAGTAATTTGTTTCCTCTGGGTTTGCGATGGTAGGTTAATTGGCCGCTGTATATGATCTTTAATGTGCAGCTAAATGGCAGTCAGTGTCTGAGGAGGGTTGATGGGAATGTGTAGAAAGTGAAAAGCAGAAATAATGGAGAAGGTATCTGGGGTTTGATGTGGGCTTGGTGAGATGAAGGACCGATTTCCATGCTGAGTGACTATGGGCATTCAGTGAAGTTATGGGAAGTAACTGCATTGCAAATTCTGGTGACCAAACCATTAACAGGAACAATAATGATGTCACAGCATTGAATCACAAAATGTTATGCAACATTTCATCTGCTACATTTACTCCTTTGCCAAGAGATTATGGGATGGGAGAAAATGTGATTCTCAGTTCTCGATCTACCCTGAAAGTGTCCAATTTCTTCCAATCTCAGAAGCCAAGCAGGTTCAGGCCTGGTTAGTTCTTGGTGGGAGACCACCTGGGATCAGCTGGCACCAATCCTATGAGGGTTGGCAGCCTGAAAGGGGTTATGACTTTAAAGGGGAACAATGATAGGAAAATTATTGAAGATTTCTGGAAACAGGATTTACTTTCGTGACAGAGTATATAGGTATGTTTTTGGGAGATAAATTGGGAAAGGTTTCTTAGTGTAGGTCACATACAAACACTTTAAAACAGATCTTATTTAAAATACTGGAGCTTTGCCCCATGCTAGACATGTCGGGGCCAACAGTCTTTGTAAGAGCTTTGGAGAATGCCCAGGAGTCTTCACTAATAGATTGTTGTTTACAAAAAGGCTACAGACACAAGATCTTGTTGAAGCCGCAGATTGTCTGGAGCTGTTCTAAGAGGGTCATGTGGTTTGCAAGCAGAGAGAGTCAAACAGGCTAAGTAAGTCAATAGTGATAAGTTAAAGTGTGATTCTATTTTCATGTTTAAAGTTAATTAAAAGCAACTTTTGTTTAAGTAACCATTTGTCTTGCTGAATATCTATTGCTGCTGGGATTTGGAGTCCTCTGGGCTCGAAACACTTGCATTTGGAAAAGCATGGACATGTTAGAAAAAGTCAGTATGGCTTTGTGCAGGAAGGGTTTAAGCTGAGGGGAGGATAAGCATAAAACAAGATATTAGAGAAATTTTTGTTTTGCACAGGGAGTGGTTGGTGCCTGGAACGTGCCAGCAGGGGAGGCAGTAGAAACACATATGATACTGGCAAGAATCTGATCAGGCAGGGATTAGAACAAATGTTTTAGATAATCGACCACTTCATGGGATCCTTGATCCCTCATAGACCCCTAAGCATGCACATAAATAAATAGACAGATAGAAAGATAAATAAATAGATACATAAATAATTAAATGAACAAATAAACAGATAAATAAATAGACCTGCCATTTCCACATGCATTAGCGAGGGAAAATGCATACCATATGCATGATTTCCGGGCCTCCCAGCAGCAACCCAAATTTTGTTACAACACCTCAATTGCCAAGTAACAAATCTGTAAATTCAAGTGAAAGATATGATGTGTGTGGCATCGTCTACATAGGTGAGACCAAATGCAGATTCAATGACCCTTAGCTGTGTTTTTGGGTCTAAACGAGCTTCCTGCAGCCATGTATATAACATTTTAAATATATTACTATGTGACAATAAAATGAATCTTTGATTATAGACCATGTGCAAGTGATTACAATAACAGTTTTTAAAAAAAAACCTTTGCTTCTGGCTGGGAAGATGCCAAATGGAGTTGTGTCCAAGTCTTCAGCATCCGTGATGGCAACTCCATTCTCAACATTGGGTGTGGTGCCATCCGCATCGAATAAGTCACCTTGGGCTCCCTGGCAGGAGCAGGGACCTCGGGTTCTACAATTCTTTTGACTCCAAAAGTTCAATCGACCCCCCCCCCCCCCCCAAATTATCGACCCCCTTGCCATTTTTTGACCCCTTGGACATCGACCCCTAGATTAGAGGGTTAGATTGGTTTGATTCCATTTGTTACCATCAACTAAGCCCTGATAAAATAAGACCAAGATTATCAAAATGCCCTATACTCTCTGAAGCAGTCCAGAATTTACTGTTGATCACGATCCAGTGATCATTACTAGAAGTGCAAGTTCATGAAAATTTGAAAAATCATCAAAATATGAAAACAGGCAAGGAGAAGATATGATGTGTGTGGCATCGTCTACATAGGTGAGACCAAATGCAGATTCAATGACCCTTAGCTGTGTTATTGGGTCTAAACTAGCTTCCTGCAGCCATGTATATAACATTTTAAATATATTACTATGTGACAATAAAATGAATCTTTGATATAGATCATGTGCAGGTAGTTGACATAGACATGGTCGTTCCTCATTCACGTTCTTGGCAATTTTGACTGTCAATTACAGATGATAAATTTTGACCACTAGCTGACAGAACACCAAATAAAGTCATTGTTCATAGTGTGTTGGGATCTCCAAGGTGATAGAGGGATAAACAAAATTTAAAAAAAATAAACTCCAATATTGGGAGTAGTTAAGGCAAACTTGTGCTCAAGCTCTTTATTTGATAACAAAGCATGAGGTTTCTCTGGGTCATGAAGTGCAGAGGAAATGCTTCGTTAACTAATTTCTTGCACATCTCGCAATTTGAGATTAAGGTACAATTTTCTGCTTGATGGAATGTGCCACTCTCATGGAACAGACATCCATTAGTCAGCAAGTCAATTTGGCCTGATCCTTTCTCGATCTAATTCTCTACCCACACTAATGTGGGGCTCACAGAAAAAATACAAATACCTCAATACATCCAGATTCCCAGTTTATCTTTGTGACCCCACCTATGTTTCGTGGAGTGAAATCGTAGCCCATTGAAAGTAAGGCATTTCAAGACTTCAGTTGCTTAAAATCTCTTCTCGGGTGTCAATTCTTTCTAACTTTTTTTTGTTCAATTTCTTTGGATTGCATCAAGAGCTGAATAGAAAAATGGAAAATCACTTGAAACTGATGGCAATCATCACAGAAATTCTTCTGATAAATAACCATGAATGAAGAACAGATGGGAGAAAAAAAATTCTCACCCAACACAAAAATCACACTGCGACACTCGCAGTAACAATGCACCTAACTGCAGCCTGAAGTGCGACATGCCAATTAATCAATAGACAGTGAATACTTTTAAAATGTCCACATTGCTGTGTTCACTAGTTGCTGTGAGGTGGTGACAGAATATAGATATGTTTTTGGGAGATAAATTGTGGCAAATTTGCTAACGTAGGTCACATACAAACACTTTAAAATAGATCTTATTTAAAATACTGGAGCTCTGCTAATGCTAGACATATCAGTCCCACAGCCTTTGCAGAAGCTTTGGAGAGTGCCAAAGAAACTTCACCAATGGATTGTTGTTTACAAAAAGGCAATAGATGGAAGAACTTGTCGGAGCTGCAGACTGTCTGCAGTGGAATTTGCTGTTCGAGGAGGGTCATGTGGTTTTGCAAGCAGAGAGAGTAGAACAGGCTTTCTCTCAGAGAGAGAGAGAGAGAGGGAGAGAGGGAGAGAGAGGGAGAGAGAGGGAGAGAGAGGGAGAGAGAGGGAGAGAGAGGGAGAGAGAGGGAGAGAGAGGGAGAGAGAGGGAGAGAGAGGGAGAGAGAGGGAGAGAGAGGGAGAGAGAGGGAGAGAGAGGGAGAGAGAGGGAGAGAGAGGGAGAGAGAGGGAGAGAGAGGGAGAGAGAGGGAGAGAGAGGGAGAGAGAGGGAGAGAGAGGGAGAGAGAGGGAGAGAGAGGGAGAGAGAGGGAGAGAGAGGGAGAGAGAGGGAGAGAGAGGGAGAGAGAGGGAGAGAGAGGGAGAGAGAGGGAGAGAGAGGGAGAGAGAGGGGGAGAGAGGGGGAGAAATTCAGTTCTGCAGTTTTACAGTCAGCAGCAGCAATTGGACTGGAACAGAACAAGCTGGCAAGCTTGTGGAAAACCCCATTTGGAAGATAGGTTGTGACTGGTTAGTTCACACTGGTCAAAGCTCTTGTGGTTCATGCAAGAGGAGAAGACTGGCTGCTTAATGTTTCACTTGAAATAAGGGAAACAAAAAGGAACTCTGTGGTGACCTGAAAGAAAGAGGTTATCATCTGGAGAACCCTGAGGGGGCAAGTTTCTTTAGTAAGACACTGAAGTGGCTGATTAAAATGGAATCAGTTGTGGGTGTCCAACAAGCAACAAATCTCTCTCTGAAAACCTTCCTGAGCAGTAACCATTTACCTTTCAAGCACAAAAGCCTGGTGAACTTTATAAATGTTAAATTCTGTGCACAGTATAAGAATTGCCTCCAACCAGTGAACTTGGAGGAGTGGAGAAGTGAGATTGGATTGTGAACCAAAGAACTTTTCTGAACTTACACCCACATTCCATACACGTGCACTTAGAATTAGAAGGGGGTTAAGTTGGGTTAGTTAAGTTAAAGTGTGATTCTGTTTTCATGTTTAAAGATAATTAAAAGTAACTTTTGTTTCAGTAACCATTTGTCTTGGTGAATAACTATTGCTGCTGGGTTTTGGGGTCCTCTGGGCTCCTAACAAGGTTCAGAACAAAAAAGGCCATTTGTAAGGGAGACAAACTCTCATCAGAAGCAAGCTGGCTGAATGTGCCATTGAGCAGCTGAGGTTAAAATAAATTCAGACGATGCAAGCAGGGAGGTGGCTAAGCAGCAGTTTATGCTGGGTCTTCGGGACCTGGGCCTGAGGTGATCGCCAAGACAGAGTCGGGGAGTGGTAGGTGGGAAGGATTAAGTGGAATATGACTACTTTCTTCAATGATCTCATTCAGGGACTCATTTAAGGACTCTTACTTTTGCACTTTGATTTTTTTCCCCTCTCTGTATTGCACAGTTTGTTTACATTGCTTATTTACATGTGTACGTTGAATAGCTTTTTTTTGTACTACCAATAGGTGGTAATTCTGCCGTGCCCACAGGAAAAATAATCTCAGGGTTGTATGTGATGTACGTACTCTAACAATAAACCTGAAATCTAATCTGTTAATGCAACTGGAGAATTCTTTTCATCTTGAGGGAAAGTTCTTGAATTATCTGGCAATGTATAGCAGAGATCAGATAAGATTTGCGATCATCTTGTTGAAGAGAGGTTTCATACACAAACCAATGTTATCTTCTCTCTTTTAACATACATTTATATTAGAAGCCAAGCATAAATTCAATTACTTTATTGACAGATAACTTGCAAGTATCCAAAAATAAGATCAAAGCTCATCTTGTTTCAACTCTCAAAGAAGATTATCTAAGATTCCAAAATGATCTATGTGAACTGAGAAAGTCAGCCAAGGAATTTTAATTCTGATAAGTTCAAGCTGTTGCACTTTGGTAGGTTAAACAAGATCAGGACTTACACAGTTATGGGTCTGGGAGCGCTGTGTGCAGAACAAAGAGACTTGGGGCTACAGGCTCATAGCTTAATGAAAGTGGCGACACAGGTAGACAGTGGTGAAGGAGGCATCTGACACGCCTGCCTTCAACAGTCAGGGCATTGACGTCACAAGACATTGGTGAGGTTGCACTTGAAGAATTGATTACATAGTTATCGAAAAATTATCACTAAACTGGAAAAGGTGAAGATTAATGAGAATGTTACCAGGATGAGTAGGCTTGAAATGCAAGTGGCTGAATAGGCAGGAACTTTAAACATGAGGCAGAGGAGGAGGCTACTTTATGGAACATCTGTCTGATAGAGGTTAATAAATTTGTGAAGGGACATAGATGAAGTGAATAGGCATAGTCAGTTTTCCAGAGTAGGGGAATCCAAAAATAGAAGGAATAGATTCAAGGTGAATTCAAGATTCAAGGGGGAAGATTTAAAAGTGACCCAATGAACACACAGAGGGTGGTGGGTATCTGGAACGAACTACCAAAGTAAGTGGTAAAGCAGGGACAATTGTAACAATTAAAAAACATTTGGACAGGTACATGGATAGGAAAGGATTAGAGGGGTATGGGTCAAACACAGGCAAATGGGACAAGCTTCCACTGCATTGAGCATGTTTCGGTGGTGTAGAACTCCATGCGACTATGACTATCTGCAGAGCACTTCATAGGAAAAAAAATAGAATTACCTCAGCTCAAATCAAGGACCTTTGTTTTTTTTCTTTCAAAACCTGCTGGTTCCAGATTTGAAACAGGTTTTTAACTCCAATGGGCCAATTACCTTACAGGCATCTCTTCGCTTTCTCATTTAATTGTTTGCCATCAAACCAGTCAATTAAAATGGTTACTTCAATTCTATGCTCAGATGCAGATTTAAAGGAAACATTTGATGCTCTCAAGTGGGCTGCATCCTGGTTCAACAGTCATTGGATTCAACAATAACCAACTACCCAATGAGCAGGATTCTGAAAAATCACCATCAAAAAACACATCACACAATAAAGAAATGAACTCTTCTCATTTTGTTTCCTAGTACAGAACACAGTGAGGAAACAATGCTGCTGCCTAGGCCTTGCTACCTCAAGACTAGGGAGAGGAAGACTTAGCTACAGGCTGGGAATGTTAGTCATTCAGAGACACAGTAACAGAGATGTTGATTTCTCGAGTGTTCAGGAGACTGGAGGGGTTCCCGGATGCTTTCCACTCAAAGTCCTGCAGAATGGGTGGCACAGTGTGCGTAGCAATTAGTCCAATGCTATTGGAGTGCCAGCGACCTGGATTCAAATCTGGACCCGTCTGTAAGGAGTTTGCATGTTCTCCCCGTGTCTGTGTTGGCTTCCTCTGGCACTCCATTTTCCTCCCACTTTTCAAAATGTACAGGGGTTCTAGGTTAATTGGGGTATTTTGGCAGCTCGGGCTCATGGGTCAGAAAGGCCTGTTACCCTGTTGTATGCCTAAAAAAATCCAATAAAACTGTGTATGATCAGGAATTCACCGAGGCATTTCCATTAGTTGGTGTACTTCTCATTTGATTTTTCTTGTAAGCGCGTGAGCGTGGGTGTGTAAAATCCTCAATGATTTTGACTATTTGCAAATGACTGACAGGTTTTCAAAGCCATTCCGTCAGAATAAGGACAGAGACTTAAGCTGGAGAAATCCTTATGTTATGCTGGGTCTTGCTGATGTACCAGGAGAAAGCTGCACTCCCTGCAAGATGCAAATGACCAGTGATCACAGGGAAACAAAATGGTAAAAATTTGCTCTGGTAAAAGACTTTAGAGTTGGCCCCCTTTATATGGCCGTTAGAAGTCAAGAATTATCTGCCTTTTAACTACTTATAGCGCGGATAAAAGCTCTCACGACTCGAGGGAGAATAAATGCTTTTATTAGCTTATAACTATGGGTAGTGTGTCACAGTAGACTTCAGAAGGGTTCTGGGTTTAGGCGGGAAACCAGGTTTATATGTGAGCAGATGGGGGCGGAGCCAGCCATCGGCACAACACACTACCAGTGAATCTCAGTTCACTGCACCACTTCACCTTCCTGTATAAATGCAACGAAGGTGGGATAGGGGTAATTTTCATCCCACGTCTGATACAGTACCACCAAGGTAGGTAGTATCAGAGCCAATGCATTTTGCAACAGCTTCTGTCTAAAAGGGTTAATGCTGTAATGCTACAGGTCCCGCCTCCTTTTGCTCTGGGATGTCAGCTTGCTTATGTAAAAGATTGGATGACCCAGAATTTCTTAGTTCAGTGTGAACAACCCTAGCTGCCTTTAAAGATGGGCCGTTGCCAATTAAGTGGATTTTCTGTGTAAAAAGGCCTTTTGTATCATGTGATTGTTATAAAGGCAATTCATTCCCACGCTAGCCACCATTCAGGAAAGGAACAAGTCAAAGAGAGCCTAATTTTTAAGTTTTAAATACAATAATAATGAACAAGGCCCCACTTTAGTACATCACAAAAGAGCAATGTAGTCAGTTTAATCAGTGCCTGAAGTTTTTGCTTACCTGGTTCCAGTCACCCTTTTGTAATTGTCTTTGGAATATAGAGCCAAGATACTAACTCCTGAACCTATGTTGACCAGCAACGTTGGGTAAGGGTTATCCAAGCAATATGGCTTTTTCTGGCACTGGTCGAGGTCAGTAGGTTTTTCAAAATAGTAGCACTCAGACTGACCATTGTACCCAATGGAATCAATATACAACAGACCTTGGATTAAACAGTCCAACTCATCCAGTTTGTGAAGCTGCAAATCAGCCATCTATAAAAAAGTAAAAATGTGTGATTACCATTCTCAACCACAAGTTCTTTAAATAATACCAGAAAATTCTGGAATCATTGAGATCAGGCCATATCTGTGGGATGAGAAAGCTTCAGCAGAATTGGGATGGAGACAAATGAAGCAAGTTATGTTGCAGGAAGCCACTTCGGGATAAGCTGCAAGCAAGATTATCTGGTCAATGAGTAAATGGGAGCAGTTGGAGAGCGAGAGCAGACAAAATAATGTTACAGTTGTGAAATGCACAGTAGGAAGATGTGTCTGCCTAGGTATATCCTCCACTTGTAAAGGAAGGGAAAAGAAAACACGTCGATCCAATAACATTGATGGACAACTGGTACAGACAGTAATCAAAGTTGTAGAATTCTATTGCTGCAGAAGACTACGGTGTGCCCAGACAGGTGAGGTTGCATTGGGCCTCGCTGTAGCAGTACACGAGGCAATGGACTGACGGGGTTAAAGTGAGAGTGGACGGAGAATTAAAGAGACTGGTAACTGGAAGCTCAGGACCCCCTATAGATTACGTATCATGAATACCAAATACGGTTTATTAGACAGGGAGAAATGCAAATGCATCCCAGCTTCACCTAGAAAGACAGATTAGGTCCTGAATTATGGGAAGTTAAAAGGTGAAAGGACAAGTGCTGTACCACCTTCAGTCGCAAGGGAAAGTACCATAAGAAGTAGGAAAGAGGAGGGAGGTGGTGGGTCAGAAGAAATTTGTGATCGATAGGAATAGATGAGTGGACCAGAGAATTACAAGAGGGAATGATTGTGGAATGGAAGGAAGGTGAAGTCAATCCTCTTTCTGGTGGAGAGTGGGTCCAAGCAGAGGTGCGAGATGAGATGCAGTCAAGGGCTTTAATAACAATACAGATTTTCACATCCAGTTCCAATTTGTATTCCAAGGGAAGTACATTATCTCACGCATTTTTGGCCTGTATCTGTGACTTTATAATTTCACCTAGATTAGCATGAAGAATTAAGCAAATATATCATAAATGAAGAGAGTGTAAAGAGCTGATCGTAAAGATCTAGGACTACATACAAATAGAATTTTAACTATGGGAATTTACACAAGGAAAAAATATTAAAAATAAGTTCAGTATGTCATTGAGACTGTGACTAAAACATTAAATCACAATGGCAATAAAATTATGGAAAGGCATTCTGGAAAGATGGGCTCAAAGACCGATGATTGACTTGATAAAAATCAAATTTTTTTCCACTGGAACAGAAAAAGGTTTTTGTTGGACAATCCTTCCATCTAATTGTTCAGCAAGGGGGAAAATGGGTGCATTGTTACTTTGCATTGCATACCTTTCTGAAGTCATCCTCAAATTTGTAGGCCCCACCTCCTGTGGCACACATGGTGGTATGTAAACTAGAGAAATTTTTGTCTCTACCCATTTGAATGAATTTAGGCATGGAATGTGTTGGAAAGCGAATAAAATGCAAGTTCCCTTTGCGTCCACACATGACCAAATTCTTCAGCTCCAGGTGCACATCACGAATCCCAGTATTTCCGTAAGCTACGTTAGAGGTCAGATACTTCCGAATGCTCTTCAGATTCTCCACCTCCTCCTGCTCTTCTTCAGCTGTGATATCTTTTGGTTCAAAATATACAAGTTTGACAAGAGTTCCTCCTATATCCATTCCAAACCAAGGGAACGCTAGGAGGAGGAGGAGAAAAGACAGCATTAGCATAATGTGGATGTATGTTAGCTAGTCAATGCAATACACAGAGGTGCTGAAGAAACTCAGCAGGTCATGCAGCATCCAATAGGGCCCAAGTCCAAAACATACTTCCTATGGATGTTGCTTGACTTGCTGAGTTTCCCAGCACTTGGCCCCAACATCCGCAGATTTTCTTGTTTAACTCCTTTTAGCCATTCAGTGTTGTTTAGCGTGCTGTGATGAACAGTTGACATACAAATTCCATCAAAATTCCAAATCTTAAATGAGAACCTGTATTCCAACCCCCCCCCCCCCCCACCCCCACCAACCATTGGAAAATTGGGCCAATGGAAAATGCAAGTGGATGGGATTAAATGGGGTTTTTTGCAAAGGGATTAAATGTGTTGAACGATTCCAACTAAAATAGTTTTGACTCATTTTACTTAGATTTTCATTCAAAATATTGCTTCATGTTTCCTAAGGAAATGAAGCGAACATGCTTGCCGTGTCCAACTGCTGGAGTGTCTTTTTGCATCATTTCTATCATTTTTGGTAACAAACCTGTCCATCTCTCGCTTGAATCTGGTGAAGCAATTCTTCCCTTCCTTAACAGTCCATGATAAATCCAATTCTACCTTCAAAATAGAATTAAATCTAAACACTCCTTACACTTATTCTCTTGTATACAACCCAAGCTACATGAACGTCATCAAAACATTAAATTCTGGAAATTTGATTTAATAAACAGAAAATTCAGGAAAGACTCAAGAGGTCAGGAAACATTTGAGGAGAAGGAAACAGTAAATGATTCAGGTAGATAACCTTTCAATGGAGAATACTAATGTCCATTCCAATTAGAACTTTGACCACTTTCACATAATTGGCTCCGAGCTTCTCTTCAGTGTGAAGTGAGAATATATAGTAGCCAGGAAGGAGCTTAAAAAAGGACTTAGGAGAGCTCAAAGGGGTCAGAAGGCCTTGCACATGGGATTAAGGAGAACCCCAAGGTGTTCTATGCGTATGTGAAGAACAGAAGGATTATGACCAGCAATGACCCTGCCTGAATGTAGTGACATGTAGGTTCTAATTCGAAAGGGGAATGAGTGTTACCCAGATTGAAAAACAAGTCTTATCAGACAAGGTTAGCAGAGCTGGGACTTTTCTCTTTGGAGTGCCACAGGTTGAGAGGAGACTTAATAGAGGTCTACAAGATTAAGAGAGGCATTGATAGAGTAGACGGCCAGAGCCTGTTTCTGAGGGCAAGAGTAGCAAACACAAGATGACATGTACAAAGTGAAGGGAGGGATGTTTAGGGGAAACATCAGGGATAAGTTTTTTTTTCTTACCCAGAATTAATTCTGGTGGTGGCTGAAACATTAGCATTTAAGAGACACTTAGACAGGTACATGGATGGAGGAAAAGTGGAGGATTACGGGGTAGGGAGGGCTTAGTACCTTTTTTATTTCAGAATAAATGGAGCAGCACACATTGAGGGCTAAAGGGCCTGTACCGTGCTGCAATGTTCTACGCCTATTCCCGACCCCATGTGCTCTGATCCCATTCCTGGCTCCTGCACCACACCTGGTATACAATCTGGGACCCTGGCCCCATCTGCACTCTGGACTCTCATTTGCTGTCAGGACCCCCAGTTGACATTATGGACCACCATGAAATCAAATGCCAGATTATCAGAGATTACTGATATCTAAATATCAGATAGAATCTCATCTGATAAAAATCAGTATAGGTACAGTATTCTAGGTCAGTTACGTAGTCTTCAATAAAATGACAAAAAGGGAATCAAGTTTGCAAGATTCCTTCTTTCTTCCTTTACTTGATTCACCTTTTAACTCTAGTGTTTTTGCTTTTCTACATTTTACCACTGGGTTTAATTGCTTAGTCCATGGAAATAAAGAAACAAAAATGTTTAGTGTTCTCATCGAACAAGGTATAATAAGTAATCAAGTGAGGTGGAACTTTATTCAAGAAACATATTTACTCTTGATTATCTTCAAAGATTTAAAAAGCTGCTAAAGACAAAAATGATGTCTAAAGGCAGGAGGAAATAACATTACTTGGCACCTGGTGTGAAAATCAATGTGTTTAAATCTGTGGAGAATCAGCTGGAAGTGCTTCTCTATACAACAGAAGAACAAATGAAACCACATTAAGGGAATAGGTCTGGATATTCCAACAAGACTCATTCATTTTTGAAGCATAACAAAAAAAAAACTTGCTTGAAACATTTTGCAGATGAAATCCTAGTTTCTTTTTCCCCCCCCAACCATGATCCCTGATATGATGGATTTTCTTCTTTAAATTCTAGATTTCCTGCAAATTTTTGATTTTCAATAACCACCTTCTTGGTCGTTCGGAATCGCATCCACTGTCCTCTCTCTTGGTCATTTGGAATAGCATCCACTGTCCTCTCTCTTGGTCGTTCGGAATCGCATCCACTGTCCTCTCTCTTGGTCGTTCGGAATCGCATCCACTGTCCTCTCTCTTGGTCATTCGGAATCGCATCCACTGTCCTCTCTCTTGGTCGTTCGGAATCGCATCCACTGTCCTCTCTCTTGGTCATTCGGAATCGCATCCACTGTCCTCTCTCTTGGTCGTTCGGAATCGCATCCACTGTCCTCTCTCTTGGTCGTTCGGAATCGCATCCACTGTCCTCTCTCTTGGTCGTTCAGAATCGCAGCCACTGTCCTCTCTCATGCTTTTGATGCACATGCACATAATTACCCATGTCCATTTTAATGCCCCAGATTTCAAAGACGATGTGGCTCAGTCTCTGCTCTATTTGTTTTACTATTTGTGGTCATTGTCATGAAACCTTTTCCTAATATAACTACTAAGACACCCTGGTTGCCCCAGTGATTTTTAAAAATGTGAAAGAAATATACCACCTGGAATAACTGGTAATTGAAGGGAAGCACTATTAGAAAATACAAATTCTCCTCCATTACACCTTCACAAAACCCCCGTCACTGTGCCTGCAGGACAAGGCCAAGTTGCTTGAATAACAGCCATATTTTAACAGCACCAGTTAAAAACTCATGGTAACTGACTATAGCTTCCACAAGGATCGCATTTGCCGCCACATGCCCAAATGTAGAAAACAAACAGCAATCCAAAATGTTATTTTGATCTGCAATGTTCTGATAAGACAAACTATAGCCCCATTTACTTTGCTTGGAAGTTGCAGCTGTCAAACTAGATTTTTGGGCAAGACCATCTTAAAAATCAAGACCATCTCTAAAAGGAAAAAAAAAATACATTGCACTAAAATGCATTGTTATAATGAAAAACTAATCGAGCCAATCAGCATGCTATCTGATGAATCTTCTTTGTCAATAGCTTTAAATTTCACAAGCTCTATCATTTTTCACATGTTTATATTCTGTTTTACTAAAATGCTGGCACATACACCCAATGAACTCACTTTCACTCAGGTCAGTACAGTTCTTATCTGTAAACAAGGACAAAGGTTTCTTGGATGATAATGTGTTAAGCCAATTTATTGCCAAAGCTTTGAAATCCATATTTTCACAATTCAGATACATTTAACCAGATTACTAATTCAAAGCTGAGTATGCACCATTAGTGTATGGAACAGTGGGTTACAAATATATTTATATATATATACTTTTTTTTAAACCTTTTACACAACAAATGAACTTTAAGGAAGTCTTCCTCACAAACCTGTCCTTGCACAATCTAGACAGGGCATCAGATATAAATGAACACCCCTTTCTGCAAGTTCCCTTCCAAAAGTTATGAACATCCACCTTCGGAGAGGATACTACCGTTCCTTCACATTCTATAGATCAAAGTCCTGGTATTTCCCAACAGCTCTATGGAAGGGCTCTTACTTCAGCAACTCAAAGCTACGGGCAAGATTATCATAAAGTCACGGCAAGCAGAAACAGCCCAAAATGCCAACAGTGAGTGAAGGTTCAATACTCTGGCTTAGAAGAGTCAGGTGGGGACTGATGTGGAAGTTCCGCCAGGTGATTCACAACAAGCACTGCATGACCAAAAGTGGTAGAATAGAATGGGTGCAGCAATAAAAAGAGATACATGGCAACAAGTCAAAACAAGAGAGAAAATTGCTGACAACAATCTGAGAAACTAATGTCATTAAACAGCTATTATAGAGGGGTAAATGTCCACGTCAGCTGCAGGCTCGTTTGTGGCTGACAAGTCCGATGCGGGACAGGCAGACACGGTTGCGAGGGAAAATTGGTTGGTTGGGGTTGGGTTTTTCCTCCTTTGTCTTTTGTCAGTGAGGTGGGCTCTGCGGTCTTCTTCAAAGGAGGTTGCTGCCTGCCAAACTGTGAGGCGCCAAGATGCACGGTTTGAGGCGAGATCAGCCACTGGCGGTGGTCAATGTGGCAGGCACCAAGAGATTTCTTTAGGCAGTCCTTGTACCTTTTCTTTGGTGCACCTCTGTCACGGTGGCCAGTGGGGAGCTCACCATATAACACGATCTTGGGAAGGCGATGGTCCTCCATTCTGGAGACGTGACCCACCCAGCGCAGTTGGATCTTCAGCAGCGTGGACTCTATGCTGTCGACCTCTGCCATCTCGAGTACTTCGACATTAGGGATGAAAGCGGTCCAATGAATGTTGAGGATGGAGCGGAGACAACGCTGGTGGAAGTGTTCTAGGAGCCGTAGGTGATGCCGGTAGAGGACCCATGATTCGGAGCCAAACAGGAGTGTGGGTATGACAACGGCTCTGTATACGCTTATCTTTATGAGGTTTTTCAGTTGGTTGTTTTTCCAGACTCTTTTGTGTAGACTTCCAAAGGCGTTATTTGCCTTGGCGAGTCTGTTGTCGATCCTTGCATCCGATGAAATGGTGCAGCCGAGATAGGTAAACTGGTTGACCGTTTTGAGTTCTGTGTGCCCGATGGAGATGTGGGAGGTGGGGGGGGGGGTAGTCATGGTGGGGAGCTGGCTGATGGAGGACCTCAGTTTTCTTCAGGCTGACTTCCAGGCCAAACATTTTGGCAGTTTCCGCAAAACAGGACGTCAAGCGCTGAAGAGCTGGCTCTGAATGGGCAACTAAAGCGGCATCGTCTGCAAAGAGTAGTTCACGGACGAGTTGCTCCTGTGTCTTGGTGTGAGCTTGCAGGCGCCTCAGATTGAAGAGACTGCCATCCGTGCGGTACCGGATGTAAACAGCGTCTTCATTGTTGAGGTCTTTCACGGCTCATCCCCCCCTTTTTATATCGCACGACATTGCCATCATCAGCAAATTTGTAGATGGTGTTGCTGTGTGTAAAGTGATTGGAGCAGGGGCTAAGAATGCAGTCCAGTGGCGCTCCAGTACCGATGAAGATTGTGGAGATGTTCTTACCAAGCTTCATTGAGGTCTGGAGGTGAGGAAATCCAGAATCCAATTACACAGTGAGGTATTAAGGCCCAGGTCTTGGACTTTGCTGATCAGTTTTGAGGTGTTGAATGCCAAAATGTAGTCGATAAAGAACATCCTGATGTATGAGTCTTTGTTGTCCACATGTTCCAGTGTTTTGTGTAGTGCCAGTGTGATAACATCTGCCATAGACCCGTTTTATATAGTGTTTTACATCTTGGCGCCTCACAGTTCGGCGGGCAGCAACCTCCTTTGAAGAAGACCGCAGAGCCCACCTCACTAACAAAAGACAAAGGAGGAAAAACCCAACACCTAACCCCAACCCACCAATTTTCCCCTGCAACCGCGTCTGCCTGTCCCGCATCAGACTTGTCAGCCACAAACGAGCCTGCAGCTGACGTGGACATTTACCCCCTCTATAAATCTTCGTCCGCGAAGCCAAGCCAAGAGAAGACAATGCAATGACATCATCTGAGCATTTAACCAGCAGGATGGACAATGAACATAGTATATATGGAGTTCCAAAGGGTGCCACTGGAAGATTATTGCATGCAATAAGGGTCAATGAGATGAGGGTATTAGCATTGAAAGGGGGTTGATTAATTGACAAATTATTTTCAGGCCAGCAGACTGCATCTTGGAGCAATTAAATTAGCTACAACCAGTGTTAATGATTTAAATAGAAAGGAACAATGTTTTATAATGAGGTTTGCTGAAGTTGTTGGGAAAGCAAGTTATGAAGAGGACACAAAGAGATATAAACTAATTAACCATGGTGCTTAGATGGAGTATGACATGATGAATTGTGAGGTAATCCACTGAGAATAAAACTACTGAATGCTGTGGAATTGACAGCGATTTGGTTGTTCCCAGGCAAGAAGTACTAAGTTGGCACAGTTAGAAAATAATTAGGAATGAGATGTTGGTTTTAGGACAAGGGGAATAAAAGGTACATTTGCAAAACTATACTTGGATGAAACCACACAAGGGTAATTAACAAAACAAATTTCCTTATTAAATGAACAGTAAAGAGTTCACTGGTTTAACTTCAGGTACAGATGACTCCTGCGCCAAGGCCATTTGGGGAACAGAAATTCACAAATCATTACTCAAATGTTCGAGTTTCGGGAATTAAATTCACTGTTAAAGAACATGTGTAGGAAAAGAAGTTAGCAAGCTAAACATTGTGTTTCAACTCTCACTTCTTGACCCACGTGCAGGTAAGGTAGAGTGGATGGTCATGTCGAAACAAAATATCCTGGCAGAGGGTTGTGAAGTATCCACCACAGAAATCTGTAGAAGCAGAGTTGTTAATCACGACCCAAAGAGTACAGGGCCAATTCATGCTCCCCCATCTATTCTTACCATAATGAATTTCACTGCGTTTATTTTTTCCAAAAATTTACTTCAATCATAATTTCAAGTATATATTAAAACTCTAAATAAACTACTCTTGGACCACCAAAACTTGAAGCAAAAGTTTTTTCCTCGCGCTAACTGCAACTATCAATGTTTATATCTCCTTTTGCAACTACTACCTCTTTTTCTGCCCTGAAATATTGTGGCAATTTAATTTGCACCATTATAGCTGGCATATTTTACATATCAGTGTGGCTACAGAACAAGTTGAATGCATCTGCACATTGTACTTACATACAGGACAATAAACTCATCTGATAAGATGGCACCTGCAGAATTTTAGTGCAGAATTTGCAGATTTCTTGGACTATTGGATGTTATTAACGCATCACATCTTTATTCCACTTTACCTTTGACAAGTTATGCGGAAGTGCAATAAGTTTTCCAGTGAACTCAAAGAATTTAAAGAAGAATATAGGAGAAATCAACAATAAGTCTACTGTTTCGATACTGTTTTGGGGAGGGGGATAGAAGGTGAGCAAAACAATCTACCAGGGACAAGCCATAGTGGTCAGGTCGCTGGCAAAGAGTCTGGCCCTTCAGCTAGGAATGGAAAGGTGGGGTGGGGGGGGTGGTTTGGAGACGAGGAGAGCCATAGTCAAGTCATTATCTGATTGCACAAGTACAACCCGATGAAACAGCATTTTCTGGTCCTCGGTGCAGAAGGTCTTGAATCCCAGCAAGGACAGCTTCTCCACCAACCTCTGGGGAATGATCATATTAAACACCAAGCTGAAGTCTAATGAACAGTAGCCTGGCGTATGAGGTGGCATTCTCCTTGTGGGTCACCTGGAGATTTGATAGCAAACAGCTAGAATGTTTTGCGAATGAGATTGAGATTCCTGGATAGTATGATACCTCCCAGGTGCCAAGACCAGGGAAGTCTCCGATCAAGGCCACAGAATTCTGAAGCAGGAGCAGCCAGATGTTGTGTTTGGTACCAATGCATCGATAAGAATAGGGAATGAGGTGCTGAAGAGGAAATATAGGGAGTTATGAAAGAAGCTGAAAAGCAGGATCTCAAGGGTACTTATCTCAGAATTGCTGCCTATACCACACGCCAGTGAGAGTAGGAATAGGAAACTGAAGCAGATAATTGGGTGACTGAAGAGTTGGTGCAGGGGTTCAGGTTTGTGGATCATTAGGGATCTCTTCTGGGGAAGGTCTGACCTGCAAAAAAAGGACGAGATGCATCTGAACTAGGGAAGAATCAATATCCTGGTGGGCTGGTTTGCTAGTTCAGTTGGGGAGGGTCTAATCTAGTTTGGCAGGGGGGTGGGAAGCAGGACGCAAGCGCAGAGAATAGGACAGAAGGTGGAAAGGACGATGCAATGTGTTGCGGGTTTGTGAGGAAGGACAGACAAGGGAAGAAGCATAAACGTAGTCAGTTGGAGGGTTTGAAATATGTATATTTTAATGCATGGCGTATTAGGAATAAAGGAGACGAATTTTGATCATGGATCAGTATTTGGAATTATGATGTTGTGGCTGTTACAGAGACGGCTGGGGAAAGGACAGGATTGGCTAATGGTACTGACTTTTAGGTGTTTTAAAAGGGATAGGATGGAAGATAAGAGGGGGAGTATTTTATATAGCCCATTTAAAACAACTCATGTTGACCAAAGTGTTGTGCAGATCATAAATTATATCTTAACTTAAACAGCTACTTAAAGTGCAGTATAGAACAGGTATTCGAGGTTCAGAATTGTACATACAACATGGTAACAATCAACAATCACTTCACAACGCTTGCGAGTAAAAATACAACTTCAACCTGGATTTAAAAGAGTTAAAGGAAGGGGCTGATTTGATGGAGGGAGGAATATTGTTCCACAGTTAAGGGGCTGCTATCACAAAGGCACAATATCCCAAGTGTGCAATTTGAGTGCAGAACAACCAAGCACCCTACGTTGGTCGATCTAGGGATCTTGAAGTGGAGTAGGCATTAGGAGATTGATGATGGAGGGGCTAGTTCATTGATGGCTTTCTAAACAAACTGGAGAACTTTAAAATCTATCCTGACCCGCCCTGCAACCAGTGAAGGGAGGTGAGAATAGGGGTGATATGGTCCCTTTTCTTGGCTCCTGGTCAGCAATAGTATCAAGGGTGTAGAAAGAGAGGACGCTGTAGAGGGTTTGTCCACTAAATGGGTGTGGTTGGAAATCAGAAATAGAAAGTGTAACATTCACTCGACTGGGTGTCATCTCCAGGCCCCCCCAAGTAGCCTCGTACTGGGTAATGAACCTTGTCAGGTGACAAACCTCTTTGGGGGGGGGAGAGCATTCCGACAATATTGGCAAAAACAACATGAGCTTTAGTATAGTTATTGTAATGGAGTATATATATTTGGGAGAATTTGGTAAAATGAGAGTAGGTTACATACATACACACATTTTAAAACAGATCTTGTTTGAAATACTGAAGAATTCATATTCAGGAACATTGCAAAAACTATGGAGAATTTTATGCACATTTCACAAGTAGGTGCTAATTGAAATGGTGTCATGAAATGAATAGGTCATTGTTTGGAGGAGACAAACTGGCTGTTTAAAAGTACCTACAACGTGCTCAAAGGTCACTCCTGGGTTTTGTTTATCTAAGACAACATATGGGAGCAGAAGGATAACTCCTGTTGTTTGCTGAAGGTGGGGAGTTTTGCAAGTGAGAGAGTCACATGGGGTTTCTGGCAATTGGCAGTTGGAGAGAGAGAGAGAAGACAAGCAATGAGCTCTCTCAGCCAGTGTCTGTGTGACACTGAAAGAGACTGAACAGTCATGGCTGAAACAAGCCAGGAAAAGCTGGTGGGAAACAGAAAGCTCCAGAGTGGCTGATGGCTGGAAGTGCTATCTGTCTGATGTTTCTCTTGGAATAAGCAGAACAGAAAAGAACTGTGATAGCCTGAAAGAAAGAGGTTATCATCTGGAGAACCCTGATGGGGCAAGTTTCATCAGCAAGACATTGAGGTGATTAATGGTGGTACCTCAGTTGTGGAAATCCTGGAACAACAAATCTCTCTGCAAACCCTACGAGAGCCTTCCTAAGTGGTAAACATTTACCTCTCGAGCACCAAAGCCTGGTGAACTTTATACATGTTAAATTCTATGCACAGTATAAGAATTGCCTGCATCCAGAAAACTTGGAAGAAGGAGAAGTGAGATTGAACTGTGAACCAAATAACTTTTCTTAAATTTGCACACACATTACATACATGTGTACTTAGAATTAGAAGGGGGTTAATTTGGGTTAGTTAAGTATAGAGATAAGTTAAAGTTTGATTCTGTTTTCATGTTTACAGTTAATTAAAAACAACTTTTGTTTAAATAACTACTTGTCTTGGTGAATGTCTATTGCTGTTGGGTTTTGGGGTTCTTTGGGCTCATAACATTATGCACAAGGACACAAGGATAAAAGAAGACAAAATGGTAAAGTGAAGAACTAATTACGATGGGATGAATCAGGAACTAGGGAGAGTAAAATGGGAACAGATGTTCATGGGAGAAAGCAGAGAAGTAATGTGGAGGACGTTTAGGGACCACTTGTGCAGGGTTCTGGATAGGTTTGTCCCACTGAGACATGGAAAAGATGGTAGGAAAAGGGAACTGAGGTTGACTAAACAGGTGAGCCAACTACTTAAGGGGAAGGAAGCATAAATTAGATTTAGGAAGCAAAAAGCAGGAAGGGCTCATGAGAATATTGTAGCCAGGAAGAAACTTAAGAAAGGAATTAGGAGAGCTCAAATGGGATTAAGGAGAACTCTAAGGTGTTCTATGCATCTGTGAAGTACAGAAGGATGATGAGAATGAAGATAGGGCTGGTTAAGGATCAAGGAGGCAACACGTGCCTGGACACGCAGGAGGTTGGGGAGGTCCAAAATTAATGCATTGCTTCAGATTTAACCAGAGAAAAAGACCCAGATCAAGATGAAGTCAGAATAGAACAAGCTTGTGTGCTGGGCCACATTGAGATTCAGGAAGAGCAAGTGCTGGACCTTCTTAAAAACATTAAAGATTGATAAGTCCCTGAATCCGGATGAAATATACCCTAGGTTGCTGTGAGAATGGAACTAGCGCATTGGTCAAGGAGGATGCAAAGATCATAGCCAATGAGGTGGTACTGGAAGTTCAGAGAATGGCAAATGTGGTCCCCTTTGTGGTGATTGGGAGTTAGTGACCGTTGGAGGGCGTCAGAGACGGAGTGTCTCATCTCGGGTTAGATGTGCAAAATAGATATGTCCCAAGAGGTTGTGAGTTGATAATAAAATATGCAATACAAAAATACCTATTTCTTTATCCTAATTGAGGAAACATCACATGGTACCAAGAGACATGGAAAGTGTGAAGCCACCTGACTCTGTGAATTGGACCCGGGAATGTCAACCAATGAACTCACCAACAAACCAGATGCACGGAAGATCGCACTGCTACTTACTGTGGTGGGACTTCAAGCACTAGAGGTTTTCAACACATCATTTTTGTTGAAGCAGATGACCAAAGAAAGTTAAACAAGGTTATCAGGATGTTTGATGAACACTGCTCACCAAAGAAAAATGAAACATTTGCAAGGTATGTCTCACTCATGCATGCAGCTGCAGACAAGAGCTTTGATACTTTTTAAATGAACTTGAAATTGAAAGCAAGAACATGCAAGTTTAGATTGCTGCAAGATTCAACGGTCCGCAATCAAATTATGCTCGGAACTATTGACAAGAAAGTGAGCAAGAGGTTGCTACAAGAGATGGACCTTACCTTCGATTGAAATATGAAGCTATGCCACCCCAATGAATTAGCTCTTCAGCACGCAAAAAAGTTTGGTGAGCGTGCAATAATCAAACCCCACCCTATGAGGGTTGCTGGCCAAGTTAAGAAGTGCACTGCTAATAATAAATATAGGGTCATTAAAAAAAAGTAGAGATGAATAATCTACAAATTTTGTGTGTAACTGAGAAAAAGACCCAAAAGAGAAAGAAAGTTAAGATCCGTTGCAGTAGTAGAACACCTAATTTTTTTTCTAGAGAAGGACATGTCTTCACATCCGACAACCATTGAGTATGAGTAGGATGGACATCTCAGCAAAATGGCCCTTCAAGTAATGAGGGAAACAAAAGCCACTACATGGGATTGTGAAAAAGTCAGTATTAAATCCATTGGCCCCACTCACTCCAAAAATACCAAGGAGTCAAACTAATATTAATATCCCTTGCCAAAAATTAAAGAGAGAAGGACAAAGCCAAAACATATTATACAACATGCCTTCCTCAGTACTACATTATTCACATTAAAAGGAAATATTAGGATACAATTTAGCTAACTGAACCTTAGAAAATTGAATTAGTGCCTAGCAAAGAAAAGACGAGTGAACATGTTTCAAAATAGAATCCTATGTAGTTTTGGCAAATGGTGGTTGAAAGTCTTGCTCCCATAATTTCTTATTAGCACCCAGGGAACTATCCCTCGATCTTCCCTGGAGCAGTTCATAAAGGGCAGAAAGCAATCCTGTATGATTAGATTTAAAATTATATACTTCCCAAATCAGGTTAAAATCTAAATCCTGTGGAAGCCTCAATGTTAAAGAATTTAAGAATTGTAAATAACAAAAATGATATTTACGTATTTTAAATCTAATAGATAATTGTTCAAAAGAAGCCAAGATTTGGTCAATATATAGATCTAGAAAAGATTGGATACCCAAGCTTAGCCACTGAGTATAACCATTATCTTGGACCGAAGGTAGAAAAAAAAGGAATTACATAGAATAGGGCTAATCAATAAAAACCTATGGTAACTACAATGTTTTCTAAATGGAAACCAAATTCTCAAAACTGTGTCTGGCTTTCAAATTATCAGTTAACTTGGAAGCCAAAAAAGGCAAGAGTGCTCCAATATTGAAATGGGAGAGTATTTTTTAGTAGACTTAATCTCTAGGTCCAATCCATCACTATATCTATCCTTACAGCTTCTCTAATTCAATCAAATCCAAACCCTTTAAACTGCATCATGGAACCAGGCAGGGATGTCCATTAAGCCCTTTTCTATTTAATTTGGCTTTGGAACCATTAGCGTTCACTTTTTGACAACCAGCAGAGATCTCTGGAATCTCTAGACCTGGAAATATTCATAAGGTGTCTCTCCATGCTGATGATCTTTTGCTATACATATTTAATCCTGACCATTCCATTCCACACATTTTGTTACTTCTCAGTCAATTTGGTCAGTTTTCAGGCTATAAATTAAACTTGCGAAGAGCGAAATATTCGTTTTGAACGCTTCCTGCCCCTTTGATTACTCTGTCCCTTTTAAAATTGTTTTTAAAAAATCAATTTAACTACCTAGGCATTAATATTACTAAAATGTTTAACAATTTGTTCAAGGAAAAATTTCTTACTTTATTGATGCATGTTAAGAAGTCCCTATCTCGATGGTCTCCTCTCTCAATGACTTTAATTGGACATGTTAGTATTATCAAAATGAATATTTTGCCAAATTCTTGTACATCTTTCAAGCTTTACTGGTTTTTGTCCCTAAATCCTTTTTTTTATTCATTAGATTCTCTCATCTCTTCTTTTGTTTGGGAAGAACAAATGCCCCCACCTCAAAAAAAACTTCCTTCAAAATACTGAAATAAATGGAGGTTTGGCAACACCTAATTTTAGAATTTATTACTAGGCAGCGAATATTCTATGTTCCAAGGAAGCTGAAGCCTAGTGAGAAAAAGGGAATGTAGTACACAGAACCCAGTGAATTTCAACTCAGATTTCAAGTTGTCAAAACAAATTAAAACTCTGTACCCTGGCTCCTACAACACATCCTCCACATTCCTGACCTCGGTGATCCTCACACCAGTTCCAACTACTCACAGCTAACCTCGCATGTGGATGCATTCAATGAATAATAAGGATTTTATGTACAAATGAGGTAGACCATCTCCAAACCATCAGGACTTCAATAGGAGAACACTTTAATGGAATTTTACTGCATATAATCACAAATCATTCAAGGTATCATTTTGCATTTCTCCAATTATATGTTGTAAGTATAGTTATCCCACCTTGGAAGTAACAAGACATATCTATGGAATTAAACTGTTCTGAAAATTGGCAAAATATCTCCTAAAAACTCCTCTGTGTAAAGTGCCGAAGCTATATTGTGATTTTAAAGAATATGAACATTTTGTTTTACTCCAATTTTACATATAGAAATAAAACCTCAAGTAAATAATTCATGGGTCTTTAATACATATTTTACTCATTTAACAGGATGTGGTGGTTGAGAACTTTAGACAGTTGCTTCCTCCACACAGCCTCTCCAGTGGCTGTACCCAACTTCAACATCTGACAAGTAAACACATTCCCGCTGAATTCTCTGTCTCCATTGACAGTGAATCAAATGTTTTAAGACCTTAATCACATATCAAATTACTATTTATTTGAACGACTATTGAATGCACTAAACTAAATACAACTTCCCCTTAGAAGCAGCAATGCATTAAAATAAGTAAAACAATCCAACACAAATAACGTCACATTTCACATTCAATAAAATCACAATATAGCTTCAACATTTTACACGGAGGAGTTTTTAGAAGATATTTTACCAATTTTCAGAACAGTTTAATTCCATAAATGTCTTGTTACTTCCAAGGTGGGATAACTATACTTACAACATTGGAATTGTACTGCCATCATTATTTTTTGGAATATTCACAGTTACTAGCCAATAAATCCACTTATCACTTCAGAGCCTGAACTATAATCAATAAAAAATCTACTTCTACACTGTTAAGTCAGAGAGGATCAAGTGAGGACAAATCAAGAGTCCAAATACAGTAATAAGGGCTTCTTCTGGCCCCTTGATTTACTAGTGTCTCTACATATTTGACAGGTTAAGGGCACACTCTGTCTTAAATTGAGTAGCAATGCAAGTAGCAACAATGTCAAACATTAGAAAAGCAAAGATAGGGGCAGGAAATGCACTGGAAGATTCTGTCACCCAAATATTAAATCATTCAAATATTTATCCTTTTATATTTAAAGTAAAACTATTTCAGGGAGAGATAACTAGACACCATTAATGAGCAGAAATCTGCACAGATTGAATTATTTACCTGCCATAGGTACCAGCTCAGAGTGAATGTGTGCTGCTTCAGTTACCATTTTCCATACTTGCCTTCTGTAAATAAAATCCTTCCCTACATCAAAACTATGTTGAGTCCTTGCCTTTGAAACCTACCAAACCTGTTTCCTCACTCACAACACACCTCAAAGATTTATTTAATTCCTTCAGATTATGTTTTAGATGCCATAAAGAAATTGATTAGTTTCTTTCCCACTTGACTTGGCCAGTGTCATTTTGGATAAAATTTAAACTATTTTTAGAGAAAGTGTTAAAGGATAAACTTCAATTACACCCAGTTATTTTTAGTAGGAAATATAAAAATGTTTAGTTTAAAATTAAGGACAACTATGTATCAAATCGAATTTTTACGATTGGTTTTAGCTGTGTCGAGGAAATGTATAGCTATTACTTGGAAGTCTGATATGGATTTGGGGATGCAGAGATGGCAGACTGAAATGAGATCTTGTATTCCTCTTGAAAAAAAACTTACAATTTATGTGATAAATATCATTTCTTTTTGAAACTATGGAGCCCATATTTGAAAATTTAAGCTCCCATAGCTCATTCTGATGGTGGTTCTCAGTTCCTTGGCAGTTAATTTGAATTTATATATTCATTGATAATCTTTCTTCTTTCTTTCTTCGGGTATTTGGGAGGGAGGTGAGAGCTGGGGAGGGAGGAAGCGATTGGTTATATACCACATGTATTGTTTTATATGCATAATTCATTATTAAATGTATTGTGGTTTTAAAAATTTTAAATAAAATATTCAAAAAACCTAGCATTACATCTTTGCTTTTATATTCTCGTCCTCTCATAACAAATGCTAATGTTGCTCTTGCCTTCCTTTCTGACTCAAACTGCAAGTGAATCGTTTGGGAATCCTGCTCTAGTGCCTCCTGCCCTCCGCATTTGGAATTTTCACCCCGTTTAGAAAATAGATTACACCTTTATTCCTCTAAAAGAAAGTACATGACCATACATTTCATACAAAGTACACGACCATACATTTCTGTCTCCTGCATTCCTTCTGCCACTCGTTTGGCCATTTTTCCAAACCGTCCAAGTCCCTCTGCAGACTCCCTGCTTCCTCAACACTCTGGCATCAATCCTTGTAGCATCCGCAAACTTGGTCACAAAGCCATCAATTCTATCATCAAAATTATCTACGTGCGAAGTGAAAAATTGAATAATGCAGGTAGGTCAAAGTTTACAGAACAACGAGTGACACAAGATGCACAAACCAACAGAGTAAATTAAAAGTGCTTTTTACATGTGATCCAGCAGGTCTTTTGATCACAATTACACCAGGAGCAAGAAGGAACAATTCAGAAGCAACAAAGTAAAAAGCAATGATTGCCCACATAACAAAGGCACAGGATATTGGCCAGGAGAGAACGGAAATCTTTTTGATCACTAAGGATCATTAAGATCCTTAATTTTAATAGTTGGCGGAACAGTTAGCTCAACACCTTTACAAAGCCAGCGATTAGGACCAGACCTGGGTTAGAATCCTGCGCTGTAAGGAGTTTGTACATTCTTCCCATGTCTGTGTGGGTTTTCTCCAGGTACTCCTGTTTCCTCCCAAGTTGTAGGTTAATGGGGTGTGTAAGTTGGGTGGCACAGGCTCATAATTAAGAGCAAGAGAGAGAGGAAAAAAAGCACTTATTAAAGTGTGATTCAAAACACACTTCAGTTAGAAATCTGGCCACATTCAACCAAAAGATTCTAGCCAGCTTTGGGTAGGGATGGCCGCATTTTATAGAGCTTTAACTTGCAGGTTTCTACATGCAAGACTGTGAATATTGCCTTGCGTCTACTTTTAAGATGAATGTTTTGAAATAATCATTAATGCATAAAGCTGTCAGGCATATAACTCACTCTTGCTTTACTAACTTTATTAAAAAAAACAAATAATCTTCAGGCAATAGTCGCAATCCCGGCCATTCTGCAGTACTGTGGTTTGCTCAGTGCCAGCTGATAGACAGCGTTAAGATTAAGAGGTAGGAAAATAGACTTGGGCATTTGTAAAATGTAATCCTTCTTTCCAATTGTACAATATACTCTACAAATATGAGACCTGTGTCTAAAAGAGGCAATGCATAAACTTTAAACTTACAGACTCCTAATATCTGCATTTCTTGTCCAATTTGGACGTGATAATTGAATTAGAGACAGATTAATACAGGGCCTTCGGATTTCAGATTTATTGTCATGACACCAGATCCAACTCTGACATTATTTTTCCAGCAAGCACAGCAGAATTAACATTAATTGGTGTTCAAAAAATAAACTGTACACAGTGTAAACATGCAATAAATAAAAGAACTGTAAAACAATTTTGAATGTAAACAAAACTGACTGGGCAATTCTGAGAGAACAAAAGAAAATCAATAAAGTGCACAAGTAACAGTCCTTAAGTGAGTCTCTGATTGTGTTTGTTGTTGGGGAGTCTGATGGTGGAGGGGTAGCAGCTGTTCCTGAACCTGGTGGTGCGAGTCTTGTGGCACCTAGACCTCTTTCCTGATGGCAGCAGTGAGAACAGAGTGTGCTGGATGGTGAGGGTCTTTGATGATTGCTGCTGCTGCCCTCCGACTCAGCATTCCCTATAAAAGTACTCAATAGTGGGGAGGGTTTTGCCTGTGATATCCTGGACTGTGTTCAATACCTTTACACTCAGGGGCATTGGTGTTCCCATACCAGACTGTGTTGAAGCCGGTCAGCACATTCACCACTGTACTGTTGTAGAAATTTGCCAGGGTTTCTGATGTCAAACCAAACCTCCACAAACTCCTGAGAAAGTAGAGGCACTGACATGCTTTCTTCACATTAGGTCCAATAAAGATCCTCAGAGATAGTGACTCCCAGAAACTTAAATTTGCTTACCCTCTCCACCTTTGATCCCCCAATGATCACTGGATTGGATTGGATACCTCTGGCTTTTGTTTCCTGAACAATCAACTCATTAGTTTTACAGACACGGAGTGCAAGGTTGTTGCTGGCACACCATTCAGCCAAGTTTTCAATCTCCATCCTGTATGCGGACACATCCCCCTTCCTTTATACAACCTACTACCGTGGTATCAACAGCAAATTTGTAGATGGGGTTGTTGACGTACCGAGCCACATAGTCATAGGTGTAAAGTGAGTGGAGCGGGGGTGGGGGGGTGGGTGGGGCTAAGAACCAGCCCTGTGGTGCTACAGTACTGATGGATATTGGGCTAGAGAAGTTCTTACCAATCTTTACTGATTGTGGTCTGGAGTTGGCCTTCAGACCAACTCATTCACACAGATCAAGATGACATACTGCTTTAGTCCCATTTGCCTGCATTCCATATCCATCTAAACTCTTCCCATTCATACATCTCCCAAATGTCTTTTTAATGTTAGAATTGTATTGCATCTATAGCCTTCTCTGGCAGCTTGATCACCTGGAGTGAAAAAAGTTGCCCCTTGAATCACTTTTAAATCTCTCCCCTCTATGATCTCTTTTTCTAGAATCTTTTACCCTGGGAAAAGGACTGAGTATTCACTTCATCCATGAATCAATGGCCTTCGGAGGAACAAGATACAGTGGAAAAACAAATTATCTGGAGCAAGTGTAAAATATGAAGCCAAGTAAAGGAACAGCTCAGAGCACCTGTTCCGATTCTCCACAAACTTCTAAAAATGACGGAAAAATTAAGATCAATGAACGTTCCAGAGGGTCTCATTTTTGGAATTAATCAGTTTCCCACACACCAATACTCACCTTTTGCAGTTATATTCTGGCACTCCAGAATATTAGAGCACTTCTACAAATCTGAAAGGTATTATTGCATCATTTATAAGCAATAATTATGGTGCAAACTGCCTGTTAACTAATGGACAATTACTTCAGATGGCATTACTGTGAAGCTTCAGAAGTTGGCACATCAATGAATAGAGGGAGTCTCAATGAGTATTCTGTTGGCATATAAATGGGTAACAAGTTACCCCGAGTCTCCCTCAATGACTATATTGTTAAGCAATACTGCCCAGCTGACTACACCAGAAATGAAAGTTACATTATCCCAACTCTAAAAAAAGTACTGAAAAGAACAGCAATTTCATAGCGAGTGAAATTACTGAGTCACGTCATCACATTAAACAATCATTCAATTGTTTAGCTTTTCATCACTGAAGAACTGCTAAAAATTCCATCCTTGCCACCCATTCGCCTCTCACTCCTGCTCAGCCCCACTTTTCAGTGTGAATTCCAAATTACTATGCTCATTCGAAGGACACTAATGAAAAGACAAGAGTACCCGAACATCATGGGGTTTTATTGCTTATCAAAAAGGCCACTGGATTGCACGACAGATTAACCTATGATTTTTTTTTTCCCTTTTCCAATCATTTTATTAATTTTAACCATACACAAAAGAAACAAGATATAGAATGTGAGGTTACTGATTATAAATCAAATGGATATACATCATAAACAGTAACTGATTCCCCACAGCTCTATTGTTCAAACAATAAAAAGTCAAGATGTATATCCTAAATTAACAAACTAATCCTAAACTAGATAAAGTAGCCTGACCCCCTCAGCTAATAGTAGAAATTAGAAGTTGAGATGCCTTAAAACAATAAAATTCAATAATAAGGAAGAAAATGTTCCGTAACATAAATATAGTCGACATGAAAGGAAAAACAATAAAAAAACAACAACACGACAGGTGTAACAACGGGGTGGTGTCGTTAGTTCACTTATTTTGATTTAGTCCAGCTTTGGAATCTTATTGGAAAGAAATTTTTAACGCGTTAGCTATAATTTTAGCTGTTAATTCACAGCCAAATCCTAGAATGTGGCACCCATTTATGATTTATTTTTTCATGATTTTAAAACCTACTTTATATAAATTTGACTGGCCACATTAAAAGGAGAAAAAAAACAGCAATTGCAGAATTTTCAAATCTGGCGAAACAGACTATTTTATTCGCACTGCTTTCATACAACGTTTATTCCAGACATACTAAAACTAAACAACATAAAACGTGTTTATTGAGTTATTCACAACTGGCTACAAATGATTTTGAATTCTGCAACCATGCCCTGGTCCTTGGTAACTCCGCCAGGTGAAACATCTTCCCTGAACTTAACTAGTCAAGCCTTTAACAATATTTCAGTGAGATTGATTCTAAACTCCAGAGAATACTTCCAAATTCAGTCACCCTTCAAAACAAAGCACTGTACCACAGTACATGTCAATAAACAAATCAATTCAACTCATATGACAAACCTATCACTACAGAAAGTTTATTGAGTGGAAATTTTTATGATTTACTGCAATCTATTATGAAAAGCTTTATTGTTGACTCTATAGTGCACTCTTCTTCTTTGGCTTGGCTTCGCAGACGAAGATTTATGGAGGGGTAAAGTCCACATCAGCTGCAGGCTCGTTTGTGGTTGACAAGTCCGATGCGGGACAGGCAGACACGGTTGCAGCGGCTGCAGGGGAAAATTGGTTGGTTGGGGTTGGGTTTTTCCTCCTTTGTCTTTTGACAAGTGAGGTGGGCTCTGCGGTCTTCTTCAAAGGAGGTTGCTGCCCGCCAAACTGTGAGGCGCCAAGATGCACGGTTTGAGGCGAGATCAGCCCACTGGCGGTGGTCAATGTGGCAGGCACCAAGAGCTTTCTTTAGACAGTCCTTGTACCTCTTCTTTGGTGCACCTCTGTCTCGGTGGCCAGTGGAGAGCTTGCCATATAACACGATCTTGGGAAGGCGATGGTCCTCCATTCTGGAGACGTGACCCACCCAGCGCAGTTTGATCTTTAGCAGCGTGGATTCGATGCTGTCGGCCTCTGCCATCTCGAGTACTTCGATGTTGGAGATGAAGTCGCTCCAATGAATGTTGAGGATGGAGCGGAGACAACGATGGTGGAAGCGTACAGATTTATACAAAGCAGGCTAAATGTAAACAAATTCCCAGGTTTTGCAATACTTGCAGACACATATTTATTGCAACTACAAAAGAAAAGAAGCTTATTTTAACTTGTATCATGAATTTGTTATTTGCTGCAATTTAACACTCAATTAAAAAAAACCAGAAACAGGCTTTTCCCACAAAGGTATTCAAAAGATTGCAAAAACTCCCAAGAGGAATGAAGATCGTGGCTTTGAGAAAAATAAAGATCGAAATTGTCACTCCTCACTAATGCTATTAAATTTTGTTGATTTTGACAGAAACAAAGGTTGTGATTTTGAAATCAAGTTGATAAAAGATGACGCAAATGAAACACTAACATACACATGAAAATAGCCAATGTAATGGCAAAAGGTTAGCTTTATCAACCGAAATGTATTACAAAAGACCAGTCACTGAATTCACATTCCCAACAGCGTGCACCTAGCTGTTAATACTTAACACTGAGTTTTGTTTAAGCAACAGTCTGTTGGCATCATGTAAAAAAAGTAAGTCCTACAAAATTTCTAGATCATACCTGTTATGAGCCCAGAGGGCCCCAAAACCCAGCAACAATATAAATTCCCCAAGACAAATGGTTACTTAAACAAAAGTTGCTTTTAATTTTCTTTAACCATAAACACAGGTAACTGGTTTCTGCTCAGGAAGGTTTTTGTTGGTTTCAGAGTGATATTTGTTGCTCATTGGACACACACACACACAAACAAACGGACTTCCTCCAATTAACCACTTCAGTGTTTTGTCGAAGAAACTTGCCCCATCATGGGGCAAGATCACCACAGAGTTCCTCTTGTTTCCTTCATTTCAGGAGAAACACTCGAGCCAGCCATTTCCTCTTGTAAGGACTACAAGGATTTTGAACAGGCTGAACTCAGAACTCACAACCAGTCTTCAAAATGGGGTTTTCAACAAGCTTACCATGTTGCAGCCTCAATTGCTACTGAACTCACTTCTCTCTCTCTCTCTCTAAGAGAAGAATCCTGTTTTCCTTCCTCTCTCTCTGCGTAAAAACTGGAACCCCTCCCAAGGCTCCAAATTCAATCCTTGAAAGATCTTTATCAGCACAAGCCCCGGACTTAGTTCCATTTGCACATTCTTCTGAAGTTCCTTCCAAAGCAATTCCATTGTCTCTGCAAAGGCACTGGTGCCTGAATGTCTAGTTTCACCAAAGCTCTTGCATTTTAAATGAGATGAAGTGTATCTGTTTGTGAAGTGACGTACACTAAACCCCCACAATTTCTTTTTAAGACATATATATATATATATATATATATATAAATAAATATATAACCCGTAACAATACCAGATAGCATTTTTAAGAACACCAAACTTTGATTTCTCATGGCAGGAAGCAGAGTGAATTATTTAACATACAACTTAAATTTATGTAATTGTAGACAATTACAGATTTTTAAAAGTAATAAAAATTGAACAGGACAAGTGTTTATTGGTACATCTGAAGTTCTATACAAAAAAGAGATAAAGAGCGGAGATACAAAAGAAAACCATGGCTTAAAGGTAAGAATTGATTTTAGCTCTGTGAAAGGAGACAAAAGGGAAAAGGCGCGAGAGAGGCATATCCAGAAGAAAGGAGAAAGGGGAAAGACTTGCTTTCTAATGGAAACCAAAGTCGATGTTAATGCCATCCAGATGGAGGGTGTCCAGACAGAATACGAGGTGCTGTTCCTCCAATTTTCAGGTGGTCTCAGTTTAGAAACTGTGGACAAACATGCCAGCAAGAAAATGGGGCAGGGAATTGAAATAGGTAGCCACTGGGAGATCTACCCTATTGCGGTGGACAGAGCCAAGGTGCTCAACAAAGCTATCTCCCAGTCTGTATCCAGATTCTCGGTTGTAGAGGAATCCACAACAGGACCACCAGATGTAGTAGATGATCCCTGCAGATTCACATGCTTCACTTGGAAGGACCCGAATGGTGGTGAGGGAGGAGGAGGAGGTGCAGGCGCAAGTGGAGAATCTCCTGCAGTCACAGGGAGAGGTGCCAGGGGAGTGATTGGTGGGGAGGGAAGAGTGGACAAGGGAGCCACAGAGGGAGGAGCCCCTGTGGACAGCAG
Organism: Narcine bancroftii; assembly: GCF_036971445.1. Lineage (NCBI taxonomy): Eukaryota > Metazoa > Chordata > Chondrichthyes > Torpediniformes > Narcinidae > Narcine > Narcine bancroftii. Next base: position 34,437,128 of record NC_091478.1, on the reverse strand, counting down.
AGAGGGGCAAAGAGGTGGGATCACATAGTAGGTGAAGGAAATGGCAGAGGATGCCTCCAGCTCCTATTGTCTATTGAAACCAGTCCTTGTTGCGTGTGGGAAAGGCAGAGGCCAGGGCAAAAGTGCGGGTAATGGAGGATATGATGGGTGAGGGCAGAATGGATGGTGCTAGAGGAGAAGCTATGTTGTTTGAAGCAGGAGGATGACATCTCTAATGATCTAGCATGGAAGACCTTTTCCTGGGAGGAGATGTGACACAGACGGAGGAATTGAGAGAAAGGAATGGAATCCTTACAAAGCCACAGGGTGTGGAGGTGCAGTCGAGGCAGCTGTGGGAGTTGCTGCGTTTGTAGAAGATGTCTGTTGAGAGTTTGTCTCCCGAGATGGAGTCAGAGAGATCAAGAAAAGGGTGTGTTGCTAGAGATGAACCATGAATTTGAGGTCAGGGTGGAAATCGGCAGTAAAGTGGATAAAGTCAACAAGCTCATGAATGGTACATGAACTGAACTCAAAGTCAGAAAAACAAACAAAGAGGGTAGCACTAAAGAGAATGATCAGATAGTGTAAACACTGGGGTTAAAATCAAAGAACAGCAAGGATATACAAGCCTATTGTAGAAGTTTCCAACCAGGGATGGCGTTAGTACCTATCTCATGGAGAATACATTTTTAGTCATTGACCCTCTGCCAAAAACTTTCCAAAGCTACATGATGGACATGGGGATCCAACTGGGCTTGTTGCTAGGCAGGTGGATAGATGAGCATTTTTCAAGTTGGAGAGAACTGCAAGAAAGGAATGAGATGATGTAGAATTAAGGATCATATCGTGCCCACGAAAAGAGGAAAACGATGAGGAAAAAGAAAATTTAAAAAGTAATTTGGGAATGATACCAGGATAGGCAGAATAAATGTGGTAGAAGGAATTGGAAAAGTTAACGCATCAGGGTTTGGGACTCAATTAGTGGCTGATCAGCCAGTGTGCCTGGAGGTGAAGTTGAAGGAAGGGTTGGCTGAAGGATGACGGCAACCAAATTACTTTCCTAGCAGGCCATAGCAAAACCTGTCTCAGAATCGTTCACTAACGGTACTTCTGGGACAACATGCTACTATTCCCTCGACAATGCCCCAAAAAGAGTCTGTTGCAGGAAACAGCACAAATAGGTGAAGACCTGACACAAAAAAATGCTTCAGTGACTCCTGAGTGCCTTGTTTCCTTTAAAATATTCTTATTATCAAATTAACTTACATATAAAATTTTAAGGAAAACACATAACAAGTCATCTCATATACATACAAGCACAAAAACAGGATGGAACTACATTAGACAGTTCCTTAATCCACATGAGAAACATTATTGAATGATAACCCATGTTGAAACCCCTATTTGCCAAATTGATTAAAAAATTGGTTAAAAAAAAAAATTAACCTCCTCAACCCCCTCCCAAGTGCCTCATATCCAAAGTGACCCTTTGTATTGAGAAACAACTTGGAAATAGTCAACAGAGCGAAAGGTCCAGCACAGGAACAAGCCAACAATGGCGGCATCGAACATGGTGCCATGTTAAAATCAAATCTCTTCTACCCATCCATGATGCAAAAGCCAGTACTTAATATTTCATTTGACCTGTAGTAATAAATAATAAGTAAGATTTACTGAGAAACACAGTAAGATTTAAAGTTCAAGCAAAACAAACAAAGACTTAAATAAATTGATCATGGTAAACAGGGCTGAATTGGTTTTGATTAACCTTGGGCCAAACAAAGTGTTCAAATGCTGGCACCATAAAACACTAATAAAATGAAATATTTCATTTATGTGCATAAACCATGGTCAACAAATGCAAGAGACAGCATCATGTCACGTTAGAAGACTCATACGAGAATTGCTATCCACTGTGACAGCAGAGAGTAATACAGTATACCAATTCATAAATAAAAATATGGTAGAATATGAAAAAAAGATTCAAACTGGTAAATTTAAAAAAAATAATAATTTATCCAAAAAGAGGAAAGTTTGTCAAGAAGGCAATTAATGATCAACCATAGATTAATGTCATATTTATTAAACAAATACTTCAAATCCATGATCACAAGTAGTAGAAAACAGCCATAGAATCATAGAAAGCTACTGCACAGAAAACAGGTCATTCGGCTCTTCTAGTCTATGCCGACCATCAATATGCTAATCCCGGTGACCCGGTCCCATTCCATAACCCTCCTGACCTCTCCCATCCATGCATTTATCCAATTTATTCTTAAAACTTAAGATCAAGCCCACCAAAAACCTTGCAGAAAGGAACTCAAAAACGTGAAGTAATTGATGTCTTTTGAAAAATAGTAATGAAGAAAATATATACATCCAAAATAAACATATCCAGCAACTAAAAGCCAAGAACAATCTGCTAGAAGAATGCAGTGGAACGAGAGGCATCTATGTGGGTGGAGGAGAAGGAATTGTTGGTGTCTCGGGCAAAACCGTTTATAAAAATTGCACAATCAGGAACCTAGCTGGTTCGTACTAAGTGGCACGAAAAACAAGATTGCAGGCATAGATTGAGCCGCTGAATAGGAAAATTGCAAATGCTGTTTTTTTTTCAGAAGGAAAGAAGAGATGAACAAAAACTACACACCATCAGATTAGCATCAGTTGTAAGACTACTAGAATATGTCATCAGTGATGGTGTGATTGAGGCCATGCCAAAAATTAACCAAAGGATTAGTGTGCATCTGTGAGAAGTAGGTTATATAATCAAACAAGTCTAGAAGAGCCCTTTCAGCCCATCATGCCTATTTTAGCTCTCAGAAAAATCTGCAAGTAGGGTGAATTTCCTACCTACAAAATTTTCCTTTTTTAAGTAGATATCAAGTTCCTCTTTCAATTGAATCTCTTTTAAAGTTACAATTGAATCTTTTGCACCATTCTTTACAGGCAAAGAAATCCAGATGATAACTTTGAACAAGATAAACAGAACAATCCCGACACATATTAATCTTCACTGTTACCCATTTCACACTACCCCAACTAAGTACCCATTCATTACAAGGTGCCTGAACCTCCTATCCCAATAGAGGGAAGTCGCACTCATACTTTAAAACAGACACCTGCATAGGCTGCTGGGCACCTGACAAAGGCCTGGCATCCCTGCAGCTGTCACACAAGCCTTGCCCAAATCCCTTTCCCTCTGCAGGCCCTCCAGCAGCAATGAATCACCCCACAGTCTGGTTCAAAGACGCGACCAGCGAACACTGGTTAGTAACAGCGCTATCTGGATCCTTCTGTCTCTGCCATCATCTTCTTTAAGATGAAATCAAAGCTAGGTAAGATGGGGAAAAAAATAAATCACTCACTCCAGATGATCTTTGTCTAACCCAGTGGTTCCCAAACTTTTACTTTCCACTCACATACCACTTTAAGTATTCCCTATGCCATAAGTGTTCTGTGATTAATAAGGGATTGCTTAAGGTGGTATGTGGGTGGAAAGAAAAAGTTTGAAAACCACAATTTTAATCATTCCAAATTGACTCGTTATGTGCACGGTTTCATAACTCCAAAGGAAATGGGTCAATGACAATTTTTCTCAAGCAAAATATTTCAGTAATAATTGGGTCGAGAGCAGTGATTCTCAACCTTCCCTTCCTACTCACATCCCACCTTAAGCAATCACTTACGAATCACAGAACACTTACGGCATAGGGATTACTTAAAGTGGTATGTGAGTGGAAAGTAAAAGGTTGGGAACCACTGGCAACCAATCGGTAACATTTTTCATTTCTCTCTTCCTGGCTTGCCCTCTTGTAAACTGTTATTTGCCTCAAGGTGGCAAGTTCCACATTTGTGGTCTCCCACATAAGAGGAGATATCCATTCTCCATCTGTATTACCAAACCTCTGTAATTCAAAAGGTTTCCCCATTATCTCTCCTCAAACCACACTTTTTAAAAAAAAAAGACAAATTTGTAGCAGACCACAGAACTGTTGCAATTCTTGAAGATCTTTTAACTGCCCCCATCTGCTTTTAATAATGAGGAGGGCAGAGGTGATACACAGTCTACAATAATGGTTTCTCAGCTTTCCGATTCTCCTCCTGACATTGTGTCCAGAATCTGGGTGCATCATCTTCTTTGGATATATTAAAACTGTGCCACAGTGCAAACGCTTCATTCCTGACAATCCAATCCATTAATTTTACACAGCAACTATCAGGGCAAGTAATTTTAGATGGCTCAGCACATCGCTTGGAAAATTATTTTGCAAATGACGTTGAAACGATGTTCCTGCTTGTAATTTTACATTTTCAGAAGTGTAAGGTAAAACATCATGAGATGGGAATGTGTAGGGAGTTACCCTGTACAGGGCAGTAACAAGAAGGGGAGGTGTCCTTGTACTCCTGTTAGGTAAAACATCATGAGATGGGAATGTACAGGGCTGTAACAAGATGTAAATGCATCCTTGTACTTACAAGATAAGAGAGACATTGATGGATTGAGAGGCAGGAAGCTAGCAGGGAAAGGATAGCAACAGTTTTAGTCATTGGACAAGTAATGATATGATGATGTTCTAAGCATGTATCCAAGGGTATAAAAAATCACCATTTTGCTGATAACGGCAGAATGCATTCTCCGACTAACTTTGTTAGTCGCAAGTGTTACAATCCGGTAATAAAGAACAAAGAACCCTGATTTCGACTCAGCCTGGTGTTTGTCTCACTCATTCATGAACAAAGCAGACCTAACAGAAGACAGGCTCATCTTTCACTATCAAATGTACTGCTTCTCAGTCCATGTTAAGAGACATAAAATTGTGAATAACACAGCATGAAAAAAAGCTGGTGTGCCATCTCTAAGAATTCTACAATAAATCCAATTTCCCCTACTTCAACCATGACCTTTCCCCTGCAAATATTCATCCGATTCCCTTAATAAAAGTTAGTCACAGACATTTCAGTATTTTTTTTTAAATTTAGCACATTACTTACATGGCTTCTTTGCTTCTTTCAACTTCATTGCAATGACTAATGTAATCAGGCACAAGTCTCAATAACCTTAGGTCACTTTGCTGAATCCTCTTCTCGAAGAAAATCTCAAAACAGATGTGTTGCAATGGAAATTCAGGTCAAAAGTGGATTCTAAATGAGTAAATGTATATTTACACTGAATTGACAAGCATTCTGCATCTCTAACTATCATAGACGAGAAACCCGTTTGTACATTTTGGCAGGAATCAAGTTACCTCTCCCGAGTCAGTGGGTGTACTTTATATGATGTGGTTTTATTGGCCATTACAAACAGCATACAATCACCAGTGGTTATTTGCAACAAACCAGAACCTCGTGAGACATTCACCCAATCAGACCAAAGAGCAATGTTCATAGATTCAGCATTAAAGGAACCGAACACTGATTCATCACTGATCAACAACAACAAACTCAAAACACACAAACAAAGGTGGTGTATAATTACGGGTTATACTTATTAATAGTTAACTTCCTCTGGACGCTTTCTGACTGTTTTGAACGTTATGACATGTCTACTCCTGTCGTATTAAATTAAGTAATAGTCAAGTGATACAAATCAGAAACTAAAATGCTTCGGACATCTACACAGTCTCACTCCTTTCAGTTAGCAGATCTGCACCAGTATCACAACAGCACTCAAAATTGACATCTATACAACTGGACATACTTGGAAACCATCCCCACCCTCCTGTTCCTCATATCTATAGTGTTCCAACCCCATTTTATAGCAAAGGCATCTCACATTTTATCGAGTCAAATTTGTGTATTTGCAAATAAAACTGTGCAGTCAACATTTGAGATTTCATTCTCACGTTCTTGCACATACACTTGTGCCTTCAACCTTCACATGCAATTTCATATAACTGGACACTCACAATGCACATTTGTACAATCACGTGCTGAACTTGTATCTGCAGGTACCGTAAAATCCCCAAGCAACTGACAACCTAACCAATCGGCAAAAAGAAAACAAGGAAATAAATACAGTACAACTCAATTATCCGAAATTGGCCTCTCTGAAATTTTTTTTAACATTTTGGATAAATAAGGATATCCAAAATCATAATTTATCCAATAAAAATTTCGGAGCTACACTGACTGGGGAGGTCAAGCTCCCAGTGGCAGCAGCAACGGGCTCCCGGGCAGGAGTGGGGCCTCGGGCTCCCGGGCAGGAGTGGGGCCTCGGGCTCCCGGGCAGGAGTGGGGCCTCGGGCTCCCGGGCAGGAGTGGGGCCTCGGGCTCCCGGGCAGGAGTGGGGCCTCGGGCTCCCGGGCAGGAGTGGGGCCTCGGGCTCCCGGGCAGGAGTGGGGCCTCGGGCTCCCGGGCAGGAGTGGGGCCTCGGGCTCCCGGGCAGGAGTGGGGCCTCGGGCTCCCGGGCAGGAGTGGGGCCTCGGGCTCCCGGGCAGGAGTGGGGCCTCGGGCTCCCGGGCAGGAGTGGGGCCTCGGGCTCCCGGGCAGGAGTGGGGCCTCGGGCTCCCGGGCAGGAGTGGGGCCTCGGGCTCCCGGGCAGGAGTGGGGCCTCGGGCTCCCGGGCAGGAGTGGGGCCTCGGGCTCCCGGGCAGGAGTGGGGCCTCGGGCTCCCGGGCAGGAGTGGGGCCTCGGGCTCCCGGGCAGGAGTGGGGCCTCGGGCTCCCGGGCAGGAGTGGGGCCTCGGGCTCCCGGGCAGGAGTGGGGCCTCGGGCTCCCGGGCAGGAGTGGGGCCTCGGGCTCCCGGGCAGGAGTGGGGCCTCGGGCTCCCGGGCAGGAGTGGGGCCTCGGGCTCCCGGGCAGGAGTGGGGCCTCGGGCTCCCGGGCAGGAGTGGGGCCTCGGGCTCCCGGGCAGGAGTGGGGCCTCGGGCTCCCGGGCAGGAGTGGGGCCTCGGGCTCCCGGGCAGGAGTGGGGCCTCGGGCTCCCGGGCAGGAGTGGGGCCTCGGGCTCCCGGGCAGGAGTGGGGCCTCGGGCTCCCGGGCAGGAGTGGGGCCTCGGGCTCCCGGGCAGGAGTGGGGCCTCGGGCTCCCGGGCAGGAGTGGGGCCTCGGGCTCCCGGGCAGGAGTGGGGCCTCGGGCTCCCGGGCAGGAGTGGGGCCTCAGTGGGGAGGTGTCAGTGCTCAACAGTGGCCAACATTTTTTTTGGTGAGATTAAACATTATTTTAATGCTTAAAAAGCCTTCCCTCATTGCTTGTTGTTGTTTAAACACTGTTACAAATGATTTGCTGTTGCTACAGGGCTGTTTTTAAAAAAGATGACCTGTTCTCCGAAAAAAAAACATTTATCTGAAATGGTCTGAACCGGACCCACTTTGGATAATTGAAGTTGTACTGTAAATAGAATAAATATTTAAATAAAAGTTTAAAATTGTAAAAGTAAATGTTCTCCAAAGCAACACACAACCCCTTGGAAGCAAACATTCAGCCAGTGGAGCTCCCCAGTCAAGTAATAGATTCTTCCGGCCCACGACTGCGTGCCACCCAATTACACCCAATTAACGAACAATCCCTGCACGTTTTGAAGGGTGGGAGGAAACCAGAGCACCTAAAGGAAACCCACACAGATACAGGGAAATGTACAAACTCCTTACATACAACGACAGATTCGAACCCAGGTCACTGGCGCTGTAACAGTGATTCACTAACCTTGTATTTGTGCAATTGGATGATAAATACACTTGCACTGACCTCAAGGGCTCCACTCACTACCAGGCTAAGTCCCGATGCCTATTCAGGAGCATTGGGAATGAGACTTTCCTGGATAGTCTGCTCAGGGAACAACCCCACAGTATCCATCAAGCTATCATCTCTGTTCCTGCAGGGTGTTCCATGCTGACCACTGCCTAGACTTGTAGTCAAAACTTGTTTGTCTGGAAATACTTTTCCACAAAGGATAAGTATTGTGGCAAAGTTCAGCTGACTGGGACATTGCACACTAACAGGTCCTATCCTTCACAACAACTGGGACATAGAACCTCAACAAATAGCAGCAGTTGGTGCCCTCGTACTTTGGTTCCACACACAGCATGATGCAACCTCACGTGAAGCTGGTCATTAGGACAAGGGCCACATTGAGTATATCCTTGCCCCCAGAGTCCAGCAACCTGTGCACCATCAGACCCTTTGCACTTTGGATCCCCATGAAGCAGAGTTCTGCTCTGCAGACCACCAGAGCATGGGTGCGGGAGATGGGCCACACCTACGCCACATACAGCAGCTTTGAAAGCATCTCACATCTGATGACCAGGTTATTCCCTGTTATTGAGAGGGAGCTCCACACCCACAGATCCAATTTTTGGTGGACCTTGGCGATGCACTCCAATTTTTGTTGCACGCCTGGGCCCCTCCAAAGCAAATCCCCAACATTGGTCATTCATTGTCACAACTACAGTTGTACTCACACACATTCATTCTGAGTATTTGCAACAGGCACACATGAATACATTCATCTGTAGTTACATCCATATGTTCATTCAAATTAAAATCTACATTTGGGCACAAGTACATATTTCCTTGCATACACAGTATACACATTTGTGTTTGAATCTTCATGCAAAACTACTTTCTCACACCATACTATGGCCACACAATGTACTCACTTCACAGATTTGCACACTTACTGCACATATCTCTTGTACTTTTCTCACGCAGACATCGCTATTTCACCCTGCAACCTTCCACATTTACACCACATAAAATATCCATAGTCTGAGCAAATCTATAGTTATAATTGTGTACACTGATTCACAACTGGATAATATAATTGCACTCCACACAAATGTACCTCCTGCAACAATTTGATACGCATAAGTGTAGAGATATACACATTACACTGTGCCAATCTTTTGGTGCATAACATGCCGACGTGCCATACACAACCTCATACTTTACACACACATCAACATGCTGTACACTACCTCATGCTGCACACATACTGCGCTGACACACTGTACATGACCTCATGCACACACACACCATGCCGACACGCCGTACATGACCTCATGCTGCACACACCATGCCGAAATGCTGTACACGACCTCATGCTGCGCACACCATGCCGACATGCTGCACACACACCATGCCGACATGCTGTACACACACCATGCCGACATGCCATACATGACCTCATCCTGCACACACTACGCCGACATGCTGTACACGACCTCATGCTGCACACACTACGCCGACATGCCGTACACGACTTCATGCTGCAAACACAGACACTACCCTGACATGCCATAAATCTCACCCTGTACACACACTACAAATACGAGTGTACGGTGGTATGCCAGACCAAACCCACACTGTACACACCACACATTGCTTGCACACCCGTACCTGGTACTCACAGGTCTCACACACCCCATAACCTTTACACACACACCTCTACCTAGTGCATACATGACACTACATTGACATACCTCACACAATGTAACACTTACACAGTACCCGCACCTCGGTGCATACCCCCCCGCCCTCCTCACCTTCCCCCTCCCTCCCCTCCCCCCTCCCCTTCCCCCTCCGCCTGCCCCCCCGCCTCCCCCCCACCTGCCCCCCCCGCCCGACCTCCCCCACCCACCTGCCCCCCCCGCCCGACCTCCCCCACCCACCTGCCCCCCCCGCCCGACCCCCCCACCCACCTGCCCCCCCGCCGCCCGACCCCCCCACCCGCCTGCCCCCCCGCCGCCCCCCGCCTGCCCCCCTCCGCCCCCCGCCTGCCCCCCCCCCCGCCCCCCGCCTGCCCCCCCCCGCCCCCCGCCTGCCCCCCCCCCGCCCCCCGCCTGCCCCCCCCCCGCCCCCCGCCTGCCCCCCCCCCGCCCCCCGCCTGCCCCCCCCCCGCCCCCCGCCTGCCCCCCCCCGCCCCCCGCCTGCCCCCCCCCCGCCCCCCGCCTGCCCCCGCCCCCCGCCTGCCCCCGCCCCCCGCCTGCCCCCGCCCCCCGCCTGCCCCCGCCCCCCGCCTGCCCCCGCCCCCCGCCTGCCCCCGCCCCCCGCCTGCCCCCGCCCCCCGCCTGCCCCCGCCCCCCGCCTGCCCCCGCCCCCCGCCTGCCCCCGCCCCCCGCCTGCCCCCGCCCCCCGCCTGCCCCCGCCCCCCGCCTGCCCCCGCCCCCCGCCTGCCCCCGCCCCCCGCCTGCCCCCGCCCCCCGCCTGCCCCCGCCCCCCGCCTGCCCCCGCCCCCCGCCTGCCCCCGCCCCCCGCCTGCCCCCGCCCCCCGCCTGCCCCCGCCCCCCGCCTGCCCCCGCCCCCCGCCTGCCCCCGCCCCCCGCCTGCCCCCGCCCCCCGCCTGCCCCCGCCCCCCGCCTGCCCCCGCCCCCCGCCTGCCCCCGCCCCCCGCCTGCCCCCGCCCCCCGCCTGCCCCCGCCCCCCGCCTGCCCCCGCCCCCCGCCTGCCCCCGCCCCCCGCCTGCCCCCGCCCCCCGCCTGCCCCCGCCCCCCGCCTGCCCCCGCCCCCCGCCTGCCCCCGCCCCCCGCCTGCCCCCGCCCCCCGCCTGCCCCCGCCCCCCGCCTGCCCCCGCCCCCCGCCTGCCCCCGCCCCCCGCCTGCCCCCGCCCCCCGCCTGCCCCCGCCCCCCGCCTGCCCCCGCCCCCCGCCTGCCCCCGCCCCCCGCCTGCCCCCGCCCCCCGCCTGCCCCCGCCCCCCGCCTGCCCCCGCCCCCCGCCTGCCCCCGCCCCCCGCCTGCCCCCGCCCCCCGCCTGCCCCCGCCCCCCGCCTGCCCCCGCCCCCCGCCTGCCCCCGCCCCCCGCCTGCCCCCGCCCCCCGCCTGCCCCCGCCCCCCGCCTGCCCCCGCCCCCCGCCTGCCCCCGCCCCCCGCCTGCCCCCGCCCCCCGCCTGCCCCCGCCCCCCGCCTGCCCCCGCCCCCCGCCTGCCCCCGCCCCCCGCCTGCCCCCGCCCCCCGCCTGCCCCCGCCCCCCGCCTGCCCCCGCCCCCCGCCTGCCCCCGCCCCCCGCCTGCCCCCGCCCCCCGCCTGCCCCCGCCCCCCGCCTGCCCCCGCCCCCCGCCTGCCCCCGCCCCCCGCCTGCCCCCGCCCCCCGCCTGCCCCCGCCCCCCGCCTGCCCCCGCCCCCCGCCTGCCCCCGCCCCCCGCCTGCCCCCGCCCCCCGCCTGCCCCCGCCCCCCGCCTGCCCCCGCCCCCCGCCTGCCCCCGCCCCCCGCCTGCCCCCGCCCCCCGCCTGCCCCCGCCCCCCGCCTGCCCCCGCCCCCCGCCTGCCCCCGCCCCCCGCCTGCCCCCGCCCCCCGCCTGCCCCCGCCCCCCGCCTGCCCCCGCCCCCCGCCTGCCCCCGCCCCCCGCCTGCCCCCGCCCCCCGCCTGCCCCCGCCCCCCGCCTGCCCCCGCCCCCCGCCTGCCCCCGCCCCCCGCCTGCCCCCGCCCCCCGCCTGCCCCCGCCCCCCGCCTGCCCCCGCCCCCCGCCTGCCCCCGCCCCCCGCCTGCCCCCGCCCCCCGCCTGCCCCCGCCCCCCGCCTGCCCCCGCCCCCCGCCTGCCCCCGCCCCCCGCCTGCCCCCGCCCCCCGCCTGCCCCCGCCCCCCGCCTGCCCCCGCCCCCCGCCTGCCCCCGCCCCCCGCCTGCCCCCGCCCCCCGCCCCCCCCACCTGCCCCCCCGCCGCCCCCCACCTGCCCGCCTCCCCGTCCCTTACGCGGTCTGCTCCTCCTGCCGGAATCCAGCCTCCTCCGAATGCGGCATTTCTTGGCAGGGGAGCCGTGTTCCTGGTCCAAGCCTCCGCTGCCGGGGCCGGGGTGCCAGCCATTCTGCAGCCCGTTGGTGCGCGCTTCGCCGCTGGTGCCGGCTCGGGCTTTGCTCTCCATTCTCCGCTTGCGCCCCCGACCTCAGCTCCGCGGCCCCACTCACACTCCGAGGTCACTCACGGTCATTCTGAGGCTCGGCTCCCCCCACCCCGTCCTGGACGACGTCATCATCATCGGCCGCGCCTGCGCCCAACTCACCCTGCCCATTGCCCATGCGGTTGGGGCCAGGGTGCTCCTGGCTCTTTCAGCCAGCGCTGCCTTGATGTCTCCGCCTGCCCGCCCTCGGCTCTCTCAACCTTGCTCCTCTTTCCCTCCTTGAAGATCCCCTCTTTGCTTTAATTTTGGAGGAGGAGGAACCCCCATGCCCTGTAAATTATGGAACGATAAGCCCCGAAGTCATTGGTGCAGAAAAAGGCTATTCAGCCCATCATGTGCTGACCCATTTACCCACTCAGCTCGAAGGCCCAACCTTCTTCCCCTCATCTTTCATGCCCTGGCTAATCAAGAACCTATCAATCTCTCCCTTGAATGCACTCACTGTAAATGCACCAAAAGTGAACTGACATCACTTGCTAATAGAATTGAAGAGATTGACAAATTATATTCTATGACACCTTTATAAGGAAAGAGTAGAATTACAAACTCGCCAGGACTTATTATGAACTACCCCAATGAGAATCAACTACTTCAACTTAAATCTCAATTTTATGTACATGGAGAGAAATCAGGTAAGCTGTTAGCAGGTCAGCGGAAGGCAGCTCCAGCTCAAAGACAAATTACAAAGATACATAAGACGGATGTCAACTTTATTTTGGATCAAATAAAGTGAAATTAATAAAGTGTTTCAAGAATTTTATTCGGATCTACACAAATCTGAATTTCCTGATCATTCTATTTTAATGGATAAATTTTTACAAAAGTTAAATATTCCTAAAATATCATAAGAAGATCAAAACTTGTCAGAAGTTTCGTAAGCTATTTCTTCTCTTCAGTCTGGCAAGGCCCCAGGTTTGGATGGCTTTATGGTGGAATTTTTAAAATCAGTTCCTAATTTACTTGCTCCTCAACTATGTAAAGTATTTGAAAATTCAATTTTCACTGGGACCTTACCAGCAACTTTTTATGAAGTGTTAATTTCATTGATTCCTAAAAAAGATAAAGAGCCGACTGAATATACTTCCTATCGGCCAATTTCCTTGTTGAATGTAGATTTTAAGCCTCTTTCTAACATTCTAGCTGGCTATGACTCTGGGTGGTGTTAAGTATCAAAGCCCGGCTGAATTAATCATTCTGTAGCGGTGTGAATGGTCTGCTCAATTTACCGGGTACCATTAGTAACGTTAGTGCCTGCATGCTTGCATCAGTCTCGTAGTACTATAAATAATCTTGTGATGATTTAAAGCACAGGTATGTGCTGACAGACTCGACGGCTGCACTGTGAAATATAATTTGTGCAGTCAGAGGGGCTTGTCACCGTGGCCAGTGCAGCACGTACCTGTGCTTTAAATCATCTCAAGATTACTTATAATACCTAATACAATGTAATGCTATGTAAATAGTTGTAATACTCTATTGTTTAGGGAATAATGACAAACTGGTCTGTGGGTTTGTCCTCAGTTTGAACCGTCCGAAGTCCATTGCAGTAGATTTTCCCATGGTCTTTTATAAATTGAGCATATATGTGCTTTATTCCCACTACAACTTCACTGTCCTGCAAGTACATAATACGTCGCTCGTGATGTCACCACTGGAGGTGGAACTCCCCCTGAGATCCAAGAGATCAAGATGAAACTGGTAAATCATGCTCCAGTGTGAATGGCTTACTGGGTACTGGATGCCTGGTAAGTTTACCCATTTTGTAGGAGGGTTAGCAGTAATGAAAGGGGCTACAGGCCCCTGCTCAAAATACTCCATGAGGTCTCACCAGTGCCTTACAAACCCTCAACATTACATCCCTGCTCTTATTTCTATTACTCTTGAAATGAACACCGGCATTGCATTTGTCTTTTCTAGCATCTTCTCAGCATGTGAGTTTACTGTCAGGCTACCAAGACACAAGAGCAACTTGTCCGTGAACTACTCTTTGCAGACCATGCCGCTTTAGTTGCCCATTCAGAGCCAACACTCCACCGCATGACGTCCTGTTTTGCGGAAACTGCCAAAATGTTTGGCCTGGAAATCAGCTTGAAGAAAACTGAGGTCCTCCATCAGCCAGCTCCCCACCATGACCACCGGCCCCTCCACATCTCCATCGGGCACATGGAACTCAAAATGGTCAACCAGTTTACCTACTTCGGCTGCATCATTTCATCTGATGCAAGGATCGACAACGAGATAGACAACAGACTCGCCAAGGCAAATAGCGCCTTTGGAAGAGTCTGGAAAAACAACCACCTGAAGAAACACACAAAGATCAGCGTGTACAGAGCCGTTGTCATACCCACGCTCCTGTTCGGCTCCAAATCATGGGTCCTCTACCGGCATCACCTACGGCTCCTAGAACGCTTCCATCAGCGGTGTCTCCACTCTGTCCTTAACATTCATTGGAATTACTTCATCACCAACATCGAAGTACTCGAGCTGGCAGAGTCCGACAGCATCGAATCCATGCTGCTGAAGACCCAACTGCGCAGGGTGGGTCACATCTCCAGAATGGAGGACCATCGCCTTCCCAAGATCGTGTTCTATGGCGAGCTCTCCACTGGCCACCGAGACGGAGGTGCACCAAAGAAGAGGTACAAGGACTGCTTAAAGAAATCTTTTGGTGCCTGCCACATTGGCCACCTCCAGTGGGCTGATATCGCCTCCAACCGTGCATCTTGGCACCTCACAGTTCAGCGGGCAGCGACCTCCTTTGAAGAAGACCGCAGAGCCCACCTCACTGACAAAAGACAAAGGAGGAAAAACCCAACACCCAACCCCAACCCACCAATTTTCCCTTGCAACCGCTGCAACCGTGCCTGCCTGTCCCACATTGGACTTGTCAGTCACCAACGAGCCTGCAGCAGACGTGGACATACCCCTCCATAAATCCCCAGCTATGCCTGACTTTTTGTTGGCTATGTGGAGCAATCCATGCTCCAAGCCTACACAGGTAAGGCTCTTCAACTCTTCCTCTGCCACATTTATGATTACATTAGTGCTATCTCACGCACCCATGATGAGCTCCTCAACTTTGCCGTCAACTTCCATCCTGACCTTAAATTCATTTGATCCATCTCCTTTCTCGATCGCTCTGTCTCCATCTCAGGAGACAAACTCTCGACAGACATTTTCTGCAAAGGCTGAAAGAGTTCAAATGTTCCTACTATTGCCATGTAATAGTGCATTAAAAATGTAATATACTTGATATGCTTTGTTCTGTCTGCTGTAAGGGAAACAAAGAGCTTCCATGAAAATTGGAGCATCCCGATGAGCTTCCCTAACAAATTGAGAAGCGGAATAGAGTCTGTTCAGACACACTGAATGTCCATGGATTCACTCCTGCAGCTGCACATACTCAAGTTTAAACCATCAGCGTTCGGAGCTCCGGATCCAAACCTCCCATCCACGTCCACCTCTGGCCCCTTAGTTGTCAACCTATGACTTTCCCTGTCCCTTCCTGTGGTGATACGATCACCAGCCGACTGCAGGGGGCAACCTCTGTACCTGCAGGAAGACCACCTAAGGGCTGACTCAATCTGGCTGTCAATCAGCCGACCCGAATATCCATCCATTTTGCCAATCTCTGTCAGAAACAAGTGCTCTCAGTGAGACAAAATTTCATTCTTGTTGCTTCCAGTGAGTATTTCTTTCTTTGGCTTGGCTTCGCGGACGAAGATTTATGGAGGGGTAATGTCCACGTCAGCTGCAGGCTCGTTTGTGGCTGACAAGTCCGATGCGGGACAGGCAGACACGGTTGCAGCGGTTGCAAGGGAAAATTGGTTGGTTGGGGTTGGGTGTTGGGTTTTTCCTCCTTTGTCTTTTATCAGTGAGGTGGGCTCTGCGGTCTTCTTCAAAGGAGGTTGCGGCCCCCGAACTATGAGGTGCCAAGATGCACGGTTTGAGGCAATATCAGCCCACTGGCGGTGGTCAATGTGGCAGGCACCAAGAGATTTCTTTAGGCAGTCCTTGTACCTCTTCTTTGGTGCACCTCTGTCTCAGTGGCCAGTGGAGAGCTCGCCATATAACACGATCTTGGGAAGGCGATGGTCCTCCATTCTGGAGACGTGACCTACCCAGCGCAATTGGATCTTCAGCAGTGTGGATTCGATGCTGTCAACCTCTGCCATCTCGAGTACTTCGATGTTGGTGATGAAGTCGCTCCAATGAATGTTGAGGATGGAGAGGAGACAGTGCTGGTGGAAGCGTTCTAGGAGCCGTAGGTGATGCTGGTAGAGGACCCATGATTCGGAGCCGAACAGGAGTGTGGGTATGACAACGGCTCTGTATACGCTAATCTTTGTGAGGTTTCAGTTGGTTGGTTTTCCAGACTCTTTTGTGTAGTCTTCCAAAGGCGCTATTTGCCTTGGCGAGTCTGTTGTCTATCTCGTTGTCGATCCTTGCATCCGATGAAATAGTGCAGCCGAGATAGGTAAACTGGTTGACCGTTTTGAGTTTTGTGTGCCCGTTGGAGATGTGGGGGGGCTGGTAGTCATGGTGGGGAGCTGGCTGATGGAGGACCTTAGTTTTCTTCAGGCTGACTTCCAGGCCAAACATTTTGGCAGTTTCCACAAAACAGGATGTCAAGCGCTGAAGAGCTGGCTCTGAATGGGCAACTAAAGCGGTATCGTCTGCAAAGAGTAGTTCACGGACAAGTTGCTCTTGTGTTTTGGTGTGAGCTTGCAGGCGCCTCAGATTGAAGAGACTGCCATCCATGCAGTACCGGATGTATTCAAACTTTTTCTTTGCACTCACATACCACCTTAACTAATCCCTTACTAATCGCAGAGCATCTATGGCATAGGGAATACTTAAAGTGATACGTGAGTGGAAATGAAAAGTTTAAAAACCATTGGTATAGATCAACTTTCTCTCAAAACAACAATTGTGTAGAGAAAGCACAAAACTGAAGAGAGAGAAATAACATTGCCAGATTAATGATCCAGTGAAAAGTTTTTTTTAAATCTGCACAAAACTGCCTGATTTGCTGAATATCCCCAACGACTTCTATTTAATTTGTGTGCAGGAAAGAATTTTCAAATCTATCAGAAATTAAATCTGCTCCAACTGTTTTACTACTCAATTTCATATATTTCAAAGCCCAGATCATCTGCCCTTTGTAAAATCATTCCAAACACAACTGTCTGGATCCTAAAGCAGAAAATCTCATTCTTCTATCACCTCTGACGTAACTAATTACATTGTCCCAACTTTGAAACACTCACTATGAGATCTTCTTGTGGTTTTATGGTTAGTAAGAATGTCAAAGTTTATGGGCAGAAGACTGGAAAATGGGGTTGAAAGAAAGAATAGATCAGCTATGATTCAAATGGTGGGACAGATTTGATGGGCTGAATGGCCTAATTCTGCTTCTTTCTCTTATATTCATGGTCTTATGCTAGCCTTGCATAAACTGATTACAACTGAGAAAATTAAGGAAGCTCAAGTTTTAATAGTCTCATAAGCATGATGGTGCACTGTGGAGAGCATTCTATCTGGTTGCATCACTGTCTGGTATGGAGGGGCCAATGCACAGGACAGGAAAAATCTCCAGAGACTTGTTAACTCAGCAAGTGACATCACTCCATCAAGGATATCTTTAAGAGGTGGTGTCTTAAGAAAGCAGCCTTTATTCTCAAGGACCCTCCCCACCCAGACCATGCCCGCGTCACTCTGCAGGCATCAGGAAGGAGGTACAGGAGCCTAAAGACGAGCACCCCAGCAGCACAAGGACAGCTTCTTCCCTTCTGCCATCAGATTTCTGAATGGACAGTGAACTGTGGACACTACCTCACTTTCTCTCATTCTGCACTAGTTTACTTTCTTCCACTATTATCTATTTTGAAATGTAATTTAGGGCAATATTTTCACTCTGATGCTTCCACAAAGCAATGAATTTTGTGTTGGGTTCATGACCATAAATTCTGATTCTGAATGTAAATGGTGTAACATGATATAAAAACATGATGTGGGAGTAAGAGGCTAATGATGTTAAAGCAGCAGTTTGAATAACACCTCAGATTCTGTAACCTCCTCTTGCCTAGAACTTATAAGAGCATTACTTTTCTTCACGCCTCATTTTTTTTGCCCAATATTTGGTGTCAAACTTTAGGCCTAAGATATGAAGTTTGTTCCAAATCCCTCCTGCTGACTTCCTCTGCTTCCTCTCTATAAATTTAAATATACAGTAAGAGGCCCCTTCTGGCCCACAAGCCCAATTAACCTACAACCCTGGTACGTTGGGAAGGGGTGGGAGGAAACCGAAAACCAACGCAGGTGCGGGCAAAACGTACAACCTCCTGACAGATTTGAATCGGAGTCGCTGCGCTGTAACAACGTTGCACAAACTGTTGGTTTAACCAATGATGTTGCTTCTTACCTGAATGTTTCCTTATTTAGATTGGATTCAAACACTGGGTGATTGTCATGTAACAAATATGGTGCATATGTACAAATTATTGTAATTGTCAGGGTACTGCTGATCTATAGGTGGATTTTTTGGCTAATAGGCAAACTAACTCATCTCCAAATTGCAGCAGTTTCAGGAGAGCGTTCAGGGCTACTTTCTGCAGTGACATCCCAGAGCTACACAGAAGGAAAAACCAATTAGTAATGAAATGCATTTTGTTAACATAATGCCTTGAGAACGTGGCTCTGACAGCAATTATATGAATGAGTTTAATCCAGCAGTTAGAGCTATGAAAAGCAAAAAATGAAAACAATACAATTAAATCTTACAATTATATTGGAAGAAGAGGAAGGAACCATTATATCTCCTTCAAACAGATGACTGTGGTATTATTGATCAAACGACTGAAATAGTGGGCAAATCAAATGAGTGCTTTTACATCAGTCCATGCAGCAGAAGAAGAGCATGGACTCTCAGACATCCAAGGACACGATCATTCAATCAGGGTTAGGGAAAAGTCAAACTAAAATTTAAAACTAAAATGAAGAATGATACTGAAAATAAAATGACAAATTCCCAGGACATTGAAGGAAGTAGGTGAAACATTGCAAAAGTCTCTTGATCTGGAAATCATTTTATAGAATTAAAAAATTGTACCTGTCTCTCTAAGATGAGGGAGGAAACCTGGGAATTGTAGAAACTTAGCCTCTTGTTAAAAGTCAGGCATACATGATTTATATTTTTTAAGACCCTGAAAATTAGCCTTTTTATCCCAACTCACCATTTTCCATTGGTTGTCAGATCTTCACTCTGGCATCTTATCAAATGGAAGTGCAAGTTCAGTACCTCTACTTCATTTGCCTAATTCCCCAAAGAAGAATGAGAAATTGGTCAAAGTTTCTCTTTCATGAAAACATGTTGACTCTGCCTGATTAAATGCAGAGTAGTTTGAAGGAGCCATTTAGCCTCATTCTACTCCTGTTTCTACACTCTAGTTCTGCACTTAATTACAATTACAGAGGTCAATTTTTATAGGAAATATTATGGCAAATAAAGTTTACCGTAATGAAATCTAAAATTACTGAGCAGAAAAAAGATGGAATACACACGTGCGTATGCACACATACACTTCTCCATGGCTTGTCACCTTGTTGTGCTGGAGAAGCTTGTGTGGTCCTGAGATCCTGAGAGCGATGCCATCTGGAGCTATGCTCCTGGTAGGGTCACCCATGGCAGTAAGGTCAAGGGCGAGGTCCCTGAGAAAGAACAATCCAACCAAGTCTTCAACGGTGGAAAATGTGGACAAAGTTACTCTGAACTCAATGACTGTGCAGGTGGATAAAGGCTGCAACAAATCCATCAGCTCCAATCATCGTGGTTTTCATGCCATTGGAACTAGTTGGTTGATTTGTGAAGTATCATGTGCTTCTTGGAGTGCAACATTAAGTACATGTTAAACAAATACACAAACAGGCGTCTTCGCTCTGTGGGTCAATGGAACGAATGGCATCATCCTTGATGACAAGTGATAGCCACCAAATACACACACACACACACACACACACACACACACACACACTCACACACACACACACACACACACACACACACACACGTATAAAAAAATCCATTTACACTTATTATAGTCCTGCACGACATTACAACTGGAATGCTGTGGACTTTTCTCAATACCCTGAAAACAAATGTTGGGATTGGTAAAATTGCTGTGTTGATTTACCAGAATAACTACTAATCAAGAATCAAATTGCAAATCAAAATTACATATATTATGGTGGTAATCCCCAGATTTTATATTGGTAAAAGGTAATTCGTTTAATTTATTTAAATATACCAAGGGGAAGAGGTAGGATCATTGGGGAAAAGGCTTTTCTGTCAGTTGCCAAGTTTGGATTTAGAAAATATGGTGTAAAAAAATAAAGGCAGACCTACTAGGAAACAGAAAATATAAATTTAGAAATCTCTACCCCAAAAAGCAGTTGATGAGGGCAATTGTCCATTTTCATTTGGTGATTGTTAACCAAATGTTTAAAGGGACAAGGAGAATAGACAGGTATATATCTTCAGGTCACAGATGAGCAAAGATTTTATTGAATGGCAGAAATGACTAAAGAACTGTTCCTATACTTCTGTAATTGATTCCAACAGTCATTTACATTAATGCAACAAATTGTGATAATCCTAGAGACACACAGAAGTCTGGAAATGATGTAATCTGAAGCTAAACACAAACTTCTGGAAGAACTCAGTAGACCGAGCAGCATTAGTAGGAGAAAAATGATGGTCAACGCTCCAAGCCGAAACGCTTCATGGAGACAGACATCTTGATCAAATTATTGAGTGAGGATCCTGGTCTGGTTTGTGAATTGACTGCTCTGAAATTTGTTAAATGGAAACCAGATACTCAATATATTTTAACAGGTAAAAGTCATAATACTATCGATTAGAAACACCAATTATTCCACTTTCTAGCTGCTTAAAAAGATGGGGTCTTAGCCAAAACGATAGCCGATAAGGGGATGGCTGATAATGGGGGGGGAAAAAGAAAAACTATTTGCTAAACTGGCACTACTTTAAGTGGACGTTTCTTAATCCATACACAACAGATTCTAGTTTTCTCAATTTAAAGGTCAGAATAGCTGTCAATAGATGGAATCCTCCTACGATGCACAAATCTTAGAAGGCGTGGGTTAACAAAGCAATAGATGGAATCATTATAGAATTAATATTCTGTGATTCCCAGGTGAATACATGAGTTCTGGTGAAGCAAGCACAGAGACCAATATATAGAGTCATACAACATGGAAACTGGCCCTCTGTTATGGTGATTACATTTTACTCACTCCTTTATTCCCATTAAATCCTCTCCATCCTAGAATCCACTACTCTGCCACATACAGGAGTCAATTTAGTTACACCTCTTTAAATCATTGGAAGGAAAATGAGGCATCCAGAGGAAACCCACATGGTCACAGAGCAAACATGCAGACTCCACACAGACACCAGCAGAGGTCAGGATTGAACCTGAGTCATCACAGGCATAGCCGATTGGGACTGGTCATTGAGCTGCTGTCAGGAACAGGAAGGAACCCATTAGCACACCCAATCCAAGTGTTTCTTCTTGCACACTTGGAGACCAAAGTGAGTGTCGTGAAAAATATGCAACCAGAAATTGAAGACTCTTCCTTTCAAGGCAACAATTTTTTGTACTGGCCTCATCCTGTCTAAAGGACAAGGACATATGATCAGGATTTTGGTTGAGATTGAACCCATCACCATCCAGAATTCTCTATCTGGCTTCTCCCATAGTTGCTGGAAGCCTATATTCAGCAGAAAAAAATATGCAGGAAAATTATTTCCTGATCTTGCATGGTGAATAATATCTGGATGAGTTTCAAAATAAGATTATCTTGGAGAGATATAATTTGAAGTTTCAAAATCCCTGGAGAAAAAAATTGGGAGGTGGAAAAGAATGGAGGAAGAGAGAAATGAAGTCTGGGAAGGGGCAGGATGGTTGAAAATCCAGGAAAGGGAAAGGGACACTTTTACTTATCCCATTCAGTAGCACGAGCATACTTTCTGGTGGATCTATAAATTGGCTAGAGGCGCCTTTGAAATGTTTCTTTTTGTGCAGTTCCTAATATAAAGAAAAGCATGTAGCAATAGTGGTAAAACTATGAGCTGGACTGAGAAGTGTATGGCAGATATGGTTTTTGAGTAGTTTTGAGACAGTCAAAAATGTAATAGAGTTACATTAAACCTTTATATTATTTCATGGATGGCAACATGCCACATTAATATGTATTGAATATGAATTCATTTAGAGGTGCATCTATTGAAGACAGTGTGAGTCATTCAACCAATGGATAAACAATGCATCCCATAATAACTTAGATTAGAGACTCATTTAGAAAATGAAGCAACTGTGCATCAGAATGTATTTTCATGTGATGGGTTTGTGACTAGTTTAGTGAAAACTATTCGGTTATTTTTGCCAGCATGATAATATTGATTAAAAAGTGCAAAATGCTATCTATATTGCTCTGTAAATACCATGTGTAAGTTGGAGATAAGTAGCTAAATCTAAGAAAACTAGTTAATTATAATACTAAATTCGGCTTCCTTTATCTATTACATGACCCCTGTTGCTCTATGTGACAGTATAATCACAGTACATTGATGTATTTGTGATGTAAGAATTATTCCCTGTGATCTATTAATTAATGAGGCATTACCTAAATGCTGGCATATTGCTGTCCCCCATCATTCATCCGAACTGACTCAGAGCTGCCACTGGGTGATTTAGATTGCAGTTGTGACAAAGCATGGCTTTTTTTTTTCTACATCAAATTGGCAGAATTACTGAAAGCATCTTTCACCTTCAACAGAAACATACAGTTATCAATATCGGAATCCTTCCAATCCTTTCCCCTCACACTGCATTATACATATTTATTTATTTGATAGAAGGGGAAACGGTTTTCAAAAATAACTCATGGTCTGATGGAAGCTGCTTTTCTATAGTGAGCTACCTTGTGAAAACCTGACCCAGCTGTCAGCTGAGCCCAAAGTAATGTGCTTCGGCGTCCAGAGCTGAATCAGTCTATCATGCTTTCTGATAAAGTATCCAGGCCATTAGCTTTAACTGATTCTATTTCAACAGGCACTGCCTGATCTACTCAATGTTTAGGGAATTTTCCAATTTTTTTTAAATTTCAGATTTCAGCATTTCCAGCTTTTTTTCCCCTTTGCCTTTGGATTCCATGGGCTAAGTTAAAAATGGTCATTTGGATGGACAAAAATATTGTTGTAGAGAGGTCCATGAATGATTGCTTTTATAAAGTCCATTTCTAAAATGAAACATATTTGTTTACTGAATGAATCACATAGTCAAAGTATTCTCGGCCATATAAAGGAACACATCATATGCTTTCTTTTCCTGCTTCATCTAATTCTTTTGTCATCCAGGGAGATTGGGATTTGATTGTTCTAACTTTACCCGTTGTAGGTTTATACCTAGCTTTTCTTTTCACTTACTTGTTTGATGGAATCCTTGCATCGTTGGCATGGGAGGCATTTACTACTCATTTCTAATTAACCTTCAATTGAGTGGCTTCTTTTTTAAAAATTTTTTTAAATTTTTCACACTATGAACCATACTGACCAAAATACACACCAAACATTTTCCTCTTGAATATACACAGTGTCATTTTCTCCCCTTTACCCCCTCCCTCTTTCACCCCCCCCCACCCACTCAACGTTCAACATATATGATACATTAAACCCATTAAACAACGTCATCACACAATGAAAATAAACAAGAAAATTGTGTCTTCTACTTTTACATACTGGGTCAGTTCATTTCGTCTTCTTCTCCTTCTGTCATTTTAGGTGGTGGAGGTCCGCGGTAGGACTTCTCTGTTGTGTTCCATGTACGGTTCCCAAATTTGTTCGAATACTGTGATGTTATTTCTTAAATTATATGTTATTTTTTCCAATGGAATACATTTATTCATTTCTATGTACCATTGCTGTATTCTCAGGCTATCTTCTAATTTCCAGGATGACATAATACATTTTTTTGCTACAGCTAAGGCTATCATAATAAAAATTTTTTGTGCTCCATCCAAATCGAGTCCAAGTTCTTTACTTCTTCAGCTGTTTCAGAGAGCATTTAAGAGTCCACCACATAGAATGAGCCTAGTGTCACATACAGGCCAAACCAAACAAGGAGAACACATGAATCAGATTTATTCCACAACAATCTGGTAGTTTTGATGAAGACACATGAGAGTGTGTAGGTGTTGGAATATGGAGCAAGAAACAATCTTAAAACTGTCAACATTTCAGGCCACCACCTTTAAATTCATGATGAACTAAATTTACATTCCACGATGACTGCACTGGGTCTCTGCATTGTTAATCACATCTCTGTGGATTACTAGTCCCATGACTCAACTGCTGTGTCACCATCCTACCCGAGCCTACATCAGAATTATCTTCACTTTAATTCCAATGGGTAAAACTGGGGCTGTTTTAATCAAAGTAATTTTACTCTCGATTGCTCTATGTCCTTTGCTGTAGTTGATATAAACCTTTGTTGACATGATCATTCCTCTCTGAATGTTCTCTCACTTGACCAAACTTGCTTCTTTGTTCCAGATCCAGCAATGCCTCATTCCTCATTAGTGATGCAATAAACCAGGCAGCATGGAGGGGGAATTAACTTTGGGACAGAAAGCCAAGTGTGGCAGTGTGGTCCTCCAACTTTATTATTGATGTGTGACAATGACCAAAGGAACTGGTCACACTAACCATCTAATATTTATTTATTTGTATTTATGAATACTTGTCCTGCATATGTATTGTTTGTCTGAATGAGTGTTATATCTGGTTGTGTGTCTGCATGTCTTGCACTGAGGACTGGGGAATGCTGTTTTGTTAAGTCGTACTTGTGCAATCAGATGGCCATAAATTTTACTTGACTTGACTTGAATACTCAAGTCATGGGAGGGCAGTAAGTCAGACAGCTCCCTCCTTGAACCAACTGGCCAGTTAACATTCCGTTATCTCAAAATCTGCCGGGACCCTTGCTTTTCGTGATATTGGCCAATCACTTAGATTTATCGGTGGGATGAATAATTTTAAAAATGGCATTGAGGGCAACAGTGATAGAATTTCCAGAGGGTTCAGACAGTCTGGTGGAATGGGCAGACATGTGGTGGATGAAATTTAATGCAGGGTGGGTGGGGGGCACAGTGATGCGGCCAGTAGAGCCACTGCCTCCCAACTCCAGTTGCTCAGGTTCACTCCTGACCTCGGGCGCTGTTGTTTGCACATTCTTCCTCTGCAAGCATCAGTTTCCACCAGGTGCTTCCTGCAGTTTCCATCTACAACTCAATGACGTGTCGGTTGGCTGATTGGCTGCTGTAACTTGCCAATAGCGTAGGTGAGAGATAAAATCTGGGAGAGTGGGAATGATTAATAGAATGTGGGGAAGATAATAGTGTTGCATTAATATAAATGGGTCCTTGTTGATCACTGTGGGCTCAGTGGGACATCAGGCCTGTTTTTCTGTATGGCATGATTCTGTCATAAGTGCAAGGTGATAGATAGAAGAATTCATGACAGAAAATATAACTTAAAGGGTACAAATATGTAGAGATACAGTATTGAAAAACTAAGGTGCCTAAACATTTTAACATGTTAATAGAGAAAGTGATTAAAAATAAATCTATGGGAACTTAGACTTCCTCAATTGAGGCAGCAAGATCAAAGGTGAAAAAGTTGTAATGACCTGTCATAAAACACCACAGTGAAATTTTTATCGCTGCTGGAAAACATGGAGAAATGATTTACTGGAATGTTTCCAGGCACAAGGGTCTTTGATTATGGAGAAAGGCTGAGAAACTGGGATTGTTCTAATTAGAGCAAAGAACATTGAGAGAAGTCGAGATGGATGTGCCCAAAGTAATGAGGTGACTGAAGAGAAACTGCTCCTTTGGTGAAGGAATAAGAACCAGACATAAATAAGCTGATTTGTAAAAATGCTGAAGTGAAATGAGAAAAAAAAGGCATATGAAAGGCATTGACACAGTGTGATGGAGGAAAATTCAATCACAGCATTCAAATGTGAGGATCATTACTTTAAAATAAAATACATAGGAGTGCATGAAATCGGCAAAGGAGAGTGGGTTCATTGTTCTTACAGAGTGTCAGCATAGGTACAAAGGATCAAATGGCCACAGTTGTACTGTTTCCACGCTATGATTTTATGTTCTGCTTTGGAACGAGTGATTAACGTGTTTTAGAGATTCCCTAGTTGGGCCAAGAATAACACACCAGAAAGGAGGGTTTAAGTCCCATCAGAGCAGCTTTGGGATTTAAAACG
This sequence comes from Narcine bancroftii, assembly GCF_036971445.1. Classification (NCBI taxonomy): domain Eukaryota; kingdom Metazoa; phylum Chordata; class Chondrichthyes; order Torpediniformes; family Narcinidae; genus Narcine; species Narcine bancroftii. Next base: position 34,410,953 of record NC_091478.1, on the reverse strand, counting down.
ACAGTAGAAGAAATATATACTACCATAATCTCTGTGGGCCAAAGGGGCTGTTTCCATGCTGTATGACAATGACCCTGATATATGATTTATTCTAATTACCAACAATTCACAACATTCATTGTACAAGGCAGCTGAGACTGACTAAGGAACTTGTCTATCTGGCATCACAATAGACAGTACCATCTAATGGAAGGCCATTTGATTTCTACTGTCCTGTCCATGAATCCTGGCTCTCTACTAGTCTTTCAATTTGGAGACATTGCCATCTTGGCAGTACTCTTCTGACGATGCCCGATGAGCGGAACACCTTCTACACCCTCCTTGAGAAGGAGAACCCAACAGTGCCCACTAGAATCCCTGCAAAGGCTGAGGACCCTGTGATATCTGACTCTGAGGCCTTGTGAACCCTCACAAGGTGACAGTCCCTGATGGCATACCTGGCAGGGTACTGAAAACGTGTGCCAACCAACTAGATGGAGTGTTCACAGACATTTTCGACGTCTCACTGCTGCAGTCAGAGGTTCTCACCATCTTAGACCAATGTGAGCTGCATCAATGACTATTGCCCAGTAGCTCTAACATCTACTGTGGTGAAATGCTTTGAGAGGTTGGTCATGGCCAGAATTAATCATATACCTAAGCAAAGGTCTGGACTCACACCAATTCCCCTATAGTCACAATCTCTCCATAGCAGACACAATATCTTTGGCTCTCCACTCAGCTCTGGATCACCTAAAAAACAGCAACTCATACATATGGCTGCTCTTCATCAACTACAGCTCAGCCTTCAACACCATTATTCCCTCAGTGCTGGTCAATAACCTCCAAACCCTGGACACATCCACACTTTTAAGTAACCAACCATTAACCCTGTACTCAGCCTCTGATTTGTCCTTCCAAAATGCATCACCTCACACTTATCCAGATTGAACTCCATCTGCCACTTTTCTGCCCAACCTTGCATTCTATCTGTATCATCTTGTAGTCTTTGACAACCTTCAGTTCCATCCGTAACTTCTCCAACCTTCGTGTCATCCACAACCGTGCTTACCCATCCTTCTGCCTCTTCATCCAGGTCATTTATATAAATGCTCACAAAGAGCAGGGGTCCCAGAATAGATCCTTGTGGCACTCCATTAGTCACTGACCTCCAAGCAGAATACCTTCTTTCCACTACTACTCTCTGCTTTCTCCCTACAAGCCAATTCTTTATTCACACAGCCAAGGTTCCACTGATCCTGTGCCTTATGACTTTCTCGATGAGTGAGTCTCTCATGGGGGACCTTGTCATATGCCCTGCTAAAATCCACGTAAACCATCTACCGCTCTACCCTCATCAATTGATTTTGTTACACCCTCAAAAAACTTGTGAGGCATGACCTTCCTCTCTATTAGTTTGCACACCACTGACATAAGACTCACTGGCATATAATTCACAGGATTCTCCCTATTACCTTTTTTTAAACATTCTCTAATCCTCTAGCACCTCCCCTGCTGCCAAAGAGGATTCAAAGATCATAGCTATTTCCCCACCTATCACCTCTCTCACTTCCCACAGCAGCCTGGGGTATATCGTGTCTGGCGCCGAGGACTTACCAATCTTGATGTTTTTGAGAAGATCCAACACTTCCATATTCTTAATCGCCACTTTGTCCAGCACACAGGCCTGTTCAATTTTGACTTAACTGTAATCAAGGTCCTTTCCTCTTGTGTGTACTGATGCAAAGTATTCATTTAGGACCTCCCCACCTTCCTCCACCTCCAGGCACATGTTGCCTCCTTTATAATTTAGCGGCTCCACCTTCATTCTCTTCATCCTTCTTTTCTTCACATACTTATAGAACAACTTGGGGTTCTCCTTAATTCTACATGAGAAGGCCTTCTCATGCCCCCTTCAAGCTTTATGTCAGTCCTTTCTTAAGCTCCTTCCTAGTTACCATATACTTCTCATGATTCCTTCCTGTTTCTTGCTTCTTATATCTAATGTATGCTTCATTCTTCCTCTTGACTAGTTTCCTGACCCATTTCATCAGCCATGGTTCCCTTTTTCTACCATCTTTTCCTTGTTCCAGTGGGATAAACCTATCTTGAACCCAGCACAAGTGGTCTCTGAACTTCCTTCACATTCCTTCCATGCTTTCACCCTTCCAATTTATTCTTGCTAGTTCCTGGTCATCCCTTCATAATTATCCCTTCCCCTGTTAAACACTTCCCTATTTTAACTGTTTTTTATCTTTTTCCATAGCTATGTTGCAGCTAAGGGAGTTGTGATCACTCTCACCAAAATGCTCCCCCACCAAGAGGTCCATCACCTGACCAGGTGCATTGCCCAGAACCAGATCCAGTGTGGCCTCTCCTCTAGTCAGCCGATCCACATACTGTGTCAGGAATCCTCCTTGTGCACACCTGACAAATTCAGACCCATCCATTCCTCTTGCAGTCAGTAGGTGCCAATCAATATCAGGGAAGTTGAAATCACCCATAACTACAACCCTGCAATTCTCACGTCAATCCAAAATCTGCCTGCTTATCTGCTCCTCAGTATCCCGAGGGCTATTGGGGGGCCAATAAGCTACTCCCAACACAGTGATAGCTCCCTTCCTATTTCCACCCACACCGACTCAGTGGACACTCCCTCTGCAGCGTCCTCCCTTTCTATAGCCATGATACTATCCCTGACCAGCAATGCTACTCCCACCGCACCCCTCCCCCCCACTTTCTACCTCCCATCCTATTCTTTTTAAAACATCTAAACCCCGGTACCTGCATCAGCCATTCTTGCCCTTCCTCGAGCCAAGTTTCAGTAAGAGCCACAACATCGTAGTTCCAAGTACTGATCCAGCTCTAAGGTCACCCCCTTTATTCCAAATACTCCTAGTATTGAAATAGACACATTTAAAACCCTCTAACTGGCTTCCTTTATGTTTTTCCCCCCTGCCTGTCCATCCTCACCAACTCAGAGCACATTAGCATCATGCTTTTGTCCTTCTACACAAATTTCTGCCCTCACTTTCTGATTCCTACCCCCCCCACCCCCCCACCCCAGCCAAATTAGTTGAAACCCTCCTCAACATGTGCATGTGAGAAATATAAAGTGAGCCACGGGAACAAGAAAGACTTGGAAAGTGTCAGTCAAGCAAAGGGATGGTTCCATTGATAGAGGTCTTTTAATTCATTTCAGTTTTTTCAAAAAACATGGTAGGATCAACATTTTTGAAATAAACTGAAACAAGTAAAATTCTCAAAAGCAAAATGCAGAGGTAATAATTCATTTACCTCATGTTCCAGGTTGAGGTTAAAATGTTGTTATCATCCTTATCCCGAAGGACTGTCTCAGTAGAGAAAGAACAAATATCATCTGTAACATGTAATATTCAATAGTAAAATGCTGTCCAGTGCATATCAGTTTAGGTTTCTTTTAATTTATTGATTCACAGTATGAATTAATTCTTTCCCTACCCCTCTTGTCCTGGCCATACTTGCATTTATTGAACCAAACTGACCATGACTACTTTACAAGGTCACATGCAAGGGCAATTAAAAATCATACACCATCTCGTGAATCTGACATAAAGTCTGGATTGAGTAAGGATGGCTGTTTTCTTTCCATGAAGGAAATGAATGAACTGGGGAAATTTTTGACAATCTGCTATTTTCAGGCTCATCATTACAGATAATATTTTTCTTAAATTCCAATCTTATTAAATTGCATAAATTTAAATTCCCCTTCCACTAGGTGGGATCCAAACACAAGGCTCTTGATCAATGGTCCAGAGAATTGTGTTACCTTGACAAATATATAATCAAAATGCTGGTTATACATTTTTGTCTCCTACGGACGATGTGGGACCTGCTGAGTTTCTCCAGCACTTTTGTGCATTTAATTGAATGATATGTGTTTTGTCCTGAATCAGGGATGAAGAGTTTGTCAGAAATACACTTTCCACAACTTTTTGCACTTGTTATCTGCTCCTTTAGGGTCACCAGTAGAAAGAGTAATAGAGAGTGTAATAGAGAGTGACCAGTGTAACTGGGGGCACAGTTACAGTGCAATAGGATGAATTGGCGTTTCCACATTACCAGACCTGATAGATGGATGGGAAGTATTTAGAAAGATATGAACCAAAAGCAGGCAAATGAAGCACAGGAGGCCAACTTGGTTGGTGTGAATGAATTGGGCCAAAAGGTCTGTTCAATGCTGGGTGTCTCTGTGACCGAGTTGCAATTTGAGGTACTGATTAGTTAGCTGTGAGGTTGCCTGAAATATGCCTTAGACTTCTGTTCCAAGTGACCTTCCACAACTTTTGAATACTGACCTGAAGCCTTCCTCTGTCCACTGTCAAGAATGAAGTGGAGCCTTTCATTTCCTCTTTCATTGCAGGGATTGATTTGGTAATTGGAGGAAGCTTGGTGACTGGGGAGACCACCTGTCTGGACTTGGTTTGGTGTTCTCTCCTGTATGATGATTTTTTTTTTACCAGCCGAAACTGAGCAGTATGTGAAGATGGGCAGCAGAGAGTTAGATGACTTGAATTCAGTGGCCCAGTCAAATGAATGGGTGAAATTGGTGCCAGGAGAAAGAAAAGTTGAGCTTTATATTTGACAATTCAGTTAGTTGAAATCTTTCTATTGTTTTTAAGTTAATGTGAGTATCTTTTAATCTTTAATTTTTTTATTATTTTAATTTTTCAACACTCTTTGACAGACCACAAGTTATTTTGATTGCTTGTAAGTGTAAAAAAAAATCATTCAGTGACAGCCTTAATAGCTGGGGAGACTGGGGTGGTTCCTTAGCCACAATCAAAATCATTCTGTCAACTGGTTCCCACCCCGACGTGGCACGATGCCACACTAATGTGCCATAATTCCACTGAGATGCTGTGCCTGTAACACCACTGGAAGAAACAGCATTGTTAATTATGATACAACAAAAGAACTGCCTAAATATTACCCAGACCTCATCTCCCCTTAAAAATATTATTCAGCCAGGGAATTGAGTTTATGTTTGCAAATTCCGTAGACTTATCAAATACCTCCCACTATGAAATCCGAGTTCCGACTGTATAAAGGTTAATGATATTGTTTAATGTTCTGAATATTTTCCCGATTTTGATCTTCCCTTGTAATATTTTGGCAGTGATGAATCAAGATTATGAATTTTCTTGTCAAATGTCACCATAAACTTTAATCAGAAGCAATGTTCCACAAACCATATAAATCCTGTCAACCAGAAATGTAAGAACTCTTCTAAATAATTTGCATATAAATAGGGCTTGAATTATTGTTTCTTTATGTTTTGGTTCACCGAGGGGAAAGGTTTTTCAGTTATTATCATGACTTACGTTCATTATATAAAAGACATTTGATATATGCTTCAATGAATCAACTTTCCTTCAATAATAAATAGGTTAATAACAATAATGGCATATGTTCAAGGTGTCAATTTGTTATCTGCATTTTTATTATTATTTTTCCCCAAGGTTCTCATGTTCCTAGCACTCACTGAAATGGTTGACATTATTAAATATATTCACAATACCACCTTGTAATGGAGTTAAAGCATAAAAATTGTACTTCGTAATTTTCTCTTTAGCGATTCTTTTTCAATAATTATCAATCATAACAGAAGAAAATCATGCCTTACTTTTAATGTACTTAAGAAAGCAGTTCAGGTCGTGGTACGATGGTTTGGCATTTTCCTGGAGAATTCTACTCCACCTGTTGATGTTATGAACTAGACACACAAACTAATCAAGGTGGGTCAGGAGCAGTACTGTGTTGTCGTTTTTGATTAGACAACTTGAATCAAATCTCACCAGCAGACTCCCTTGCAACAGCAATAATCCAAATATTTATTGAAATGGCAGAAATTGGACCTTAATTGCATAGATTATATTCAGTAAATCCTATCCTGGAATTTAATTCTTATTGCATGAAATGTATTTGGTTATTGTGATTTTAAAAAGCAACATTGAAATAGAAAAGGCTTGAAATTATTGTAAACTCTGCCTTAAGAATCTTAAATGCTAGGTGCAACACATTCTAGAATTTCCCTATGAAGGATCAAATTTTTAAATTTAGACATACAGGACGGTTACAGGCCATTCCAGCTCATGATTCCATTCTCCCCAAATACACTAATAGAGGACGGTAACAGGCCATTCCAGCTCATGATTCCATTCTCCCCAAATACACTAATAGAGGACAGTAACAGGCCATTCCAGCTCATGATTCCATTCTCCCCAAATACACTAATACAGGATGGTTACAGGCCATTCCAGCTCATGATTCCATTCTCCTCAAATACACTAATAGAGGACGGTAACAGGCCATTCCAGCTCATGATTCCATTCTCCCCAAATACACTAATAGAGGACGGTAACAGGCCATTCCAGCTCATGATTCCATTCTCCCCAAATACACTAATACAGAACAGTAACAGGCCATTCCAGCTCATGATCCCGTGCTCCCTAAATACACTAATACAGGATGGTAACAGGCCATTCCAGCTCATGATTCCATTCTCCCCAAATACACTAATACAGGACGGTAACAGGCCATTTCAGCTCATGATCCCGTGCTCCCTAAATACACTAATTAACCTACAACCCATTTTGAAGGGTTGGAGGAAATCAGAGCACCCAGAGGAGACCCATGTAGACAAGGGGAGAATGTGCACACCCCTTACGTACCACAACAGGTTCGAGCCTGGGTCACTGGCGCTGTACTAGTGCTGCCCTAACATCTATGTTAACTGTGCTTCCTTGAGCAGCAATTTTTTGAATGTTCACTTCTCATTTATTTTGACATTTTTAAATGAGAATGCATTAGAGCAGTGGTTCCCGACCTTTTACTTTCCACTCACATACCACTTTAAGTATTCCCTATGCCATAAGTGATCTGTGATTAATAAGGGATTGCTTAAGGTGGTATATGGGTGGAAAGAAAAAGTTTGAAAACCACTGTTTTTAATCATTCCAAATTGACTCGTTATGTGCACGGTTTCATAACTCCAAAGGAAATGGGTCAATGACAATTTTTCTCAAGCAAAATATTTCAGTAATAATTGGGTCGAGAGCAGTGATTCTTAACCTTCCCTTCCTACTCACATCCCACCTTAAGCAATCACTTACTAATCACAGAACACTTACGGCATAGGGATTACTTAAAGTGGTATGTGAGTGGAAAGTAACAGGTTGGGAACCACTGCATTAGAGGCTTGGACAAAGAAAAACCAATTAATGTCATCCCAATATATCCACCCTTCAAATGGCTTCATAATGATACTACGAAACACAATTGGCTCTGAAGAATGTGGGCCTTGAAGTTATGAACAATATTTTAGAAATGTAAATCCCTCTATCAACAAACACCCTTGGGAAGAAATTAAATTAAATTAAATTAAATAGTGATACAACTAATTCAGTGAGTGAACATCTGAAATTTTCCTTTCCTTTGCTTTCTCTCAAGTAAATCCTCAAGCTACAATCCTTGTTGGAAGTATTTTCATACCCCCCGCCATTGGCAAGGATCATATCATTTTTCAGAAATGCTTTCAGCAATGTTTTGAATGTCAGAGGCAATTAACCTGGTTTTCCAAAGGTGAATCTACTTTGCATGTTATTTGACTCAATTTAACTCTATTGTATCACAAAAAATATGTTGGTCTCAGGTTTGTAAATTCCAGCTGATCCTCAATGCACAGTTTTCTCCTCTGTGAATAGGGGAACCGCTTAGAACTTTACGTTACAGAAAGGAGCCATTTGGTTTTAGTCTGTCCCAGCCAAAAATGGAGCTTTTAAATTCTCTCACTTTTCTTCATCATCTGGCACATTACGACTCTTTAAGTACTGAATTTACCTTCACAACTTTTTTAACGTGCTGAAGATATCTGCCTCCATTATTTTTTTAATTCTCCGGGATCCTACCGCATCTCCCACAACACTCGAAGTTGTTTTATTTTTCCTTAAGTGAACAAGAGGTAAGATTTCTCTCTCTCTCTCTCTCTCTCTCTCTCTCTCTCTCTCTCTCTCTCTCTCTCTCACTCTTTTATCACCCATAAAACCTTTAAATTAAATAACAAATCTACCTTTCCAATGTAGATATTGGGAAATTTATGTCCACCGCATAATCCTTAGGGCGATGTTCAAGGCTTGCATTCAGTTGCAGGTATGATACTGTCAGCTAAACTTAGAACTTGGCACCCACAGCAACTCTAATGGTTCTGTCACACCTCCCACACCCCTGATGGAGTCATTTTCATCTTATTCCGTCACGACCTACCTTTTGCTCACTGAGCTCTTTCTGATGCTGGTCACGCTCAAATGACAAACCTCAGTAACTAACGTCAATGGTGTCGATAAAGGCTGTCAATAAATTATCCCGATGCAAAATGTTGACTGGCCATTTTGACCCATGGATGCTAGCTTATTTTTTGCTAAGCGGTGTAAGTATGTTCCAATGAAAGGGAGCAGATCTACATGTTTACTTTTTAAAGATGAAAGATATTCTAAATTGTAACCAAATCAAAACAAATAATAAGAACCTCGCAACCAGAAAATTGCTTAGAGTGGCAAAAATTATGAGCTTTGTCAGGGCTCACCTTCTGAAGAAAAAAGTGCCTTTCAGGAAAACAACATTGAATTATCTCACTTGTCTCAACCTCTTTCCTGAAATGCCAATTCGTGGATGTCATTTTTTTTAAAAAGTGGGAATTGTTATCCAGAATTAGCGACTCCTTGGTAATTTGCAACATTAACAGGAATTAACACCAAATATTGATTCAAAGGAAAAGGAAATAAGAGCTCATATTTAAAGCGCGTGGGAAGGAAAGGTTCAAAATCCAGATCGTCCTCTCCCTATTTGGGGGGATCTTTGAAAGTACTGAAAAACTTTAAAAATAAATAAATTCCATTTGCTGAAGGACAAAGGAAAATGAGATGGAAGTTCACACAATTTTCACATGCATACTGGCAATAGAAACTCAGCAGGTCCTGCATTATGCCATAGGAAGTGAAAGTTACCAACATTGCTGGCCTGAGCCTTTTGCCAGGAATTTGGAAAAAGCAGATAGAGGGACCTGCTGAGATCCTCCAGCATTTGCATTTTTATTTGACACCTGAATAAAAAGGTTGTTGGGGGGGGGGGGGGGTGGTTGTGGAGCAGGGAGGAGGAGTGAAGGAGAGGGAGAGAAACAAAGGAGGAGGAGACCAGCTGCAGGTAAGAGGTAATAAGAGGTTACAGGTGGGAGGGTAGAAGAGAAAGTAGCTGAGAAGCGATGGGGATAAGGGCAGAGGGCTAAGAAGGGTAGTTCTCTGATATGAGAGGGAAGGGAAGAAGGTGGGAGCTGGAAGAGAGAGGGACACAGGAGAGGGGGTTAGTGGAAATTGGAGAAGTCGATGTTGCAGAGGCAAAATATGAGGTATTGTCCTCCAAATAGTGGGTTTAAAACATTTTAAATAATTTATATAAATGCAAAAGATATCTTGTTTATCTCTTCCCTATATTAGAGTTCCCAAAGCTCACTGTTTTCCTTAATGTCAAGGAACATCAGCTTAACTACCTGATCTCTCCCATCCACTGGTGTTGTTTTCGTGTGCCTTACAACTCATGTAACTCTGTGCTGCATTGACTCCTACTCTCTTCGTTTCTCCCGCCGTATCCCATGGACCACCTTCAGCTTGATGCGCAGGTACCAGCGGACCCTCACTCTCTCGCTACCATGGCTCCATACCTCACTCGCCATGATCTGCCATGATCACCGGATCCACTTATTCAACCAGCGATTCTATGCATGCTTGGCATCCATCAAGGATCAGAAGCTCATGTCCCTGGAGACTGCCATTTCGGGGACATGCGTCTCTACTTTGGCCCTGGTGGTTTACAAGACCGTGCTCCTAACGCAGGTCTCTACCTTAGCCCTGGTGACCTACAGGATTAACCCTCAGACATGAACTTTCACCCTGAACTCAGCAACCAACAGAACCAACCTCAGACATGGGTTTCCACCTTGGCCCCTGAGACCTACAGGACCAAGCCTCTATCATGAACTCCCATCCTGGCTCTGAGACCACATGGGCATCTCTCTCTCCACACTCTGACTTTCCCAATCCTCCCCACCCTCCCTTGGACTCTTCCTACCCGCCACCAACCTCAGACATGGGTTTTCACCTTGGCCCCTGAGACCTACAGGACCAAGCCTCTATCATGAACTCCCACCCTGGCTCTGAGACCACACGGGCATCTCTCTCTCCACACTCTGACTTTCCCAATCCTCCCCACCCTCCCTTGGACTCTTCCTACCCTCCACCTCCTGATCCACCCCAGCCTCCTCTTCTCCTCAACATCCTCCACCCCATTGAACCTCTGCCTAACCCCTGCCTGGTCTTCACCATCCCATCTGACCTTCCCCTCTCAGAGTATGAACACTCTGTCCTCAGACATGTCCTCCTTCTTCAAACAATGTGGCTTCCCCTTTACCACCATCAACTCAGCCCTCACCTGCATATCCTCCATTACTTGCACATTTACCCTGGCCCCCTCCACCTCCATGCACAACAAGGACAAGATTCATCTACCAGCCCACCAGCCTCTGCATCCATTATATCCTCCTCTGCTATTTCCATTACCTACTACATGATCCAAACACTAGACACATATTCCTCTCTCCTCCCTTCCCTGCCTTCTGCAGGGACTGCTCCCTCACCTCCCTTGTTCACTCCTGTCACCCCACCAATCGTCCCCTTGGGACCTACCCCTGTGACCGCAGGAGATGGCTCCACTTACGCCTACACCTCCTCCCTCATCATCATTCATGGCCCCAATGAGTCCTTCCAAATGAAGCAACATTTCACTTGTAAATCTGCAGGGGTCATCAAATGCATCCAATGCTCCTGCTGTGATCTCCTCTACATTGGAGAGACTGGATGCAGACTGGAAGATTGCTTTGTTGAGTGCCTCGGCTCTGTCCGCTGCAATAGCATGGATCTCCCAGTGACCACCCATTTCAATTCTCCATCTCATTCTCTTGCCAACATGTCTGCCATGCACTGTCAGACTGAGACTACCCATAAATTGGAGGAACAACACCTCATGTTCCAATTGGGCACCCTCCAACCAGATGGCATTAATATCGACTTCTCTGACTTTCGTTAAACCCCTACCCTCTACTTTGCTTCCCTGGTCGTCGTTCCCCCCCCCCCCCACCTCTATATTCTTACAGCTCTCTGCCATATAATACATGGAAGTCTCCATTTCAACCATTGAACTCCTGAAGTGCCCAGTTATCTTCTTCTCACTTGTTACCTATTGCTTCACATAGTTTGCCCCTGTGTAACTCAACTACTTATGCTTCTGAACAGCTGCTCTTTGACTCCTTTCTTTTCTACTTCTCTTTCCTGTCTATCCTTTTTGTGATTGCTTCATCCTTCCTCTGCTACCTGTCACCCATTTCATGTAGATTTATGCCTTTCTCCTGAGGATTTAGACCTTTAAGCAACAACTGTAATCTTCTTCCTCTATCTTTGTATCATATTCCTTTGTTCCCATAATAACTGGCATTTTCTCTGCCTACCAGCTAAGAACCAAACAGGCTTTATCTGCTTTTATTTGTATTCCCTTCAGCATAGTATTGTGATAGTACAGACCTATCACCAATGTATATAGTTACAGTATCTAGAGAATGTAATGACTGTGCTTACAGCGATTGGCTGAGAGCTTAGCCACACCTACTGTCTGGGCCTTAAAGGGTTGTGTCCCTAGCCAGGTCGGATCATTCCGGACTGGTCGGCCACCTGTGAAGAGCTCCTGTCTTTTGCTAATAAAAGCCTTGGTTTGGATCAACAAGTCTTTGGTTTTTTAGACGAGCTTTGAACGCCTTCCTTCATAATCATACCACTTTTTAATGCCAAAATCCAGCCTCATCACTTTTTTACCAATGCCCTTCTTCAGGACATTGTATCTTCAGTGACACTTCATGATGGCAGAAGACTACTGGCCAATATTATGAATGAGTAAAAATTTCAATTCCAATTCAAAGCATTTCGAACTTAAAGTGCAGCGGGTTTGAGTATGAAAATAAATCATCGCAGGAATGGTACATCAGCAACATCTCTTTAACAGCCCTGGGTTTGGTCAATTCTTACTCGTACTTCAATTCTGTTCATTGTACAATTTAATTCAACTTCATTGATTATGGCTTAGCTTTGCTTAGACATATTAATGGAGTGTAATTATGTCCATTACACCTTTAATTACAGGCTACTTCAGCGCCTTTCATGGCGTATTCAGTGACAATTCACTTTGTAGCGTCGTGGAGTCACAGAGTTTTACAGCATGGAAACAGGCCCTTCAGCCCAACTTGTTCAAGTTGTCCAGCCAGGCTAGTCTCATTCTGCTTTTGGTCCCTATCCCTGTTAACGTTTACTCTCTGTGTACCAGTCCAAAGGCCTTTTTAAATAATGTAATTATACCCACCTCTATTACTTCCTCTGGCAACTCATACCACTTACATAGCATACTCTGTTTGAAATAGGTGTCCCTCTGGTCCCTTTTAAATTTTACCCCTTACACCTTAAATATGCGCTCTCTAATTTTAGACTGCTGCTTTAAAAATAAGATAATGACTTTATATGTGCCCCTTTCAAATATAAACATCCATGACATCTCCCCTCTCCCTTGTACTTGCTCACCCTCCTACTCCCAAGCCTATCCAGCCTCCACTTAGAATTCAAACCTACAGTGCTCCTGTGTGAGTCTTGTCTGCACCCCTTCCTTTCTTTTTGAAATATTTTTATTGAGTTTAACATAAAAATCTGACATACAAAGTCCTCTTCATGTCATATACATATCACAAATTAATATAAATGTAAATCAAAAAATCTATCCCTATTTCTTAAAATAATTCTGCATAGAAACCAAGTAAACTACATTAGACAATCCCTTGGTCTAAACAAGGGGTGAATTCTGTCTGATTTAATAATATGATCCATGACAACCATAATTAACCCCACATTAACAAATTAAACTAAGAAAAAGAAAAAAAAACAAAAGGAAAAAAACTAAATCTAATCTACCCCCTCCCTCTAATCAAGGTGACCTTGTAAAAAAGGATGTAAAGATATGGAACAAATAATGACCTTCAGAAACTAGACAGAGAATCGCTGGAGTATCCAAATGTCTTAAATCATCCAGCCATGATAATATTCTATGAATGGCCCCCACATCTTCTTTCTAATTGAAACTTTCTATCTATAATGTTGTATTTAATTTTCTCCAAGCTTAAGTAGGACATTGCATCATGTAACCACTGTGTGTGAATAGGTGAAGAGTCATCTTTCCATTTCAATAAAATTTCTCATCTGGGTATCAACATGATAAAAGCTAAAAACTTTCTCCTGGGGTGCAGACCGAAATATTTCTGATTCACGACAAAAACCAAACAAGGAAATTAAAGGGCATGGTTCTATGTTTATCTTAAAAACCATTGATAAAGTTTGGAAAATGCTTTACCAAAATCTTCCTAGATTGGACCATTCTCAAAACATATGGATCAATGAGCTTCAAAATTTTTACACTTTATGGATCAACATCTGCATAAAAATGAGATAATTTTCTTTGGACATATGTATTCTATGTACCACCTTAAATTGTAATAAATAATACCTTGCACAAAATGAGGAATCATTAATCAAACTAAGACAGAGTGCCAATCTTCATCTGAAAATGTTATATTCAAATCACATATCCAATCATTCTTAATCCCAGCCATTGAGCCTAATCTTAAATCTAATGTCATTATGAATAGATGATGAGATATGGTAAATAAGTGAGGTTTAGCATTCTAATGCATGAATCATATAAGACTCACAGGCAGGATCAATGAGAATGAAATTTTGGCCAGGGCAAGACCTGGCACATTGTTTGCCTTTTGCTTCCCATGGATGCTGCGTGACCTGCTCGGTTTCTCCGGTACATTTGTGAACTGCACGAGGAGCCCAGCAGCTACAGATTTCTTTTTTACCCTTGGCGGAAGCTAACAAGATTTTATTCAACCTGTATGACTCAGCACATAGCGCAGAGGGCAAAATAGACTTCTTCATTTGCAATACCTGACTGGCATTTGATGTTTTTCTTTCAGATTTCAGATTTAATGTTAGAGTATATAAATGAAATCACATACAACCCTGAAACTCTTTTTCCTGCACATATATGTGCCCATACACATATAGAAGGGAGAAATGTAAGCAAAGAAATAGAAGTTAAAAAAAACTGCAATACAGAAAAAAATAAATATACTGTAATAAATAATGTGCAAAGTAAAAGTCCTTAAACGAGCCTCTGATTGAGTTTGTTGTTGAGGAGTCTGATGGTGGAGGGATATCAGCTGTTCCTGAACCTGCTGGTATAAGTCCTGATGTGTCTATACCTCTTTCCTGATGGCAGCAGCGAGAACAGAGCATGCCCTGGATGGTGTGGATCCTTGATGATTGCTGTTGCTCTCCAACGGCAGCGTTCCATATCGATTTTCTCGACGGTAGGGAGAGCTTTGTCTGTGATGTACTGGGCTGAGTCTGCTACCTATTGCAGGACTTTCCTCTCAGAGGTATTGGTGCATATATCCCAGGCTGTAATGCAGCCGGTCAGCACACTAGAAGGATGCCAAGATTTTCGATGTCATACTGAACCTCAGCAAACTCTTGAGGAAGTAGAGGCGCTGACGTGCTTTCTTCACAATGCTTTTACTGTGTTGGGCTCAGGACAGTTCTTCTGAGATAGTGACTCCCAGGAATTTAAAGTTCTCACTCTCTCCACCTCTGATACCCCAATGATCAATGGGCTGTTCACCTCTGGTTTTTCCTTCCAAAAGTCTACAATCAACTTCTTAGTTTTGGTGTCATTGAGTGTGAGGTCATTGTTAGAACAAAAGAACACAAGAAATTGGAGCAGGAGTAGGCCATCCAGCTCTGCCATTCAATGAGATCAAGGCTGATCTGATGATAGACTCATCTTCACCTACCTGACTTTTCCCCATATCCCCTAATTCCCTTGCTATATAAAAATTTATCCAACCTTGTCTTAAATATATTTACTGAGGTCACCTCATCTCCTTCCTAAATCTACCACCCAGAATTTTGAGGCTATATCCCCTAATTCTGGTTTCCCTCACCAATGGAAATATCTTACCTACATCTATCTTGTATATGCCTTTTATAATTATATATTTTATCCTCTTTCATTCTTCTAAATTCCAGCGAGTACAGTCCCCGACAACTCAATCTCTCCTCATAGGCCAATCCCCTTCATCTCCCGAAACAACCTGGTGAACCTCCTCTGCACTGCCTCCAAAACTAGAGCATCCTTTCTCAAGCAAGGAGACCAGAACTGCACATAATATTCCAGATGCAGCCTCACCAGTATTTTCTACAGTTGCAGCACAACTTCTCTTCTCTTAGATTCCACGAAGGCCATCATTCCTTTTGCCTTCTTGATAGCCTGTTGTACCTGCAAACCAATCTTTTGCGATTCATGCAAACACACTCCCAGGTCCTTCTGCATGGCAGCGTGCTGCAATCACTTGCTATTTAAATAATATTCTGATCTTTCATTTTTTTTCTTCCAAAGTAGATAACCTTACATTTGCCAACATAGTACTCCATCTGCCAGACTATTGCCCATTCACTTAACCTATCTATATCTCTCTGCAGACTCCCCAAATCTTCTGCACAATTTGCTTTTCCACTGTATTTAGCGTTATCAGTAAAATTAGATACAGTACACTCTGTTCCCTCTTCCAGATCATTTATGTATATCATGAATAGTTGTAGGCACACCAATCACTGCCGATTGCCAACCAGAAAACACCCCTGTACCCCAACTCTCAGCTTTTTATTGGTTAATCAGTCCTCCATCCATGCTAATAAATCACCCCCAACTCTATGCATCCTTATCTTCTGTACGTCTTTTATGCAGCACCATATTGAATGCCCTCTAGATAGCAAGGTAAAAAATGTCCACCTGCTTCCCTCTATCTACCGCTCTCATTATATCCTCAAAGAACTCCAGTCAAACAGGACCTGCCTTTGCTGAATCCATGCTGTGTCTACCTGATGGATCCATTTCGCTTTAGGTGCCTCACTATATTTTCTACAATTAGTGCATAAAGCATTTTACCAACTATAGATGTTAAACTAACTATAGTTCCCTGCCTTTTGCCTACATTCTTTTTTCAATAGCAGCATGACTTTTGGCATCTTCCAATCCATTGGGACCTGCCCAGAGTCCAGAGAATTTTGGTAAATTATCAACAAAGCCTCGACTACAACTTCTGCCATTTATTTCAGTACCCTGGGATGCATTCCATCAGGACCAGGGGACTTATCTATCTTTAGACCCTCAAGTTTTCTCAGTAATACCTCTCCAGTGATAGCTATTACATCCAGGTCCTCACCTCCTATCACATCCATTACATCTGACTTTGGCATGTTTAACATGCCCTCCACTGTGAAGATTGACACAATAGAGTCATTTAAAACCTCATTACTCAATATCAATTCCCCCTTCTCATCTTCCAAGGGACCAACCTTTATTTTAACACATTGGTGCTTTATATAATTATGAAAACTTTGACTGTCTGTTTTTATATTTTGTGCTCATTTTTTTTCATAGTCTACCTTCCTTCTCTTTATTGCTTGCTTCATGGTTCTTTGCTGCTTCTTAAAGGTTTCCCAATTTTCTAGTTTCCCACTGCTGTTGGCAAATTTGTACACATGAGCTTTTAGTTTGTCACTTCCTTTATTTCCTTAGTTATCCAGGACTGGCTGCCCCCACCCTTACTGTCCTTGCTTTTAACTGAAATATTTTTGTTGAGTACCGTAAAGAATCTCTGAAAGCCTTCCACTGTTTCTCAATCATCCCTCCATATAGCCTGCATTCCCAGTCTACCCTGGCCAACTCCTCCCTCATCCCCTTATAGTTTCCTTTGTGTGGGCACAACATATTGGTTTAAGACTGAACTACCGCACCCTCCATTTGAGTGAGAAACTCAATCATACTGCGATCACTTTTTCCAAGAGGATCGCTTATTTTAACGGTCTCATTGCATAGGACCGGATCCAAGATAGGTTGTAGGTTCATTAACATGCTGTTCAAGAAAGCCATGATGTATGCATCCTATGAATTCTTCCTCAAGTTTGCCTCGACCAACCTGATTCTCCCAGTCTCTGTGCATGTTAAAGTTCCCACAATGGTTAGTACTTCATGGTTAGCACATGTTAAACATGATGGTTAGTGCACCATTCAGCCAAGCTTTCAATTTCCCTCCTGCATGCTGACTCATCACCCCCTTTTATACAACCCACTATGGTGGTATTGTCAGTAAATTTGTAGATGGTGTTATTGTTGTACCAAGCCACACAGTCATAGGTGTAAAGAGAGAAGATCAGGGGTTAAGAACGCTGTCCTGATGGAGATTGTGAGGAGATTTTCCTATCAATCCGCTGATTGGGGTCTAGAGGTGAAGAAAATTCAGGATCCAATTACACAATGGGGTATTGAGACCCAGATCTTAGAGTTTGCTGATCAGTTTTAAGGGGATCATGGTGTTGAATGCTGAATGGTAGACAATAAATAGTATCCTGATGTATGCCTTTTTGCTGTCCAGTTATTCTAGGGCTTTGTGTACAGTCAATGAGATGGCATCTGCCATAGACCTCTTGCTGCGATAGGCAAATTGGAACAGATCCATGTCACCGCTCAGACAGGAGTTGATATGCTCCAACACTAGCCTTGCTATGTCTCAAATAGCAATGATGTAAGGTCTGTGTGTATATATGTTTGAGGTGGCACAGCTGGCATAGCAGTTAGCACAATGCCTTTATAATGCCAGCGATCGGGACTAGGGTTTGAATCTTGCTCTGTCTGTAAGGAGTTTGTACATTCTCCCCATGTCTACATGGGTTTTCCCCAGGGACTCCGGTTTCCTCCCACCGTTTGAAACATTCTGTAGGTGTAGATAAATTGGGCGGCATGAACTCATGGGCCAAAATAGTCTGTCACTGTGCTGTATGTCTAAATTTTAAAAAATAAAATAAACAAGCACATTTGTGTTGGACAGAATCCAATGCATTGGTCAGGTCTTTCTAAATTCACTACCTGTAGAACAATGTTGATTAACATTATTGAATTCACTTTCAATAAATGTTTCATCAAGATTAATGAATATAATATGGAGTGACAGATAAAGATGGTGAGGCCATTCTTCATTAATAATGATGATTACTCATTCATCAATAAAGTTTCAACGGGTAATTTCAAGAGAAATGTCTTACAACCATTAAAACAGCACAAAACTACTACACTACTTTGCAAAAATCAATTGCTAGAAAAAATACTATGGCATTAAAGTCAATGAATCAGTGTGTGACACATTTAAAATTCCAGCATTACTCATTTAAATGAATGCATCGTATGTTCAAATAAGTGATGCATCAGGCAAAGCAAGTTACTTAAGCATAGATTTCATGATCCCTTAGGGTGCTTTTTGGTCAGCTCTTTCAACTGATGAAGTCATTGGACGATTTACCCACTGCCCAGGCGGAATTCATTTACTTACTTTCCATGGATTTCTGTCTTTTAAGACAGATCTTGAGTGCCTTTTTGCATCAATTACAGAAACGATGAATCATAACGCAAGGGGAAAAAACCATTCCCACTTACTATGCAAGCATACTAATCATCTGGGCACAGTTTGAACGCTTTGTGCTTTCTCAGTGGGAGTTAGATCCTATATTCCCTCGCCAAGGACAAGAATGATAACTTTTTTTAATCAGATTGACATGGTGAATATGGATTACAATGTAAAGAGATCCTACAAATCTTCAAAATATCCTCAGCCCCAAGTAATGGTAAGAAAAAGAAATGTACGCCAAGAAGTAATTTCACTGGAAATCATCAACAAATTATAAAATTCACACTTAAAAAATTGGAAAAATACTCTTATTTGAAATAATTATGCCTTCACAAATATCCAGCTATTTCATATAGTGCAAGTCTGATGCTGGAATGAAAACTTTCTAAACAACATTCCTCTCCTTTCTTGTTGTAGGAAGCAAAAGTATCAATGTGAAAGCAACTGATGTATTCAAATGGTACTAAAAACTGTACTGGAGTCAAAAAAGGTCATGATTTGATTGGATATTAGGACGAGGCCGTTTGAGGACAGAAAGATGATTCCCAACTACTCAACCACCTGCTGGCTCTGTACCGGCTTTAAACACCCTGTTAAAGGAGGTGATGGTCGTTTCTTTTAAAACTCCTGAAACATTAACTCAGCTTCTCTTTCCACAGGTTATGCTTGACATTTTCTGTTTCTGTTTAACCTGTGGAATGTCTCAACTCAACCACTGGGTCTGCGCCCAAGATGGCGGTGCCTATAATCGGCAGCAGCCACGAGGGGTTGCAGACTCCAGGGAAGCAGGTGACAGGCACAGGGCACCAGATAATGGGGAGATCACCCCCCAGTTTGAAAAGGAGAAGCAGAGGAGAGACCCACAGGACAGTGACCATGGTGGCGGACACCATCGAGGGGCTCTGAGGCTGAAGGACACACAGGTGGCGGCCAGCTGGTGACTCAAAACGAGGAACCCACGTAGCCCGCAGGCAGCTAGTGGCTGCGGTCAAAAGACTCCCACCAGGATGTTGTCCGCTGGAAACCGGCTCGAGACTCTCTGAAGGCATACCAGGTATTGGAAGCGAGATGCAAGAGGGTGTCGAGGGCACAGGAGACTTCCTGATTGTGTCGGAGGTTTACATCTGGAGCTCGGGTTGCTGATGGTTTGGACTGAAGGCCGTGCGGCTGCAGAAGATGCAGGAACACTGGAGGTGAAACTATGGACATCAATGACTCTGGAGGGACTCTCTTTCACTTCTCTTTCTCTGGCTGTAAGGGGTGTTAATAATGAATAGTGAATATTTGTCTGCCTTATGGTAGACTAAAGGAAATTTTGTGTAATATCACATTGTCAGTTTTATTACATAACAATAAAATAATCTTGAATCTTTTATTGTTTTTAACCTTAGTTGTGCCAAAAAATGGAAGCTTAAAGTGATAAGCTATATTTCCCAAGCCATGGTCCTCCAAAAATGATAGGTATGAACTTCCTGTCCCATTGAGACACGTCATCATCAGAATGACATATTACCAAGCCTTGTTTGGTCAAACACCATGTCTTTCAAGAATTAAATTTGGGAGCCCATTGGTAACAAGTTTAGTTTTAGCCTGGGAAGCTCCATTGTTGTTCTCTACAGCTGTTAGATTACCTGCACCACATAATGGAGATGTAGAAATATGCACCCTCCTTCCACCAAAAGTGAACATTGGGAATTGCAAACATTCTTCCTACACGTTTCCAAACCAGCAATTCCAATTGGTTCCCCAAGGAAGCACCCACATGGAAAATCGGCCTTGTGATGAAAATGCATCCTATGTTTGGCCCTAAATTTAAATGTTTACCCACCAACATCTGACTGGTTCTTTATCATTCAAAAATAAGCTTCATTCATAATTTGAAAAATACACAGTAATACCCCTTGGTATCTGACACTAATGAGGATTGGTAGATGCTGATAAGTGAATTTCCCGGTTGTTTGAGATTATGTGTTGCATTGGCAAACTAGCGGCAAGTTTTAAACTTCCCTATTTTTTACTTATTTATTTTCTGCAATTTTATTTGCTGGTTGCTTGAGGCTGCCAGTTACTTGAATTCCAGAGAATGGTGATTTTACTGTATAAAGGAAAACATACTGCAAAAGTGCTACATTCTTACTAAGAATTATGAGACATCAAAGAGAGAGAGAGAGAGAGAGAGAGAGAGAGAACAAACAAAGGGGCATGTAAAAGTTGTTGCAGAAAGCTGAAACTGTAAGAAGAGTATTGGAATTAAAGGACAGAAGGAAGGTGAAAGGTCTCCCACCTGAAACATTAACTCAGCTTCTCTTTCCACAGGTTATGCTCGACATTTTCTGTTTCTGTTTAACCTGTGGAATGTCTCAACTCAATAGCTGCTGTCAACTGATTTTCCTTTCCTTTTTACGCAAGGGTGGAACTTGTGGCAAAGGTGTTAAAGTGGAAAAGATAAAGTGCAACTCCAACAATAGAAAATGGTAAAATACACAACAGCTTCCATCTAGAACTGGAAGGAGGAAATGAAAAATAACATTATAAATCTAATATTTCAGCCACAGTCTAGGAGAAGTCCCAGTGAAAATACTTTCCAAACCATTATTCTGTCCAATTATAAATTATAAATCATAAATAAAATTCCAGAAACTCCCTAATTCTTCTGTAAACAGAATTCGTGGGATCTGGCCATCACTGGTAAGGCCATCATTTATTGCCCCTTCCTAATTACCCTTTGCTGATCCTTCATGAACGATTATAATCTTTCTGGTAAAGGTATATCCACAATACCTTTAAACATGGTGTTCCTTCTGGATCCAACAGGAATGTGCAAGTTGAAGGAAAACCTGCAGGTGGCAGTGTGCTCATACACCAGTTGCTCGAGTCATAGTGTGGTTGATGTTTCAGGTTTAGGAAGTGCTATCAAGGAGATCAAGGAAGAAAAGTGCAGTGCATTTGCAGATGGTGCACTCCGTGTGCCGATGATGGAAAGAAGGAAATTTTGCTGCTGAAAGAGTGCCAATTAAGGGGGCTGTTTTATCTTGGTGTCAGATTTCTTGGTGTAGAGAATATCTTCTCACTTTCCCTCTTATCATATACAATTAATGCATCTTGTTTGTTAGTCTGGAGTCCTCCCCCCCCCCCCCTTTTCTTCCCTCTTTCTCTCCCAGTCTTTATTCAGATGCCTGCCTGCTTTTTCCTTTTTACATTGAAGAAGGGCTCAGGCCTGAAACATTGGTAATATACATACATATCTTGACCTCATCTGGACGGCATGAGACCAGCTGAGTTCCTCCAGCATTTACTATGTGATTTTACTACAATCACAGTGTCTGCAGATTTCTGTGTTTCACAGGAATACCTTGTCGCACACTTGACCTGTGCCTTGCAGGTTTTGGAAAATCTTTGTTGTCACAAGGTGATCACTAACAGTCAAGTCAACTCCTGACCTGTTCTTGTAGCCATGGTTTAATACAGTTGTTCCAGTGGATTTGTGATCAATGAATATTTACAATGGGAACAGACAGTGATGGACATATCATTGAATGCCAAGAAAGGTGGTTATGCCCTCTCTTGTTTGAGATGGTCATTGCCTGACATTTTATGACACTTACCACCCCATGTCTGAATGTTGTCTAGTTTTTCCTATTTGCAGGCAGCAGCTGCTTTATTTGCCATGGAGCTTTGAATGGAAATGAGAATTGCTCATTTGTCTGTGAATATCTCCAGTTAGGATGAAAAAAAAATCATTGTTGACGTGGATGAAGATGACACTGTCCTGAGTAACTACGCTGCCCAACAGCTCCTCGAAAATAATTGAAATATAATTGTGAGAGAGAATAAGTAGTTGAAGTATACTGTTTAGGAAGTAAGGTCGGGGGAATGGGATTCATAGATTTGCTCTCCTGGGAGATAGCATGAATCCAAGGGGCTAAGTGGTTTCTCTTGCATTGCTATGGGTATAAGATGGGATCAGCTTTGTTGGAATGAAAAAATAAAAATAATAATTATAATTATTTCTGTATTTTGATTCCATTGGAATTTCCTTATTAATGTGCCTGCATCGCTGACATTCTCCGTTGTGACTAAACCATCCTATTTTTATTCTTAGTCAATCTCATTGAAATTATTTTTTTAACTGTCGAAAAATATTTTCCTCACATTCTTACACTTACCCTGCAATTTTATCTGCATTGCTACAGCTGAATCACCTTTTTCTCTTGTTTCACTTATCTCTGTAAACTTTGGTTCTACAAATGCAGCTGAATAAATCCCTCACGAAGAGTCATTCATAATGTGCACCGTGAAAGATCATGAACACGAGTATTTCTATTCCACTGTATCATACTCTGCATCACATTTTGTTTTCAGAGTTACAATATTTTTAAGACTACACACTTTTTATAACTAGGGCCATGTGGACTTAAAAGAGACATGCAATTTAGAGTTACCCTTCAGCAGTTGAATATATTCCAAAATGTATAACGTTTGAATTAGAGTTTCTGCTTTAGGGATGTTCACACTCTAAATTTCTGAATTGGTTTTCTCTCAATTGAATCAGGATTGACATCTACTACAATGCTTTTAAAACTGAATAAAGGACTGCTGAAGCATAATTTGTGCTTGATGTAATTTTGGGTGAATTGCGCTGCAGAAACAGTTAGTATCTTGTGGAAGATGCAAGTCATTTTCACTCGTTTCAGCATGAGCTTACACTACAGAGTCATGGAATCATAGAGCAATCATTCTCAATCTTTTTTTACTATGTCCCTCCCCTTCACGCCCCCCCCCCCCACTTAGGACTCTGCTCAAAGGTTATTGGCCCCCCTTCCCTGTGAAGCAGTCGGGTTTGGTTCGTTTCTTCCGTACTTCACTCCTGCTGACTGCATAAAAAAAGCATTCGTGTTATAAGAGGGGAAAAGAAAACAAGGCTTTTATGCTGAACATACAGCTGGGGCTTTCAGAACAAACAGACGAATGGGAAATCATTCATAATGAACGTGGGAAAGAAGAAAACAAGAACCTACATATTGCAAAGAGATTTTAAAAATTAAAAAAATATTTAAAAATATTTAAAAAGATTCTTAGAGTGCAATGACACAAATTATTGGGGAAACTTAAGCATAAACAGAGGATGTGAAAACACAATAAAAAGAACTTTGACAAATAATTTTTATAGAATGAAAATGTTAGTAAGCATGTTGAGGGAAAGGTGATGAAAAATACTTCACATTTTCTTATAGTTTTGGAGATCTATTCCACAGATAGCAAAAATCTTTTAAAAAATTGATTAAACGATTATAATCACTGAATTTCCCTTGAATTTCTGCGTCAACATTGGTGGGATGTTCCTCAAATGGATCTAATCTCTAATACGAGATACTGAGATTTAACAGGTACAGTAATTGAATCTTTCCTTTAGATTGGTGTGTATTTGCTTTAAGTGTGTCACATAAACAGTAATGTCATCATCCTACAGTACCTCTGTCTTTGTGCCTGATGTGTAAATTGTAAAAATCCCTGATGTTAGGCATTGCTCCAATAGACAGAGCTTTTTAAGGAAGAAACAATGGATTTCTTACTATTAATGAGGTTTATTGTGTTTACCCTGTAGCGTCTTTTTCAATAAATTGAGTTTGTCAAAGATAAAATATGTCCGCCTTTGCATCAACCAGTTTTTCTCCAATGGTTATTATGAGAAAGAAGGGAAACAATCGTGTCCTGGAGTGCAACAAAAGACAATTTCCTTTGGACGGTCACCTCACCTCCGTGTGCAGCAGAAGTGGAGGGAAATATTGGTCATTTTCTTCACACAACTGCCAGAAGGTCTTGAAGGGGATGTGATTTTACAGTTTATAGTCTTTGTGACAATTGAAAGCAAAGCATTGAAACATCCTCTTAAGTTTGTAGCCCTAAGTGCACCCTATGAATGATGCAATGAACAGTAAAGACTGAAGGAGTAATATTTTTCAGGCGTGTGATGAACCCTCTCTATCAACCATCCATTGAAGCAAGCACCATTAGTTGCAGAGGAAACAAAGCTCTCAAATGGAATACTGTTCTCATTTATGCAATTCTTAACTTTTACAAAAATACTCAGTTCCTTGGTTTTTGTTTTAACCCTTCTGGCAAACAATATCTCTTCCATCCCAGATTCTGGCATAACCCATGAGAAGAGAGTATCACAATCTCCTGTTTTATTTAGTGAGTGTCAGTTTGGGGGTTGGTGCAGGCTGCAACCATTTACAGACTGCATGGCACCATCTGGTCCAAACTATAAACAAGATTGATGCTCTCAAATGGAACCAATAACAATGGTTGTTTATTCATGAAAAGCAAATGGTGAGAGAGAGAGAGAGAGAGAGACATGTGATTGGGACACAAAGAATTCAGTATTGATCAGCCAGCCATCTGATAAACACAGAGGTGAAATGACTGTGTATGGAAATGGACATTTCTGCTGATTCTCCTTGTCATGAGAAGTATTGAACCACAGACACCATTGTAGTGGTAATTTTGATTGACCATATCTGGGTAAAGAAAGCAGGAGAATTGCTTCATTGGATGGTGACCATTGTGATGGTCATTTCGTCTGGTCCATGTCTGGGGTTTTAAAGCATCATGGAAGTCACACATTTTGTTTCCACTACGCAAGGAAGAGGGGAGTTGTGACAACCATTCATACGAAAGGACATTTCTCTGGAAACCACATGAGTTTTCAGCAGTTTGATCACTCAGTCTCTCACCTCCTTCGTTATTACTTCTGAGCATCAGTTTAAAAGTCTGAGTTTCAACACAAGATTTCTAAGACTGAACTTTGGGAATGACTTTCCAGAATTGTGCCTAAGCTGTAATGGTTTGGGTATTCCACCCAAACACAAACACATAGTATATTTGTGCACAGTTAGGCTGTTAGCTAATTTGTTATATTATTAGTAATTATTAATAAATATATTGTTTTAAAAATTACACTGTCTTGGTGAATTTCTATTGCTGCTGGTCTCCAACATAACAAGAGAATTTCTTCCATTGTAATGAACCAAGCCATGAAAGACCCCAACAATGAAGACGCTGTTTACATCCGGTACCGCACGGATGGCAGTCTCTTCAATCTGAGGCGCCTGCAAGCTCACACCAAGACACAAGAGAAACTTGTCCGTGAACTACTCTTTGCAGATGATGCCGCTTTAGTTGCCCATTCAGAGCCAGCTCTTCAGCGCTTGACGTCCTGCTTTGCGGAAACTGCCAAAATGTTTGGCCTGGAAGTCAGCCTGAAGAAAACTGAGGTCCTCCATCAGCCAGCTCCCCACCATGACTACCAGCCCCCCCACATCTCCATCGGGCACACAAAACTCAAAACGGTCAACCAGTTTACCTATCTCGGCTGCACCATTTCATCAGATGCAAGGATCGACAATGAGATAGACAACAGACTCGCCAAGGCAAATAGCGCCTTTGGAAGACTACACAAAAGAGTCTGGAAAAACAACCAACTGAAAAACCTCACAAAGATAAGCGTATACAGAGCCGTTGTCATACCCACACTCCTGTTCGGCTCCGAATCATGGGTCCTCTACCGGCACCACCTACGGCTCCTAGAACGCTTCCACCAGCGTTGTCTCCGCTCCATCCTCAACATCCATTGGAGCGCTCACACCCCTAACGTCGAGGTACTCGAGATGGCAGAGGTCGACAGCATCGAGTCCACGCTGCTGAAGATCCAGCTGCGCTGGATGGGTCACGTCTCCAGAATGGAGGACCATCGCCTTCCCAAGATCGTATTATATGGCGAGCTCTCCACTGGCCACCGTGACAGAGGTGCACCAAAGAAAAGGTACAAGGACTGCCTAAAGAAATCTCTTGGTGCCTGCCACATTGACCACCGCCAGTGGGCTGATAACGCCTCAAACCGTGCATCTTGGCGCCTCACAGTTTGGCGGGCAGCAGCCTCCTTTGAAGAAGACCGCAGAGCCCACCTCACTGACAAAAGGCAAAGGAGGAAAAACCCAACACCCAACCCCAACCAACCAATTTTCCCTTGCAACCGCTGCAATCGTGTCTGCCTGTCCCGCATCGGACTGGTCAGCCACAAACGAGCCTGCAGCTGACGTGGACTTTTTACCCCCTCCATAAATCTTCGTCCGCGAAGCCAAGCCAAAGAAGAATGAAATGACTAATTGTTTTTCAATGTCCTTTGCCATCTCATCAATTCTTCTGCAAACAGTGGAATTACTTAAAGGAATGTAATTAATTTGTTAATTATATCACTGAATTTTTCTTGAATTTATGCATCAACATTGGTGGGTTGTTCCTCAAATGAATCTAATGTGACATCAGATATTATATCAGGACAGCACAATTTAGCACAATGTAGTTAAGGTTCCAGTGATCCAGGTTCAAATCTGGTGTTGTTTGTCAGGAGTTTGTATATCCTCCCCATATCTGCATGGGTTTCCTCCAGGTACTCCAATTTTCTTCCACCCTTCAAAATGTACGGATGTTGTACGTCAATTGGGTATAATTTAGACATACAGCATTGAAACAGGCTCCTGTGCCGTATGTCTAAATTAAAATTACCATGTGCATTGAAGGCAAAATAAGTGACTCAATGACATTACGAACATTTCCACTCTTAGCAATCAATTCACTTATCTTGTATGATGTAAGACGGCCCTTTTCTAATTTCTGTGACATTATAGTAATCGTCTGTTTGAGTGTTGTCCTTCTCTTGAAATTACCTTGAAGGTGAGCTGAGGAGCTCAAGGGTAAAATTATTTCTGAAATTAAAAAAAAAATAACTATTACAAATCCAAAGCACTTTCTTAGCTCAAACATCAGCTTAAATTGTATGGAAAATAATGAGCAAATGCACAGCTTCTTCAATAAAAGCTAGCAGAAGGAGACATGTGTTTACTACCGGTCATGGAGCAAAAGGAGGGCCCCTGCGGGTGCAAAACTTTTTGGCCTGCATGAGTGTTTCCTGGAATTGAAGAACAAAATAGGAAAACTATGTGGAAGACTGGTTTCATGTCAGTCAAACCAAGCATGTCAAAGCAAGGAATGCTCTGAAAACATTGTTAATTTTCTGCATTTATCTAGGTCATTCTAGGCTGCCTCCAAATCCATCCAACCCGAGAAAAAATATTGTGTGGTTGTGCAACTATACAGCAAATCCTGGCAGCAAACCCCTTTCCTTTCCTATTCAGTTTCTTTGCCCCTCTATATCTATTGTACCTCCCCACCCCTGCTATTAAAGATTTCAATCCATGGCCCCCTTAAATGTCCTGTGCCCCTTCCCAAGAAGGGCTGCATGGACCCCATTGAGCATGAAAACAGGCTGTTCATCTCATCACCAGTACACTGTCCAAATAGTATCCATCATTTAATCCGATCTTCCAGGAAGAAGTCTAAGGCATTTTATGCCCAGGAGATTCAAGTGCTCTCAGATATCCATGAACTTTAATATAGTGGTTTTCAAACTGCCCCCCCCCCCCCAACTAAACTCGCATTGCACCTGAAGTAATCCCTGTGCCATATGTGCTCTGTGATTAGTAAGGGATTGCTTAAAGTAATATGTGAGTGGGAAGAAAATGTTTGAAAACCACTATTTAAATTATACCCTAATTGACTTGTTATGTGCACAGTTTCAAAACTCCAAAGGAAATGGGTCAATGACAATTTTTCTCAAGCAAAATATTTCAGTAACAATTGGGTCCCTTCCCACTCACATACCACTTTAAGCAATCCCTTACTAATTACAGAGCACTTACGCCATAGGGATTGCTAAAAGTGGAATGTGAATTTAGGGGGTAGTTTAAAAACCACTGCTTTAAAATGTTGTTCATATCTTTAAGGGCATTTAAACATCTTCGGAATAGCTCACTCACTTCATTTTAGTAAAATCAGAATATTTTCTAAATATAACCAAATATTACAAGCACTTTGTCAGATTCTAATGTGCTGGCTCATAGAGATGTCAAAATTGATGAAGGCAAGCTGGTTACTTGGCATTTTTTTTTACATTGACTTGATATCTAATGAGGCTATAATAGACTCCTGAAACAATGTTTAGTGGTTTTCTGTGCTACGAACTATTAAACAATAATTGTCGGGGAAGGGGGTCTTGCTGCCTTACGTATGCACAACAATGTTCCATGCTGTCAGGAATTTAATAATAGTCAATTTATGTATCCTGTTTCTATAGGTAGGATTGTGTCTTCATATTGCCTTTCCTTTGCAAATAGTTCAGAAATATTTATTTGTGTCTTTCCAGAACAATGGAGCAAATCTTGGCAGCCCAATTTGTCTGAACCATCCATGCCCCCAAGCCTGTCTTCCAGTCACTCAGCTTGTCCTGATGTGGAGATGTTGTCTCACTTAACTACCATACCCAACAGTGTTAATGTAACCTTGGTGGCAAAATGAACAGCCTCCTCCCACTACCTCTTTCACCACCCCCAGCATGGTAATGAAGGTCGGAGAAAAATTTAATTATCTAGGTTTTTAAATGTAATATTAAAATGACATAAAATACAAATTAAAGTTAGGGGGAAACAAACATAAATTATGCCCTCAGTGTCCTTTTCCTGCTCATTCTTGTTTGACCTGGCACAGGGTCAAAAAGATCATTCTCCAGTAAGACTGGATTCCATTGCTGTTATCCATGTGAAATCCAGTAGAATTCTAAATTTGGCAGTTCATCGGAGGCTGAGTGGGAATGTTGCAGCAAGAAATATTGAGAAAAGTATTGGAGCAAAGGTTGTTTGATGCAGGTTTTCATTCAGATTGGCTTGGTTTAAACCCGTGAGTTGAGCACCATGGAAGGTGCTTAACTCACATGGCTTTGCTTGCCATGGATGGAGTCAATTCAGAGAGGTCGAAAAGTGGCTGGGTCTGCTTCCTCCATTTTTCTTTGACTAGCCATCTGGTGAAGTTAATGTACATTGTGATCTTGATCATTGATTCTCAAGGCAACTGAGAAAGGCTCTGCTGATTGACAGCAGAAAACCCCCTCGGTATCAGGCTTATTTCCTTTCTTGAAGCTAGTCATGATCACAGTATGTCTCAAGACCCGTGATATATCATCCCAGCTATAGACAACAAGACCGGGACTTATGAGCAAGACTCATCATTTCAGTGGGGTTACACATGCTGGAATTTTTCTTTTAGTTAGAATATGGCTTTTTCAACTTCTTATCAGTGAGGAGTGGTGCCGAGGCTAGGTTGAATGGGCTGAAATTTAAAAAAAAATCAACTATGGGTGTTGGAAATCTGAAACAAAGCCAGAAGGTACTGGAAACACTCAGTAGGTCAGAGAGAACGTGCAGAAAGAGAAACAGTTAATATTTCAGGTTTCAGGTCAACTTTTAAATGTTCATTTCTGTTGAAGGGCCTCTCATCTGAAGTATTAACCTCATTTCTCTTTCCACAGATGCGGAGTGTTCCCAGCATTTTCAATTTTGGCTCAGATAGTTGTGCAACGGAGTCACAGGTCGTGCTGCGAAGTACAGAGTCAGAGATCAGAAGGCCTTTGATTCAATTCATTATCATAGTAATGAAACAGTGTCACCCTTGCAACCGCTGCAACCGTGTCTGCCTGTCCCGCATCGGACTTGTCAGCCACAAACGAGCCTGCAGCTGACGTGGTCATTACCCCTCCATGAATCTTCGTCCGCGAAGCCAAGCCAAAGAGAGAGAAAAGAGAGAGAAGGCCGACCGATTAATCACTGGCAGAAATTGCCTATGCGCTTCTTACAGACTTACAGTCAAACTTACAGTTAGAGAGAGAGAAGCAAAAGAGTCCCCCAGAATCACTGTGTGTCCGTAGATTCACCTCCAGAGTTTCTGCAGCCAGTCCAAACCACTGGCAACCCAAGCTCCAGATCCGAACCTCCGACATGGTCAGAAACCCTTCAGCGCCTTCAGCATCTCTTCTCATCCTGATTCCAATACCTGGTTCTCCTCCAGCCAGTTTGAGCCAGACTCCAGTATTCCGCAGCCTGGCGCGAGCCTCCCGACAGCGGTCTCCTCCAGCCCACAGCTTCCACGTGTTCTGTGCCTCAAGTCGCCAGCAGCCCGCCTCATGCACTGGTCCCTCAGATGCAAAGCCCACTCACTGGTCCACCATGGTGGTCACCGTCATCGCAGGTTGTCTCCTCTACTTCTCCTTCTCAATCAGGGGTGTGGTCTTTCCATCCTCTGATGCCCACTCCAGTCCTACGCTTCCATAGAGTCTGCAGCCCCTCCTGGCTGCTGCCGATTAATAGGCACCGCCATCTTTTCTGGTTTTCAGTTCCTGGTTCGTTCATCCCTATTTGTGGATCCCTGTGGAGTCTCTCTCTCTCTCTCTCTCTCTCTCTCTCTCTCTCTCTCTCTCTCTCTCTCTCTCCCTCTATTTCTCCACAATTTGGTTGATGTTTGGAATTAATCTTCAGAACTAATGGAAACTATGGCAATTGTACTCCAGAATCAAGGTCACCCAAACCTCTGTAGTTGAGCTGCTCTATGAAAATTCTTTTTATCTTTGCACCAATTATAGATGTCAAGCTCGAAGTCATTGTTCACTACAAGAGAATGGGCCTCGAATTCAGTACGGTAAAGCTCCTTTAAAATCTGCTTCCCCTGAAACACGACCTTCAACAATATAGGCAGTTGGTGAGTCACTGGAACATGTGAACCACCTCTCACATCTTGGTAACCATCTCTCAACAAAGGTGGACAGTGATGATGAAACTCACAAGAACAGCCCTTGATCATTTGAGGAAAGGAGTACTTCAAAAGCAAGGTGGCACATTTAGTCCTGTGGTAGCACAATGGTATTGCAATGCCAGCGACCCAGGTTTGAATCTGCCACTGCCAGTAGAGTTTGTACGTTCTCCCCATGCCTGCTAGGGTTTCCTCCAACTGCTCTGGTTTCTTCCCACCTTCCAAGGATGTACTGGGTTAGTAGGTTAATTGGTCACAGAGGTGTATTTGGTCAATGTGAGCTCATGGGCTTGAAGGGCCTGTTACTGTGTTGTATATCTAAATTTAAAAAAAAAAGTCTTCAGACCTGGCATAAACCTCACTGTTTATTTGACAACAGTGACCGCTGCCCTGCTAAATAACTCTGTGATCTGGACTTCCAACAGCTGACATCTCAAGTATACTTGCACACAATTTGAAAAGGGTACTTTTAAATATACCACTAATGCAGTCTCTGAAAGTCGTCCCATTCATGGATGTAAATTAATATCAGTGTCCTCTCTTAGGCCAACATTCCCAACTTTCAGGCCCCTAATTACATTCATTTGTCTGTAGAGGTCTGCCACATTGTTTACCTACCTGACTCCCAACCACTGAAGCAGACAATCAGGCTCTGTCATGGTGTGAGATTACCTGGCAGCCAAAGGTTTCTTTCGACATTCCCATTGACTATTAGGAAATTCTGGCCCATGACTCCATGGTCTATGACTGAATAAAGTGAGAAAAAGAGTATTCAGAATGAGGTCTTGCATTAGAAACCCCGTGTAGGTTGGCACTTGGGCCTCGTTCACTAACTCAGAAATCATAAAACCATTCTCAGTCCTGTTTAAGAGGGAAGAGAAAGTCCAGGAATTACAGCAATGTTGATGTTCAAACAATGCCCATTCCAATCAGAACGATTTGAGACAGCAGCAGGAACATCCCCAAGGTCGCTTGCAAGGTAAAAATCTGTCACATTTTAGACATTATAATCGTTATCTTAAGGGGAAAAGAGGCTGTTGCAAAATGTTTTCACATTGCACCAACTGCCGCTAGTATTTTATTGCCAAAACAGATGTAGTGTAATAATAAAAATTACCATTTTCAACTCTCATACTTGATTCAGTGCTTTTAAATTATTATGTGAAATGATTTTTGCTTCTGTTTAGAGAGTTTTATGTACCATCATGAAAATGACGTTAATATGGATTCCTATAAATGAACCTCTAGCAATCATTTATTTTTAATAATTCATCACAGAATTACATTACAATTCCATTAACATGATTTTTTAGTACCGGTATTGTGGAAAGTCTGGTAATATAACATGAGCCTTAATTCCCTACTTCCCAATTGTTAAACTTATATTGACAGGGTAAATGATTTCCAAAGAAGGAAATTTAGTCTGTCCTCATGATTGTTTACCTTCAGAGTATTGATGAAGATACCATAGGAAATGAGTAAAACAATTGATCTTGCTAGATATGAAAATTTATTGAATGAAAGGTATTGAACATCAAAATAATTATTCCGAAAAAAATACAATAACATTGTTGATATGCAAAATGATAGCTATCAAGTTTATTGTCACCTGATTGTACAAGTACAGTACAACGCGAAGAAACGGCGTTATCTAGTCCTCGGTGCAGGAACTAAAATAAAACAACAAAATGTTCAACAGGTCAGGTGACATCTGCAGAGAATGAAACAAAAAGACATACTGGATTAGTATGTTAATTGGTCACCGGGGTGTATTTGGTCAGTGTGAGCTCATGGGCCTGAAAGGCCTATTTCTAAATTATTTTTAAAAGTAGAAGACTTCAGACCTGGTTCAAGACTCACAGTTTATTTGACACAGTGATCACTGCCCTGATAAATAACTCTGTGATCTGGACTTCCAACAGCTCAAATAGGCCAACATTCCCAACTTTCAGGAGCCCAATTACATTCATTTGTCTGGAGAACTCTGCCACTTTGTTTGTATACCTGACTCATGTTTCAGACTGATGATGTTTCATCTGAATTGGAAAAGTGATGACAATTTTGAGATGCAGAGCAAGGGGTGGTGGGGGGGAGGGGGGGGGGGTGGGGGTGGGGGGGGGGGGAGAGGGGGGGAAGAAAAAGGAAATTGAATTAAAAAAACAGGTCAGCATCAGACTTTGGGACTGCGTCTAATTAAATATTGTGGACGCTGTATAGTGAGCAGTAAATACAATGCACTAAACTGATAGAAGTACAGCTAATTTGTTATTTATCCTGAAAGGAAATCTCAGAGCCCTGGATAGTGGGGATTGAGGAGCCGTTGCTGTGAAATCCTGTAATTATCTGTGAAATAATATCTTAACCTTTACAATATTTCCTACTATGTTTTTTTTATTTCAGATTTGCAGCAAATTTATTTTGAAAATTTGTAAGATTAATTAGCTCTGGTTTGACCCCATTGTTTACCTTTTTTTTATTATTAGTAGTGGACTGTTTCTGTTAAGCCAATAACCTCCAAAGGGAGGGGATCACAAAATTCTGTAGACATCGAGGTTGAAGTAAAAACACAAAATGCTGGAGAAGCTCAGCAGGTTAAACAGGGTCCTTTATGTAGCAAAGGGAAAGATACAGAACCATCGTTTTGGGCTTGAGCCCTTCATCAAAGTGTGAGAAAATGCCGGCAAGTGTCTGAACATAAGAGTAGGAGGGGGAAAATGGGGTGGGGGGGGGGTGGCAAGGTCAGGAGGTGATAGGTGGAGAAAGGAGGGAGGGGACAGCAGCAATGAGGGGGAGGGGTATGGCAGGGCTGGGTGTGTGAAAGAACTGGAAAAACAGGAAAAGGAGAGAAAAGAAAAGGTAAGGAGGTTTAATGGAAAGCAGTAAGGTCAATGTTCATGTCATATGGCTGGAGAGAGCTCAGATGGAAAATAAGGTGATGTTCCTCCAGTCTGTGGGTGGTCAGGGTGGGATAGCATATAAGGCCATGGACAGACATGTGAATGCGGGAGTATGACCTGGAATTGAAATGGTTGGCCACTGGGAGGTTACTGTGGTTGCAAACAGAGCAGAGGTGCTGATCGAAGCGATCTCCCAGTCTGTGACCGGTCTCTCCGATGTAGAGAATGCCATAAAGGGTGCACTGAATGCAGTAAATAAGTCCTCTGGATGTACAAGTGAAGTGCAAGGCCTGTTTGGGGCCTCGGTCCGGGGTGATGGAAGTAGTGTGGGCGCAAGAGGTGTGTTGCACCTCCTGCGGGAACAGGGGAAGGCGTCAGTATAGTGGGCTGAAGTATAGTGGGTTTTTTTTAAACTTCTTTTCAATGTAATGTAGATTTCAATACCATTTTTATTAATATATAAGATTTGTTAATATTTAATTTTATTGTCATGTACCCATGTAATATTTATTTGCTGAAACCAATAAAAAAATTTTAAAAATTGTTGTGTTAAAAAAGTTACATTTGATTGCAAAAAAGATTTGCAGCATCTGGAATATTTTGCTTTAGTTCTACATAATGCCTAATTTTAGTTTTTATTTTTCATCGCCAATCCTACAGGTAACATCGCGGAAATGAAACTAATGAAGGGTATACCTGTGCAACTTCTAACTTATTGTCAGTGGTTTTGTAATTCTTAGTCTGAATTACCACTCATGATGTTTCAACTGTAATGGTTTTCTTATGGATCTGGATTCGAAGTTCCTGTCTATAACTCTTCGTATTGTCTGACATCACAACAATTCTAGTTTTTTTTTAATGGGGATTCCTTTGAGAAATCATTGAACAAAGGTTAAAGGAGCACCCCTATGTAGATGAATTGAAAGTGTTTAATTCTCATCATGTTCAAACTGAATGCTATGAGAAAATTCATAACAAGTTTGTGGAGCACATCATAACCACATTGACATGATGGAGTGATTAAACAGCTTTAATTACCAAAAAACCTGAACATTACTGATACACAACTTGGCCAGGTTCCAGGAGCAAGAAGGGAAAATTCTGGGCACGCCAGCCTTTATTGGAAAATCCAGGAAGAAGGGTTAGGAAAGGTCAGGTAGGTTCTGACTATTTATACAAATGCCTTTCACCACAAAGTTATTATGAATTCAGCCTTCATAAATTACATCCTGTGTTTCATTCATAATCCAATCAGCCATGAATGTTAACTTCAAATCTCTGAAGACATTTATCAGAAGAAATGTCCGTTTTTGTATTCTGTCCAAAATGGATCAAGGCCCATCATCACGATGTAGAAAGGTTTTTAATCTCTTGGTCAATTGGAGAAGTAGAACTTAAAGTCGCCTGAATATAATTTCTGCACATTGAGAAAAAAACAAGATGACCACAGTCTCTTTTTTTTTGCAGAGGAGATTCACAGGTTTTCTTTTCCAGGACTGGAGGACTTTCATTATGGGGAGAGAGTGAATAGGCTGAGCTTATTTTCCCTGAAGGATCTGATGGCTGAGCGGGTCACCTGATGGGAATATATTAAATTATGAGAGCCAGAGATAAGGTGGAGCATCAAAATTATTTCCCCATGGTAGGGGTATTTAAAAAAAAGGCACAGTTTTAAAGTAGGAGGTTTAAAGCGGCCCTCAGCGATATGTTCTATTTAACACAAAGTTGGTATCGGGAACATGCTGCCAAGGGTGACCTCAGACACAATTGCTACTTTTAAGTGGCATTTGGACAAATATTTAAACAAGGCAAGGCTGTAAATAGGATTAGTGTAGGTGGGTAAAATGTGGGCATGGTGGTGGTGGGCCCCCTTTTGTGCTGCAAGATCTAGAAACATTTTTCTGTGCAGGAGTAGGCCATTTGGCCCTTCAAGCCTACACCGCCATTCATTAGGATCATGGCTGATCGGTACCCGGGTCCTGCCTTCTCCCCATACCCCTTGATCCCCTTAGCCACTTGCTCAAATCTTCTTCCACCTATTAAACATGGGAGTGCTCAGTATTAGCTTCTCTCCTTCCCCACGGGCTGACAGAGGGCACATTTACCTGCAGCCAAGAAAGAAGAATTTCACCCCCCAACTAACACCCAGAATCAGATTGTCTGCTGCCACTCTACAAGACCACGTGAAATTCATTCCACTTTGAGAATTCTTCTAGTATTTATTTTTGTACTTTGCCACAATCGCACAAACTCAAGGAGGAGCAAAGTTTGGGATTGAAAACTCAAGAAATCGATGCAGGAAACAGATTTGCCTTTAAAACTCCGACATTAAATCATTTCAGAAGTAACCGGTGTAATTCTTGCGTTGCCAGTTTGTCTGGAGGAATCATTCCAAACCGATCCTTGCCATGAAGGAGCCACGCAAATATGGGCAGAGCCTCGGGTTGATTACCCAGTTAAATCAATATGCTGATGAACTGGAGTCCTGCCAGCGTCATTTATATCTTCGCTCAGCATGAGTCCCTGTCACGTCAGGCTGACGGAATATATATAGATTACGTTCTCATCCAAATTCCCACAGCAGAGATCTGCTTTCAAAGAATGACAAAAGAGGGATTTAAAAAACTACTGATATGATCTTTTGGAGCCCGTCAGCGCACCTCAAGGTACAGCAAACAAGGCAGCTGAGTCCATGGTGATGGGAAGGGTTAAAGCCGAGCGGGACCCCGAGGGAATTCCCGGGGACATTTGCCGCGGAGAAAGAAACCGTGAGCTTTAACTCCAACTTCCGTGTGTTAAAACAGCCAAGGATCGCTGGGTTCTCCAGCCCTGGGACGATGTCGATCCACCTCGGACTGCATGTCACGCCAGAGGGAGGCTTCGTTTTCGTTCCAAACGGTTCACCATTGGAAAGGATTTGCGCCATGCAAGGGAACGAAGGGGGGCGGGCGAATTTCGCCACCGGCGCGCCTCAGGCAGAGGCTTCTGCAGAGCCCGTCCGCTTGTCCAACTAGCCCACTGTCCTGTCAACAGAGTGAGTGGGAACAAAGCCAGTCTGCCGATTGATTGGGGCTGCAAAGGCTCGGCCAGTTCATCCCCCCCCCCCCCCCCCCCCCACCCCCAGTCTGGATTCGCTCTGCAAACCGTGAGAACATCTTAAACAGCTTAAGGGTCAGCGACGACCAAATGCTGTGGGCACCCTCAGACCTGATTATGGACATTAACGGCAGCTCCATCAGTAAGCTCCGCTGGCACACGACTGGGGGAGCCCTGGAAGAACTGAAGACCCCTATGATGAGCCCTGGCTCGCTTGTTCCCAAGCAGCTGCCAATTGCCCCATACCCCACGCCAAGCGCTCGACCCTTCGCTGGCGGCACCCTGCCACATAATGGCACCAAGTGCGGGGAGGAGATCCTGCCCTACGGCGACACGGAGAAGGTGATCATCGGGGCCATTCTGTCCATGATCACCTTGCTCACCATCTCGGGCAACTGCCTGGTGATGATCTCGGTATGTTTCGTGAAGAAGCTGCGCCAACCTTCCAACTATCTCATCGTGTCGCTGGCACTGGCCGATCTGTCGGTGGCCGTGGCGGTGATGCCCTTTGTCATCGTTACCGACCTGATAGGCGGCCAGTGGATTTTTGGCCAAGTCTTTTGCAACGTCTTCATTGCGATGGATGTAACGTGCTGTACCGCTTCCATCATGACGCTGTGTGTGATAAGTATAGACAGGTGAGTTCCTCAGATACCTGGTGTCTATCGTGTGAGTCAGTCGCGATGCACGAGTTGTTCCAAAACGGTGCAAGCAAAATACAGATCCATTGCTTTCAACGTGTGGTCGAACAAAAATGGTCCCGATCAGGAATAACGTAAAATATGAATTAAAGTGTACTTAACCAGTTTTGAAATTATACTTAAGTGCATCCCTGAACTCTTTCGTTGTGTTCGGTTGTTTGAAATGAACCAAGCATTTATAATAGAAAAGGTCAACGTTTCGGATTTGAACCCTTTAATAAGACTTTGTAGACAGGTGCCAAGAATGCAAAAGTACGAGTTCATTCGGCTGATTTGAAAATTCTGCGTTAGTTTCTCATTGAAAAAGTCATTAAAGATGTAGAGAGCCGAGAGTATCCTCGGTCAATGGACTGAGAGAGTAGAGTGGGCGTCTTCGCCCCACGGCTGACAAGTCTGAGATAGCCTGGAACACACCTTCAGGGTCCCCGTGCCTGCACCTCGCCACCTTCGTTTGTTCGTGTGGCCCCCGTTTTGGTGTTCTTTAGTGGTGAGAAACACACACAAGAAAGCAGAGCCATGCCCGGCACCAAGCCATTATTGCCCCAGTCGACCTGGAAATTCTCACGGTGCCCAGCTGGAGAACGAGGAGTTCTTGTGGCCAGAATTTGCGCACGGATGTGAGACTGAGCGTCAAATTCAGCTCGTTGACATTGGATCCTTTCGATCAGGGTACTGTTTGGGTGGGGGGGGGGGGGGGGATAAATGCGCCAATGCACAACCTCGCCGGACGTGTTGCAATTTAAATAGCTTCGGCACAGAATGGAAACGAAGAATATTAATCATTCAATATTTCTGGTCCTCTCTTGAAATAGGTGTTGGAATAGCATGTGCGTAAATTCAAAAGCTTGCTTCTGCATCCCAATGGCATTCTACTCATAACACCTACACTGAACAACAACGCCGCTGACTCAGTTAGATTCTATCCATTTATATTCGGGACCACAAAGGGTTTTCTTAACAACGAATGGGCAGATTTTCTCTTACAGATCAGTTATTTCGGTTCCACGGATAATTTTATGATCTTGACGCGGGAATAGAGAACAATCGTAAATGAACTCCGAGGACGGCTTTAGTTTGAACGTTTCCTTGCGATTTATCTCACTGGTTTCACATATGCTCGGGATTGGGGTTGGGCGATCATTTGCTTTTTTAGGGTCAATTGAAATGAAATGATGAAAACCATTAAAAAGCATCCTCTCGGTAGGAGCACTGCGTAACGTTATCTTTGCTGTTTAATGCCATATGTAATTTAGACTGAAATCCCTAATCGTTTTGATAGAACTGGCAGAACATTGGAGAAGAGCAAATGTGTGTCCCCTTGATTGAAAAAGTTAATAGGGAGAATACAGGGAATCATACAGTGGGGAAACTATTGGAGAGGATTTTAAGGAGAATTAATGAGCATTTAGAGAATGGAAAGTATTGTGCGTAGAGGTGAGTGACCAGTGGAATTCTGCAGAGATCTGCAGAAATAAATATTTCGAGGATGGCATGATATGACCCATGTGAAGCTGGGATCTGAGGACGAATATAATCACTGAAAGGTAGAGAGACTTCTAGATTTTTAGTCCAATTGAGAATGAGTGAGACTTTGGGGGGCAGAGAGAGAACCATTAATAACTAAGAATTTTTTTCATTACTATAACATTGAACATTACAGCATGTTATGCCGACCTACGTATACCTACCAGAAATAAAGCTAAACCTTCTCTTCTTCATAACCCTCTATCTTTCATTCGTATGCCTGTCTCAGAGTCTCTTAAATGCCCCTATTGATCTGGCTTCCACCAACACCCCTGGGAATGCATTCTAGACACCCACAACACAATGTAAAAAAACTTTTTCCGCTGTCTCCCCTAAACTTTCTTCCCTTCACTTTGTACAAATATCTTCTGGTATTTGCTCCTCCCACCCTGGGGAAAAAAAGGTGCTGGCTGTCCACCTGGTCTGTGCCTCTCATAATCTTGTCTACCTTTATTAAGTCAACTCTCAGGGTTCTTCAATACAATCAGAAAAGCCCCAGCTCTGCTAGCTTTGCCTCATAAGACGTATTTTCCAATCCAGGCAATATCCTGGTAAATCTGCTCAGCACCCTCTCCATGGTTTCCACATCCTTCTTGTAATGAGGTGACCAAAACTGAACACAATATTGCAAGTGTGGCCTCACCAGAGATTTATAGAACTGCAACGTTATCTCACAACTCCTGAACTCGATCCCCTGAATAATGAATCTCAGCATATCATTAGTCTTCTTAAATATCTTATCAACCTACGTGGCAACCTTGAGAAATATATGGATTTAGACCCCAAGGTCCCTCTGTTCTTGCACCCTGTTAAGTATCCTTTCAAGTTTCACCTTCCAAAATGCATCACCTCACACTTCTTAAATGGATCAAACTCCATCAGCCTCCTTTCTGCCCAACTGTGTCCTGCCTGTATCTTCTTGTACCCCACAACAATTTTTAACACTAACCCCAACACCTCCAACCTTTGTATCATCCACAAATTTTCTGACCCATCCCTCTACTTCTTCATCCAGGTCATTTATAAAAATCCAAACAGGGCTCCTAGAACAGATCTCTGCAGAATTCCACCAGTCACTCACCTCTACGCACAATACTTTCCATTCTCTAAATGCTCATTAATTCTCCTTAAAATCATCTCCAATATTTTGCCCACTGTATGATTCCCTGTATTCTCCATATTAACTTTTTTAATCAAGGGGACCACATGTGCTATTCTCCAATGTTCTGGCACCTCCCCTGTGGCAAAGGAGGACATAAAGATAATCACCAATGGCCCAGAAATTTCTTCCCTCCCTTCTCATAGCACCTTGGAGTATATCTTGTCTGGTCCTGGAGATTTATCAATAATGTTTTTTAAGAAGAGCCAGCCTTTCCTCTTACTTAATCTCAACATGATCTAGCACATAAGTATATTCTATTCTAACCTCATCTTGCCCAGAGCCCTTTTCTCTGAAGAAAATAATTCATTTAGGGCCTCTCCAATCTCCTCTGCCTTCAGGCACATGTTTCCTCCTTTATCCTTAAGCAGCCCTGCATTCCATCTCATTATCCTTCTGTTCTTCAAATAGGCATAGGGTTTTGCTTAATCCTACTTACAAAGACCCACCCCCCTTCTAGCTCTCCTTTATTAATTTCCTTCCTGACTACCATGTAATTTTCATGAGCCGTTCCTTTTTATTTGTTTCTTAAATCTAATGTCTGCTTTCTTCTTCCATTAAATAGCTGCCACATCTGTTTTATCAATGTTGGTTCCCTTATCCTACCATTTTTTCCCTCAGTGAGATAAACCTATTCAGAACCTCACATGTGGCCCCTAAACATCCTTCACATTACGTCTTGCTTTCTCTCGAGAACATCTATTTCCTATTTACTCTCCCTAGTTCCTGCCTCATCCCATTGCAATTAGCCCTTGGCCAATTAAACACTTCACTATTTGGTCTGCTTTCATCCTTGTCCAAAGCTATGCTAAAGCTCAGTGAGTTGTGGTCACTCTCACTGAAATGTCAGTCACCTGACAAGGTACATTACCTAATACTAGATTCAGTATTGCCTCTCTTCTAATCAGCTGGCCCACATACTTTGTCAGGAATCCTTCTTGGACACACCTGAGAATTTCTGCCCCTTTTGCAGGAAGGTGGTGCCAGTCAATATTTGGGAAGTTGAAATCTCCCATAACAACAACCCTGTTATTTTTGGACCATTCCAAATTCTGTCTCTTTATATGTTGCTCAGTATCTTGAGGGCTATTTGGGGGCCTACAGACTACTCCCAGTACAGTAATTGCTCCCTTCCTATATCTGACTTCCACCCACACTGACTCAGTAGATACTCCCTCCACAGCATCCTCTCTTTCTGTAGCTGTGATGCTATCCCTAACCAGTAATGCTACCTCCCAACCTATCCCTTTAAACATCTAAACGCTGGTACCTGTATCAGTCAATCCTGTGTCAGTCATGTCTCTTTAACAGCCACATCGTAATACAGTCTCTGTCTGTAAGAGACACTTCAGGCAATTTCTGCCGATGGCGAATCTGCCTGCCTTATAGCAGGCAAAAGCAATTTCATGTAATATAACGCTGTTTTATTACAAGTCAATAAATTGAATCTTGAATCTACATGTTCGAAGTTCATCTCCTTTATTCTAAATTATCCTTGCTCTGAAATAGACTCATTTCAAACCCTCCAACTGACTAAATTTATGTTTCCTTCCCTGTCTGTCCTTCCTCACACACCCACAACACATTGCATTGTCCTTTTCACCTTGTTCTAATCTCTGCCCTCACATTCTAGTTCCCATCCCCCTGCCAAAATAGTTTAAACTCTCCTCAACACCTCTAGTGAACCTGCCTGATATTGTCCTTGAAATATTATATGTGGAAAATACCTGGTTACTGTTCATAAAATTTAATTTGCTGCAGTATTTTTTAATCATTTACTTCTACTTCCACATAACTGGATGTCACCTTTATTTGATTGGTCAATGAGTGTTCCATTTGCTCCAACTCCCAATCACTGGAGCCCTCAAAGATCTCAAAATTCCTGAAACCTATTAAAGAAAATTAATGTGGCTTTCATCATAATTGCTGGGTTTGAATGTGATGTGGGGTTCTGTATGGTAGTTCTTGCAGAGATAACAGCTGGTACATCTTTGCTGCATAGGTCCATGAGAAGTGAATCAAAAAGCAATCTCCATGATACCCAGAGAAGGTGTAGATAAGGCAGGGGGACATAAGTGCTGGAGTGTATGGCCACACAGCACCTCCCTTTCTTCATGCCTCTGCAAAGCCTGGGCTCATTATGCAAGCAGAGATGATAATACAGTGAAACCCCTGGTATCTGGAATTCGAGCATCTGACAGCCTGAAGCCACCAGCAAAAAAAAAAAAAAAAAATCAAGGTCAATAAATTCTAAAAATTGAAATAAAAAAGAATAAAATATAAGGTAAAAATATGCAAGTTTAAAATTGTAAGTATACTCTGAACTTTTGGTGGAGATGGGAGCAAATTTTCAGCCAGCGGAGGGAGGGCATTGGATGTGCTTCTCTTGTAGCAGCTGTTTGAATAAAGTTATGTGAAACAGCAAAGGTGTCGCCCAGGATGAAGAGCTGGTTGATGCCGCTCGCTTTTGGTGCGACTCTCATAAAGTGTCTCCTTATCCCTGCTTATTAAGAGTTGCCTCAGTCAGAGCCTTTATCTGTAAACTTGGTGGTGGTGGGGAGGGCGGGGTTCATTATCTACAATGTTATTGTTTGTCTTTCGGGCAGCTCCATGGATGGTGAGGAACGTGTAGATTCAAGATTCAATTTATTGTCTTTGTAATAAAACAGTGTCATATTACATGAAATTGCTTTTGCCTGCTGTAAGGCAGGCAGATTTGCCATCGGCAGAAATTGCCTAAAATGTCTCTTACAGTCAGAGAAAGGGAAGCAAAAGAGAGTCCCCCAGAGTCACCGAGTGTCCGCAGATTCGCCTCCAGCGCTTCCACAGAGTCCAGTCCAAACCAATGGCAACCCAAGCTCCAGATCTGAACCTCTGACACGGTCAGGAACCCTTCAGTGCCTTCAGCACCCTCGCATCCCAGTTCTGATACCTGGTATACCTTCAACCCGTTTTGAGCCAGTCTCCAGCAGCCTACAGCCTCCCTGGGTTCCTCACCTGGAGTAGCCGGCAGCCCACCGTATGCATTGGTCTTTCAGATGTAGAGCCTCCTCACTGGTCCTCTGCCATGGTCCCCGTCCTGTGAGTCATCTCCTCTGCTTCTCCTTCTCATACAGGGGATAGTCTCCCCATTTTCTGGTGCCCTACTTCAGTCCTCCGCACCTTTGGAGCCTTCAACCCCTCGGGGCTGTTGCCAATCAGAGGAACCACCATCTTGGGCGCAGACCCCGTGGTTGCAGGATTTTAAATAAAACTGCCATTGGCTCCTTTAACAGGCCGTTCAAAGCTTGTGCTGAGCTGATGGCAGTTAGCTGGGTGGTTGGACCCTATGGGAGCACTGTATCTCCACTCCTTGCTCCTCTTGGGGTCCGCTGTATGCTTCAGTGGTTCTCAGCCTGTTCCAAAGTCTGCGAACTGTAGCG
This sequence comes from Narcine bancroftii, assembly GCF_036971445.1. Lineage (NCBI taxonomy): Eukaryota > Metazoa > Chordata > Chondrichthyes > Torpediniformes > Narcinidae > Narcine > Narcine bancroftii. The sequence goes on along the minus strand of NC_091478.1, from coordinate 34,366,773 downwards.
ACAGTTCAATGTTTTCAAAGAATTTGACTGAAAATAAAGTAAAATGCTTTAAGGTTTATGTATTCATGCAAGTGAAGTTTGCTCAGTATAAGTACAGTGTAGTATCTTTGTTTTTAAAACTGTTTATTCTCAATGCAGGTGTATTAGTTAGGCATTGAAAGAGTAAGTCACGAGCAACTGGAAGATACACTTGCCCAGTATCTACCAATCCCCATAGGTAACGTACACCAGGGGTTTTACTCTCTATGTAGTTTATGGATTTTTAAAAATTCTGCATAAATATTATGAGGTAATAACAAGCATTAAATAGTCTTGGGAACTCCACCAGACATATGCAAAAAAGCATTAAATTGGTGTTTTAATCTCAGTTTCTTTGCTCCATTTATTAGGAGTTAAATTGAAGGTTGTTCAGTGCACACGATTGTACCATTTCCTCTTGGTACATGAATATCAGGCCCACTAAGGTGAATTATGCATGGAAATGTCAAGTCCGTTTTACCATTGAAAATGGGCACAATTACATAAAGTAGCTTTTATATTTACACACAAATAATGGGGGCTGTGCTCCAGCTCCGCGGTGAACCTTACGAAAGGTTGCGGGCAAGTCTTTGTATCATTGAGACTGCTTTTTCACAAAAACAATGGAGAATAAAATAAATTTAAGAATAAAATTTATATGGGGAGGAGTCACGTGATGGAGTAGTGGCCGGACGGTGAACTCCAGCCCTCTCCAGAAAAGTCGGGAAAAACAAAGGAAAACACAAAGGCACAGAAATAAAAGTTACAGAAAAGTGAGTACAAAAGGTGGAAAGAAGATGGCGACAAAAAAAGAAAAATCGAAAGCAACGGTAAGAAGAGAGGAAGAGAAGACAAAGGAGGAAAAAGGTGAAGGCCTTACCTGTCCAAAGAGGCCTGCTGCGGAGAGAGAAACCCGCTCCCTCAGGTCGGTAAATAATGGACTACAAAAATGGCTCGCTGAGCCGAGTAAAAGTGCGCAACCGCGCATGAAAAAAAACACACCGACGGGAGGGGGGACCAGCTGGGGAGTCGATCTCCACAGCCGGCAACGACAGCTGCAGAACACCTGTAACAAGAAGAGACCACAGAAGACAATGGAAACAAGAAAGAAGAGAAGGAAAGGGCAACAAAGAAACAACAGATGGCCAACCCAAAGGAAGAAGAAGAGGAAGAGGAAGAGTACAGTGAAATAGAAGAAGAAAAGAAAGGCAAGATAAAGAAGGTACTTTCTCTTATTAAAGGATACATGGAGTCATTTAAAGAATGGCAAACACAGGAATTTAATGATTTAAGAAAAAGAATAAACAACACAGAAGAGAAAATGAATAAAACAGAGATGACCTTAACAGAAATGGGAAAGAAAATGGACAAGATGGAAGAGCAGGCAGTAGCAGCAGAAATGGAGGTAGAGGACTTAAAAAAGAAATTGGAGGAATCTAATAAAAAAACTAAAGAGACACAAGAACTACTAGCTCAAAAAATAGATACAATGGAAAATTATAACAGAAGAAATAACATAAAGATAGTGGGCCTTAAGGAAGATGAAGAAGGCAAGAATATGAGGGAGTTTATAAAAGAGTGGATCCCTAAGACCCTAGGATGTCCAGAACTACAGCAAGAAATGGAAATAGAAAGGGCACATAGAGTATTGGCCTCTAAACCACAACCACAACAAAAACCAAGATCTATTGTAGTAAAATTCCTAAGATATACTACAAGAGAAAAGGTACTGGAGAAGATAATGGAAAAAGTAAGAGAGGGCAACAAACCACTGGAGTATAAAGGGCAAAAAATCTTCATTTATCCAGATATAAGTTTTGAACTCCTAAAGAAGAGAAAAGAGTTCAATACAGCAAAGGCGATTTTATGGAAGAAAGGGTATAAATTTATACTAAAGCATCCAGCGGTATTGAAAATATTTATTCCAGGACAACAAAACAGACTATTCTCGGATCCAGAAGAAGCACGAAAATTTGCAGAACAATTACAAAAATAGACTGAGGGAGGAAGACGGGTAATGAGAGTAAAAATGATCACGATTGATATGTATGTGAGTAAAGACAAAAATAGACTGAGGGATGAAGACGGGTAATGAGAGTAAAAATGATCACGATTGATATGTATGCGGGTAAAGAGGTATAAGAGTGAATAGAGACAATGTGCATACGTGAATGTATCTGTACTTAGAGGAAAATATAGATAGTATAGACAAGAATTAATAAGGGAAGGTAATGGAATAGAGAGAATAAGGAGGGAATTAAAAGAGTGACCTTTGTGACATATGAAAAGTGAAATCTTTTCTGGGGGGGGCGGGGTGGGGGGAAATAGCGGTCACTGCAAAATCAGTTGACGCTTGTGAGTGGATTCGCAAATCCAAATGGAGAGGGGAGATGTGGTTGTCCGACAAGGGATAAAGGACAACTCAGGAGGGGAAGGGGAGATTGGGGATAAATAAGATAGAAATAGGAGAATAAGGAAAATGTTGGATGTTGTAGGAATGTTGTCTTATAAAGAGTTGAAAATAAGAAAACAGAAATGGAAAAGGAGGAAAGGTAATGATGGAAAAATGGAAAGAGAAGATAAACAAAATATAAAAGGGCTACGCTGACCTATATGACTTTAAATATTAATGGAATACATAACCAAATTAAAAGGAAGAAACGACTAAATTTAAATGAATAAATGTATTCCATTAGAAAAGAACAAGTATGGGAGCCTTACATTAAATACAATAGCGAAAACCTACCGGGGACAAACATTACCTAAGTTGATGGAAGGAGAAGGAAAGAAAAGAATGGACTCAGTAGAATTTCTGGTGTATTTTTGTTGAATGACAACATTGTCTGACTGGCTTAATGCAATCTAGATTGTATACCTAAAATGGATGAGAGGGGGGGGTGGGGGGGTGGCTTGGGAGGAGGGAGGGGGAGGGGAGAAAAAGTCACTGTATATGTGTGAAAAAGAAATAGTGTATATCATGGCTAATGTGATTTATGGTGTGAAAAATAAAAAAATTAAAAAAAAAGAATAAAATTTATATAAGTGACAGATTAAACCTTTAACATTTTAGATGTTGGTTTAATATTAATAGCTGGATATAACTGTGGGAATAATGGCAGTCTTGCCTCGTCTGTTTAGAGACACTTGGTTCCTTTGGTAGTTCTATCTTTAACTGGATCCCTTCTGTTCAATTTGACATGTCAACACTGGATCACTGTCAACTTTTGTTTAAGTGCTAGAGTCTAAATATAATATACTACTAATTGTTAATGTCTATTTATTTCTTTTCCAGTTAATGTTGATTTTGTTAGCTTGTCAAAGTTATTTACTTTTGATGATCTGTGCAATAACACAATAGGGGTTTATTATTCTCAAATAATATAAAATGTATTGAATTATTCAACTTAAAAAACAATGGTAATCCATGTAAAATTGTTTAATTTTGGTTGCATGTAATTTTGATTTTTCTGTAATATTTACAAAAAATCAGCAGGGAGGAAGATTTCTTCAGTTGCTGCGAGCATAACTTCATAATGAAACTGATCTTAATGGTAAATGCCCGCAACTCCAGACAGGAAAAAAAGATCAAGGTATCTACACACAGCTATAGTTCAATATGAAAGTCCCAAATCTTCTGGTCAATTGAAGGTGTCATACCCTGTCATAATCTGACAAAAGCAACTTGTAACTTCATTGATTTCAATTGAGATTGCAGGGCAATGGAAAGAAAAGAAAACAATGGGGTTTATTTAATTAATTGGGCTGTTTCACATTTTTAATTATTTGCAAGTGTTGTGAATATTTTATTTATTTTGTGAAAGATTATTAACATTTTTTTAAAATCATTTTTATAATGTATTCAAAATCCAAATGTGAATTTTCATGTTTTCAAAGGATTTTCATGAGCTTCATGGAGACCCTCCCACTATTCAGTCTCTGCCAGTAGAGTCCAGGATATTCTGGGCCAGTAAGCCTGGCCTTCATACCAGGAACATGTGCAGTAATTTCAAGAATTATGTCTCAAGATTTTCTTTCAGAAACTCCATTTCACAATAACTGACATTTACAACAGATATCCAAGATTCTATTCATTGACATTTTTGAAATCCACAAACTGACTTTATTTAGTCATACTGCGCGGTAACATGCCCCTTTGGCCCACGAGCCCATATAACCATACAAAAAATTACAGGCCATATCGGCCCTTCTAGTCTGCACCGATTTACGTAAAAATCCAACTAGTTCCACCTACCTACTCCCTGCCCATAACCCTCCAACCCCATCACATCCATGTACTCATCTAACCTCTTCTTAAATGACAGAATTAACCGTGCCGCAACCACCTCTTCTGGAAGGACATTCCACTCAGCCACCACTCTCTGAGTGAAGAAGCTTCCTCTTATGTTACTTCTAAAGTTTTGCCCCCTAACCCTTAACTTATGACCCCTCGTTCCAATCTCCCCTACCCTCAGGGAAAGAGCCTATTCACATCTACTCTATCTATTCCCTTCATAATTTTAAATATCTCTATCAAATCCCCTCTCAACCTTCTCTGCTCCAATGAATAAAGTCCCAGTCTACTCAGTCTTTCTCTGTATTCTCTTCTTTCTTTGGCTTGGCTTCGCGGATGAAGATTTATGGAGGGGGTAAAAAGTCCACGTCAGCTGCAGGCTCGTTTGTGGCTGACAAGTCCGATGCGGGACAGGCAGACACGATTGCAGCGGTTGCAGGGGAAAATTGGTTGGTTGGGGTTGGGTGTTGGGTTTTTCCTCCTTTGCCTTTTGTCAGTGAGGTGGGTTACCGCAATCCAGACAGCATTTTAGCAAACCTTCTTTGCACCCTCTCTACCTTATTTATATCCTTCCTATAATTTGGAGACCAGAACTGCACACAATATTCCAAACTTGGCCTCACCAATGCCTTCAACATCACCTCCCAGCTCTTATATTCTATGCTATGGTTTATAGCCCAAATTTACCCAATTGACCCACGCTCCCGGTATGCTTTGAACGGCGTGAGGAAACGAGAACACCCAGAGGAAACCCACAGAGACATGGGAAAAATGTACAAACTCCTTACACGCAATGCCGGATTCAAACACGGGACGCTAACAGTTACAATAATCGGGCCACTAACAGAATCTCCATCTCTGCTTCTTATCTCAAGTGACATGGAATCAATCTGAACCGAACCGAAGATCAAAATGTTCTGCAAATTAAACAATAAATATATATTAGTAAAGAAGAAAAAGTTACATTAGAAAATAAATTCCTGCAGTGATTGGTTGAGATTTGGAATGTGCAGATGAATAATGGAGGCAGGTTCATTGCAAAATTTAAAAGGTAGCAGGGTAAATACTTTCAGGGAATATAATTGCATGGTCATGAGGAAAGGATGAACTAGTGGGATGGGCTGGATTGCTCTTGCATTCCATTGATGCTGCAATATTTTAATGATTTTTTTTAGCTATGATTTTTGTGTTTTTCATTTTCTGATGTGCTGCCTTTCATTGTATTCATATGATATCTGTGCACTATCCAAAAAACCTTAATGATCAGGGTTAGCAATTATGTCTCAGAACAACTGATCTGCGTGATTCATGTAGTCTTTCTGTTTATTTGCCTGCATAAGGTGCCTGGTATCATCCCAGACTTGCAGGAGTGAAGGCCAAGTTGATGATGTCAAGCATTTTGTCAGGTGGAAAGTATTAATGAAAATGCTGATGGACTAAACGATAGAGGCAAACGAACAAAAATATCTGGCACCTTCATTTGCAATTAACACAGTTTGCAATGAAGTATCAAAACAAGAACACAAGACACATTGGAATAATTGTAATTCACCTTGTGTAAAAAAATGTGAATGACTTTAGTCTCTGCAGATTTGATTCGACATAATACATTTAATTTGTATGGTCTTCTCAGGAAACCTCTCCTGGCAGTCCATTATCTTTGATAAATCTCAATCAGGGACAATATTATTGCAACATAGTGAATCATCTTCCAGATTTGGAAGTATACTTGCCTGTTTCAAACGTTCACATTGCAAATAAAATCAGGCAAACTGCTACTTTAATCCTCAGAATAAATCCTTCAAATTATACAAACCCCACTTCATACATACATAAAGGGAAAAAGGGTAACCAAGCAGTCAGGTCTGTGTGGAGATATAAGGTGGGAATGTATTCAATGAGTACTTCTCATTCTTGATCGAGGAGAAAGACGTGAGGACTGGGAAACTTGAGGCAGTCAATGTTAGTAACTTGAGAACAGTTATGTATTACGGTTTAAGAGGTGCTGAAGGTTTCTGATGCATATGAAGGAAGTTCAATCTCTGGACCTTATCAGAGAAATATGAGGTGTGGCATTTTTGGGAAGTCTAACTTGGGTAGAACCTACACAGTGAATTGGAAACATAGAAACATAGAAAATAGGTGCAGGAGTAGGCCATTTGGCCCTTCAAGCCTACACTGCCATTCAATATGATCATGGCTGATCAGTAGCCAGTTCCTGCCTTCTTCCCATACCCATTGATCCCCTTAGCCACAAGGACCAAATCTAAACTACTCTTAAATATTGACAAGGAACCCCCGCAACTACTTCCTGTGGGAAAGAATTCCACAGATCCACCACTCTCTGAGAGAAGAAATACTTCCTCATTTCAGTCCTAAAATACTTCCCCCCTTATCCTTAAACTGTGACCCCTGGTTCTAGTTTTTCCCACCATTGGAAAAAACCTTCCTACATCTAGTCTGTCTAAACCCTTAAGAATTTTATAAGTTTCTACCCCCTCAATCTTTTAAATTGCAGAGAATACAAGCCTAGTCTATCCAACCTTTCTTCATATGCAAGGTTCCTCCATCCCCGGTATCAGTCTAGTGAACCTTCTCTGCACCCCCTTCATGGTGAGGATGTCCTTCCTCAGATAAGGTGACCAAAACTGCACGCAGTACTCAGATGTGGTCTCACCAAGGCCCTGTACGACTGCAGCAGGATCTCCCTACTCCTGTACTCAAATCCTCTCACTAAGAACGCCAACATACCATTTGCCCTCCTCACCGCCTGCTGGACCTGCATGCCCACTTTCAAAGACTGATGCACAGCAACACCCATCTCCCTTTTTCCTAAACAGATACCATTTAAATAATAATCCTCTTTCCTGTTCTTACCTCCAAAGTGGATAACCTCGCATTTATCCACATTATATTGCAACTGCCATGTCTTGGCCTATTGCCTAATTTGCGCCCTCCTAGCATCCTCTACACAGCAAACCCCGCTACCCAACTTCGCGTCGTCTGCAAATTTTGAGATATTGCTACCTATTCCCACATCTAGGGATCTTGACACATGTCCATCCATGGTCTCAGGCACTTCCAGACTGAGACCATGCACAAATTGGAGGAATAACACCTCATCTTCTGACTGGGTGCCCTCCAAGCAGATGGCATTAATATCAACTTCTCTAACTTTCGTTAACCTCCCCTGTTGCCTTCTCTGAGCAGTGTCTCTCTCCCGTTTTCCTCTCTCCTTTCATATAAATATTCTCACCTCTCCTCTTATCATATCTAATTAACACCTTATGTTGGTCTGGATTTCTCCCCCAGCCAGCACATCTCTATTCTGAGATTTCCTATTTTTTTTGCTCCTTTTGCTTATTCTTTGCTTATTCCTTGAAGAAGGTCTCAAGTCTGAAAAGTTAGCAATATCTTTCTGTTCTATGGACACTGAAGGACCGGCTGAGATCCTCCAGCATTTCGTTGTGTTTTTACTACAATCACAGCATCTGCAGATTTGTGTTTCACTCATGAAAAAGCTGTGCTAATTTTAGTCGTACAGTCATGCAGCGGCGAAACAGGTCCTTCAATCCAACTTGCCCACACCAACAAAATGCCTCATTAACACTACTCCCTCCTGCCTGTGTCTGTCCCATATCCTTTAAACCTTTCTTAACCATGTACTTGTCCAATTGTTTCTTAAACATTGAAATAGTGCCTTCCTCCTCCAGCAATTTGTTTCCTGCACCCATCACCCTGCAAAAAATTACCCCTCAGGTTCGGATTAAATCTCTCCCGCTTCACTTTAAACCTATATTCTCTGGTTCGTGATTTCCTCAGCTCTGGGCAAAAGACTGTGTTCACTCAGTCTATTCCTCTTTTGTCATGATAGCATTTATTGATTTCTCCAGCTTGTGAAAAAGGTTGAATAGATTTGGTTTGCTTTACAGCTATCTGGAAAAATATAATCCTTAACACAATCTAAATATATCTATTTATTTAATTATATTGTTTAAGTCCCACATTTCAGTGTTGCAATTATATCATGACTTATTCAATCATACTGGTGACCAGGAGAGTGTGGATACCTGCCCTAATGAGTATCGACCATTGGCACTCACATCGATAGTGATGAAGTGTTTTAAAGGCTCCTGTTGAAGCAGATCAGTTCCTGTCTGAGTGGCGGCATGGATCCATTCCAATTCGCCTATCACAGCAACAGATCTATGGTTATGCCATCTCATTGGCTCTATACAAAGCCCTATAACACCTGGGCAGCAAAGATGCATCTATCAGGATGTTCATTATCAAATACAGTTCAGCATTCAACACCATCATCCCCTCAAAACTGATCAGCAAACTCCAAGACCTGGGACTCAACGCTCCCCTATGTAATTGGATCCTAGATTTCCTCAACTCCAGACCCCAATCAATGAGGATTGATAAGAACATCTCCTCCACAATCTCCATCAGTACCAGAGCACCACAAGGCTACGTTCTTACACCTATGACTATGTGGCTCTATACGAAAACACCATCTACAAATTTACTGATGATACCTCGGTAGTGGATAGAATAAAAAGGGTCAATAGGTCAGCGTATAAGAGGGAGATTGAAAACTGGGCTCAATGGTGCACAAACCATTCACACTCAATATCATCAAAACCAAGGAGATGATTGTTGACTTCAGGAAGGGAAAACCAGAGGGGTACGATCCAGTGATCATTGGGGGATCAGAGGTGGAAAGGGTGAGCAAATTTAAGTTCTTGTGACTCACTATCTCAGAGGATCTTTCTGGACGCAACACAATAATGGCATCGTGAAGAAAGCACATAAGCGCCTCCACTTCCTCAGGGGTTCGTGGAGGTTCGGTGTGACTGTTATGGGGCCGCGTATGCGTGCGTGACGCTATATACACAGAGTTACATTATATGATGAGGTTCAGTTTGCCGCCATCTTGGCATGAATAAAGATGCTTACAGCTTCTCTCGAATCAGGGTATTTTCAAAGGGAAAATACACAACAAAGTGGCAATGAGGATGAAATAATAAAAATTCCACATTCTGGTCGACGGAATCTACAGGATTTCAGGCAAAGAGGACGTTGGAGCAGAAAATATGGTGAAAAAAAAGAATTAAGACAGGAACAACATCGACCTGTAGCGAGACGAAAGCACGTGCTCGGCAGCCGAGAAAAAAGGAAGAAACTCAAGAGGAAGAGAACAAAAGAATGAGAAAAGAGAAAAAGAGAGAAACAGTAAAGTAAAAGAAAAAGTGAGAAAGAGAAAAGAGAGAGGGAGAGAGAGAGCAACAGAGTGAGAGAGAAAAAGGGAGCCAGACACCCAGAGGGGCCAGGCAGCTGGGGGCCAGATGCCAAGAGAGGGGCCGAACAACCAGTGACAGGACGCCCACAAAGGGGCCAGGCAGTCAGGACTGTTCAGCCGGGGACAGGATGCCCACAAGAGGGGCCGGACAGCCGGGATTGCCAGCTGGGGACAGGACATCCACAGAGGGGCAGACAGCTGGGACTAGACAGTCAGGGACAGGATGCCTACAGAGGGGCCGGGCAGCTGGGACTGGACAGCCGGGAACAGGACACCCACAGAGGGGCTAGATAGCCAGGACTGGACAGCCAGGGTCAAGATGCCCACATAGGGGCCAAGCAGCTGAGTTCAGGATGCCCACAGAGGGGCCAGACAGCCAGGACCGGACAGCCAGGGATAGGATGTTCACAGAGGGACTGGACAGCCGGGGACAGGTTGACCACAGAGGGGCTGGGCAGCCGGGGACAGCCATCTTTGGAATATTTAGGAAGAGATTGAAATTCCAGGAGGTCAAAGACTGCAAAGTATAGAAGTTGTTAAAAGGCATATTAAGAGCCTTTTGGATATGATGATTGCAGAGGAAGAAAAATTAAGGCAGTGGTTGAAAAAGAGCTTTGCTGTGTACCAGAAAGAGCTCCTTGCAGTGTGTCAGGAACTCGGTTTGAATGCATATCTGCCAGAAGAAGATTGCACAATGCTGCAGATGGAAAAAGATTTGCGGACACGTTTGGAGGTCCTTTTGAAGGAGGAGAAAGAGAGGATGACAAAATTAAAGTGCCTTGAGGAAGATGAGGAGCTTTGAAATATATTGTGCGCAACAGGGTACTCTAACGATTATGATGCTGTTGGCAGTGTTGAACAGGTAGATGCATTTTGTCAGCAGGTTGCTTCACTTAATGAAGAAAAGGAACGCAGAAGGGCTGAGTTTATAGAAACAAAATAATTTTGTGCATGGATGAACTCGATCAACTGTCTGACACTAGCTTTGAGTGAGATATTGTATGTGAGGGTGAAGATGGATTCTGTCTGTCCAATGAGAATATTATAGGCCTGAAAACATTACTTCAACAGCTTGAGATGAAGAGGGCTCAGAAATGAAGCAAAGTGCTCAGAGCTGAGGTCAAATAATTCACCCGTGGGACTCGTTGAAGATATCTGATGAAAAACAAAGGCATCGATGTCATTCAGCTGAAGTCTTCGGACATGAATCATGAGAAATGAAGGGTGTTATGAAGAAACTCAAAGAATTTAATGTCTTCAGGGCACTTAAGGCAGATATATAACCATATCGCTGCAACCGTGTCTGCCTGTCCCGCATCGGACTTGTCAGCCACAAACGAGCCTGCAGCTGACGTGGACTTTTTACCCCCTCCATAAATCTTCGTCCGCAAAGCCAAGCCAAAGAAAAGATAACCATATAACCATATAACAATTACAGTACGGAAACAGGCCATATCGGCCCTTCTAGTCCGCACCAATTTAAGTGAACTCCACAAGTTCTACCTAGCTGCTCCCTGCCCATAACCCTCCAACCCCCTCACATCCAACCTCCTCTGAAATGTAAAATTAATTATGAGATGAACTTTAAAATCTTCATGGAAATGAGCAAAGTTAAGGAAAAAGAGAGGGGACATGAGCGAAGGAAATGGCAGGGAGAGGAATGAGATAAGGCACGTAGAGAACGGGAAAGGCAGAAACGGCGAGAACAGGAAGAAAAGGTTGATGGGAAACATTCAAAAAACCTGGATGACAGGGAATCTAAGAGGGACTCACTGGAGGAAGGAGAACTTGCAATTCACCACACAGGCGAGAAGGGTCGAGAAGGATGAAACCTCCTCAATAAATCTCCAAAAAGTGAAAGGCCATACTCTGGTTCAATGTTCTTCATCCCTGAGAAGATCCAAGAGAGAAAGAAACCCTCCAGTACATTTAAAAGACTATGTGCAGTAACTTAAAGACTTCATTCACTTCTTAGTCTTTGTGACTATGGGCAGTTATTTAAAGACTTTATATGTTTCCAGCTAATACATTTTAAGTTAGGTAGTGTGGGGTCTATAGTTACCATGATTAGTGGAAGTTATGCTTAATTCTCTGTAGTGTTAACATTTTTTTGAGGGGGAAGAGTATTATGGAAATGCACATGCATGCATGATGTTATATCTTTCTTCTTTGGCTTGGCTTCGCGGACGAAGATTTATGGAGGGGGTAAAAGTCCACGTCTGCTGCAGGCTCGTTTGTGGCTGACAAGTCCGATGCGGGTCAGGCAGACACGGTTGCAGCGGCTGCAGGGGAAAATTGGTTGGTTGGGGTTGGGTGTTGGGTTTTTCCTCCTTTGCCTTTTGTCAGTGAGGTGGGCTCTGCGGTCTTCTTCAAAGGAGGTTGCTGCCCGCCAAACTGTGAGGCGCCAAGATGCACGGTTTGAAGCGATATCAGCCCACTGTCGGTGGTCAATGTGGCAGGCACCAAGAGATTTCTTTGGGCAGTCCTTGTACCTTTTCTTTGGTGCACCTCTGTCACGGTGGCCAGTGGAGAGCTCGCCATATAACACGATCTTGGGAAGGCGATGGTCCTCCATTCTGGAGACGTGACCCACCCAGCGCAGCTGGATCTTCAGCAGCGTGGACTCGATGCTGTCGACCTCTGCCATCTCGAGTACTTCGACGTTAGGGATGAAAGCGCTCCAATGGATGTTGAGGATGGAGCGGAGACAACGCTGGTGGAAGCGTTCTAGGAGCCGTAGGTGATGCCGGTAGAGGACCCATGATTCGGAGCCGAACAGGAGTGTGGGTATGACAACGGCTCTGTATACGCTTATCTTTGTGAGGTTTTTCAGTTGGTTGTTTTTCCAGACTCTTTTGTGTAGTCTTCCAAAGGCGCTATTTGCCTTGGCGAGTCTGTTGTCTATCTCATTGTCGATCCTTGCATCTGATGAAATGGTGCAGCCGAGATAGGCAAACTGGTTGACCGTTTTGAGTTTTGTGTGCCCGATGGAGATGTGGGGGGGCTGGTAATCATGGTGGGGAGCTGGTTGATGGAGGACCTCAGTTTTCTTCAGGCTGACTTCCAGGCCAAACATTTTGGCAGTTTCCGCAAAGCAGGACGTCAAGCGCTGAAGAGCTGGCTCTGAATGGGCAACTAAAGCGGCATCGTCTGCAAAGAGTAGTTCACGGACAAGTTTCTCTTGTGTCTTGGTGTGAGCTTGCAGGCGCCTCAGATTGAAGAGAGTGCCATCCGTGCGGTACCGGATGTAAACAGCGTCTTCATTGTTGGGGTCTTTCATGGCTTGGTTCAGCATCATGCTGAAGAAGATTGAAAAGAGGGTTGGTGCGAGAACACAGCCTTGCTTCATGCCATTGTTAATGGAGAAGGGTTCAGAGAGCTCATTGCTGTATCTGACCCGACCTTGTTGGTTTTCGTGCAGTTGGATAATCATATATATACATGGAGTTAAATTGTATGATGAGGTTCAGTTTGGCGCCATCTTGGCACGAATAAAGATGCTTACAGCTTCTCTCGAGTGAGGGTATTTTCAAAGGGAAAATACATGACAGTGACATTAGAAACCCTGACAAATATCTATAGAGATGTGGTGGATAATGCGTTGACCAACTGCATCATGGTCTGATAGGGGGACACTTGTACCCCTGAGTGTAAAGTCCACCAAAAAGGTAGTGGACACAGCCCAGGAAATCACAGGGAAAACCCTCCACACCATCGAGAACATCTACAGGGAATGCTGCCATTGGAGACCAGCGGCATTCATCAAGGGCCCAGAGCACCCAGCATACGCTGTGTTCTCACTGCTGCCATCAGGAAAGAGGTATAGGCACCACAAAACTCGCACCAGCAGATTCAGGAACAGCTGCTACCCCTCCACCATCACACTCCTCAACAACAAACTCAATCAGGGGCTCATTTAAGGATTCTTACTTGTGCACTTCATTGATTTTCTTTTCTCTCAGTATTGCACTGTCAGTTTGTTTACATTTTTTTGGCACATTGAGTATAGGGGTTTTTTTTTAAGTGGTAATTTTGCCTTGCCCATAGGAAAATGAATCTCAGTGTTGTATGTGATGTCATGTATGTACTCTGACATAAAGTCTGAAATCTTTATTTTCCTTTCAATGATTTAATTGTATAAGTGTCACATAGGTACATGAGAATAAAATAGAATATTAATAAATCTTATAGAATAATACAGATGATATTGCAACCTATATTACATTAAAAAGTGGAAAAACATTAAATTACTATTTTACTTGTCTAACCCCACACTACAGAGGCTATTGGCTTTAACACAGACAGATTACTACTGATAATAAAAAAATAAGGTAGCCAGCGAGATTGTAAACCAGAAAACAGTAAATCTTTCAAATTTTGAAAATAATTGAGCAAAGAACCCCATAAAGAAACAAAATTAAGATTCATTTCAGTTGTGGAACATCTAATTCTTTCCAACAACAGACATGCCATCATATCGGACAACCATTGAGTGCGAGAGGAAGGGACGGCATCATTCTGTCTCATTACAATTGCCCTTCTTGCGACAAGTGAGGCGAGGTCGACTGTGGGATTGTGAAGCAGTCGGAATTAAACTAGATGGCCCACTTATTCGAAAGAGAGCGAGAAAAGGATTTGGAATCAAATTAATATTAAGAACTAAAGACAAGGTACAAAATGGCCCTTCCCAAATATTGGAAAGAGGACATAGCCAAAACATATCAACCTAATTATAAAGGGGTGGTATCAGGCCTTTATGAATTCAAAATTCTAGGGACAATCCTTGAACAGAATTAATCTAAAATATGAAATATGATAGAAATCAAGAAGGAATTTCCTTTCAAAAATTGCAGGAGAAATACTAGTGAATTCTGCTTCATTTCTTCATCAAAGGGTCTTATTTGGAACTAGGAAACAAAAGAATGTAAGTTAATATCAGGGGATTCGTGCTCTGTGGGGCCGGCTGCTAATTGAAGCTTTGTGACTACTTCTTGTTCACTTTTTGATGGTGCTGGAAGTAACAACAGGTCAATCAGCATGTGAAAGAGAAGGGAATCTCCCATTTGCCTTCTTCAATCACACACTGACTGATGAGATGGATATTTTTTGGCACTTGGGCCTTTATTAATAGATTTATAATCTTTCCTATCACAATTACTTTTTTAAGCTTTTTTCTTTTAAGATGTTACTCACTTTATTGCCAGACATTTGTTCAGCAAATACCCTGGCTTTTCATTCAGTGCCCTCTATTTCACTGATTGAAATCAACTTGCAAAACACTTCACTTGAATTTGAAAACAGGCGTGGTGTGATATCTGCAGATATCAACATCTCCGAGGATCTGTCCTGAAGCTCCCATGTCAAAGGCGGCTCAACAGTGGCTATACTTTGTGAAGTGTTTGAGGAGATTCGTTATGTCACTGAAGACTCTTGAAAACCTCTACAGAGAACATTCTGGCTGGTTGCATTGCTGTCTAGCACAGAGTTGCCAATGCTCAGGACAAGAAAGACACTCCAGAGGATTGTTAACTCGGCCTGTGACATCATGGGCACCAGACTTCACTCCATTGAGGACATCTACAAGATGCAGTGTCTTAAGAAAGCAGCTTCAATCCTCAAGGACCCCCCCCACCACCCAGGCCATGCCCTCTTCACTAAGCTACCATCAGGAAAAAAATCCAGGAGCCTAAAGATGAGCACTTGGCAGCACAAAGACAGCTTCTTCCCCGCTCCCATCAGTGATCAATGACTTTTAGTGCACTATTTTTTATTTATTGTTGTAAGATGGTTTGTATGAATGTTTGCACTGTGAAGCTGCCACAAAACATCGAATTCCATGACTTGTTCATGACAATATATTTGGATTCTGAAGCAAATGCTGCTAGTGTGGCTCTGGGAGTTAGTTGAGCCATTCTTAAGGGCTCCAGTTTTTTTTCCCCAATCTGGCTTCCACTTCGTAACCTGAACTCTTCCAAATCTCTCTTGCATGGCTGGCAACACACACCGCATTTTGCTCACATATCACCCTTGCATTTCCTGACCTACTCCTCCATGATGACGCCATTGCATTTCTGCAATCGTCAGACTCTCTGAGCAATCTTGGCACTCTGGGCCTAACCTCTCTTACTCTGGCAGCTCTGCCTTCAGCTGTTGGTGCCCTCATTTATATTTCATATTACATCATTATATCCTTGTCGCTTCTCCATTAGGCTGCACTTCTTAAAATGCACATCTTTTACAGAACTCTTGACATGCTTCCTGATACTTGGTAACATTACTCAATGTTAAATTCTTGAAAACATTGCTGAGATGAGGTTTAACAGAAACGAAACTATTATACGAAAACAAGCTGTTGTGGTGTGACCCCTGATGGTAATTGTATGGGAAAATTTACATTTATTTAACAATTTTGAACTAGGCAGTTTTAGCTATTATGAAACGTTAAGAAAAATAATCAGGAGAGGGACATTTAAGTAATTCTTCTCGAGTTTATTCATCTAAGACGGTGGTTTTCAAACTAACCCCCTAAACCCACATTCCACCTTAAGCCATCCCTATGCCATAAGTGCCCTGTGATTAGTAAGGGATGGTTTAAGGTGGTATGTGAGTGGGAAGAAAAAGTTTGAAAAACCACTGTTTTAATTGTACCTAATTGACTCGTTATGTGTATGGTTTCATTACTCCAAAGGAAATAGGCTAATGTCAATTTTTCTCAAGCAAAATATCTCAGTATCAATTGGGTCAAGAGCAGTAATTTTCATCCTTCCCTTCCCACTCACATGCCACCTTAAGCAATCCCTTACCAATCACAGAACACTGATGGCATAGGGATTGCTTCAGGTGGAATTTGAGTTTAGAGGGGTGTGGTGCACTGTTAGACAGAATCAAACACACACAAAGATAAAGACTATACAACAGGCTTTAATCCACAAAGACTTCCACAGAACCAGGCTGGCTGTGGCTGCAGCAACTCTGAGTGAGGCCTCGGGAGGCCGGCGCAGGCTTCTATCCTGGAGGGTGATTGACACCCAAGCAGGTGGGGCTTGATCCCTTCAAGCCGACTGATTGACAGCCGGCCAGGTGTTGTCCTGTCCCCTTACACTCCTGCAGGTACAGAGGTTGCCCCCTGCAGTAGGCCGGTGGTGGTTTGAAAACCACTGATGTAAGGCATTGATCCTCCCATTACCAGCCACCATACAAGGTTCATGAATTGACCGTAGCAAGATCCCAAACTGGGTGAAGCTTTTTCTTGAGCAGAGTGTGGTGGTACATCACCGGCCTACTGCAGGGGGCAACCTCTGTACCTGCAGGAGTGTATCACTGGCCTACTACAGGGGGCAACCTCTGTACCTGCAGGAGTGTAAGGGGACAGGACAACACCTGGCCGGCTGTCAATCAGTCGGCCTGAAGGGATCAAGCCCCACCTGCTCGGGTGTCAATTACCCTCCGGGATATAAGCCTGCGCCAGTCTCCCGAGGCCTCACTCAGAGTTGCTGCAGCCACAGCCAGCCTGGCTCTGTGGAAATCTTTGTGGATTAAAGCCTGTTGTATAGTCTTTATCTTTGTGTGTGTCTGATTCTGGGCAACAGTGAGCAAATCCGAAGCTATTGCATGGGTTGCCTGTCAGTGCAGTAATGAATCTTGAGTGTGTGTGTGTGTGTGTGTGTGTGTGTGTGTGTGTGTGTGTGTGTGTGTGTGTGTGTGTGTGTGTGTGTGTGTGTGTAACCATTACAGTCCGGCCAAAATCTAGAAAGTTACTTCAAAGTTCAGTCTATTAAATTCAGTGTTGAAGTGTAGGCCGTTGAAATTTGATGCCCAGAATTAATGATGAACTGATGGGAAGACGGGAGTTGTAGCTGATACAGACTCACAAAATCTCATGCTTTGTCTTTGAATAAATATCCATCTATACAAGCTGTGGTCATGCCACTCCTGGTCCTTTTGTCGTCAAGACTCAAAGTGCGTGGCATCCACGAAGATTCCAAGACCCTGGCACCAGTTTCTCCAAGTAACTTCACTGCTAGTCACACTTAAAATGAAGCAGACTCTCCAGGTGACCTCCACTGTTAGTCACAATCAAAATGAAGCACTTTGCTTCCTAAAAAGACCCTCCTGCACAGGTCAATCCACCGAAAAGGACCAGTCATTCACAGAGCATGCTTTGCTCTGAAGTCCACAAAAATGGCCGGCCACAGGAGCTGCTTCAAAAAGCTGCTTTCTCTTCTGCTGTCGGAATGGTTCTCCTTTTGCAAAATCACAGTGCCTTTGCAAATGTATCGAATACTGGAACAGACTGTGACAAACATTCCCTCGGTTCTTCTAATGTATCAAATTATTGCTGGGCAGTGAATTGTGTTGTACTTGTGTGACCATTTAGTCCCTCCTCTCTGTACCATCCCTTACAGTGATAATCCCATTTTACGAAAACCAGAGCTCATAATACTGCATTTTTCTTTTGTTGCTTTTATTCATTTTCCAAATTTAATAGATGTTATATCCCAAGAAAAAAAAATTCTTAAAATTGGTAGTAGTCTTCAATTTATCAAGAAAGTGTGTCCACTGCACAAGAAATAATAGGGCACATGAATCAATTTCTACATTAATGTCACATTCCATGGGAGAATTAAGTCAGATATCTCTGGTACAAAGCTGGAAAATCATAGCGATCAAATTATTACACTGACCACTGAACTCATCGTGCACCAATTCAAGTGCGGCCAATGCACATTGATTACTTTAGCAACAACTCACTTTCATTAAAAAGGGCAAAAGCAGCATGTCTTGGGAACACCATTGTCTTGCAGTGCCCCTCCCGGGCATGATATTATCCATATACATCATGTATTCAATATTCTTCTGGAATTCCCCACTTACCTGCATTAAACCTGAGTGAGCAGGGGCTACAACAGAAGTGGAAAAAATATGGCTGGAAAATAAATGAGTAAATAATAATAGCTCCTATCAAAAGATTTTGAAAAGTTGCTTTTCTCCAGGTGGAGAAGGAATTCCTGTCTTGCTGATAATGAAAAGAAAATTTCTTTTAAAGTCCCCCGGACACAACATCCTTAGATTCTTTAATAAAATTTATGACAGAACAAAATTTTAGTAACAGCATTTATTGATTTTGCTTCACGGCAGAACCATAGAACAATACAGAACAGAAACAGGCCCATCGGCCATTCTAGTCCATGCAGAACTAATATTCTCCCTAGTACCTTTGAGCTGCACACCGACCACAGCCCTCCAGACCCCTCCAACTCATGTAGCTGTCCAAATTATTCTTAAAAATAAAAATTGATCCCATATTCCCCACTTCAGCTGGCAGCTTGTTCCACACTACCACCATCTGTATAAATAAGTTCCCCCTTATGTTCCCTCTAAAACTTTCCCCTTTCACCCTTAACCCATGACCTCTGGTTTATATCTCAACTCCCCTCAGCAGAAAAATCTTACCAACACTTACTCTTTCTATCCCCCTCATAATTTTTAATACATTTATCATTCTTCTTCACTCCAGGGAATAAAGTCCTAACCTGTTTAACCTTTCCCTGTAACTTAGTTCCTCTCATCCGGGCAACATCCTAGTAAATCTTCTCTGTACTCTTTCTATCTTATTGATATCTTTCATGTACTTAGGTGACCAAAACTGCACACAATACTCCAAATCTGGCCTCACCAATGTCTCGTACAACTTTACCATGGCATCCAAAATCCTATACTCAATACTTTGATTTATGAAAGCTAATATGCAAAAAAATCTTTCTTTGTAACCCTATCCACCTGCAGGGAATTATGTATTTGTATTCCCAGATTCCTCTGTTCTACTGCACTTCTCAATGGCCTACATTTACCGTTTATGTCCTTTTTTCATTTATCCTTCCAATATGCAACACCTCACACTTTCCATCTGCCATTTTTCAGTCTATTTTTCCAGCTGGTCCAGATCCTTCTGCAAACTTTGAAAGCCTTCCTTGCTGACCTCAACACCTATAATCTTTGTGTCATCTATAAGCTTGCTGATCCAATTTACCACATTATCATCCAGATCATTGATAAGATGACAAACAACACTGATCCTTAAGTCACACCACTAGTCACAGGCCTCCAGTATGAGAAGCAATCATCCGCTATCACGCTCTGGCTTCTCACATTTAGCTATTGTCAAATCCAGTTGACTACCTCCCCATGAAAACCTAGCTTGTGAACCTTTCTGACTAACCTCCCATGTGGAACCTTGTCAAAGGCCTTGCTAAAGTCCATGTAGACAACATCCACAGCCTTCCCTTCATCAACTTTCCTTGAAAAACTGTATAAGATTGGTTAAACATGACCTACCATGCACAAAGCCACAGTGACTATCTCTAATCAGTCCTTGGCTATCCAAATATTTATATACCTGATCCCTAAGAACATCTTCCAATACATTACCTACTACTGATGTCAGGCTCACTGGTCTATAATTTTCAGGATTACTTTTGGAGCCTTTTTTAAATAACGGAACAACATGAGCCTCTCTCCAATCCTCCAACAACACACCAATGGCTAAAAACATTTTAATATTTCTGCATGAGCTCCTGCAATTTCTACATTAGTCTTCCCTCAATGTCTGAGGGAATATCTTGTCAGGTCTGTGGATTTATCCACTCTTATTTACTTTAAGACAGAAAGCACCTCCTCTTTTCTAATCTGTATAGGGTCCATTACCTCACTGCCTGTTTTCCTTTCTTCGTTAGACTCTGTGCCAATTTTCTGAGTAAATACTGATGCAAATAAAATTTAGATCTCCTCCATCTCTTCTAGTTCCATATATAGCTGCCTTCTCTGACCTTCAAGGGGACAAATTTTCTCCCTTAATATCTTTTTGCTCTTAATAGACCTGTAGAAAACCATAGGAATTTCTTTCACGTTGTCTGCAAAAGGAATCTCATATCTTCTTTTCGTCTTCCTGGTTTCTTTTTTCTTGCATTTTTTATTCCCCTCAAATACCTCATTTGCTCCATGTTGCCTATATCTGTTGCGCACCTCTCTCTTCTGAACCAGATTCCTAATATCCCTCAAAAACCAAGGCTCCCTATGCTGGTTTACTTTGCCTTTAATCCTAAAAAGGACATACAAACACTGCACTCTTAAAATGTCACCTTTGAAGGTCTTCCACTTATCTAGTACATCCTTTCCAGAAAATAACATCCCAATCCATACATTCGAGATCATTGCCTCAAAATTGGCCTTTCTCCAATTTAGAATCTTAGGTACAAGCTCATCTTTTCCAAGTACTGATACTGTATATTATAGGTACTTTTTAAAATAGATTTAATAATGGCAGAATTCTGATCAATACAAAATAACCAGAACACAAAATTACTGATTTCTCACCTGAGTGATATCCAAAATGCAGCTTCTACCCCATATAATTGTCACATACTTAACTATTACACTGAGAAAAGGATTTTTTTGAAAGCACATATTATCCTTCGAAAAACACAATTCTATCCAGCAGTGCAGATTTCCACTCTGGTGGTATAATTGAAAAGTTGCCAGCTGGAATCTGATGCCGCCAATTGAAACATGTTACGCACACGTTAGTGAAGCATTTATAATGGCTTTTATCATCTGAAAGCAATAGGCAATTTGCTCACTGAAAAAGGAAAAAGTGTGTACCATGGTTAATGTAATTTATGGTGTGAAAAATAAAAAAAATTTAAAAAAAAATTATTTATTCCCGAATGTTTTCTTTGTTTGTCACCTGCAACAGAATTGTCATTGTGTTCCTATGGAAAGACTTGGTAAAATTGAATCAGTATTGAGTTGGAAGGAATTGAAAAGCAAAATAAGAACTTGCAATGCAGGAATACTAAAACAAAAGGAAGAAATGATGCAAATACTCAGCAGGACAGGGCAGGGAAAGACTCGAGCTCTTAGGTTTAATGCCCTATAGGTTGTCTGCCAATATGCCGCCTGAGCTGCTAAATGTTTTCGGCTTTTATTTCATATTATAAATCAATTGAACAAGTATAAATTTGTAATGAAAATATTTGGATAAATTTATGTATCTGTTGCACGTGAATTCCTCAATGCTTTGTCTAAAATTGGAATGAGCTTCCTAAAAGAGTTCCATGGAGGAAATTAAATTAATGTGTCTGCTTGGTGACCTCCAATGCTGAGTCACAATCAATCTTCCTTTATGATAATATATTTCTAGGAGTTGCTCATTACTTATTTTAATAACACATATAACCTTTAAAAATGCACAGACTATTTGTTTAAAAGCTAGTCTGATTATTCTCATTCCTTCCTTTCCTGGTGCTTGCTTTTTATTGGTTCCCCATTCAAACTTTATCCTTCAGCAGAGTTTAAAATCCCTTTTCAACGAATGCCAAAACTACAATCTGTGTCCATGCTGGATTCATTTTGCAAAGCAATAAAACCCCTTTTCTCCTCATCAATATCCTCTCTCCTCTGACTTCATTACTTCAGGACTGGACAGGATTTCAAGGTTTGAGTTACAGAGAATGTTGACAGGATTTCAAGGTTTGAGTTACAGAGAATGTTGACAGGATTTCAAGGTTTGAGTTACAGGGAAAGGATGCTCCTTCAATATAAATCCCTCAGCCAAACTATTCATAAGGGAAGCAGAGGCAGTGATAGAGAGGAGTTACAGGGAGACAGTCACCCCTAGAAGGCAGGAGTCAGGAAATTGGGCGACTGTGAGGAAAGGAGGGAGAGTGCCAGTGCAGAGTACCCCTGTGGAAGTGCCACTCAGCAATATGTATTCTGCATTGGATACTGCTGGGGGGAACAGCCTATCAGGGATAAGTCATTGGGGTCAGGTCTCTGGCACGGGGGCTGCCCCTGAGGTTCAGAAGGGAAGGAGGGATAAGAACAGGATACTTGTAGTTGGGGACTCGTTAGTCAGAGGGACAGATAGAAGGTTTGTGGGACGAGATCGGGGATCCAGGTTGGTATGTTGCCTCCCTGGTGCCAGGGTCAGGGATATCTCTGATCGCGTACATAGCATTCTGCAAGGGGAAGAACAGCCAGAAGTCGTGGTCCATGTGGGGACCAATGACTTAGTTAGAAGTGGGGATGAGGTCCTGAAACAGGATTATGTGAAATTAGGTAGGAAGTTAAAAAACAGGACCTCCAAGGTAGTAATCTCTGGATTGCTGCCGGTGCCACGCGCTAGTGAGGGTAGAAATAGGAGGATGTGGAGGATGAATGCGTGGGTAAGAGATGGTGCAGGGGGCAAGGGATAAGATTTCTGGATCATTGGGATCTCTTCTGGGGAAGGTTGGACCTGTACAAAGGGACGGACTCCACTTGAACCGGAGGGGGACCAATGTGCTGGCAAGCAGATTTGCTAGAGCTATGGGGGAAGGTTTAAACTAGTTTGGCAGGGGGGTGGGGAACAGAGTGTGAGAGCAGTGTCAAGGGAGCATGGCCACCTAGATAAGAATAAAAATGATAACAAAGGTAGGATGGAGATTAGGGTAGCAGGTAGAAAAATGAATGTATGTGAGGGTCATTCTCTGAAATGCATATATTTTAATGCAAGAAGCATAGTGAACAAGGTAGATGAGCTTAGAGCATGGACAGATACTTGGGGTCACAATATTGTGGCAATTAGTGAGACCTGGCTACAAGAGAGGCAGGACTGGCAACTTAACGTTCCAGGATACATTTGTTTTAGATGTGATAGATCAGGGGGTAAAAAAGGGGGAGGAGTTGCTCTGCTTGTTAGGGAGGATATTACTGCCGTGAGGTGGCAAGATGGTCTGGAGGGATCGTCCAGTGAGGCTGTTTGGGTGGAATTGAGGGGTGAAGGAGGCATGAGGGTGCTAATAGGAGTGTATTACACACACCAAATGGGTCAAGAAAACTAGAGGAACAAATGTGTAGAGAGATAATGTATATGTGTGAGAATCATAAGGTAATGATCATGGGAGATTTTAACTTCCCTCACATTGATTGGGATACCCATACAGTTAGAGGGCTGGATGGGCTAGAGTTCGTTAAATGTGTTCAAGATTGTTTTCTAAATCAATTAGTAGAAGAACCGACTCGGGACAGTGTAATACTGGATCTCCTGTTAGGGAACGAGCTAGGTCAGGTATCAGACATTAATGTTGGAGATCCAATGGGGTCTAGTGATCATAATTCTGTTAGTTTTAAGGTAGTTTTAGGGAAGAGCAAGGAGGGGCCTAAAGTTGAGGTTCTGGATTGGAGAGAGCAAATTTCAAAGGAATAAGAAGGGATTTGGGGAGTATTGAGTGGGACAGGATATTTTCAGGTGAGGGTGTAAATGAAAAATGGAGGATATTCAAAAAAGAAATTTTGAGGGTACAGAATAGTTATGTCCCAGTGAGGATCAAAGGAAAGGCTGGAAGTCATAGGGAGGCTTGGTTTTCGAAAAATATTGGAAATTTGGTTAGGAGAAAAAGGGAGGTATACAAGAGGTGTAAAGAACAGGGAGCTGACAATTTGAAGGAGGACTACAAGGAGTGTAGAAGGAATCTTAAGAAAGAAATTAGAAAGGCCAAAAAAAGGCATGAAGGGGCTTTGGCAGACAGAGTAAAAATAAATCCAAAGGGTTTCTATAAGTACATTAAAAGTAAAAGATTAGTGAGGGATAAAATTGGACCCCTTGTAGATAGTGAGGGTAGGCTGAGTGAGAAGTCAGAGGAAATGGGGAAAATTTTGAATGATTTCTTTGCCCCTCGGTATTCACCAGGGAAAAAAATATTGAACCAGTTTAGGTAAAGAAAAATAGTGGGGAGGTAATGAAGCATATAAGGATAACCGAGGAGGTAGTGATGGCTGTGTTGAAAAAGATAAAGGTGGATAAATCTCCGGGACCAGACAAAATACTCCCAAGGACACTCAGGGAGGCTAGTGGACAGATAGTGGGGCTATTAACAGAGATATTTAGGATGTCACTGGCCACGGGGGTAGTGCCAAAGGATTGGAGGGTGGCGCATGTGGTTCTGCTGTTTAAGAAAGGGTCCAAATGTAAACGTGGGAATTATAGGCCTGTGAGTCTGACGTCTGTGGTGGGCAAGTTGATGGAAAGTGTTCTGAGGGATGGTATTTACAAATATTTGGAGGTACAGGGAGTAATCAGCATGGTTTTGTCAGGGGTAGATCATGCTTGACAAACGTGATTGAGCTTTTCGAGGGGGTTACAAAAAAGGTTGATGAAGGGAAAGCTGTGGATGTTGTCTATTTAGACTTTAGTAAAGCTTTTGACAAAGTTCCCCACAGGAGGTTAGGAAAAAAGGTGGAGGCATTAAGTATAAATGAGGAGGTAGTGAAATGGATTCAGCAATGGTTGGATGGGAGGTGTCAGAGAGTAGTGGTAGAAAATTGTTTGTCCAATTGGAGGCCGGTGACCAGTGGAGTTCCTCAGTGATTGGTCCTGGGTCCACTATTGTTTGTTATATATGTTAACGATCTGGAAGTAGGGGTGGAGAATTGGATAAGCAAGTTTGCGGATGATACAAAGATTGGTGGTGTTGTGGACAGTGAGGAAGATTTCCGTAGATTAAAAGGTGATTTAGGAAGGCTGGAGGTGTGGGCTGAGAAATGGCTGATGGAATTTAATACAGATAAGTGTGAGGTGTTACATTTTGGAAAGGCACATCTAAATAGGTCATATGCATTAAATGGTAGGCTATTGAGATGTGCAGAGCAACAAAGGGATTTAGGAGTTGTGGTAAATAGTACCCTCAAGGCTGATACTCAGGTAGATGGTGTGGTGAAGAAGGCATTTGGAATGTTGGATTTCATAAATCGGAGTATTGAATTCAAGAGTAGAGAGGTTATGATGAAATTGTACAAGGCATTGGTGAGGCCAAATTTGTAGTACTGTGTACAGTTTTGGTCACCAAATTATAGGAAAGATATAAACAAAATAGAGAGTGTGCAGAGAAGGTTCACGAGAATGTTGACAGGATTTCAAGGTTTGAGTTCCAGGGAAAGGTTGTGCAGACTGGGGTTTTTTTCTCTGGAGCGTAGAAGATTGAGAGGGGACTTGATAGAGGTGTTTAAGATTTTAAAAGGGACAGAGTAAACGTGGATAGGCTTTTTCAATTAAGAATGGGGGAGATTCAAACTAGAGGGCATGGTTTAAGATTGAAGGGGGAAAATTATAAGGGGAACATGAGTGGAAATTTCTTTACGCAAAGGGTGGTAGGGATGTGGAATGAGCTTCCGGCAGATGTGGTCAAGGCGGGATCATTGGTTACATTTAAGGAAAGACTGGATAGTTACATGGAGAGGAGCGGACTAGAGGAGTATGGACCGGGTGCTGGTCAGTGGGACTAGGAGGGTGGGGATTTGTTACGGCATGGACTAGTAGGGCCGAACTGGCCTGTTCTGTGCTGTAAGTGGTTATATGGTTATCCCTTCTATGTTGCCATTTCACTTGCTTTGCCAATGGTTATATTGATTCTCTGTGTGGCTCCACTTACATTCTCCTTTCACTTCACAAATTTACATGCTTTTCTGGCCAATTTTTCCACAATCTCTTCAAAATGCCTAATCTTTGTCTCTTCATTCATAATTTCTACAACTACAATCTGCTCCCTCGCAGGAGTGATACCCTCATCTTACTACAACCAAAACCCACTTTGCACTCTGGTGTGATTTCCATCTGAGCTTCCTGCAACCCAAAGGACACAAACTGAAATGTTGACTTTGAAGCAAAAATTTGAAATAGAATAATTAATCTAACTCCTCTTTGTCATATTCATTTGACTTCTGGCAAAATCAAGACTTGCTTTTTTTCTGCTAAAAAAAAATAAGCTCAGTTCACAATGATCATCCTGATAACATGCGGAGCTCCCACCTGATATCAGTTTATCCGCTGCTGAAAAACTCATCCAAACTCTGCTGTTGCCATGAGGCGAGGGTGCTCCAGTGCTCTGGTGATCAGCCTCCCCATCTTCCAACTCTTTCTGCAATGACCTGTTCTCTAATCCAGCCTTGCAACGAGACTAGCTCAGAAACCTCCCCTACACATCCAAATTCCCATCTTTGCTTTCAAATCCCTCCACTGCCTTGCACCCTATGTCTGTAGTCTTGCCTGTAATGTACATGCGCCTGTGGATTCCTGGTCTGTGGTGAAGTAACATGCGTATAATTCAGAGGAACACATGAATAACAAAAAAAAAGCCTTCAAACTGGATTCATTACTGCTTGATTTTTCATGTCCAACTTGTGTACAAAATCATAACCCGGATTAGATTTACTCGTGATCATTTTCATTGAGAAATTAGATGTACCGTTTTTGTGTGAAATTTACCGTAAAGTTTCTGATGACTTCCAGCCTTGGTTGAGCATCAGTTGACATTATGAGTTGAGGATTCCTCTTTTACCAATATAAAAAGGAGGATGTTTTAAGGCACAACCTCTGGCTTTCTTTGAA
The DNA here is from genome assembly GCF_036971445.1 of Narcine bancroftii. NCBI lineage: Eukaryota > Metazoa > Chordata > Chondrichthyes > Torpediniformes > Narcinidae > Narcine > Narcine bancroftii. The sequence goes on along the minus strand of NC_091478.1, from coordinate 34,339,737 downwards.
CACTCGTAGTAGAACTAGGAGTGCATTAAGCCATCACTCTCTACCTGAAAAGGCACTCTTATAATCTCAGGGCACCAGACTGGATCTAAATACCATCACATGGAGTTCTTTCTCCAACATTAGCTGTAGAGGCGCTCACTTAGCTGTTCCTCAGATGATGGAGGCTGTTATCCATTGTAGGAAGCACTTCTTTGGCTTGGCTTCGCGGACGAAGATTTATGGAGGGGGTAAATGTCCACGTCAGCTGCAGGCTCGTTTGTGGCTGACAAGTCCGATGCGGGACAGGCAGACACGGTTGCAGCGGTTGCAGGGGAAAATTGGTTGGTTGGGGTTGGGTGTTGGGTTTTTCCTCCTTTGCCTTTTGACAACAATTGGCCACAGCGGGGATGGGGGGGGATGGGGTTTGGAGGGGACCTCAAGGTAGGCATCAAATCACGTCCATCTGCAGAAAGCTTCCACTGACAAAGTCTGCACAGTTGCACGCGAACTGATCCTGGCCTGCTCAGCTTGAGCCTGACTTCGTTATATGCAGCTATCAAATTAGGGAATGGATTAGTTATATGCTCTCGTGTTGCGGTCAGGTCAAGGCTCTTTATAAATAAGTGCACTAAGACCCAGTGGCTGATTTAAACCTTCACTTTCCAACACAAGTCTGATGATATGGCTCAGGTCCAATGTCAAACAAATCATGTCACTGGGCTCAAAATTTGGATCAGATTGGCTGTGATTAGTTTGGACTAAATTTTAATTTTATACACGAGCAGTGTACTCAAACAGACCTCCAGTCTGGACTTCTACAATGAGCAATATCTTCACAGTGTCAGGTTTCCATTTCCACTCCGTTATCACCGAGATGTAAAATGCTCTGGGAAAAGTTGTTAATTAGATATATTCAAAAGGGAGATGGATTTGGCCCTATTGACGAAAGCAATGGTTTTCAAACTGCCCCCCTAAATTCACATTCCACCTTAAGTAATCCCGATGCCATAAGTGCTCTCTGATTAGTAAGGGATTGCTTAAGGTGGTATGTGAGTGGAATGGGAAGGTTGAGAACCACTGCTCTAGACCCAGCTGTTACTGAAATATTTTCCTTGAGAAAAATTGTCATTGGCCCATTTCCTTTGGAGTTATGAAGCCGTGCACATAATGAGTCAATGAGGTACAATTAAAACAGTGGTTTTTTCAAACTTTTTCTTTCCATCCACATACCCACCTGAAGCAATCCCTTACTAATCACAGAGCATGTATGGCATGGTGATTAGTGAGTTTGGAGGGGGTATTTTGAAAGCCACTGAACTAAAGGGATTGAGGGGCATGAGAAAAAGTAGTACTAGGATATTGAAGATAATATGATCAGCCATGATCATATTGAATGGTGGAGCAGACTTGCAGAGCCTTCTCTGATTTTCTGCCTTTCTATGTTTTTGTCATTCACTATGTCTGGATTGCTCCCTCCCTCAAGGTCCCTTGACTGTAAGCCTCCTTATCACAGATCTATCCAAATAGGCATAGTACATTTATTCCATGGCTTCCACCTTCCTGTTCACAACTGCATCAGAGAGCATGCCCAGATTCTGTACTCTAACCAAACTGAGTTTATATGTGTTAGCTTTCGTGAGGAGCAGATGACATCTTGGGAAATGGGTTTTGCTGGCATTTTTGGCATCCTGCATGTCTGGGTAGTCATAAACTTATCAACGCCATCACTCATAATGATCTCTATTACACAACTGGGGCACCTTTATCAACGGGAAAGATGGTCAGGTGTTTGAAGATCAGCAGGTTGTCCTGACTATAAATGGCAAATGATATAAATCCACAGGACTATAAGAGTGGCAGAGAGGATCACTGGAGTCCCCCGCCCAAAATTGATGTGATCTACTGGGATCGTTGTTTGAAGAGGGCATGCAAAATCTTTGAGGACCCCTTCTAGCCTCCACGCAGCATTTTTGAGCTGCTCCCGTCAGGGAAGAGATACAGTAGTATCAGAGCCAGTACCACCAAGCAGAGAAACAGCTTCTTCCCATGGGCTGAACGCCCAAAGGAACTGCTCACACTAACCATCTGAGACTGTTGTTTATTTGTCTTTCTGAATTGGGTGTCTGCATGTTTTACACTGAGGACCTTGTGCAATCAGATGATAACAAACCTGACTTGACTTGTTGATCCAAAGGGATGCAGAACTGCCTAACAGTGTGAAGGGTAGGACTCTAGAGGGAAGAACTATCTGCTTCCTGGACTCCTTACAGCAGAATATTTGTGGAAGATGTCATCTCTTTTGAAGCGGAGATATCAGTGCTAGCGGGTGAGACACAAACCCTGCAGCAATGAAATGCTGCACCTCCTCCATCAAATAGGTGGCACCCTGCATTACACCAGTGGGAAGTACAGCATTTCATCACTGCATGCTTTGTGTTTCACTACCTAGCAGGGGCACAGATCAAGAGGCTGAGTGACATGCAGTGAAGGATGAAGAGCAGATGTTGGTGGAACAGTGGTGAAGCTCATCGAGCTGCTGCCTCCCAGAGCCAGAGACCCAGGTTCAATCCAAAATCAAGTGTAGCTTGAAGAGTGTTTGCACATTCTCCCCGTGACTGCATGTGTTTCTTCTGTGAGCATTGGTTTCCTCCCACATCCAAAAGAAGTGCAGGTTGGTAGGTGAATTAGTGATTACAAAATAACTCTTGGTGAGTGATTGAATCTGGCAGGGGGGGGGGGGGGGGGGGCGGGTGGGCACTGTTCAGAATGTGAGAATTTAAAAATGGGATTAAGGAAAACAGTATAATTTGGTGGTTTGATGATTGACGTGGACTCAGTGGGGCAATGGCCTGTTTCCACATTGTTTCTATATTACTCCAAGAGCAAGATATGCAGGACTACAGGGGGAGTCCCAGCAGAACACTGCCAGCCTCATATTCCAGCAGTGAAACATAGCAATGCCCATAAAATAAGGGATCACAATCCCTTATCCAGATACTCTCCACAGTCCAAGCCTTACAACCAACATAGCAGGTTAATTCTCCAGAAGTCAGTCCTCAGAGCTCAGACGACACACAATAATCCCCCAGTCCTCCTATGCTGGACCAATTGGACTGATCACAACACATTAATGAATGAATCCCTGATCCAAGTACTGATACTGATGTCTGGCGCTGCTTCCGATGTGCAATTCATCCTGATGTATCTAGTTAGGACATGACATTTAGCTCCACATTTTTAAAAAGAGTGAGGGTTTTCATGCATGAGGAGGCAGTTGAAACCATTATATTATAGACAATAGGTGCTGGAGTAGGTCAATTGGCCCATCGAGCCAGCACCACCATTTATCAGATCATGGCTGATCTTTCCCTTTCAATAACCAATCCCAGCCTTATCCCCATAACCCTTAACTGTCCTTCCCACAAGAGCCTTATCCAACTCTCTCTTAAATCTATCCAGCGAATCCGCCCCCACTACCCTCTGTGGCAATGCATTCCACAGATCCACAACACTCTGGGTAAAAAAAAATTCTCCTTATTTCTGTGTTAAATGGCTTCCCTGTATTCTTAAACTATGCCCTCTAGTCCTAGTCTCACCCATCACTGGGAACATGTACTCTGATTTCATCCTGTCAAGCCCTTTGATAATCCTAAATACCACAATCAGGTCTCCCCTCATCCTTCTAAACTCCATCGCATATAACCCAAGTCTTTCTAACCTATCTGCGTATGACATTCCTGCCATCCCAGGAACTAACCTTGTAAATCTGCGGTGCACTCCCTCTATAGCAAGTATGTCCTTTCTTAAATATGGGGACCAGAACTGGATGCAATACTCCAGGTGAGGTCTCACCAGGGCCCTGTACAACTACAAGAGGGCTTCTCTACTCCTATTCTCCAATCGCCTCTTAATGAAAGCCAACATGTTGGAATGACGGCTTCTAGATCCCAGCACACAAGACCTTCCATCAGAGAATAATGCCAGCTCTTTTTCACTAAGTTTATGGACTTTTTTCCTGCTCCTCTACAGCAAGTTTCTCTTCCAAGGCAACCAGAGTATATGTTGTCTTTGAAGTACAATGTTGGTAAATGGGCGGAAAGTAAAATAGCAGTTCAGGTTATTTTTTAATTGGAAAGATTATAGCACGATGTTTTGCGAACAGACCTGAGAACGTTTGTGCATGAATCGGAAAAAGTCGAGTTGCAGGTGCAACAGTACAGGTAACTGGTGAGGCCACACCTGGAGTGCTGCGTGCAGATCCAGTCTCCTTACTTGAGGAAACATAGTCTGTCTTTGGACTCAGCTCAGAGCAGGTTCCCAAGCTTGATTCTTGAGAAGAGGGAATTAGCCTGTGAGGAGAGATCGAGTCACCTGTGAAGGATGAGAGAGGGTCTTATAGAAGCATATAAAATTGTAAAAGGGAGGGTTAAGATATAGGTGGGAAAGTTGATTCCACTGTTAGGTTAGACTAGAACTAGGGGACATAGCCTCAAAATTTGGGGGAGTATATTTGTGACAAATATGAGGAATAACCTGGTGAATCAGTGAAATTCTCTGCCCAAAGTAGCAGAAGAGGCTGACATTAAATATATTTAAGACACCGTTGGATATATTTTTGCACAGGGGGGAAATTGAAGGTGATAGAGAAAAGGCGGGTATGAGGCCACTGCCAAATCAGCCCATATTTTATTGAATGGTAGTTCAGGCTCGATGGACCAGTCGACCTTCTGCTCACGTTTCTTATGTCCTTACCCAAGTGCCTTCCTCAATTTTTTGGAAGTGGCATTCAACTGAAACTGCATCATGTAGATCCAGTTTTAGTTCATAAATCTGGAGGTTACCCACCATAAAAATATCATTCATGTAGTTTTGGCAGACTCGATTATAGTTTTGCAGGGGATCAGAGTGGATGGTAGTGTTACACCCTGCCATGTTTAACTCACCAAAAAAGGAAGAAATCCAATGTCAGGGACAAAGATCCTTGTCCTCAGTAAACTTAATGCTGCTTTTTGTTGTCTTGCCTTTATTACTATGAAATGCTGTGTCTATTTCCCAATCCTACTTTATGATTCATGCCTGTTTTATTTGGCAATCATACGTGCTTATTGGGAGCTTTCCCTGTGGTAAAGGTGTCATGTAGAAAGCAAGTTGCTTTTAGTGATGCCATTTCTTCGCAGAACATAACATTTAAATGACACTGATTTTATCTGATAGATTTTTGTGAACAAGTCTGATTTGGATACATTGCATGACACAAGTATGCTGTAGAAACTCAGCTTGCTTAACTGGATAAATTGCATATTGTTTTCAGACTGTGCCAAGAGCAAACATCCATCAAATGCATTTGCTGCCCTAAAGTCAGAATTGCAGTTGCTAAGGTGTGAGCAGATAAATATGGGAGTTGCCATAGAACCATAGGACACTACAGCTCAGAAACAGGCCATTCAGCCCTTCTAGTCTGTGCTGACCATTATTTTGCTAGTCCCATTGTCTTACTCCCATTCCATTACCCTCTAGATCTCTCCCAACCATGTATCTATCCAATTTATTCTTAAGACCTCTTTTCTTTTTGTTGCAGGTACTTAGGAATAACAAGACCATTGACGTATCCAGTCAGACAGAATGGGAAAGGAATGGCCAAAATGATCCTTTGTGTATGGCTTCTGGCTGCAAGTGTCACTTTACCACCTCTCTTTGGCTGGGCCAAGAATATCAATGATGACAAGGTTTGCCTGATCAGCCAAGACTTCGGTTACACCATTTATTCTACGGCAGTGGCATTCTATATCCCCATGTCAGTCATGCTTCTCATGTATCACCAGATTTTCAAGGCTGCCAAGAAGAGCGCTGCCAAACACACCTTTGCTGGATTCCCTCGGCCAGGTGACATGAATATGGGCGAGGCAGTTGAAAGAGGGGTTAAACCTCACAAAGAGTCGGAGGAATGTACCAACTTTACCCGCCTTCTGAAGAATGAGCGTAAGAACATGTCAATCTTCAAAAGGGAGCAGAAAGCTGCGACCACTCTTGGCATTGTAGTTGGTGCGTTCACCGTGTGTTGGTTACCATTTTTCATTCTTTCTACAGCAAGACCCTTTATCTGTGGCACCAAATGTAGCTGCATACCATTTTGGTTGGAAAGAACGATCTTGTGGTTTGGATACGCAAATTCACTGTTAAATCCTTTCATATATGCGTTATTCAACAGGGACCTGCGGACGACCTATCACAATCTGCTGAGGTGCAGGTACAGAAATATTAATCGTAAACTCTCTGCTGCAGGGATGCACGAGGCTCTGAAGCTGGTAGAGAGGCCAGAACTGGTACTGTAGACAGAGCATGTTCTTTGAAACAGAAATACCTCAGGGAAAGAAGAATTTTCTTTGTCTGCAAACTGTTGTCGTTCCATCATGGACTCGTCACGGAATATGTTTTATTATTTGTACATCCTTCGTGCATTAGGAAGGTTGGCCTGGATTTATAGACAATATCAAGTGGGAACAGATGGCAGTGGGACTTACTGGTTCATTACCATTGATGTTTTGGCCTCTCTGATTTTTTTGTGCATGCTGTGAAATGGATTATCCCACCGCCATAGTGTTTCATTACCTCAGCAAAATGAAGATAAGAAAATCAAAGACGACCATGCATTTTGGGCAGAAAACATTCTTATTGCGTCTTGCTGAAAAGCAGCTTAAACTGTGGTACCATAAACGGTTGGTTGCAATTAATGCTTCTGGGTCCAATAAATACACCACTGTTGCAGCAAGCTCTTCTGTAACCTTTCCTTGTGATGTCTCTCTCCTCCCCAAATGAACCCACTCCCTCCCTCCACCACCCCTACCACCACATCCCTTCTCTTTTTAAAAAAAAATATATAGTGGGTTAAGGTGAATTTGTAAAGGAGACACCAGAATTCTTATTGTTCTTGATCAGCCGTCCCTCCAATACAAAGAAAAAATATTTTGGGCTTCCCACCATTTCCACTCTCTTCTCGCACTTCACAAATTAACTTTTTTCTTTTTAAGATGTTTTTATTGAAGTTCGCAAGAATACAAAAATTAAACAATGCAATTATATATTGAAATACAAATCACAAGAAAAATAAAAATAAAACTCCCGTTAATTCGAAACTCCGATCACTATTAAGTCACGATAACCTGGAAATAGACGGCACAGTTTCGGAGCTTATAACAACCCTAAAACTTTACATTGTGGTAATGGTCCATAAAAGGGCCCCATGTCTTTAGGAAATTAATATTTGAACCTTTAACAGCATATCTAATTTTTTTCTAGACTTGAACAAGACGTAATATCATTTAACCATTTGTATGGGTGTAGGTGGAGTGTTATCTTTCAATTTAATCAAAATTACCCCTCTGACTATTGTAAGGTAAAACATCATGAGATGGGAATGTGTAGGGAGTTACCCTGTACAGGGCAGTAACAAGAAGGGGAGGTGTCCTTGTACTCCTGTTAGGTAAAACATCATGAGATGGGAATGTACAGGGCTGTAACAAGATGTAAATGCATCCTTGTACTTACAAGATAAGAGAGACATTGATGGATTGAGAGGCAGGAAGCTAGCAGGGAAAGGATAGCAACAGTTTTAGTCATTGGACAAGTAATGATATGATGATGTTCTAAGCATGTATCCAAGGGTATAAAAAATCACCATTTTGCTGATAACGGCAGAATGCATTCTCCGACTAACTTTGTTAGTCGCAAGTGTTACAATCCGGTAATAAAGAACAAAGAACCCTGATTTCGACTCAGCCTGGTGTTTGTCTCACTCATTCATGAACAAAGCAGACCTAACACTATCAATGAAGTAAAAGATAAAATTGGTTTTGAGTTGATGTCAATAAAACATCATCAATTGGAAATGATCCAAAAAGAGCAATTAAAGGGCAAGGTTCCAATTTAACCTTGGGAATCACTGATAACATTCGAAAAATATCTTTCCTAAATTTTTCTGTCCTAGGGCAAGTCCAAAACACATGTAAAAGAAGCCTCAGCAATGTTACATTTGCCACCTAGAGGATTTATAGCTGAATAAAAACGAGATCATTTCACTTTAGATGTGCCCTCTATGGTCCACTTTAAATTGCAATAAACAATGTTGTGCACAAAGGAAGGTCATATTAATCAGGTTATGAAGAGAACCCCACACCCCAGCTGAGAACAAAAGATTCAAATCCTGTTTCCAGTCTCCCTTGATCTTAATTAACGAGGCCGTTCTTAAATCAAGTAATTCTTTTTCGTAAATAAGAGATATTGAACCTTTATTAGAAAGTTGTAAGTCTAAAATTAACTTCATCATACAGATTTAGACAAGCCCTTAAATTTGGCAGGATGCATGTCTATACAAACACATGGAAATAGGATCAATTTTAAAGGAATATCTTTCCCTCTGTCTTGGAAGATCCCAGCATCTCTAAAGCTGTCAATTCTTTATCCCTTTTCTTTGGAAAATGCCCGGTGACATTTCTCCAACTTCCTGTGCTAATCTTTATATCTTTTACTGTTTTAGAAGCAGCAAAGAACACATTTAGAGCTTGCCATTTTTATTTTTTGGTTCCTACCACAAACTCAGATCATCATGAGATTCTCTATAACCAGTGAAACCATATTTTTAACGTGCTGCCATTGTTCCATTGATGGAAAAGTAGCAGGCAATCTACCCATCAATATCATATAAACAGCTAAATTATTATGTTTAAATGATCTTTTTTTAGGTCTCGATTTGTTCTTTGCTGCTTTGAAAATGTTAAATTTGCAAAGGGGAATACGATTTTGGCACATATGTAAAGATACAGAGACTTTCTATCCCAAGAAAACAAGTTCTGTAAAATTTAATTACAAATCCATATGTAAAAAGGCATGTCACTTTTGAGGAATATATTGATTAGATGGTTAATTGCATACCAAATAAGATCAAATAATACTGACCTGCCAGCACAAAGGATTTATGAAATGAGCTCAAATAATTTGTTTATTACTGAGTGACCAAAAATGTTGATGCTGTAAAATGATTCAACAATCTGACTCACAGCACATCAACAGTGAAAAGATCAAATTATATATCTCTAATACTGATCCATTATCTGTTCATTTGTTATTGGGGCTTCATTGCCAAAGGAAATGAAAATCAAATGAGATGTCCAACAAGCATTTAATTTAACATTATTCACTTGCATTTCTTACTGACTCATAGTAAAATTCTTTATACCTCAATAGAGGGGGATAAGCATCCTTAACATAACAGTTGCTTGGCCAATTTAAAGGGGGGAGCACAGGGAAGTTGTATCAAGCTTAAGATTCAGCCGACTTAAAGGTATCCCCACAGTGAACTATCACTGTCCAATGGGTTGAACATTTAGTGTAGCAGTTAGCGTGATGCTACCACAGCACTTATAACCAGGATTGAAATCCGCCTGTGTTAGTGTGGGTTTCCTTCAGGTGATCTGGTTTCCTCTCACCTTTCAAAACGTACAGGGGCTGTAGGTTAATAAGGGTACTTGAGTGGCACGTGCTCATGGGCCAGATGGGCCTGTTACTGGGTGGTATATATAAAAAAAATTTAAATTCCTCAAATCCAATCCTGAGAAAATGTCTCTGATAATGTTTGGCTTAAACACTTTCTCTATGGGTAAGAGGGTAAATGGCACGAGGAGGAGACACGAGAAAGCAAGAGATCATATTGAGATCCTGGCATGTGGCCCGATGTTCCTGATGCACCAAAATACAGAGGCACATATGCAACATGTGATTGCAGGGATGCAGGTTTGAACATAATTTCTAGGAAATTCAGTTGTGCCTGTGTGGCCTGTGGAGAGCATGGCATCAGGGACACAGAAGCAGGTTTCATTGTGAAACCCACAACGGGATTGCCTTTACTTAGCTGAGCAGGTTCCTGCTCATAGAAATCAGGTTGCTCAATATTGGCAGAACTCATCACTTGCTCTGGTTTTCACTTGAGCTCTCACCATTGCACCTCAACTTGTTAGAGATCTTGACTATGTCAACCAGCTATGACCATATCTGACCCTCAATTACATAATGACCTTGAGGGTCTACCAATCCCCTCCACCCAATCCCTGCAGCCAATCACAAGCCTTTTTTGCATGCCCTTCAATTCCTATCTGAAGCCCTTCACCTTCCCAACCTTGGATTCTCTCCACTGAGATCTCATTCACCTTCTCACTGTACATTCCCTGACCATCACCTGTCAACAACCTGACTTCTTCATGTCAATGATGTCTTACAAAAGCAGAATAAATGTATTCATAAATGTAGCAAAGAGTCCGCAGAAAGTGAATGGGCAGATTTAACTTTTGGGAAACCAATAGGTGAAATGAGCAGATGCAACAGGAGCAGAGAGCAAACATGTTCTTGCTATTTAAAATGGATCTGGTGAGCTGCAGGCCTCACATATCGGAATCCTGCTTCATCATTTGGGATGCAGAGGTCAGCTAGGGAAATCCAAATTATTTCCTTGGGTCTAAGCTTCATAAAATTAACATGGCGAGCACCCCATTTGTGCCCACGTTAGAAAATTACATGCAATGGGTTGAGTAGTCTCCCAGTGGCCACCCATTTTAATTCCCCATCTCATTCCCTTTCTAACGTGACTGTCCATGGTCTCAAAAAACTGCCAGACTGAGACCACCTGCAAACTAAAGGAACAACACCTCATCTTCCATCTGGGTACTCTTCAACCAGATGGCGTTAACATCAACTTCTCCAGTTTCCATTAAAACCTTTCCCCCTTCTTCTTCCCCATGTGACCTTTCCCCACTCTCTCTCCCCTTTTTGCTCTGTCTCCTTTCACAGAACCAAAATCAATTCTCACCTTCCCTCTCATCATATCTAATTAACACCTTTTGTCTGTTGGTCTGTACTCCACCTCTCATTCTTCCCCCTTTCTCTCCCAGTCTTTATCCAGATATTGTCCTGTTTTTTTGCTTATACAGGCAGTCCCGGGTTATGAATGTCAGAGATATAAACAACTCGCACTTACGAACGGGCTGTTCCCCAATTGGCGCATGTGGATAATGTTACCTCACCAACACTAAATAAGAACCTTAAGAACCTGTTCCACCTTAAATACAAATTCGGCTTATGGACAGGCCCAGGTAATGGAACTCATTCATAACATGAGGACTGCCTGTACCTTGAAGAAGGGCTCAAGCACAAAAAGTCAGTAATTTATCTTTATCTCTTATGGACACTGTGAATTCTGGCATTTCTGTGTGTTTTTACTACAATCATAACATCTGCAGGCTTTCATGTTTCACTGAATAGTCTCCTGTCTTCCAACACTCCAGGCTTTCCATTCTTTCAAACAGTTCATTCTCTGTAGGTGCTAAGTAGTGCAGTTGAACTCCACGGTGGGGGAGGATACTGTCAAACTCTATGGGTGTTGCCCTACGTGCTTGACAACAGGTTGTTCATTAGCTGGAGAATTCAGCAGAAAATGCATAGGCAACCAGTATAAACCTACCAGCAGTCTCAGGCATTGTTGAAGATTGGGGAGGAGCACTTACACAAAGTCAGGTCTTCCCAAAATGCTTTTATGGCAATTTTCTTTTGAAGTAATAGTCACTCTAGCAATGTAATAAAGTCAAACAGTCAATTCCCACACATTGAGATTCCACAAACAGTAATGAAACAGACAGATCAATTGTTTAAAGCACTTATGAAACCAATATATCATGCATAAAAGCTTTATAAAAAGGCCAGATCAAAAGTGATGCGAGAAATTGAGAACAAATACAGAAAATTATTTGAGTTAATCAACTTGAAGCTTTAACTCAGTTTCTCTCTCCTCAGATATTGCTTGATCCGTTCAGTATTTCTTGAACTTTCCATTTAAATTTTGGATTAAAGAAAACTTTCAACACAAATTAATTCTTGCTGAAGCTATTAGTCTCTCTAGTTCAGGGGTAGATAAAGGACATTTTTAGTGTCTTGTTTTGTATTTACATTTAAATAAACATTATCTTGTTCTTGATTCAAATCTTGACATTATTTAATATAAGCTGTTCAGATCATTTGACCATAAAATTTAAAGCTTTTTTCTCATAAATATCATCCAATTTTTCAGTCCATAGAAAGTCCTTCTCGCTCGCTTCATCCCCGAGTCGCCCATTGCTTTTATTATTAGTTTCAGTTGGCAACGCCAGCGAAGTGCTCTCTGGAGTTGGGTATCAACCTTACTTAATATGACATCAGGATATTTAGTTTGCAAGACTTGAGTTGGAGATTCTTCTCAATTTGAATTCCAAACATCATTGATCAATTGGCTCAGCATCTTCGGCTTGGTGTGGTGATGCTCACAGAGCTCTTTGTCTTCAACATATTATTGCTCCATGAATCTAAAATCAGAGAAAGAACCCTTGTCGAAGTGATATGTGGATACTTGGTTGATAACAAAGGGTATTTTTCACCATTATTTTATCTCTGAGCAGAAGGTCATGCATCCATTTCAAATTATTCCACATATTTTTTGCTTTTTACTTAGGCACTACTTAATTTCCTTTTGGTTAACCGTGGATGGTTAAGCATAAGCTTAATGTCCAGTTAATTCATAGGTTTGAATTTTCTCTGGAATTATTTTGAGCCCTTTGATATATTATTGATTCTCGAGTGAAGCTAATTTTCATTCCTTGCATGTTTTAGGTTATTCATCAAACAAGCAACCTTGCCATATTATGATCCTACCTGTCCCAAGAAGGTTGTTCTGGTTTGGTCAGGAGTGGTAACGTGTGGGCATGCCATTTCAAGGCAAAATTAAATAGATACCTAGAGAACTATTTTGATCAAAGGATGAAAACTGATGCCAAATGGGTGCCATACAAATATTGCAATACTTTTAGAACATTGAACATTACAGCACATTGCAGGCCCTTTGGCACATGATGTTATGCTAACCTATGTAAACCTACTCAACAATCTAAATCTTTCCTCCTTCACAACCATAAACCTCTATTTTTCACGCAATCATGTGCCTGTTCAAGAGTCTTTTAAATTACCATAATGTACCAGCCGCCGCCACCAGGCCTGGCAATGCATTCCAGACACCCACTACTCTCTGTGTAAATACTTATCCCTGATGTCTACCCTAAACTTTCCTCCCTCATTTATACAGATGTCCTCTGGTATTTGCTACGGTCACCCCGGGAAAAGATGTTGGCTGTCCATCCTATCTATGCCTATTATAATCTTGTTGACCTCTGTCAAGTCATTTTTCATCCTTTTCTTTGCTCCAAAGAGAAAAGCACTAGCTTTATTAATTTGGCCTCATTAAACATGTTCTCCAATCCAGGCAGCATTGTGTCAAATTTCCTCTGAGTCCTCTCCAAAGCTTCCTCATTCTTGTAATGAGGTGACCAGAACTAAACACAATTTTCAAAGTGTGGTCTAACTAGAATTTTATAGAGCTGCAACAATACCTCAGGCCTGTTGAACTCAATCTCCTGACTAATGAAGGCCAGTATATCATAAACCTTCTTAACTACTCGATCAAGCTGTGTGCAACCTTGTGAAAGTCTAGGTTCAGAAAATATTTTTGGACTTTATTGTCATAATTTGAAATTGCCTCACAATGGTAACAAGTATTTTTTCTGCCATAACTATATGGACTCCTTTCCCCAATTGGGTTAGAGCTCAGGATTTGGTTGACACACTGCAGCACACTGCAGGTTGACCCTGGTCTAAGGTAGAAAGTGTGCCAGTTCTCAAACAAGATGCAAAGGTGAAGTAGTCTCAAAGTCAGGGAGGAGTCAAGATTGACCATGAAAGCAGATGAGGTCTTCCCAGGCTTCTCATGGCTCTGTCCATTCCTTCTGCAGATGGAGAGGGTTTCAGTGAGATACCAATATCCAAGTTCTTCCTGTCTCTCTGTGACTCATATGATGTTGAATAAGTTGCAATGAGCCTTTTAAAATTAATTATTTTGTGGCTTTCTAGAACCAATGTAGGTTTCGTGTTGGGAAAACTAGTGTGAGAAAGCCTTCTAATGTCCCTGTAGACCATCAGCAGTGCAACCATGAAATGGTGATGCTTCCAGCATGAATGGAAGTCAACTTCAATGCCATACCTGCAAGCAAACAGTTATAAAACTGAAGCATTTGCCAACACATATCATGTAACCTCTTCAGATTAGACCAACATTTGATTAAGTGTAGTGAGGTGATAATTAAGACAATGCTACTGCCTCCAGCATTTTGGCTTCACCCTCCAACTTGGGCACCCTTTTTAATCTCTTTACTAGTTAAAGTATATGGGGGGAAAATCATCCTCTTGGGCTTTACATGGGGAGGGAGTAGGAGATCACCTGTATTATACTCACAACAGCAACTTATTCTATTCAAAAGAATGGAAATCTTTAAAAAATAACAAATCCTGTTTATACAATGGACAAAGATGCTATAAAATGGAATAAGTTGCTTTGTATCTGGTTTTGTGCCATCCTTCTGTGATGTAAGTTGTATGAAACATAAGTACCAAATTAATTACGTTCGCCTAAGATTTTGTCTTCCCTTTGTTTGATGAAAATGCTTTGTTTCATGCACATACTGCAATGCAATATTTAGATAGGGAGTTTCTTGATTGCAGATTGCATGTCCATCAACAACAAACAAACATTAAAGGTCCTCCATTAAAACTCCTCCCATTGAACATAATTGAATAGCTGGCAAAAAGAGACATGAGAAGAAAAGCATGGGAGTAAATTTCTGACAGTTGCCTCATTTCGGCCTAATTACAGCAGATCTCGTTGCTAGTCATTCATGACTACATTTGTAATGGTGGTTATCGTGCAAGATTCCAATTTATGTGAAGTGTATTTCCTGGTAATAATCCATTGAACAAACTATTGCAAGAGAAGCTGCTTTCCTTTAAATTGCCAATTATTTGTTCAGATAACATGCTGCACTGAAGCTCAAGATAAGCATTCATTTCCAACACTGAACAAAATTGCTTGGTGCTCTCGATGTGCCAGTGATTGAATTTTGGCCTGAGTCATGACACAATCACTGTGATTATTGCCACCAATCTAGTCAACACTAGTTGGTTTCTAGACAGGATCAAGAAGCAGGTGGAGAAAGAGTGGGATTTCTTTACTCACTTTCTGATATTTCATGCACATAGCGTGTAAAATTCCAGATTGAAAATGGATTAAAAGAAACTGGTTTAACCCAAATTACACATGGTTTGATTGTAAAGATTGCCATCAAACTGTACTCTCCAGTGAGTATTTGTGAACTGATTGGTCCATTGCTTACTTGAAGAACATCTGCAAATTTGAACATAAAAACCAAACTGTCAACTTTCAGTTTTGACTTGTGTGATTTGTTTTTAAGTATTTCTTTTACTTGAGTAGCCGTCTAAAAATATTAGTGTGAGAGGCACATTATAGAACAAATATAAAGGATACAAATGAATTCCCATCTAAGAGTCTTCAAAAGCAACCTGGGTGTCAAAGACAAATGTGTTGCAACTCCCACTGGGTCCAGGGATTTTAAATATTGTTTCAGATGTATTCTACTTCGACAAAGTAATTTAAGTCTCATAATGCTAATTTGGAACTTGATGTTTCTCTTATACTGTATCTATGTACAGTATGTCACTAAAAGGATATGCAGTTTTTGCATTTTGTTTCGACTCAATTGTATTCTTTTCACATAAATTTGATAAGAGCCAATTTTACTCTGTACCTTAGATTTCTGGATTTTGTGGGGGCAAATTTCTTTACCTGAACTGCCTTAACATGGGTATCACCCACATAGGCAGCCAAATACACTCAGAGGTGCATCAAAGTCCAGGGCTGCAGATGATTAAGACCAGGCTACTCAGTTTCTTGAGCCAATGAACAAGATCATGGCCAACCTAGTTCATCTTCAACCCTATATTCCCATTAACTTTCACCCTTGCCCCCACCTCCCCCACACCAAACCCACATTCTGATCTGCCTTCAGACATTAAATAGCTCGGCCTCCACCATTCTTTGACGGAACTGCAAAGACTAATGACGCTCTCTCTCCTCATCTCAGTTTAAATGTGCAACCTTTTAATAACGTTCTGTTACCTTTCCTATTTGCTTGTTATACTGGGCTCTTTGCCTTTTAAAGTCATACTTTAGAACACCTAGATTCCTCTGCATCTCAGAGGTCTGTAACCTCTCACCACCTTGACACATTTTTCAATTTTTCCTGACAACTTGAATAATTTCATATTTTCTCATTTGCCAGATCTTTTCCTACTCCTTTAATTTATCTAATTTCCTTTGCAGCCAGCTTCTTTATATCCTCTCACAACTTTGTCTCATAGACAAAATGAGCAACACAACTTTTGGGGCCTTAAACGACATCATGACTATGAATTGTGAAAGGTTGGAGCCTTGACACGCTATTTAATGCATTTCACTAATCCTTCTTTCAGTGATGAAGGATAGACGTCCATCAGCTTCTGGAAACTTCCCAAGCCACATCTCCTACTCTGTACCAGTTTGTGGGTGGTTGTAATTCTCCAGTATTTCTCTTCCCTAGTAATTCCAAATTCACAGTGATTTGGGGGATTTACTTCTTCCATGTAAAGTGAAGATTAATGTAAGTACCCGTATAATCAGCTGCCTGCTCCCTGTTTTCTGTTAACTCACAATCTATCAGACAATGCTCATTTGGTTAACTTTTTGCTTTTTAAAATACCCACAAAAGCTCTTCCAGTCTGTTTTTCCAGCTCGCTCTAATTTTCTGTTCCTTAATAACTCTCCAGTCATTTGTTCACAGTTTTTTTACATTCTGTCCAATTATCTGATCTGCCACCCGTGATATCTTCTGCCCTCTGGGAAGACTGAATTCAATGCATCAAATACTGCATGAATAGAAATGCCAGTAATCTCTCTTGCACATGATAACAATGAGATGTTGCAATATTTTGTGGGCTGGCCTTGAAGAACCCCAAAGTACTGAAGTTTATGGTGAGGGTCACCTGAACAGCAATGAGCTCTGATGTCTTTACTGAAATGTGGACTGTTTACTTTGGGTTCAGGTGAGTGAATAACTTGCTTGGGTGGATGTGGCCGTCCGGTGACACTCCCTCTTCTCGTCTGTCTTGCCTTCCCCCTCCTTCCCTTTTTCGCTGCCCTCTCTGCTCATTTATCCCATTCATTTTGTACTTTAAGACATATTCAGCTATGAGAGAAATCATTGATACAGAAATTATGAAGTGAGAACAAGCCCTTCTGCAAATTGCAAGAACAGAGCTAAACACACTTGTAGAATTGTAACAAGTCAGTAAGTGTCATACAGTGACTAACCTCTAAGTGGTTGATAATTTCCTCTGTGATACCTTGAAGTACTGAGACACTGTGTTGTAAACTTGTCATAATCAATACTCTCAGGTGGTTGAGTGGGAAATAAAGAAGCAGTTCCCCATGGCCAGCATGTTGATGTCAGAGTGAGGACCATATTTTCTATGATTTCTACTAAATACTCAGTTATTGCTAGTGAATTTCCATTTGTTTCACTGTGCAGGGCTAGAAGAGAACAGATACAGCATTGGACACCTAGTCACTAATATACATCTGTGTGCTTAGTGAAGTCCAGTGGGTGAACTCTCATCAAAGTGGTGATGTGCATCTTTGGGAGCCAGTCTGCCAATGTTCATTAGATGCCTCTCTGCTCCTTGTGTGCTCTACATGGTATCTGGGTCTTGTTTTGTGGCCATGAGGCCTGGAATAGTTTCCAACTGGTGTTGATGATAAACATACTCAAGTGTTCATATTTCAATCCTGTGACTTCAGAGAGTTAGGAAAAGATCAGCCTCCTGCCATATTGCCATTGCATATCCATGAGGGAGTCAGTGAACCAGCTTCCTATAATAAACAGCTCGTCACTTGCTTTTCGCATTCATCCACAGGTGACTGGATGATGTTACTGATATCTTAGTCAAAATATGACTGCAATATAGTGCATACTACATTGGATATATTTAGTTTAGACTGGAGCGCATGGCTCATTTTATGACACACAGCAAGTATAGTGTCTGAATTCCTTATTCAACATGTTCCAAAGTGAGGGTGTCAGGGCTCGAGGCCCTGATGATCAATCTGCCACTATCTGTCAGATGTTCCTTCCCTTCCTCCAGGATACTTGCAACAGAAGAATTCATTGAGCCTTTTTCAAAATGCTGGTGCGAGGCAAAAGCCTCGTGGTTAAAGGTGGAAAATAATATGTCTGCAGATGCTGGGTTCCAGTGCAGTACACAACATTGCAGTCAATGTTCTGGGCCTGAGCCTTTCTGCCAAAAGAAGGGGTTAGCCTCATGACTTTGCTTGTCTACTACTTTCCATGGATGCTACATGACCTGAATTTCTCCTTGTGGTGGTATATCACTGGCCTACTGCAGGGGGCAGCCTCTGTACCTGCAGGAGTGTAAGGGGACAGGACAACACCTGGCCAGATGTCAATCAGTCGGCCTGAATGGATCAAGCCCCACCCGGTCGGGTGTCAATCACCCTCCGGGATATAAGCCTGCGCCAGTCTCCCGAGGCCTCACTCAGAGTTGCTGCAGCCACAGCCAGCCTGGCTCTGTGGAAGTCCTTGTGGATTAAAGTCTGTTGTACAGTCTTTATCTTTGTCTGTGTCTTATTCTGGCTAACAGTGCACCACACTCTAGCACCTCTGTGTTATGGTTAAAGGTACAAAGTTAAATAGTGAGGTATTGGTAACACAAGAAAAATGAGATAAAATCAGTAGAGAAATAGTTTTTAATAAATTCCTTGACAATGGCTGTCCTTTAAATATGCTGGCCATATATCTTTCCCCTTGTTCTACTGTGCATTACTGTGTTCTGGGTCTGATCTATCTGAATTGAGAAATAGTAAGGATGAGCTCACTGTGTCTTTCTTGCCTCATTCAGAACACACCCACATCTTGCAGAATATGGAATTTCTGACGAAGACTGAAAATTAAATCAGAGCAGTTGAGGCAGGAAGAGAATAGGGGAGAGATCTAGGAGGTCAGATCCATGCACCATTTTCTTTCCAGTCTTCACAAATCTCCACACAAAACAAAATTCTGGCAGTAGGTATCCAGACAGTCGGCTCCAAAGCCCTCAATTTATGAGATTTAATGCACTAAATATAGTGAAGACATTTCTTTCTTCGTTTCCACAGTTTTCATCAATAATGCAAGATCCAAAAATGTTTATGATTTAAATCAAATTTTACAGACACAGGTTATGTAAGAATATATACTAACTCAGAAAATGGTAGAAGTACTGAGAAAAAGCCAATGACTGAAATTAACATTCAGAAGTTATGAAAAAAAATATTCAGAGAAAGAAGTCAATTCAGAGATATAATTTTGTGCTGTAGATGCAAACTGCCAGAGAAGGCACATTTTTAATCTGGAGGTCAAACTATGGAGAAGAGATTGAAAGCCATTTATTTGAAGGACATTCCAACCATTGGTAGGACGTAAGCTTTGTTTTTAATATCTAATATTTTTATTGGTTTTACACAAATA
Organism: Narcine bancroftii; assembly: GCF_036971445.1. Classification (NCBI taxonomy): domain Eukaryota; kingdom Metazoa; phylum Chordata; class Chondrichthyes; order Torpediniformes; family Narcinidae; genus Narcine; species Narcine bancroftii. Next base: position 34,320,223 of record NC_091478.1, on the reverse strand, counting down.
AACATATATGTAAAAACATTTATGAAATACACAATAAAAGTGACAAACTACATACCTCAGCCAAATATAAAGGTAGACAGAGCGCATCTATAACACAAAAGCACATCTAATTCTAATTTTATCACAGGTCTCTAAACCCCATCCCCATATTAACATTGTATGGCTATATTTTAAAAATGTACTTCATTCCTGGAGTAAAATACTGAAATTCAGCATTTATATTATGCCTAAAGGTTGTGAAAGTAATTCAGGAATGGTCCCCACAACATTTGAAACTTTATATATGAATTATTAATTGAGAAATGAATCTTTTATAAATTTAAGCAGGACTGAGCAAGGGTGGGGGGGGGGGGGCGGGGCAACATCCTTCCATCTCAGCAGTATCTCACGTCTGGCCAACATTTGATTGAAGTTAAAAGAATTTTTCAAGGCTAGAACACGTCCAGGACATATGGATTAAAGAAGCCTCTCCTCTCTTACATTTATCAGAACACAAATCGACATCTGAATAGATACAAAATAATTTAATTTTAGACATGTGGGCCCTATGTACAAATTTAAATTGTAACAAACAATAAGGATGTAGTATTAACCAATTTAAAAATTCAATCCCAAACTACTGATAGTGAAAGGCTTAAATCCTGTTCCCAGGCATTTTTAATTTTAACTAGAGGGGCAAGTCTCAAACCTACCAATTTATCATGGACGATGGATATTTACGAGAAAGTTCTAAACTAAAAAATATCAACAATCTTTACATCAGGTGCCCTAGGAAAATTTTCCAAGATTGAAGAAAATGCCTGATTTGCAAATATCTGAGAGAAAAAAAAGTGTTAAATTGAACTTTTCAGAAAGATGTTCAAATGATGCAAAACTGTTATCAATAAAAAGATCTTTGAAATGTTCAATACCCAATCTGTGCCATTCATGGAGAGCAAAACCATGCAAAGAAGGATAGAATAGGACTTGAGAGAGAAAAACCATTTTGGACTTCATGTCTTCTGAACTGCATCCACACTCTTAGAGTCTGCCCGATAACAGGCTTGTCAATGGATTTATTTAAAGAAAAAGAAAGTGAGGATCCAAGTAGTGCTGAAATGAAACAGTTTTTAGCAGAATTGAGCTCCATGCTACCTAAACTGGACGGTCCACTCAGATATGAAAATATAACTAACACAAAAGGTTACATATATTGACCAACCAATAATAAAATCTGAAATTAGTTAGCGCCATGCCTCCATTCCTTTTAGAGTTTTGAGATAGACTTTATTTCTACGAGGGTAGAAATATATATAAGACAATATGGCTGAATCAAGTGACTCAAAAAGTGATTTAGGAATGGAAAATTGTATAGATTGAAAAAGATATAAAATTTTAGGAAAGATATTCATTATGATAAAATTAATACAAACCAACCAGAGACATAGACAGGGGTGACTATTGTGATAAGGACTGTTTCACATGCTTTAATAAAGTAAGGACATTTTCTTTTAAAAGATGCTTATAATTCTTTGTAACTGTAATCTCACAATTTTAAAATAAAGAATAGTTTACACTGATGCAGGTTTCATCCTATATCCTGAAAACCGACTAAATTGGGAAAGTAATAACAGTGTGGGAGGTAAGGAGGTGACAGGGCTTGATATGAAAAGCAGGAGATCATCTGCATAAAGGGAAATTTTATGTTCAGTTCCTTCATACAAATCCCTGAAATATGATCGCACTCTTGAAATGCAATCGCTAATGGCTCGATGGCCAAATCAAAAAGTCATGGGCTTAGAGGACACCCTTGGAGGGCTCCCCATCGGAGACTGAAAGGTTGTGACTGTTGAAGGTTGGTGAGAATTGAAACCGTAGGGTGTGAATATAGTAATTTAATCCATAAAGTAGGGTTCAAAATTGAATTTTTCTAAGATCACAAATAAATACATCCACTCCACCCAATCAAACACTTGCTGTGCATCTAAGGAAAGAACATATTCAAGAACCGCTCTGGAAAGCAATGTAAAATATCAAATAAGTGACGTATATTAAAATACGAGTAACAGGTGCGCTCTCCACTGGCCACCGTGACAGAGGTGCACCAAAGAAGAGGTACAAGGACTGCCTAAAGAAATCTCTTGGTGCCTGCCACATTGATCACCGCCAGTGGGCTGATATCGCCTCAAACCGTGCATCTTGGCGCCTCACAGTTCGGCGGGCAGCAACCTCCTTTGAAGAAGACCGCAGAGCCCACCTCACTGACAAAAGACAAAGGAGGAAAAACCCAACACCCAACCCCAACCCACCAATTTTCCCCTGCAGCCGCTGCAACCGTGTCTGCCTGTCCCGGATCGGACTTGTCAGCCACAAACGAGCCTGCAGCTGACGTGGACTTTTACCCCCTCCATAAATCTTCGTCCGCGAAGCCAAGCCAAAGAAAAAGAAAAAAAAACAGTTCTTACTAAAACCAGTCTGATCTTCAGAAATGATTGATAGTAAAATATTCTCCAATCTGCAGGCCAAAACTTTAGTCAAAATTTTTAGCATCAACATTTAATAAAGAAACTGGCCTGTAGGAGGAACAATCAGTTGTATCTTTGCCTTTCTTTACTATAAGAGATATACTCGCTTCGTTAAATGATGCTGGGAGATGACCCTGTTTAAATGAATCAGATAACTCAGAACCTAATTGAGGTGAAAACAATTTAGAAAATTATTTTAAAAACTCCACTGAAAACCTAATGGGTCCTAGACTTTTTCCAGAAAGCAATGAAGAAATAGCAGAAGTTATCTCCTCTTGCAATACGGGTTCATCTATAATCTCATTTGGTTATCCGAAGAAAGTGTGGGAATATTTAAGCAATCCAGGAAACTCTTCATCGAACTGCTAACATTTGTAAATTCAGAAGTATAAACCAGGAATAAAATTTCATGAATGTATCCTTTATCTCAGAGTATAGCATCTATAGTAATGTTACTATCATCCATTCGAATCTTTGTAATTTCCACTTGGCTTCAAAACCTCTCAATTGATTAGCTAAAGCTGACCATATTGGTCACCGTGAACATAAAACTGACTCATACTCTTCAAAAGTTGGTATTCAATCAGATACATTAAAAAGAGATCAAATTTAGTTTGAAGTTCAACTAGCTTTTTATATAATTCAGGATTTTTAACTTGAGTGCATTATTGATCTATTTATTTAATTTCATCAACTAATTCTAATCTTTCTTTATTGGCCTTCCTTTTTATATTCACAGTGTAAGAAATAATTTGCCCCCTGAGAAAAGATTTCAAAGCATCCCAAACAATCAAAAAAAGAAGTTTCTAATGAAGTATTTGTATTAAACAAAAATTTTATCTGCTCCTCCATAAATTTCATAAAGTCATTATCTCATAGTAAAGTTAAATGAAATGCAAGTGTCTTTTTATTTGAGGGAGCCCAGGAAAGGTCATAGATAATGCAATTGGGGCATGATCTGATATTATTAAACTCTGATAATCACAAAAGAAAGTTAATGGGATCAATGATTATCAATAAGAAAATAGTCATTTTACAAAAAACGTGTGAAGAAAACTCTCTGCTATTTGGATAAATAAAATGCCAAACATCAGAAACACCATAATTTGATTAAAAAAAGAATGAATTAATGAGGCTGATTTACTCATTGTGGCAGGGTTAGGACATGGATGAGCCAAAGTGGGGCCTAACCAACAATAAAAATCCCCACCAAGCACTGGAGAATATAAACTCTAGTCTGGTAGGTAAGAAAAAAAGCCCACATCATCTACATTAGGGGCATAAACATTAGCAAAAACTACCATTTTATTATACAATTTCCCTGAAACAATGACATAATGACCATTTGCATCCAATACAATACGTGATTCAGAAAAGGAATATATTGATTAATAAGAATCAAGACCTCCTGGCTTTAGCCTGAAAAGAAGAATTAAATTGCTGCCCCTCCACCTTATCATGAGTCAAGAATGATCACAACTATGAATATGAATTTCTTATAAAATTACAATATGTGAAAACACTTGCTTTCTCTTAACCAGATGATTCAAAGCTTTTACATTCCAACTAAAGAAATTAATAATTTTTATTAATAATGTAAGTTGATTCACACAAATAATATCCAAACTCCAGGTGTCAACAACGAGGCAAAAATTTGAAACTAGTAATAAATTAAAGATAAACTGTACAAGGTCAAAACATGTACAGAGTCCTAAACCCATAGCAACCTTGAGAAAACAACCCCATAACCTTCCACCCCCTTCCCTCCAACCCCAAAACCAGACAGCTGCTCAAGACATCAACAGCAAGCTCTTCAAAATAATCATTTTCCACCCAAACAAATCTTTCTGCTGGACATGCTATCCCTAATTCCATTCTTATTATGTAAATATATTCAGCACTTCCAAACAATACATAATTCTGTTAAGACTACATCCATATAAAATATTATTTTATAATTTCTCATGTAGTTTTTAAAAGTATATAAAGTAGAAATATAAACTATTATCACTGAGAAAATTTAATGTATAATTCTCAATATTCTTCTTGTAAAAATGTAATAGCCCAGTGAATGTAATGCAAAGAAAAATACTTACATGACTGCAATCCAAGTGGGTTTATTACCCTATATAATGTTGGCAAAACAAAGAAAGCCATCGTCTAACAAATACTATATAACAAGTGTTAGAAACCTTAAAAGTAATAACAGTCAATCAGGTTCGTTCACCAAGTAGAAATTCACACTGGGTATGATGTAGTAGGGAGACATCAAGGTAATTCCAAGCTTCTTCAACCAATCGCAGCCACTTCTTATGTTCATTGGAAAGTGTAAAGCGGAGATGCATGGGATACAACAGGAAAGGTTTGGAACCACACTTGTACAGCTCCAACATTACTTCACTGTATTCAGGACATTGCTTCAAAACTTTGGGGCAGTAATCCTCTACAATCCTGATCTGCTGGTCATGATATTTGAGTTTCCTTCTTTGACAATCTTCACGAATCATTTATTTGATATCAATGTAGCAGAAGAATGACCAAGCCCAGTCTCTGCCCCAGAGCCAGATTAGGTATTAATGAGCAGTGATCTCTATCAATCTCTGGTGGAAATGGGGGAAGCTCATTCCCAAAAACCAAGCAAAGAAACTTCAAAATAGATTTGGTAAATTGCGCACTTTCGGTAGATTCAGCCAAGCCCAGAATACATAGATTTTGTCGTCTGCCTTTGCCTTCTCAGTCAATGACTTTCACCATTAGCTTTAAATTGCTGTCACTTAATCTGATGCCCATATCTTTTAATTCATCAACACACTTGTCAGAAATAAAACTTCTCACACATGAGTCTCTTTAAAACTGATGACACGACAAGCTTTATTTACAAGTCTGCAGAGTTGGACTCAACTGGCTTCTCACCAGTTAAGCCCCGATACATACAGTGCATTGATTTTTATACCCTTATTGCTTGCCCTTCCCCTTCTTATTAATACTGTTTTAATTGGTTAGTATTGCAAAAGCATTCTAAGTACAAATGCATTTTTAATTATCACGTTCGTTACGTACGCTGCGAACTCTACATACACTAAATTCTGTTTCTCACCCTTCTTATCAATCTTTTGTCTCCTGCATGTCTCTCACTATGACCATGAAAAGATAGGTTTAAAAAAAAACATATCCAGCTGAACTTTTTGTCCTTGGCTGCTAGTAAGCTCCCTGTCCGTTCTGGCTTCCCTTTTTATGATTAATCATCACATTTTAACTTAAGCCATTTTAACCTAAATTCTCTATATATAACAACACTTGCACAAGTTGTTCAAACCGAGCTCAAAAACATTCTACCTGTTCCTTGATTAAACTCCAGACTTGGTCATGTTTAGTGCATCAATATGATTGAGGCTAACTTTAATATTATTGGCTAACAACTTTCTGTGCTGATCCAGTAGCTCAGAAATAGCCTCCATAGTCAGATTAGTTGGCACTTCTCTTTCTTCCCTGATTTAGCGCTGTTTCTACCCATTTTAATGTAGAGATAGATAAAGTGAAGGAAAGGCTTATAGTTTGAAACACTTTGGTTGTAAAATAAAGAACAAAATAGGTGGAAGAAATGTAAGCAGGAGCATCTAACTGTTACACTACGCTGCAGCCAACCAGAAGTCTCAGGAGGTAAGCTTTGCATGGCTTTGTGGAATGAGTCCATGACAATTTGATGGGAGTAGATTTGTATTCATCATGGCTTAAGTTATTGAGCATTTGATCTAATCAGTATTTCAGCCTCATTGGAAGTGTTCTGACTGCCTCTGCTCAAAACTTCCATCATAAGGGTTGGTTTAGTTCCCTCAAGCATTCCAAGATAGTTTTACAAGGATTAATGCTGCCTTTGCTCAGTTCGCGCTCTTTAGGATCTGTCCAATTTCTTCCTGCAGTCAGCAAGTCTCTCTGAAGACTCACTCATAGAAACCAGATGAGTGCAGAGGGCAACCAAAGGAGCTACAGGAATATCAGCAAATGATCCTATCCTTCCTGTATTGGGGTTCAGTGCAAAGATGTAGCTCCCACAAGGCATAGGGTCACCAACAGCACACTAATTCCAAAGACTGTGATTTCACCTTCTAGACATGTCAGAATATCAATGTTTGATTCAAGATTCCTTTACTGTCATACAAAAGTACAGAACATGTAATATTATATGAAATTGTCTTCTGTCTGCTCCAAGGCAGATTAAGAGTTACCATTAATGTTGCCCGATACCTCTTATAGTACAAAAGAGAAGGTCCCTTCAGGGTCACTGAGAGTCCATGGCTCCTGCTGCCTCTGCAGCTGCAGACTCCTATTTGATTCATTGACAACCCAAGCTCCAGCTACAAACGTCCGACACAATCAGGAAGCCTTCAGCGGCCGAGGCCCCTTAGGAGCCCTGCTTATCCTCTGCACCCACTCAAATCTTGCCTCATATACCTGGCTCCCGTAAGACAGTCTCATGGAGGCCCCATCACCTGCTGCCTGTGTGGGTCCTTCAGCTGCTGGTATGAGGAGGCTCAAACTCTCATCCCAAGGTAGTTAGAGGTCATTGTAGATTCATGCAGCAGACCTGATTCCACTTAACCTGGTGGATAGCTCAAAATGTAATTCGGAAAATGACAAATTATTTTAATTAACTAAGTTTGAGATTCCTTTTCAGACTATGCTGTCAAAGTAGATATTTATAGTTGTCCTTTATTTCTATGAAACAGACAAGTGACAAATAGCTTGTTTCCAAGATCTAAACATCAATGTCACAGCTGATGTGGACAAAGAGAATGAATTGATTAGAATCATAGAGTAATACTGCATGGAAACAGGCCCTTCAGCCCAGCAAGTACATGGTATCATGTAGTTTCCCTGCCAAGATTCCCATCAATTCCCCTAGATTCTACCATTCTCCAGCACAACCAAGGGAAATTTATAGTGCAATTTATATTGGACAATTAACCTACCATTCAGCACATCCTGGGAATATAGGAGGAAAACAAACAATCAGATACATATGTTGGGTAGGGAAAGTTCAGAGCAGCCATTCTCAACGGGGGCTATACGGCCACAGCACATTTGAGGAGGGGCCACGGACTGAAATCAAATTTTTCTTTTGTAGTTGCTGGGGAACTACAGGAGAAACCAATTAAACTTGACTGCTTCACATGGAAGGGGGCCAGTAAACTTTGAGTAGTGTCCTAAGGGGGCCATAGACAAACAAAAGGTTGAGAATGGCTATGGATATGGACAAAATGGAGGTGAATGGAGTTGGCTAGCATGGAGGAGTTGTGTATCTTTCTGATCTTGGGTCTATGACTTTAAGAAGATTATGTGTGTCATCTTTCCTAATTTAATGAGCGTATTGTCAGTTTTAGCACTAATCCAGCGGCAGAGACTGCGTTATCTCTGCTGACTTTCACAGCAACCTCCAGCCAAATGTTCTTGGCACTAGCTACATGATTCATCTACCTGTTAGCAGGAAAGATGATCTCCCATTTCCCCTCCCGACACCTCCACTCCCCACTACACATCCGATGAGGATTCAAATAACCGTATTTCTTTCTTTTTAAGAAAGAGAAAAATCCAGGGCTCCAGGGAACCCACTGGAGGATGGGATTAGCTGGGTAAACCCTTATATAGGGTTATTATGCAGAATAAATAATTTCCATGATGTGGTGCATTTGCAGATTCATGGGACATAAATTAGGATTTTCCTTAAAAGGAAAGATTGAGAAGTGCACACAACTATTTATAGGAGTTTAGAAAAATCAGAAATGACTGCAATGAAATGTTTAAAATTCCAAGGGATTAACCAGGTCAATATGAAAAGTTTGCTTTTTCTAGGCAGAGAGTTTAAAACTAGGGATTATGTCCTCTGGATGGAAAAAAACAACCATTGAGGACTGAGGTTTAGTTTTGCAAAAGGTTGTATATCTTTGGAATTTTCTAAACCAGAAGGTCATAGTAGCACAGAAACATCTTTAATATTTTAACTAGTATCATCTTTCTGTGACTCCATTCTTTTTTCCCCTGGTCTAATCCCTCCCCACCTACATCTGTAATACCATCCCCCCTCCCCACCCCACCCCCATCTCTTCAATGACTTCCAATTCCTTGAACTTGATCACTTCATTTTCACTATGGACATCCAATTCCTTTACACCTCCATCCCCCGTACAGAAGATCTTGAAGCACTTTGTTTCTATTTTGACAAGAGACCTAACCAGTCCCTCTCCACCACCACTCTTCTCCTCCTGGCAGAACTTGTCCTCACTCTTAATTTCATCTTTGACTCATCCCACATTCTCCAAATCAAAGGAGTAGCCATGGGTACTTGCATGGGTCCCAGCTACCCCTGCCTGTTTGTGGGCTTTGTGGAGCAAATCACTCTGCAAGCCTACACAGGCAAGGTCCCCCAACTCTTCCTCCACTATATTGTTGACTGTATTGGGGCTGCCTCATGCACCCATGATGAGAATGTCAACTTCATTTACTTTACTGCTAATTTCCACCCAAACCACAAATTCACTTGGTTCATCTCCTGCGACACTGTCCCTTTTCTTGATCTCTCTGTCTCCCTCTCAGGAGGCAAGCTTTCCACGGATATTTTTTTTGTAAACCTTCCAACTCCCACAACTGCACTTCTTCACATCCAGTCCCCTGCAAGGATTCTATTCTTTTCTTTCAATTTCTCTGTCTCCATTGTATCTGTTCCCAAGATGAGGACTTCCAGTCCAGATTACCCTTCTTCCAAAAACGTGGCTACCCTTCTACTACCATCAATTCAGCCCTCACACACATCTCCTCCATTTTCCATTCATCCTCCCTGGCCCCCTCTGCCCCCAGACACAAAAAAAAAATTTTCTTGTCCTCACCTCCCATCCAAGCAGCCTCTGCATCCAACACATTTTTTTTGACTCCTAAAACTCTTGCAACATGACCTCCAGCATCTAGTTCCATATCTGCACCACCACGATGTGTGAAAAAGATGCACCTCAGTTCCCTTATAAATCTTTCCCCCTCACCTTAAATCTATGCCTTCTAGTTTTAGACGTGTCCCGGGGAAAAAATGTGACCATTCCCCTTATCCATACCCGCTATGATTCTGTTTACCTTTAACAACAGGGGAGGACAACCTTTTTTTAAAAAAAACTCACATACCACTTGAAGCAATCTCTATGCCATAATTGCTCTGTGATTAGTAAGGGATTGCTTCAGGTGGTATGTGAGTGGAAAGAAAAAGGTTTGAAAACCACTTTTAAATTGTACTTAATTGACTCGTTATGTGCATGGTTTCATAAGGAAATGGGCCAATGACAATTTTTCTCATGCAAAATATTTCACTGACAATTGGGTCTAGTGCAGTGGCTCTCAACTTGCCCTTCCCACTCACATACCACCTGAAGCAATCCCTTACTAATCATAGGGCAATTATGGCATAGGGATTATTTAAGGTTGAATGTGAGTTTTAAAACAAAGGTTGCCCAAGTTAAGCCGGCACCTTTATTTATCGTTCACACCATAACCACTAATAGCACAGTAAGGATGAAATAGTGTTTCTCCATGACCGTGAACCAGATTTACATAAATTGGAATTAACTAATAAGTCATAACACAATAAAGAAAAACATGAAAAAAAATCCATGATATACTAGCACACATATGTTCTAGGAATTAAGGAGCCTGATGGCTTGGGATAAAAACTGTTGCACAGTCTGGACATGAAGGCCTGAGTGCTTCGATACCTCCTACCAGATGGCAGAAGGGAGAAAAGTTTACATGAGGGGTGTGTGAAGTCCTTTAAATGATATTTGTCTTCCACATGCACCGTGTCTTGTAGATGTCCGTAATGGAAGGAAGATAGACCCCAATGATTTTCTCTGCTAACTCCAAAAGTCTTTTGGTCTGAGGTGGTACAGCTTCCAAACCATTTAGTGATGCAATTGCTCAGGATGCTCTCAATACAATCTCTGTAGAATGTAATGAGGATAAAGAGTGGGAGATGGACTTTCCTCAGTCTTCACAGGAAGTAGAGAAGCTGCTGGGCTTTCTTGGCTATGGAGCTGGTGTTAAGGGACCAGGTGAGATTCTTCACCAAGTGCACACCAAGAAACTTGGTAATCTTGACAACCTTAATGGTAGAGCTATCAATGGAGCATGAACTCCCAGTCCTTCCTGAAGTTGATAACCATCTTATTGTTTTATTAGCATACAGGTTGTTGGCTCTGCACCAGTCAGTTAATGACTGCACCTCATCTGAAGTGCATGGATGGCTCCTGCTGGCCAGGTTTTAACTGGCTTCAGAATTGGTCTGGAGCATCGGACGAGTGGATTGTATGCTGGAATTAGCATTACAGAAATGTAGTCTAAGTTTCTGAGGTGGGGGCAGGGCTCCGCCCAATACGCATTGGAAATGTTTGTAAACACAAGATCCAACATGTTCGCCCATCTCGTAGGAAAGTCCACATACTGATTAAATTTAGGTAGCTTGGACTTGAGGTTCGCCTGGTTGAAATCCCCACCGATAATAAACAGTCCATCAGGGTGTGTGATCTGTAGTTCGCTTAAAGCCCAATGCAGTTCCCAGATTTCCTCCTTAGCATTATCGTTGTGGGGTGGAGGGATGTTTATTCCAACTACAAGGACTGTGTTAAATTTCTGCTGTATCTTAAAGGGTCTACATCTGACAGTCAAAATTCCACCAGTGCTGAGCCATGACTGGAGACTAGAACAGAGTCCTTGCATCATTCTGTGTTGAAGTAAATGCACAGGCCACCACTACAGACTTTACCATACAGAACAGCATCTTTGTCAGCCTGAAATAAAGTGAGCCCCATCCAGCTGAATGGCAGTGTCCAGGACTCTGTCACTGAGCCACATTTCAGTGAAGACCAAAACACAGCAGTCCCTGTCCTCGTGCTTGCGCAGACCTCTGGAGCCGAACGTGGCCCATTTTTCTCTCCAGGGAACAGACATTGGTGAGGAGGATAGTTGGGAGACCTGGGCAGCAGGTGTTCACTCTCAATCACATGGCTTGACCTGCAGATCTTCCTGGAGGTAAATAGAAGAGTTTCTGAATAACATTAAATACTGGAGTTGCATTTGCATTGGTTAACCATTTCATGTGTTTTGTAATAATTAAAACACTATTTAATGCTATATCTTCTTTCTTTGGCTTGGCTTCGCGGACGAAGATTTATGGAGGGGGTAAAAAGTCCACGTCAGCTGCAGGCTCGTTTGTGGCTGACAAGTCCGATGCGGGACAGGCAGACACGATTGCAGCGGTTGCAGGGGAAAATTGGTGGGTTGGGGTTGGGTGTTGGGTTTTTCCTCCTCTGCCTTTTGTCAGTGAGGTAGGCTCTGCGGTCTTCTTCAAAGGAGGTTGCTGCCCGCCAAACTGTGAGGCGCCAAGATGCACGGTTTGAGGCGATATCAGCCCACTGGCGGTGGTCAATGTGGCAGGCACCAAGAGATTTCTTTAGGCATATATAACTATAAACAAACTAACACCCCTGCTCTATAAGGTCACCCTTTCAGTCTCCTTTACTCCAGGGTAAAAAATTTCAACCTATCCAGCCTCCATTCAACCTTCTCACTCACAGAAACAACCTCATGTTCTTATACCCTTTCTAGTTGAGTGATATCATCCTGTCACAAGGTGAACAGCACAGAGTATTCCCATCCCTACATCCTGTTCAATGCAGATATCAATAAATGTATAGCCAATGCAATCATGGGATAAGGGAATCAGGTGTGAAAATGTTGGAGATAAAGCTTACAAAAGATGGTGATCAGTTTGTGTGATTGTGTTGGTGCATCAACAGGTGGGTCCATTAAGCAGATGAGAGCTGTGCAGCCAACAGAGGGGCTCATCCACCTTCTTTGCAATTCCATTATCAAACTAATCACCATTGCAATTTTCTTCCATTAAATTTCATTTCTATCTTGTTAGGTCTGCTTTGTTCATGAATGAGTGAGACAAACACCAGGCTGAGTCGAAATCAGGGTTCTTTGTTCTTTATTACCGGATTGTAACACTTGCGACTAACCATGTTAGTCGGAGAATGCATTCTGCCGTTATCAGCAAAATGGTGATTTTTTATACCCTTGGATATGTGCTTAGAACATCATCATATCATTACTTGTCCAATGACTAAAACTGTTGCTATCCTTTCCCTGCTAGCTTCCTGCCTCTCAATCCATCAATGTCTCTCTTATCTTGTAAGTACAAGGATGCATTCACATCTTGTTACAGCCCTGTACATTCCCATCTCATGATGTTTTACCTAACAGGAGTACAAGGACACCTCCCCTTCTTGTTACAGCCCTGTACAGGGTAACTCCCTACACATTCCCATCTCATGATGTTTTACCTTACAATCTGCAATATTCTTTCTCTGTTTTCTGTTGTCCTTTTCTGCTTCCTCTGCACTTTTGTTTCTCCTTCCTGCAGCCCTTTTGCTGCTCAGGTTATTGCCGTGAACAGTTAACAGCAATTTGTGGAAATTCATTTGGAAATATTAATTATCTCTGCTGCAAACTGAAAAGTCCTTGTTAAATTTTCTTTGCCGATAAATCACATCGTGGGAATCACAAATAACATCATGTGATAAATAATAATCCTGGAGTTCTGCAGAGCATGCAATGAGCTGGATATACTGCACAGGAGATAATAATGCAAAGAGAGCTTCCTCTGAACTGGTGGCATTTGGAAATCATTCATGCAACTGTCGTGCAGTATTCGGGGGCAGCAAGTGCCAACTGTAACCATAGCAACTCATGGAGAATAACGACTTTCTGTGACATCAGTACCCTGAAAAAGCAGGCTTATGCCACTAAACAAGCACAACAGCCACCCTCATGCTGATTGTCGGGCTCTGTGTGCAGCCCACCTATCACCATGGCAATGATGATCCTACTTCATCGAGCACCCTGCCGTACAAGGTGCAGACACCACAAAATCTGGACAAAATTCCACGATTAAAAGTCACCCTGCTATAAATTTTCACCTAAGAACACAAAACTGGAGCACATGTATTGCTGATGGAAAACAAAAGGCAGGAACTTTAGGGACAAATCTTTAACTTAATTATGCAAAGGAGTTCTTTTTATGAAACATATGACACAGCTACTTGAAAATGACTGAAATTCCTCTGCTCATAGCAATAACCCTCCTATTACATCTGGTACTACTGCTTTTATTGTTCATGCCTAGTAACTTACTGAAATAGGGATCAACATCCTCTCATACAGTCCTGAATTCCCTGCACGTTTTTAGTTTTGATTTGCTTTCAGACTTAAATGGGGAAGGCCGTATCTGGCTGATCATTAGTTGCTGAAGAATGCCAAAATACCGCAAATGCTGGAAATTCTAAAACACTCAACAGGTCAGGCAGGATCGATGGAAAGAGAAACAGCGTTACATCTTAGCTCTAAGAATGGGAAGAAGTGAAAATCAGTTTGACGTCCAGTTGCGGAGCAGATCAGAAAAAATAGGTGGAACAAAGGCAATAGGGTGAGACCATGTGAGCTAATGTGATCGAGTCAGATTATGTCCCTGTTGTGTATTACTAATAACTTGCACAGCAAGCCACACTCCTCGAAAAAGAAAAACTGAGACAAAAATTACTTGCCAATGGATACCAAATTGTGGCAGCGGGAAGGGACAGGATATTTGGAGTTTCAAAATGACTTGTCTCAGTTTTCAAGCAACTTATCTAAAAGGTTTTTTTCCCCACAGCAGGACAGAGTTAAATGCATTCATTAGCTAGCAAAGACAAGATTTCTTGGTGATGAAAAGGAAGTTTAAAAATATCAATTTAAAAAATCATATTTGTCATAATATTGGCACATTGATTATACTCTAGAAAAGGCAGAAGAACCATAAAGGGTTAAATTGCATAATGTAGAAATGTCTATGCACAGCAGCAATTTTTAAGTTACTGGACAAGCCTCTGAAGGGTATTTATGTTAGTAAGTTTTGTGTGCCGGTGGAGATGTGGGGGGGGCACCATTTCATCGGATGCAAGGATCGACAACGAGATAGACAACAGACTCGCCAAGGCAAATAGCGCCTTTGGAAGACTACACAAAAGAGTCTGGAAAAACAACCAACTGAAAAACCTCACAAAGATAAGTGTATACAGAGCTGTTGTCATACCCACACTCCTGTTCGGCTCCGAATCATGGGTCCTCTACCGGCATCACCTACGGCTCCTAGAACGCTTCCACCAGCGTTGTCTCCGCTCCATCCTCAACATTCATTGGAGCGACTTCATCTCCAACATCGAAGTACTCGAGATGGCAGAGGTCGACAGCATCGAGTCCACGCTGCTGAAGATCCAGCTGCGCTGGGTGGGTCACGTCTCCAGAATGGAGGACCATCGCCTTCCCAAGATCGTGTTATATGGCGAGCTCTCCACTGGCCACTGTGACAGAGGTGCACCAAAGAAGAGGTACAAGGACTGCCTAAAGAAATCTCTTGGTGCCAGACACATTGACCACCGCCAGTAGGCTGATCTCGCCTCAAATCGTGCATCTTGGTGCCTCACAGTTCGGCGGGCAGCAACCTCCTTTGAAGAAGACCGCAGAGCCCACCTCACTGACAAAAGACAAAGGAGGAAAAACCCAACACCCAACCCCAACCATCCAATTTTCCCCTGCAACCGTGTCTGCCTGTCCCGCATCGGACTTGTCAGCCACAAACGAGCCTGCAGGTGGCGTGGACATTTACTCCTCCATACATCTTCGTCTGCAAAGCCAAGCCAAAGAAAGAAGAAGATAGTATGCAATGCACACACTCCTATCCTGCCAGTGTGCCTTGCAGGTAGACTAGAATGAAGTACACACCTTTGTTTTGAAACTCTCAGCATCCCATAGATTTTGTTCTGGTTAGAAAGCGCCAAAGTACATTACAGCATCCAGGTTCATGGACTATTGATCTGAAGATATGAATTCAAATTCCATTTGACTTCTGGGATAAATAAATACTTGTTGTTAAATAAATGTGAAATAAAATGTAATCTGTGATGAAAGTCCCAGGCTGTTGTAAAATTCTATCTGTTTACTTAAGATCTTCAGGGAAGAAATCCTGCTGCCTTTACCCAGTCAGCCTTACATGGCCACAAACCTGACTAGTAGGAGCCTTCTGAAGTGACTCGCTTTCACTGCAAATTTGGAGTGGTTAATAAATGCTAGCTTTCTCTCATGGAAAAATAAAATAAATAACTCAACGGCTACCTCATGCCATTCACTTATACACAGTTTCTTTGAGTAGCCGTACCAGAGAACACTCATTTTACATGATGGTTAGCAACAGTTAAGATCACCTGCATTATTTAAATACGGTTCCAACAGGTGCAAGAAATACTATGATCCAGCAGACATTGAAAAATAGTGTACAGGAGCTATGTGGTGATTGGATAATCCTTGCCACCCTTTAGGTGCCATTTGGTCTATGGTAGGTGGTCAAATGCAGCTGGCACAGCAGGTGAAAGATGGTAGAAGCTGGTGCAGCCCTGTGGAGAGTAGAGAGTGGAGTCACAGCACCCCCATGGTGTCCAACTGCCCAGTCCAACTGCCTTGAGCTCTGTGTAAATGGAGCTGATGGTTGTTTTATTTAAAAATGCTGCAACCACGGGTTTGTACCCAAGATGGCAGTGTCTATGATCGGCAGCAGCTACGAGGGATGACAGACACCAGGGAAGCAAAGGACTGGTGCAGGGCCCCAGTGTGAGAAGGACAAACAGAGGAGTTGACCCATGGGGTGGTGACCACGGCGGCTGACCAGTGAGGAGTTCTGAGGGTGAAGAACACAAAGGCGGCAGGTTGTTGGCGTCTTGAGGTAAGGAACTCATGAAGGCTGTGGGCTGCTGGCAACTGTGGTGAAGGGATTCACACCGGGCTGTGGACTGCTGGAGACTGGCTGAAGGGGTGTCAGGCATCGAAACTGGGATGTAAGAGGGTGCTGAAGGATTCCTGATCATGTCGGATGTTCGGATCTGGAGCTCGGACTGCTGATGGTTTAGACTGGGCTCTGTGTGGCTGCGGGGGCACTGGAGGTGAATCCATGGACACTCGGTGACTGTGAGGGAACTCTTTTTTTGTTTCTCTTTCTCTGACTGTAAGAGTGCGATGCACTGTAGTGACAGTAAGCAGGCAGAAGATTCGGAAGACTGAACAAAAGGGTTTATTCTACTTAAAGTCTCTGCTGCAGTTAGTTGCAACTCCATGTGACTGACCTCGAGGGACCGGATGTGGCTTATATCCCGGCGGATGATTAGCAGTCGACTGGGTGGGGCTTGGTCCATTCAGGTCAGCTGACTGACAGCCGGCTAGGTGTGGTCTGTCCTCTGGTGATCTTCCTGCAGGTACACAGGTCGCCCCCTGCAGTAGGCTAGTGGTGTATCACCACAAAGAGGCACTTCGGGCAATTTCTGCCCATGGTGAATCTCTGCCTCATAGCAGACAAAATCAAATTTGATGTAATTTTGCACTGTCTTTATTACATGACAATAAATTGAATCTTGAATCTCTTGAATGATGGTATCATAATTCCTGCTGGGATATTGGGCTGATAACTGACATGATCCACTGATTATGGTCACATTCCAACTCGATTTAAGGTACTGGAGTTCCTCTTGTTAGAGATACAGCGCAATAACAAGCCATTCCAGCTCATGAGCTCACGTGACCAATCAATCTACTAAACCTGTATGTCTGCGGAATGTGGGAGAAAACCAGAGAGCCCAGAGGAAACGGATACAGGCAGAGAGAGAATGTACAGACTCCTTAAAGAGAGCACAGGTTCAACCTGGAGGTCACTGCAGTAGACGAGTGCTTACCTCTACACTAACCATGCTGCTCCTTCAGCCTCAGGTTTCTTAAAGCTGACTTGCTGTGCCCATAATGTGATGTGCATTCAGAAACTGCCATCCCACACAGAGGGGAAGCTCATGATGTTTGCAAAGCCACATGCTCACTCCACTTTTCCATCTACAAAAGCAAATGCACTGTCAACAGATCTCTTTTAAATCAAAAGCTTCAACGAGCCATCTTAAGCAATAGTAGATGGCCTAGAAGAATTCAGTGCATAACATGTCAAGGGCATGGTAGCTATGAGAAAACAATTGATTTGCACTGAAGCCTTAACGTCAAAACAAAGTCTATCAGCTCTTTGTGCAGGAGACTTTAGTTACATTAAAGATGTCTAAAAGGCACCCAAAAAAATGTGTACAAATATTCAATAGAAATCAGCAAATGATCTAAAGATAGTTGGTGATATTTTAAATAGGACAGGTGGAGAGGCCCCTCCTGCTGGTGAAAGTCATCCAAGGTTAAAAGGGGGTATTAATTGAACCATTGTGTTCCATTTGGAGCACTGGCTTGCAATCAGCATGTGTATCATATCGACTCTCAGACATATGGTAGGCATTTGCTGTTTCCAGGCAAATAATTTCACCAATATGATTCCCACTTTGACTCTTAACCACAAAATATGTGGTTTGAGTAACATTTCAGAATTAATTTTGAACCTATAGTTTATTTTGCCTCATACCATAGATAGAAGAGATTCAGCCCATATTCCAGTTCTCAGGATAATCCCACCATGCCATTTTCCCACATTTCCCTGTGACCAATGGTCCTCCCACTTTCCTGGGAGTCACTGAGAGTCACTCTCAGTGAATCCAACAATAAATCTGCCTTTGTGATGTGGAAGGAATGGACAGCACCCATGTACAATATTAACTATCTATCTACAGGTCTGTCTGATTGTTTATCTACCTGTCATTCTGACTGGATGCATATCTGACAATATCTATCTTTCCACAATTCTCTTTTATATTTTTCTTCCTCTTTATGGTTAATTATTTATTAACCTTGTGTTAATTTTACTTAAATTTCAATCAGTGTTTTTAATGTACTTAGGAAGCTTCAGGAAGTAAGATTGTGATTTCATCTGTACATATTTATATGGCACAAACTCATCCTTCATTTATTTAATTTTATTCCAAATGTGTAACAAGGAACAAGTAGTTTCATATGGCATGTACAAAAGAAACTTTGGAGCCTCTTTTGTCACCTTTAATTCCAGATCTTTTCCCTGGTCTTGGATAGGATTTTATGTGGAAGTTTTATGAAGTTTATGTGGAAGCAGACTAAATATCTTTTTGTCAACAATGTTGAGTGAATGAGAAATAGGGCAAGGAAGACTACCTGGGTGCTCCTTAGTTAACTGTTACCTTTCATATTCAAGGTAAAACATGTTTATTTGATAACAGAACAGATAATGTTTCATCAGCCAACTAAATTATTAAACCTTTCTAAGAAACTTGGAGAATTGTCTTATTGTGTAATCAAATCTGTCTGCAAGTTCATCCCTCCTCCACCGAATGGTCAAACATTCTGCATTGCTTGGGTCTCTCATGTATTCTAAATTTCATTCTTCCCACCTGTAGAATCAAAAACATCCTGTTGCTGAAGCAAGCACAATGACATTCATTTTCATTCCTCACAGTGATCTGTTCCACAATGGAACTGTGTGTGAAAAGGAATTCAACAGGGTCGATTCTATTATGCCTAGTTCAAAACAGACAACTAAAGACTTTGTGCAACTTCCAGTTGGCTGCCCTTATGGCCTCTGGAATCACCGTAGACACAATGAAATAGCACAAGGTGTTTCTAGAGTGAATCAAACGGATTTACTCTTCATCACCCGCACAACCGTTTAAAAGCCAGAATCACACGCTCGACATGTGCTAACGACATCATGCACTGGTGTCACATGGCTGCTTCGGTGCCTCCTGGATGTTGTAGTGCGATATGGCAGAAAGGTTTGTCTATCTTTTATGCTGTCAACCTCTGTGACAGACTGTTAGCTGCTGCAATGGGGAAGACTTGACATCGTTAGCTGGTTTAAATCTGTCAATAGTGAAAGACTGTGCCTTCCCTCCAATGTCCAGAATACAGGTTGACCTAATTTGTCTGAGTATCCCATAAGGTCCTTCATAGGGCATCTGTAAAGGTTGACCAAGTCTTCCCCTTTGGACAAAGACATATTCACAGTTTTTGAGGTCTTCAGGCCTTTGGTGGTATAGGGGTAAATTTTCCTATGGTCTCCCTTAGCCTGCTCAACAGTTCCTTAGGATCATCGATGGTACAGGAATCACCTGTAAACGAGCTCCGCAGATGAAGCTTGGCGGTCCTCCTTTGGAGTTGTTCTAACGCCCAGTAATACCCAGGGCAGCTCATCAGCCTAGTTCGGGCCCTCTAACCAAGCCATTATGGCTGACTTGAGATGTCGATGAAATTTTTCCACAATTCCATTGGTCAGGGGATGATGAATTATTGTATTGAGCAAGCGAGACAAGGACGACCACAACGAGGAAATAAATTGTGGTCCTCTATCTGAAGAAACATGCGCCAGTAAACCAAAACCTGACACCCAGGAACTAAGGAACGCCTGAGCATAAGTGTCTGCATTAGCATCTACCATAGGCTCGACCTCGGGCCATCGCGTAAACCTGTCTATTACTGTAAAAAGATAACTGTATCGTCTTGAAACAGGAAGCAGACCAATGCTGTGTAGTCAATATCTGATCTACAGATCAAACCTTGAGTGGACCAGAGTGGAAAAATGCATCAGCTACTACATTGTCTTTTCCGGAAATATGTTGTATTTTTGTGTAGAATTCTGAAATGATTGGATAATTGCCGTTGTGCTGAGCAGGGGTCTGCGACCTTGGAAAATGCAAATATATGGGCTTGTGGTTGATGTACATAGTAAAATCTCTGCACTCCCAAAAAATAATGGAAGATTCAAATAGTCAAATAAATGACCAAAATCTCCTTATCAAACATACTGTGTTTCTTCTCTGTTTCATGAAGATGGCGGCTGAAGAATGCTAACTGTTTCCATTGACATAATGATGAAGTGCACCTCTACGGCCATACTGGAACTGTCTGTAGGAAGGGTGGTGGCTGCATTTATAACTGGGTAGCTGACCATAGTGGCATGAGTCAGCAAATCTTTCACCTTCAAGAAGGCATGGTTTCCCTCTTCAGTCCAATGGATGGTTCTGGCATTTGTGGACAGTAAATCGAAAAGAGGCTTTATGATATGAGCTACTCCTGAAAGAAACCGATGGTTAAAAATTTACCATTCCCAAAATTTTCTGCAGGCTTTTAACTGTAACAGCAGAGTCACACTTTCCTGAGTAATCCTATGCCCCAAGAAATCAATCATTTCTTGTCTAAAAATGCATTTATCCAGATTGATGGTCAGTCCAAACTTGAAGACTAATAAAAAGTATACAAAGATGTTTCACATGTTCTTCATTTGTCCTACTGGTCACTAAAATGTCGTTGAGATAAATGAAGACATTGGTCATATCACGTCCTAAAGCATCCATTACCCTGAAATGATTAAGCAACATTCTTTAATCCGAATAGCATTCGTAAAAATTAGAACAACCCAAATTGAGTATTTATTGCTGTTTATTGTTGTTTTTGGTATGTCTACTAGTACTTGGCTCTACTAGTACTTGGTGATAGCCACACACCGTTTATTTTGGAGAAGATCTTTTAGCCAAGAACTCCTGAATATGATAATGATCTGGGATGGTGGCATCGTTAAGCCACCTCTAATCTCCACAAGGTCGCCAACATCCATTGTATTTCAGGGCCATATGAAATGGAGATGCCCAGGGACTGTCAGACCGACAAATTATGCCTAGTTCCTCCATTTTGGCAAACTCTTCCTTGGCTAAATGCAGCTTCTCAGGAGGCAAGTGGCACACTTTAGCATAGATAGAAGGGCCCTTAATATAAATGTGATGAGTGACACTGTGCTTTACAGTGGAGGCAGAAATCTGTAGAGTTGTAATTTCAGGGAAATCTTCCAACAGCATGGAGAATTCATCTACAGGTTTACCTAATGTTTGAAGGCTCAGAGCAGGGGTATAGGCATCTGCCAGAGGATTAGTCTGAAAAGCATTTCTATCTATTAGCCGATGCTGCTTTAATAAATGGCCAAGTGTAGAGATAATTCTCGAACTTGACATTCATCTTCCTGGTGCCAAAGGTCGGAATGTTGGAACTGTTAACTGCTCATAGTTGCAGGTCTGGGGTAGGATGGCGTTTTTCAAAACCGGTGGGTGGAAATACACCAACTTCTGAACCTGTGTCCACCAGAAATTTTTGCTGGAACAACTGGTCCCATACATACAGTAAGCTAGCAGGTTTCTCACCAACTGCCGCAGCCCTTGCTTGTGGTTGGCCTGAGTGTTTCCTGCAAATAGGCAGGGTGGAAGGCTCTTGCAGGCATTTACTCCCCAAAACCTATGGTAATAACACCAAGACGAGGTGTCCACAGGTGCTTGTTTGTCTTGGGGCATTGCCTGCTTGTAGGGAGTAATGCTTTAAGAACACTAGAGTGTGACATGAGGTCAATATCGGAGGGGTTGGTTGTGCAGACTTGCCTTCCCTTGCTGTGCTTTTTAGCCAGCCATAGACTGCCACTACAGCCCTTGGATCTTCAAATGAACACTTGGATAACAAGAGCCTAATTATCATCTGGCATTAGCTCTAAAAAGAGCTGCTCGAATAACATATTGGGCCTTTTACCAGCTGCCAGGAACAGCATTTCATCCATTAGTTCTGAAGGGGCACGGTTTCCCAACCCATTGAAATGTAGTAGTTCGGCTGCCCTTTCCCTTTGGGATGTACCATATACAGATAATAAAAGTGCTTTTAAAGCATCATACTTGTTGGTATGTGGTGGATCCCAAAGGAAGTCACCGACCCTCTTAGTGTCGGCCTGCTCTAGGGCACGGACAAGATGGTAATAACAAGTGGTGTCCAATTCAACTTTGCAAAGCTGAAATTGTGCTTCAGCCTGTTGGAACCACAGTTCAGGCTCAGCTGTCCAGAAAGGCGGTAGCTTCACGGCAATAGCTGCAGAGTCAGTGTTTGTCCAAAAATACGTTTTTGGACTCGTCGGGGTCACTAATTATGGCCACTGGAATCGCAGTGGACACATTGAAATAACCACACAAGGTGTTTCTAGAGCATTAGTTAGGCATTGTAAGAGAAAATCTTAAGCAACTGGAAAATATACTTATCCGCCATCTACCAACGCCCAGGAGTTATACTGATTTCTCTTTGTGTAACTGTTAATATTCCTAATCATTTATAAGAATAAGCTTATTTGTCCGCAAAAGTGAAAGAGCAGATGAATAAAATATATCAAGTATGAATAGATCATTAAGTAGGCTTTGGTTTCGGGGAGATGTTAACACCAAAGAGATTGGTCTTTGGTGTTAACCGCATATAAGAGTACCACCT
The DNA here is from genome assembly GCF_036971445.1 of Narcine bancroftii. Lineage (NCBI taxonomy): Eukaryota > Metazoa > Chordata > Chondrichthyes > Torpediniformes > Narcinidae > Narcine > Narcine bancroftii. Next base: position 34,297,370 of record NC_091478.1, on the reverse strand, counting down.
GCCAATGCAGCTCACCTTCTGGAAATGAAATCTATTGACCCAGAGTACAACTTGCAGCAAATGCTTTCCCACATGAGTACCCAAATTTTCCTCAACTCATTTAAAAGTAGCAAAACGGTAAGATGCAGAGAAGTGAAAAGCAAACCACATCTTTTGGCTCGGAAGAACTGACAGGACCTCATTTGTTCAATGACAGTGATCCTTTGCTTTTATTTAGCAGCTGAAAAGGAAAAATGTTTCAAGATGCTTTACACAAAAAAGTGTGACATTGAGTCTGATGAGGAAATAGGAGGGTGTAGCGGCACTACAACTCCCAGGAGGCATCGAACCGGCCATGTGACATCAGTGTGTGATGACGTCAGTGCTTGTCGAGGCTGTGTTCTGTTTATAAACTGGTTGTTCTTCAGTCTGCTCAGACTGTTCAGTGTAGTTGATTTGATTGTCTACTACTTATTAACACAAATGTTCAGTACCTGATGGATTATGTAGGGCTGTTTCTGCCTGCTGTACAAAGCCATATGACATGATTGGCTTTAAACGCTTCAATATTTCCTGCTGTTCTTTTTGTCGCTTTCGTTTAGTAACACCACTTTCATATCCCTGACTTATTATTTTCACAAAAAAGTCAAAATTAAATATTATTGTGATTCACAATGATATAAAAGAATCCTCACTTCTCAAAACTCACACTCTAATGATGATCAGTAATCTCAGAGCTCCCGTCAGCGTGCGCGACTGTGGGAATCTGAGAATCAGCCATGGGGAAAAATCCCATGTGAAAGCTTGTGTAACTGTTATACATACATGTTCAATGTTACGAAGTAACTGGGCCTTAATAGTAAAATAAGGGCAAGTGCATTCGGCATTCCCATCAATATGTTCCTGAACTTTGTACTTGTGCTTGCACATTATTTTGGCCTAGGTACACCCTTGGTTTTTATTGCTACAATTTAAATAAAATTAATTGTAAATTTTTTTAAAATTCTGGCAGGAGGCCGAGGTCCCCCTAGATTATGAGGCCCTAGGCTGCAACCCGCTCAGCCCATATTTAAATCCAGCACTGACTCAGGCATAAAGTAAGTAATCTTGCCATAATTTCTTTCCCTCAGTCAAATCTCATGCAGAACCTGATGTTCTGTCTAAACTGGAGTTGGATTTCAAGCTCTACTCCCTCTCCCTCAGCAAATCCAGCTACTACAAACTCCGTATTATTGCCCTCCTCCACATCTACCTTAACCGCACTCCCATTATATTTAATTATGTCATTCAGTCCCATCCTGGATGCTTTGAAATTTTCAGCTCAATCTAAGCCCCAATGCCAAACCCCATCCGTAAATTGCTCAATTTGCCTTTTATCTCTAACCTTGTTTATTTACATTTCATAAACGCTAATTCAGTTTAAATATTCTCTCCATCATATATCTGAATACTCCTTATCCTTTCACCCCTCCCCAGTGATTTAATATATTCCTAAACTGTCCTTTTGGGGATACCTTCTTGTATATGCCGCAAAGTTGACAGTGATGTCTGCAGCCCCATGCGTGAGATTCACAGTGCAATTTATTTTGTTTCTAAATCTCACCATTTGCTTTTAGAACTCATTTAAAAATTTTAATCATTTACAACTTTTCTTCCATGTGAATCTGTGAAGTATCAAGTTAGTGCCTGCTGCTGTTATAGTTGGTTTTGTTGTTGCTGCCATCAATATATTGCCATGGCAATGACATATCCTTAAGTGATTTCTGCTGCAATGTTGCCTTTTTAAGTCGCTAATGATGTTCATTAAGAAGAATTCAACTCTATTTTGTGAATAGAGGAAAACAAAAAAATCGTGAGTTAGAGCACATTATTTGGAGCACAGATGGAAAAACTATATAAATCATCAAACTATTTCTTTTTGGATCTTTCCACAAAAGACATTGAAGTTTAGTGCAGATAAAACAATCTGCTGGAGAAACTAATTTGGTGGAACATCATCAGTGGGAGAGAGAATTATCGACATTTGGAATCAGAGCATTTCATCAGGGTCGGTTTGTCTGTCTGTTTTTCTATCCATCCATCTGCTTATCTATCAGTCTATCTGTCTATCTATCTATCCCTCTCTCATCACATACACACAAAGTGTGTGTGCAGCTCGGAGCATGTTGCCTCTTGTAGATTCCTTATCAATTTTACATATATATTGATAATTACATATTGGTAATTCAGGTCATGTTATAGAATCGGGAAAGTTCAAAGCAGCCATTCTCAATGGGGACCATATGACCCCATGAATCCCACCCCCCCCCCCCATATTTAATGGGGGCCCCAGACTGAAATCAAACAATATTTGTTCATTTTTTATTCAATTGGTAGGAGAGAAGTACCCAACTAAATTTGACTGCTTTCAAAGGGAAAGCTGCCCATAAACTTTGATCAGAGTCCTAAGGGGAACATACAAGAAAAGACTGAGAATGGCTGGTCTGAACATTAGGAGCTACACTGCATGGAATCTGAGGCAGAAAAGCAAACCCCCGGAGGAACTCAGTAGGTAAGCAGCATCTGTGGAAACAGAGGATAGTCGACATCTCGGGTTGAAACCTTCCATCAGGACGGAGAGTGTAGTGGAGACATAGGCAGCAAAGAGGGAGGAGTCAGTCAGGAGGTTGGCAGACAATGTCGACCTTAACGACAAGATCCAACATAGTCTTAAAAGTACTGGAACAGCTTTTGGGTGTCTCCGAGCAAGGGTCTTTCATGATCGTGTCATCCGAACAGGCACCAAAATGTTAGTGTACAAAGCAGTGGTGATCCCAATGTTCCCGTATGCATCAGAAACCTGGACCACATACCGATGGCAACTAAATCCACTTGAAAAGTTCCATCAATGCTAGCTTCGAAACATCTTAAGTATCAGTTGGGAAGATAGAAGATGTCAGTGTGCTAAATGAAGCAAAAACAATAAGCACTGAAGCTTGCATCAACAAGAACCAGCTGAGACGGAGTGGTCATGTTGTTCAGATGAAAGACGAACATCTGCCGAAACAAATCCTCTACTCCTAACTTAAAGAAGGCAAATGTAAAAGAGGCAGATGACAGAAAAGATTTAAGGACATCTTCAAAGCCAGCATGAAGAAAGCAATGCCAAGGACAAGAAACTATGGCAAACCATAATCTGAGAAGGAGCATTCAAACAGCAAATTTCAAAGCCAACAGATGTACAGAATTAGAAGAAAAGAGAGGCACCAACAACCAAAGCCTGATTTGCCATCTAGAACAACCTGATCTGAATCCAGAAGATCTTTCAAAGCCAAGATTGGACTCAAAAGCCACTTGAGAACCCATAAATCAAGCAATGAAATGAAGTCCATCATCCTTGACCATGAGGGATAGCCATGATGGAACTAGGTGAGGAAAGAGAGATAATGGATAAGTTGAAGCTAGATGGTTGAAGGGGGGGGGGTTGTCAGGAGATAGAAGCTGGAGGTGCTAAGTAGAGTCGGATAAGGAGGAAAAGGGGGAGGGAAACAGGTGGAACCAGCTGGGGTGGGGAAAGTGGAGATAGAGTCAATGATGTGGAAACAAAAGGCTGCAGGAGTGGAAGCTGGTAAGTAAGGTAGGTGATGAGTGAAACCAGTACAGGAGAGGGAGGGATGATGGGCAGGTGGAACCAGTTAGGGGAGGGAATAGAAGAACCAGAAGGTGTGCAAAAAAACTATCTGCCAAAGTGGGTCCAGCAGTATCAGTGGCTCAAAAGGAATGGTCAAGGTTTTGGGTCAGAACCTTTCATCATGAAGCAATCTTTTTCTCCCACAGATGTGATTGAGCCTGCCGAAGTGCTCCAGCAGATTGTTTTAAGCTTCATCTTCTAACATCTGTCCTTGGGTTATGGACAGATGCAACCAGTTGGGGAAGGGAATGAAACTGCTGGGTTACAGTGGTGTGGGGGTGGGGCGCGTTAAAGAAAGGGAGATAAAGGAGCGCAGGGAGTAAGTTGGGGGAGACCAGCGGTGGTGTTCAACAAAGTTGGAAAACTCAATGGTCGTGTCACTGGATTGTAGAGTGCCCGGGTGGAATGAGAGGTATTGTTTTTCTGAGGGTCTGCTCATTTCAGGGTCTAATTACAATTTTTCATATCCAAATATCTTTCACTTTAATACCTCATGTTCATATGGTCCAGCGCCCAGAGTATACCGGTGATGTATTTCATTCTTAGGAGGAAAAATGTTTTGCATTTTCAGTTTGAGAAAAGCAACTCTCATATTTATAAAAACCAAATGAACCATTTATATATGTTACAAAAGAAACAGGAGGAAATGGATTATATAGCCATTTTCAGCATAAAAAACAATTTTACAATGAAGCAATCAGATATCGAGTAAATGACTTACTAATATTGAAAACCATATCATTCTCTCTGGCATGTATTTTAAGGGAGCTAATTTTCTATGCATGAAGTCACACTGGATTAGAACATTAGTCCATGGAGACCAGGGTGTCTATAGTCTGCTCACTGTTAAACTAGACACAAATTGTTCAGTAACTAACAGGGTTTTCAAAGGGAAGGTCTGAAATATAGAATTTCTGTCCTGTCCAAACACCAGCAGGCATTGAACTAGCCACATCAATAAGATCTATACTATTATGAGCACTGCCTATTTCCATCTTAAAGGAACACATGAATTCTGAGCAGAAGTAGGTGGTTTGGGCCATTGAGCCCTGCTCTGCTGTTCTGTAAGGTCATGGCTGCTTTGATTGTGATCTGAATGCATTTCTGCTTACCCTTTGCAATATTTTATCTCATTGCTTTAAAATTATTTCCCAAAAGACTCTCAATCCTTTTGCCACGCCTCTGTCCAAAGTCAGTGAGAATGTTTGCTTCGATTGGACAGTGCTCAATTCCATTGGCAAATCCTCAACAAAAGAAGCAATCCATGCACGCATTCAGTAAGACCAAGAGAACATTCAGGCATGGCCAGATAGGTGGCAAGTAGGATACATGCCACCAAAATGTCAAAAATTGGCCATCTCAAATAAGAGTGCACTAAACTACCCACTCATGTCATTTTATGTGTTAACATTGAAGAATTCCCCATCATCAATATCCTGGGGATTGCCATTAAAGAGAGACCCAGCTGAATCAGGCATATCAACAGAATAGCTATAGGACATGGTCAGAGGCTGGGCATCTCACCCTGGCATCTTGTACAAGGCATGTCAGGAGTGTGATGGAATATTTTCCAGTTTCCTGATGAGTGCAGTCAACCCTAAGAAGTTCAGCACTGTCCAGGATTTTTTTTAAATAAACACTTGATTGGCACCCTTACAATTGCCCTAAACATTCACTCCCTCCAGCACTGGACTTCAATAGCTGAAATATGTGTAGCATCTCCAAAGCGCACTGCGGTTACCTGTTCAGGATAAGCTGTCAGCACCTCCAGAACTGACTTTCTTAACTACTGAGAAGAGCAAGGAGAATCTGTCCAGGAGAGAATTGCCCCCCATAGGTTCCTCTCCAAGTTGCTCCCCTTCCTAACTCAGAAAAAAAAAAATCACCAATCCTTTGACGTTTCTAAATTGAAACACCTGACCAAATAGCACTGAGGGAGAAGCTTCACAAGATGGACTGCAGCTCTTCATAAAGGTGGCACCCCAACACATTCTCTTTTCTTTTTAAAATATTTTTACTGAGTTTAACAAAAACCCTTTGCACAAGCTAAACTAATGATAAAATAAATCAAATCATATACGTATCACATATCAATTGTAAATTAGAAGCATAACCATAAATTATTACATAATTTACTTTTATTCAGGACATCAAATACTATAAATATAATACTTAAACAATTAAATCATAACTTGTTGTATGTCTAAAAATAATAATGAATGGAAAAATTATACAAATAAAATTCCCTTATACAAGTTATTTTATACTTCTCTGATATGATCATGTTGTTCTATGATATGATCCATCAACACCCCCCCCCAGCCCCCTTTGTTTATTATCTTAAAAATAAAAAGGAAAAACACATTCTCATAGACAAATGGGATGTTCATTAAATGTTGGCTTTATCCAGATTATAAGGTTAAAGCAGTGAAAGTCCTTTAATTCTCATTGCTTTGACAAAAGTTTTGTCATTTAATCTAATATGTGACACAGTATCAAATATTTTTGTGTGAGATTCCTATGAAGGTTAAATTAACTTTGTCCAGATCTATGCATTGCAATCAATTTACACATAACTAAAGGATGTTTAGAGGACTTCTTAGTTTTGCTAATCATCTACTTCAAGTAAAATATACAACGAAGAAGGGGTTGCATTTCAACTCAGGCAGTGGTTTGCGTACAAGTCAATATAAAGTTGTTTAGCCCACTAAAAGATTATTCACCAAGTTTTAATTTGAGGTAGAGACTAGAAATGGAAATAAAGATGTATTTGATAAACTTGAACTAATAAAGTCTGCAGTAACTAACATTTTCAAAAGGTATAATTGGTCAAATATATGAGAAACAATGTTTCACTCCACACCAAGTGTCAAGAAATATCATGTCTCTCAATGTGTCCCCTAAGGTTTCAATTAATCTCTTTTAAAATGATGCAAATAATTTGCAAGGTTACTCAATGATCTATGCTAGTCTGTAGATATTTCAAGAGTGTTATGTACATGACAGCAGTGAAAAAATTAGCCCAGATGGTGTTATATTTAAAATAATATTTTTAAATCAACAATTATATAATACCTAATCTAATTTATTTAAACCCTTAACTAAATTTATCTACACTTATCTAACTTAAACTCTAACTATATGTGAATATACTGGTGTGTGTTGAATACTTCAAGCCACTACAGCTCAAGGCTCAATTCTCGGAAGGAAGTTCAAAGTTCAGTTTCAGAAATTCAGTGATGACTCGTGGGCTTGAAATTGATGCAACACGTAGGCTTCAGATGGTTTAGACACATAGGGCTTAGATGAATGTGACATATAGGCTTTAAATGGATGGGTACATGTAGGCCTTCGATGAAATTAACAGTTCATAGTGGGTTAAAGAGACAGGGGGGTGACAGAACATTGATTAGCACACGACACCCTTGTTAAGGTGCTTCAATTAAGTGTTCCTGTTTAGATGAGTGCCATCTACAATTCCCCTCTTTTTTTGGCACAGGGGACACAAAGCAAGTGACGCCCATGAAGCTTCCAGAATCCTTTTTGTGAATCAAACAAACTCAAATGACTCTCGCTCTGGTCACCATCCAAGTGCAGTATTTCTTCTGCAATTAGAACTTTTTTTTGTAGGTCAGTCAAAGTGGTCTTCTCATTCCTCTATAACCAAAAGGAGGAAATCTGACAATTTGTCTATAACCACAAAATGAGCCCATGGGTTTCTTGTTTCCACAAAGGAGATCGAAGAGCTGTTTATTTTCGTGCTGCCTTCTTAAAATGGCCTCCTGAGCAAACTATGCACTGTCTTTTCAATAAGGGGGTCACATTGTCTCCAACCCTGGCTTCTCAGAGCTGCTTCCCTTCACTCTGAAAATGTATCAATTTAAGATCATGCTGTCTTTGAAGCCTGCAGCCCTTTTCACAGTCACTTTCCAAAACCTACAAGGTTTGTTCAATTTATTCTCTTAAATTGACAGTCCCATACAAATAAAAAGAACTGAAAAATGAGAGAATGCCACATTAGTTTGTACATACAAGCAAATAAAAAAAACACGCCAGGATTATTTTCCATATGCTTCTCATTCTTCAGTTCTTTGGTTAAATGGAGTGGACATATGACACAAGACAATTAAATCCAATATGCAGCTCAGTATCAAATTTTGTTAGGTAATGTTCTTATGAAGGACATTTTGACCCTTTCTAAACTCAAGTTGTTCTCTGCTTATAGGCTTATATTACCCCTATTGACTTGAATGTAATTGAGTCTCTAAATTAAACTAGTGTTACACAAGACATTGCTGGATTAAAATCTTTGTTTATTTAAATCTGAAATCCACACAGGTCCTACGTAGTGCCAAGTGTAAGACTTTATTCATTTCCATTGTGATTTTCATGTTCCTTTGGGAATTTATTCAGTGCAAAACAAAAAATTCAGCTATGGCAAATACATTAACTCTTACTATAGAACACAAGGTTAAATTTATGCGATCTTCAGAAATCTAATTCCGTTTCTTCATTTTATTTCTGTTAAGCATCAAGTCCAGATTCATTAGTACTTTAATACGAAGATCAAACAAACCTCCCACTGGATCTGTGCTAGATAGGGCCAGGAAAGTAGTCACAGAGTGGTAGCTATGGAAATATAACCAAGAGGTATGGAGTTCAGAAAGATGAAAAATAATTGCAGCTATGCTCAGCTTTTCACAGAACTGCAGGTGCTATCGCTGACAGGAAACGCACTGGGGAATATTGCACAAACAACATTGAGCTGAATGTTAACCTGGTTTTCCGAGTGCCGGCTGATCAAATGATGTTCACGTACCGCACAGAGATCTCTCTTAAGTTCTTTAATTGATAAGATGAATAAGAACCATTTTTTTCAACCTGTAAAGGCATCAGAGAAGCAACCCTGCTTACAAAAGGTTTCTCAGATCTTTGAACCATATTGGGGCTTCAGCCCATAGCTTTGTGAATCAGGTGAAAGAACATCAAGTCAGAAAAGCTGATTCTCCACATCTTTATAGGAGTTAGGAGGATAAAATCTATATATCAAGCAGAACCAACAACTTGAGTCTCAATGTGGACATGATTGTGGACTTCAGGAGGATGAAGGACCACTCCCCACTACATATCAATGGCTCTGTCATAAAGAAAGTGGGGAGCACAAAGTTCCTTGGTGGTCCACCTAAAGGACAACCTATCCAGCTCCCACAAGGAAGGTACAGCATCTCCTACACATCCTCCAGAGGTTGAGGAGGGTAATGCCATGGGCCAACATCCTAACAACATTCTACAAGAGCACAATAGAGAGTGTCCTGACTGGCTGCAAAGCATCAGGTTGATTAAAACTGCTGAGAAGATCACTGATGTCTCCCTTTCCTCTATCAATGATAAAATAGAGGGATGTGCTTAAATAGGGCTCAGAGAATCATTGAAGACCCTTACCATCCAGCCCCGCAGAATCTTTGAGACACTACCTTCAAGGAAGAGATACAGGAGCATAAAAACCAGCACTACCAGGCTGGGAAAGAGCTTCTTTCGGCAAGCAGTGAGACTGTTGAACAACTCTAGAAACCCAAGTATCTTTTTCATATGTATTTATTTTGGATTGCTCTATATGTATGTATGTCATTTGTATGTAGAGTATACTGAAGAGGTGTGTGTGTATACTATAGTCTGGAAATGCACTGTTTCATTGAGTTGTTTCTGTATATGAACAATCAGGTGATGATAATATTGAACTTTGAAACTAAGCTTGAGCTGTAATTGGAGGATTTCATGTACATTGCAGCGTTTTGACATTAAGGGGACTGGTAATGTCGCAATGAGGAATCGTCTATCATTATCTTCAAAATGTATTTCAGAACAAAGCTAGATACAAAATGGAATTGACATCCATTTCAAAGTTAGAAATAGCAGACAGGACGTCAAGCTCTGGAAAAAAAAAATTGATGGAAGAGGGAGATGGTAATGACGTAGGTGATTTGGATATACAGCTTGATGGATCGTGAACCATTTCCATGTTCTACAGTTCAGTAGGCTACAACCCTTTTCACATAGTACTGAGTCAATAGAACAATCCTTTATAATAAGAGTATCATGAGTTGGAGAAATGTACAAAAGAAAACAATCTAGTGAGGGTTAGAAACTTCCTTGTTCTTTCCTTTACATCCCAAGAAGAGGTAGGACAGAAGCCCTTGGGCATACTTGCAGTTTTTGTCACTAAACTGATGTTCAGCAAGAGTGTTGTTAATCCAAAGGCAAATTATATGATTTCATGCCAGGCTCAGAAACTATGACAAACACTGCATGATAAATAATTTATAAATGCTTTATAAAATCCTTTACATACAGATGCGACAGGACTGCACATTAAAATTGCTGACTGCTTCCATCATTGGTTATTTTTCTGAATTGTTCTGCTAATCTCTCCTCTTCTGATCATCTTCATCCTTCTTCTTGCTCACCAACCTCTGCTCTCCTCCTGATTCCACAGCACCGATACCTTCTCATGGGTTTGCTTCCAGCCTGGCGCTGTTATTACAGGGGTTAATATTTGAGAGCTTCTCTCAGGAAGCTGGATGCAGATTCTAATTGGGTATCGGCATCAAGAGACAAGAATCTCACCAGCTCGATGATACTGAGGGCCAGCACTGAATACTGACTTCGGGTTAGACCCATCTATTAGGTCATCACTGTGAACAGTTGGTCCAAGTGAAGACTCGGATGTGTTAAGTTTTAAGGGTGAGTGGGAGAAGAGAATTACAAATGGGAAAACGGGCATGTACACATGCAATTTTAGATAATAATTTGGCTTTATTTTTCCAGTTCCATCAACAGATTTTAATAAAATGACATATTATAACCATCTCATAATGGCAGTATCATGGAATTGGTTGCACACTGGGTTCTAAGATGACGGATTCAGTCAGGTTATTCAACCAGCAAATTTTACTGGGTTTACATTAAGGACCTTTATGCTCCAACGAAAGGAAGAAAAATGGGGTGTCAGATCACACTCATCAAAAGGAACGTCCTTGAAATTATTTCTATTCGAACTGCAACTGCGAATCATGTGGATTTCTTTTTAAGGCATTTGCTACAACCTCCCATTCATTCCCTCTAGTTTTTCCCCCATTTGTAACACCAAGAAAAGGAGAATGAAATCGCTCTTATAATATGAGTGAAATTCAGGGAGAGTCACAGACTTAATCTGATCAACGGCTAGAATATGAGTTAATTTCAAGTCCTGTTTTACCATTGATGGGAAATGTAAAATATAATAAAAGGCGGCAAAAAACTTAGAATTCTATGAAATGGAAAAGGGTGGGTAAAGTGAACATGGGTCACTTGGAAGATGAGAAAGGAGAATTAATTATGGGTAATGCAGAAATGACAAGGTCTTCAACATCTATTTTGTGTCAGTCTTCACAGTGGAAGACATGTCCAACGTGCCAAAGAGTGATGTTAAGAATCTGATGGGAGGGGAGGGTCTCAATGTGATCATTATCAGTAATGAACTAGAGATATGGAAACTAGTGGGCCTAAACTTGCTGATGGAATGCATCCCAGGGTACTGAAAAAAATGGCAGAGGTTATAGTTGATGTGTTTATGGTAATTCACCAAAATTCTGTGGAAAGATATATAGGTTGTACCTCTTTAATCTGGTGACATTGGGACTTGGTCATTGCCAGATCCTAGAAAATGCAGAAAAACAGAAATTAATTATACTGACCTTATATTAAAGTTAATTAAATTTACTGTCCATCAACTGGCAGCTTCTCCACTCTTTGTATCACTCTGCGCCCTTGGGCCGATCCTCTGAGCTGGATGATGAATTAGACATGTTCTATTAAAACTTGAGCTGTGCCATTTGCCTAAAGTTCCTCTTTGTTGTCAATCAGGGTCTCTGAGCTGTCTCAGTGATGTAATGTTCGCAGCTGGGTGAGTGGGTGGATTCAGAACACAACTTTAAATGCAACTGAGAGAGGGAAAAAGAAAGAGGGAAATCCAGATGCTGCAAAAGGGCTGTGTGGAACCGTTAGCAGAATATGCAGATTTGGCCCATTAGCGCTGCTACAGTGCCACCCTCATGGCAGATCCACAAACTAATGGCAGTAGATTCAAAAAAAGTGGGAGTTCCCAGGCTACAGAGTGCCAGATTAGAGAGGTACAACCTGTACTGACTTTGGAGGTGGTGCAGAGGAGGTTCACATGATTGATTCTGGAAATTAACAGGTTAACCCTATGAGGAGAGATTCAATCTTGTTTACTGGAATTTAGAAAAATGAGAGGGAATTTCATAGAAACATAAAATTAAGAAAAGATTTGATAAGGTAGAAGCATGAAAGTTGTTTCCCCTGGTTGGTAAGATGCAAACTAGAGGACATAGCCTCAAGTTTCAGGGGAGTAGATTTAAAAACAGAGTTGAAGAGGAACTGCTTCTCCCAGAAAATAGTGATTATGTGGAATTCTCAACCCAAAGAAGCAGTAGAGAATGCTTAATTAAATATACTTCAGATGATCTGCATATCTCACTGCTCTGCCTTCCCCATCTATCCTTCTACTGAGGGAGGGACAAGGTCCATTCCAAGCAAGTAAAAAAAATATGTAACAGCCTAGGTGCTGGCTGTTGGGCCATTTTAAAATCCATGATGTGTTCCCTACCTTTGTTGTGGGGGTCTTGAAAGCTGTGCTTAACTGTGGTTTGTAGAGTGTGTGGAGGGGTAAAAAATGGCTCTGACTCAACAGCAAATTTTGTATATAATGGATGACTGTAATTTGTGATTGATTACTGGAAATTGTTTTAGTTTGAAAATCTATAAATAAAATATTTTAAAATATATATTTAAGATGCCAGTTGATATATTTCTGCACAGTATGGGAATTAAAGATTTAGGGGGAAAAACGGGTAAGTGGAGTCGAGTCCACACCCAGATCAGCCATGATCTTGTTGAACAGTGGAGCATGCTCAATGGGCCAGAAAGTCTCCTCCTGTTCTGCTTGTATTGAACTTCAAAACACCTGGGTTCTTTGCTCTTCCACTTCTTTATCGGATATAACCCAAAACAAATCTGAACAATTGAAAAGTGGGTTATTTAATGAATTTCAAGACATATTTTGACAGGAATATGTCATTTCATAGGGTTGTGTTTTGCTCATCAAATATAAGAATAGTGTTTTATTTTACCTAAAAGGTAACCAAGAAGTTGAACCCATTTGACCATATGATCAGAGGATTTAGTGTGAACTTTATTAAAATGTTAATGTTTTAATAATGAGCTTTCATCTAACCGTTGGTAAACTGGAAAAAGTCATAATGCTTTTGTAAACTTAGACAGCTGAAACATAGAGCAAACTGCAATAATTTCTCATCCTTGTACTCCACTAAACGCTCTGATAACAACCAGTGATGATAACAAGATAGTGCTCTTCTCACTGATAATACAGCAAAGGACAACTATAGCATCTTGACAGAAGCATTAGTTGAATATTAATTGTCCACGCACTAATGTCAGTGTGATGTCAATTCTTGAGATTGCTACACTATTAATTCATGAGAATTTCAATGTGTGGATTGTTAATGCTGAATAAAATTTAATATGGAGTTTGTAAAAATATTTATTGATTTTTTTTGGCCATGTGTCAATCATCAACTATCTTTGGCTTGGCTTCGCGGACGAAGATTTTTAGAGGGGGTAAAAGTCCACGTCAGCTGCAGGCTCGTTTGTGGCTGACAAGTCCGATGCGGGACAGGCAGACACGGTTGCAGCGGTTGCAGGGGAAAATTGGTTGGTTGGGGTTGGGTGTTGGGTTTTTCCTCCTTTGCCTTTTGTCAGTGAGGTGGGCTCTGCGGTCTTCTTCAAAGGAGGTTGCTGCCCGCCAAACTGTGAGGCGCCAAGATGCACGGTTTGAGGCGATATCAGCCCACTGGCGGTGGTCAATGGGGCAGGCACCAAGAGATTTCTTTCGGCAGTCCTTGTACCTTTTCTTTGGTGCACCTCTGTCACGGTGGCCAGTGGAGAGCTCGCCATATAACACGATCTTGGGAAGGCGATGGTCCTCCATTCTGGAGACGTGACCCATCCAGCGCAGCTGGATCTTCAGCAGCGTGGACTCGATGCTGTCGACCTCTGCCATCTCGAGTACTTCGACGTTAGGGATGAAAGCGCTCCAATGGATGTTGAGGATGGAGCGGAGACAATGCTGGTGGAAGCGTTCTAGGAGCCGTAGGTGATGCCGGTAGAGGACCCATGATTCGGAGCCGAACAGGAGTGTGGGTATGACAATGGCTCTGTATACGCTTATCTTTATGAGGTTTTTCAGTTGGTTGTTTTTCCAGACTCTTTTGTGTAGTCTTCCAAAGGCGCTATTTGCCTTGGCGAGTCTGTTGTCTATCTCATTGTTGATCCTTGCCTCTGATGAAATGGTGCAGCCGAGATAGGTAAAATGGTTGACCGTTTTGAGTTTTCTGTGCCCGATGGAGATGTGGGGGGGCTGGTAGTCATGGTGGGGAGCTGGCTGATGGAGGACCTCAGTTTTCTTCAGGCTGACTTCCAGGCCAAACATTTTGGCATCAACTATAATATGTTGTTAATGAGTAGAATTTGTGCATTACTGTATTAACCACAACAGTTTTATAAAGAAGCTAGTGCGGTGATGTGAGCAATGGAAGAAACACAGCCACCACATTGAGGGTCGTTAACGACTGTTTTTATTCAGATTCAGCACGTCCCCTTTAAAGGCAGCATGAGCTCAGTCACGTGGTGTATTGTGATGTCATAATCGCTGCCCAGGGTGCGCACTGGAGGGGATGCTGGAGTCAGAGAGAAATGTCTGATGACGCCATTTCCCCATGGCTGCCCTGCCATGTGGCGATACAAGCGGGGCCGGTTCACCATGAGGAAATGAAATAGATGTTTTCAACATCACCTGCATGCATCTTAATCCTGTGCAAAAAGTGAAGAATTAATTGACTTTGCCCACACATATTACATTGACATCAGTCTATGCAGAATTAAATGGCTTTGTTAACTCATCTGTATTTTGTATATCTGCTACCACTGTAAACGTATCATAGAGTCAAGAAGGCCTCGAGTTCATTCTCACAAAACAACACAGTAATTAGTTCTCAATTATGAGGGTTGAGCCCAATATGTAATTTATTTTGTTGTAAGATAGAACAGAGGAGAAGCATAAATAAAGTTTCATTTAATATATTTGTGGTAATATTTTCAGAATTAAGCATTGAAAGTTTGAATGCTTTGCTCTGAAAATATTCACAACTACAGATTCAATAAACAATATCGCAATATGTTCAGGAAATATCATACCTATCATTCTAAGTACTTGTTCAGCTGCATCAAATAAGAATTTCCAGCATGCGTACATTGTGTAAAGGTTAAAACCTTATGTCTTTTGATTCTTAGTTAATTTTATGTCTGTCTCTTTAAGAGAACTATTATTTGTAGTGTTACCATAGTGACTATGATGTAATATGTCATAATATCTGCTCAGCTAATGGCTTTATAATCAACCAGATGTGAAGGAAGCATGAGCAAATTTTTCTTTGAATTGTGTATCCCTTTAAAGTTTGTATATCTCTTTAAGCTAGTATCTCCACATATCTTGGTATCATTACATAGTAAATGCTTTGTTATTCATTGTGGTGAAAGTCTTAATGCGAAGCAATGCAAAATGTTTATCTATTTTATGAATAAATTAAAACTACATAAAATTGCAGTCACGGAGTTGGATTTATTGGATTAAAGAGATCTAAATTCGGAATATCGCATGTCTTTGAAATTAGAATGAGAGAGAGAGAGAGAGAGAGAGAGAGAGCGAGGGCTCAAGCCTGAG
Source organism: Narcine bancroftii (assembly GCF_036971445.1). Classification (NCBI taxonomy): domain Eukaryota; kingdom Metazoa; phylum Chordata; class Chondrichthyes; order Torpediniformes; family Narcinidae; genus Narcine; species Narcine bancroftii. The sequence goes on along the minus strand of NC_091478.1, from coordinate 34,281,864 downwards.
ATTGAGTTTCTGCACATCAATCTTTTTGTTTTCTTTATCTTAATACATAGAAAATATTACTTTATAAAGGTTTCTTATCAGAATCATATTCTAATAATAGAATATGAAACAAAGTTTTTCTAATTAGTTTTTTCCTATTATTAATGTATTATATAATGTATGTACTGTAAAATTAGCTTCTGATTCATATTCTGTATGTTAATGCATTAAGAATGGTGATTATTTTCTGTTCTATAATCTGCACAAAATTTATAAAGAATATGCATTTTCACAAGAATAACAGATCACATAAGGTATGAGCAAAAAAAGTACTTTTTTTTCCTTGTGCTCTCTTCACTAGTTCTTTAGTTAAAATCATTTGTAGTTGTTAAATAATGTACTACTCCAAAAATGCAAAGATTCTTGCACTCAGGAAAATAGCAAGCAAACCTTACTGTTTATTAGGCAGTCTTGCCTGAGCTAACAGGTTAACAGAACTAATGTCAAACACAAACAGTGCTGTTTGTCTCTGCTCTTGGTGCTGCAAAAGCCCCCAGATTAATGCCAATGAGCAGATTCAATCGCAAGTGTTGTATTGATGGGAGAATTGTGAATGGGGGAGTTGTAGATAAACTGGTTGCTCAATCATAATGTCTCAGAAGCCTCTGACCGCCAGAAACTACAGATAAAAAACAGCTAAGATTGATGGAAAGTCATAGAATGATGCAAACCCTTTAGCACACCAAGTCTGCACCAACCATTAATCTCCCAGTGTAAATATTTCAACATTATTTCTAATCTTTAAAAAAATTCTCCTTATATTCTTGTCAACTCTCCCCTCACCTACACACTCAGGGCAATTTATAGTGGCCTATCAGCACTTATTTCAGATATAGGAGGATACTAGACACCATGGAGGAAATCAGTGGAGACATCTCCAAGGGTCAAGATTGAACTCAGGTGCTTGGTGCTGCAAGGCAGCAGTTCAACCAACTATGGCATCATGACACAGAGGCTGGTGATCAGAATGGAGGGAGATGTGTGATCAGGTTGCCGAGGGTGGAATAGGGGTGGTGGAGGCCACTGTTCGATCTTAAAACTGAGCAGGGAAGGAATGAAGTCAGGTTGGTGACAGGGTGGAGGAGACTACATTTAGCACGCTTGCCTTCATTGAACATGGCATTGAGTACCAGAGCAGGAAGGGGTGCTGGACAAAGTGACAACACTCTGTCTGCCTTCTGGTAGACAAAAGTTAAACAATTTAATGTATGTTACATTCTAAATGTAGTATTACATGACAATAATGGAACCTTTACTTTTAGGAAGGTTATGTGGCAACTTGTACAGGTGAGTCTACACTGGAGTATGGTGAATAGATCTGGTCACCCAGCTGTAGGAAAAATATCATTAAGCTGGAATGGGTGCAGGAAAGATTTATCAGAATGTTGCCTGGTCTGGTACGCTTGAATTATAAAGTGATGCTGGATAGGCTGGGACCTTTCTAAGTGTAGGAGTGAGAAAGAACCTAATAGATGATTATAAAATCATATAGAAAATAGGTAAGATAAATAGTCATCACCTTTTTCTGCACTGTAGGTGAATCTAAAACTAGAGGGCATAGATGTAAGGTGAGAGGGGAAAGAATCCAGAGAGGCACCTTCTTCACACAGAGGCTGCTGGGTATATGCAATGAGCTATCAGAGAAAATTAGATTTAATTAGCTTTCAGATTTATTGTCAGAGTACATACAGGACATCACATACAACCTTAAGATTCATTTTCCTGCAGGTGAGACAGATTACACTTATTGGTAGTGCAAAAAAAACCTACTCAATGTACACATGTAAACAAATAAAGAAATGTAAACAAACTAACTGCAATACAGAGAGAAAAAAAAATCAATAAAGTGCAAAATAAGATTCCTGACTGAGTTTTTGGGGGGGGGGGGGAGGGGTAGCAGCTGTTCTTGAACTTGGTGGAGCAAGTCTTCTGGCACCTATACCTCTTTCTAGATGGTAGCGTGAGAACAGAGCGTGTGCTGGGTGGATCCTAGATGATTGCTGCTGCTCTCTGATCACAGCAGCCCCTGAAAGTGGTCTCACTAGTGGGGAGGTGATGTTCTGGGTTGTGTCTACTACCATTGGCAGGGGTATTGGTGTCCCTATATCAAACTGTAATGCGGGGGGGTCAGCACACTTTCCACCATACATCTGCAGAAATTTGCCAGGGTTTCCGATGTCATACCAAACCACCACAAACTCCTGTGGAAGTAATGGAGCTGAGGTGCTTTCTTCACACGGTAGAAACAGAGACAATTGTTATGTTCAAAATACACTTAGACAGCTACATGGATAAGAAGGGTTCAGAGGGACATGGGCTTAATTCAGGCAAACAGGAGTCACCTGGTCAGCAAGAAGATGAGTTGAAGGCCCCATTTCCATGCTATAGAACTCTCTGACGCTATGACCATAAATGATGTGAAACTTGTAGTTTGACCCACCCTACCCTTCTGCTGAAAGAGGACAGGCCAAAATTAAAGGCTTTCACTTCATTCCTCATTCTACACAGTCATCCCTGGAATTACTGTTTTTATTGCCAGATGAATTCTATTTGACAACAGAGATAAAGTATCTCTCCAAATGATGCTCCAAATCACCTGGAGCAAGGGAGAGAGCTGATTTATGTTGCACCATAGTTGTTGAAATTAGATTAAACTTTGCAACCCATTGCTCACATACAGAATAACTGATGAGGACTATTACCTTGAAGTAAGGCCTGCAAACTCACCCTGCTATTTCAAGAATGCTTGTATGTTGTCAGGATTTCCTTTAAACAGCTATTTAACTAACTTGTCATTATATGCAAATTTATGATTCCTTTCTAAATTTCTCAGTATGCGTTTAATGTGTTGAATTTTATTTTATTTCAGGCCGAGCATTAATCAAGGTACGTGCAGGATAGAAGGGGTCCACAATTGGATCCTGAAGCCTGTTAGTGCGTGCTTGCACCATCTTTTCCCTAATGGGAGGAGAGAGAAGAGGGTATATCCAGGTGTGAAGGGGAGGAGGGAGAAGAGAGCATCTGGATGTGATGGGAGAGATAGAAGTGTGCCTGTGTGTGATAGGGAGGAGGGAGTGTGCTTGGGTGTAATGGGAGGGAGAAGAGAGTGCATCTGGGTGTGAAGGGTAGATGGGAGAAGATTGAGTGTCCGTGTGAGATGGGAAGTGGGAAAAGAGAACGTGTCCATAGTGTGATGGGAGGAGGGAGAAGGGAAAGTGCCTGGGTGTGATAGGAGGAGAGAAAGTGGGGTAGGGTGTGGAGGGAGAATGGAGTATTTCTGGGTGAAATGGGAGAGGGAGAGTCTGGAATGTAATGGGAGGAGGTAGAAGGGATTGCATCCAGGTGTGAAGGGGAGATAGGAGAAGTGAGTACATCCGAGTGTGGAGGAGAGAGAAGGGAGTGTGTCCATATGTGATGGAGGAGGGAGAAGAGAGAGTGCCCAGGTATAATGGAAGAGGAAGAAGGGCGTGTCTGAGGTATGATGGATATTGACTGCCTTTCCAAGGCAGAGGGAGATGAAGATGGAAGATTCTTGTTAAACTACTCGGACCCAAACCATCCCAAAGATTTTGATAGTAGCTCCAAAAGCATCTTAGAAGGAGCCAAAGGTCCAAAGATGAAACGTAATGGCCAGTTAACAATTTCTGGATGTGTGTGGCCAGCAGCTCTATAAGGGAGAGCATAGTCTCAACCCAGGCTAGGCAAACACTATTCTTCTCAGAGGGTAAGAAAGTGGAGCTTTGGCATGTATACACTCTTGCTTCGATAGCGCCTCCTGCAGGCTGTGGTCTCTGTTGCTGCTGGACTCTCCGCTCAGTATCTAGAGGCTGTTACTGATACTTATGCACATCCTGGTCCTCATCCAAATCCTGGATAAAGTAGCCGAGGGGTCTTGTCCCTGGTTTGAGTCTTCCAAAGTATTAACCTCTCATCACAAGTACTCCTAACAAACTCAGTGGGAGGGAAGAAATTAGCAGTGAAAAATAATTATCTGATGCATTTGCCTGCTTCATCACCAGCCCATGAAATGCCTTTGTTTTTGGATTGGTTTTATTTCTCAAAGAAATCCAAGGAAATTAAAGGGCCTGCTATTAAACTTCAATGTAAATTGAAATATCGCTATAACCAAGCAATTAATGTAGCCAAGGGCCTGTTCTGCCTCTCTTGAAGAATTAAACACCCAGCCAAGTAACCTGGAGTTGGTGTCAGAAATTGGCACATCCACATACTCCATTAGACTTGCCCTCACGTATGAATCCAGATCCTCCCTCTGAGCCTCTGAAATTAGTGTCGAAAAAGAACTTTCGGTCAAGAAAACTAAAATGTTTTTGTCAGTCTGACAAAGTGAAATATTATCGTTCCATTGGAAGATCTCTTGCCTAACTTAGGCACAAAGTTAAACTCTGGGGAACGTTGTTTAAAGGTAGCAAAAAAATTTTTAAACCTGCACATGCTGGAAATCCGAAACACAAACAGGGTATGCAGGATTATCTCAACAGGACAGGCATCTCCTGTTTCTGACAAAGGATCAATGACCCAATGAATCAAAATATTTGATTCTCCTTCCACAGATGCTGCCTGATCTGCTGGGTGTTCCCAGCATTTTTTTCCCCCCTCTTTTGTTTCACTTTAAGGGAAAATGCTGAAACTTCCTCAGTTAAGATTAGGATGCATCCAAGCTTCCTGTTGCTTATCAAGGAAGAGTTAGTTTACAACTGGGATTTTAACCACATGATTAGCTGAGGCTGAAACTACTGCTATGCTTTATGAATCCAGGACAATTAACTCTTCACCAGCAGATCCCAACTTGATTTGCAGATTCCAACAGAGTTTCCAACAGATGAGGTGAATCAGGAGGTGGAGAGTAGGAAGGGTCCAAGGGAGGATGGGGAGGGTTGGAAAAGTCAGAAGGTGGAGAGGGAGAGCCCAGTGCACTCCCACAGCCAGGGTGGGAGTTCGCGACAGAGGCTTGGTCCTGTAGGTCACAGGGGCCAAGGTGGAAACCCGCATCAGAAGCTCAATTCTGTTTGTCACTGAGTTCAGGGTGAAAGTTCATGTTGGAGGCTGGACCCTCTAGGTCATCGGGGCCGAAACGGAGACCCATGTGTGAACTCTTGTCTGGTGGGGTCAGAGGCTCGATCCTATAGGTCACCAAGACCAAGATGGAGACCCAGGTCCTGAGCTCCATCCTATAGGTCACCGTGGCTAAGGTAGAGACCCATGTCAGGAATTCAGTCCTGTAAACCACCAGGGCCAAGGTGGAGACCCTGGTGGGGGGCTCCTGCAGCAGCTGTCTCCAGGGACACGAGCTTCCAATCCTTGATGGATGCCAGGTGTGCGTAGAATCGACAGTTGAATGTATGGAAGTGCACGGAGTGGATGGTCAAGGCTATTGATTTACCTGTAGATCAGTTTGGACAGTAAGCAAACTCGAATGGGTCCAATGTCGCTGGAAGGTGCACCCTGATGCATTCCACCACCAGCCACTCAAAGCACTTCAAGATTATAGATGTCAGTGCCACTCATTGATAGAGATCGAGTCCAGTTACCAATGCTTTCTTGGACACTGGGATGATGATGGCTGCCTTGAATTCTGTGGGGACAATGGACTGCTGCAATTGAAGATGTCCCTACCTGATCGGCACGTTCCAACAGCTTTATCATAAACCTATACAAATGAATCCTTTGTAGATGCCAGTGATATTATTCCTCCAGACATGAGGGTGATCTCACGGGCATGTTGGAGAGCGCTACATTGACACCAGCAGGCAACCTTTTCAAACAAAACTGCTGACAGATAAGAGGCAAGAAAGGGTGATAGTGGCCTCATGAGAATGATGAATGCCAAGTCACTGTGGCAGTTACAGGTGCTTCTTCACATGTTACAAGAGTATAGATCTTAGTGAATAGTTGGGAAACAAACTGACAACCTGCCTACAAGATCATTGAAGAGGGGGTAAAATATTGCAGATACTACTAATTTGATATGCAGAGTCAAGGAATCATACAGCACAGAAATAGATCTTTTGGCCATCCTTACGCTTGATGACTATGACGTCTATTTATGCCATCTCCATTTGCTTGGACGAGGAGTAAAACACAAACATCTGCAGGCTCTGTGATTGATGTAAAAGCACAATGCTGAAGGAACTCAGAAGGTGAAACAGTGTACTTTGTGGAGCAAAGATTGAGATACATAACCAAAATTTTGGATGAGTCTTTCCTCAATGTATGAGCAAAATATAGACGTTCGCCCAAACAAAATTGTGCGGGGGGAGAGGGACAAGGGGAAGAGCAGAGTCTCACAGGCAGGAGATAATAGGTGGATGAGGGGACAACAGCAAACCAGGGAAAGGAAGGAGGGGGTGGGGAAAGGCTCTGTGCATGTAGAGGGAAAAGGATGGAGAGATGGAAGAAGAAAGACAGAGGAACAGGGAAGAGAAGGAGAATGGGAGGTAGGCTGGCAGAAACTAGAGGTGTTGATGTCAATGCCATTTGGTTGGAGAGTGTCCAGACAAAAAAGGTATTGCCCCTCCAATTTATGATAGGTCTTGGTTTGACAGTACACGAGGTCATGGACAAACATGTCAGCGTTGGAGTTGGGCACATAATTGAAATGGTGGCCTCTAGGAGAACCCTTTCACTGATGCAGATAGAGCGAAGATGCTTAGCGAAGCAATCACTCAGTCGGTGTCCAGTCTTTCTGATGTAGAGAAGGCCATATCCTTCTTTGTCTTTCCTTTCCACAAATGTTATAATTGTTCTGCCTCCTCTGGGAGCTATAAACAGACAATTTTAGGAATATTCATTACTCATGGAGAGAAAAACAGAGCTAACTTATCAGGTTCTGGACCAGAAGTGGGAAATGTTACAAAATAGTGCAGAATGAGTGCAGGATAGGGAGAAAGAAAGAAGGCAGTGGAGAAAGGGTGTGCTGTAATGAACAGCAGACTGCTGCAAGAACTCATGCATGCAGATTACAGGGAGATAGTACATAATGTGGTTGTACAATTGACGGTTGACCTCCCTGAGCAAACAGGATCTCAAAACCAACAAAACGTAGTGCATCAACAATAACTTAGCGAATTAAATTAGCTAAGGAAGTGAAGAAGAAAACATTGGTTTGAGTTCGGAAAAGAGGAAAGGTGTGATACTGATAGTTCTTCATGAGCTGAACAGCTTGCTTCTGCATTGTAAGATGTGTTGCTTCCAGCTATCTTTCTTGGATTACTCAGAATATTAATTTCATAGTCTTAGCACATCATATCGTTCTTTCAGGAAGAAGTGCTCGACTAATTTCAAATTATTTTGATCTTTCAATGACAATAACCAGTATCATTCAAAACAACCAGCTGGCTGTTGGAACATCATCGATGATTACAAACACAGACAGCTTGCTTTTATCACTGCCAACAGCTCCATCTCAGCATCTAACATCGTGAGATGATAGAAGCAGTGTGCTCCTTGATTCGTATCATCGTTTGCACACCACCAATCCAGTTGGTTTCTCATCACCTTCTTTCTTAGCAGTCCCTCAATACCAAAGACAACCAGGCCTTTGGGGATGTCATGACCTCAGCATGCTTGATTCCTGGTGCTCAATGCTTCCCAGATGTTTCCTCTCCATTGTGATGAGTCACAGGCCACCAATAGCTAGGAGCTGATGAGGGCATTATGCTTGATCAGAGTGACATTGAAAATCTACCTGAGGCATTTTCTCTGGCCGGCTGGATATCGCTGGCCCTAAAGGAATTCAGAGCACAGTGCCTGCCTCAGCAGCCTGGACATATGGACAATGTGGCCAACTTCCAGAACTGATTGAGCATGAGAATGGAGATTATTGGCCATGAACAGGGCCCTGGCATTAGTTCACCTATCTCATCTGTGTATTTAGAGCATTGTGTGGAGATAACTTTGCTGACACCTCTCCATTGTTATGGATAGATACTTCTGCTTGGTAGGTCATGAGCTTGAAGTCGGATTGAGGTTGTGGTTCTCAAAACACTCATTTTCTCTGTTGCATTGAGATATGGTAAGATTTGTCATCATCACTGACAGGTGCCTCCAGAGACATGATCCATATTCTGGAGGAACTGAGCACTGTGATAAACAGCCAAGAGAAAGCATATCCAGATGCCTTCCCGATCATTGTGGAAGACTGCAATCAGGCCAACATGAAGAAGTCTCTGACAAACTACTACCAACACATCACATGCGAGACCACAGCTCCACCACCATGAAAAATGCATACCGAGCCATACCACGACTATATGTTGGCAAGTCTAATCACCTGGCTGTACTTCTACTCCTGGCGTACAAGCAGAGACTGAGGACCACAGCACCAGTGGTGAAGATGGCAAAGGTGTGGTTGAGGAAGGCAGAGAAGCATCTGCAAGACTGCTTTGAATCAATGAATCCACTGAATCCACATATTCAAGAACTAATCCATGGATTTGAATGAATATGCAATAGGTGTCACCAACTTCATCAAGTCCTGAGTTGATGAATGTGTGCCCACACACAAATACCAGGTGTTCCCCAACTAGAATCCCTGGATGAAACGGAGAATCTGCAACCTGCTGAGGGCGAGAACAAGAGTGGAGATCGAGATCTTTACAAGTCCAGTGGATGGCCATCCCAAAGCAAAGTGACAATCCCGGAGGAAACTAGAGACAGATACATGCCAGCTATGGTAGGGAGCGCAGGCCATTACAGCCTTCAAAGTGAAGGCAAACACTAAAAAGGGCTGCAATGAGCTGACCACCTTCTTTGCCCACTTTGGGCAGAAAAACCAAACCAAACAGTGCCTACTAGAATCCCTGAAAAAGCTGAGGACCTGGTGCAACGTCAGAACATCATTCAAGAGTGTGACCCCTTGCAAGGCATCAGACCTCGACAGCATACCTGGCAGGGTACTGAAAATATGTCCCAACTAACTTGCTGGAGTGTTCATGAACATTTTCAACCTCTCATTGTGGCAGTCAGAGGTTCACACCAGCTTAAAAAAGGCATCAATTACCCCGGTACCCAAGAAGAGTACCGTGAGCTGCCTCAACAACTACCACCCTGTAGCTCTAACTTCTACTGTGATGAAATGCTTTGAGAGGCTGGTCATGGCCAGAATTAGCATGGAGCTAAATAAAGATATAGATCCACCTATCAACACAATCACTCCACAGCAGATGCAATATTGCTGGCTCTCCATTCAGCTCTGGGTCCTCTCAAAAACAATAATTCATACACAAGGCTTCTCTTCATTGACTACAACTCTGCCTTCAATACTATTATTCCCTCAGTGCTGGACAAGAAGTTACAAACTCTATGCCTCTGTAACCCCTTCTGCAACTGGATCCTTGACTTTCTCATTGGAAGACCACATTCAGTACGAATTCAAAACAATATCTCCTCCCCATTGATAATCGACACAGGCGCACCTCAAGGATTAATGCTTAGCCTACTGCTCTACTCATCATACACCCAAGACTGTGTGGCAAAGCACAACTCCAATATTATCTACAAATTTGCCAATGACACCACAGTTGTTGGCAGAATCACAAATGGCAATGAGGAAGCGTACAGGAGGGAGACAGCTCAGCTTGTTGAATGGTGTAATGATAACAACCTTGCACTCAACATCAAGAAAACCAAGGAGATGATTGTGGACTTCAGGAGGAAGTCAGGGGACACAACCCAGTCCTCATCGAGGGCTCAGTAGTGGAGAGGGTCAAGAACTTCAAATTCCTGGGAGTCAACCACGCCGAGGATCTGTTCTGGAACCTCCACTCTGATGCAATCACAAAGAAGGCTCGCCAGTGGCTATATTTTGTGAGGTGTCTGAAGAGATTCGTTATGTCACCGAAGACTCTCACAAACTTCTAAAAGTATACCTTGGAAAGCTTATGAGCTGGTTGCATCACTGTCTGGTATGAATGCGTCAACTCTCAGGACAAGAATAAACTCCAGAGGGTTGTTAACTCAACCTGCGACATCACAGGCACCAGACTTCACTCCATCAATGACATCTACATGAGGCGGTGTCTTAAAAAAGCAGCCTCTATCCTCAAAGACCCCCACCACCCAGGCCATGCCCTCTTCACTCTACCACCATTGGGGAAAAGGTACAGGAGCCTAAAGACGAGCACTCAGCAGCAGAAGGACAGCTTCTTCCCCATTGACATCAGATTCCTGAATGAACAATGAACCAAAGACACGGCCTTACTTTTTCTGCACTATTATTATTTTATTTTATTTTTTATAGTAATGTCATAAGATGGTTATAATATGTATGTTTGCACCATGATACTGCTGCCAAACATGACAATAAATCCGGACTCTGATTTTCCATGGAGAGATTGTGATAGTGCAGGGCAAATAACACATAGTGCTTACTCCAAAGTTAAAAAATATTCTTCATTTCCATTCAAGATGGCTTGCCAACATGAGCACTAACCAGGCTGCTAACCTGGGTAGGCAGCAGGTGTTGAGAGAATCAAGATGACAGATAAATCTACTTGTCCAATAGAATGGAACTGTAACAGAACTAGTGTTAGTTGAGCAGTTTCCAGAGTTCTGGTGATCTGGATTCAATCCTGACCTTCAGAGCTAGCTGAATGGAGTTTGCGTATTCCTCCTATGAATGTGGGTCCTTCCATTATATTGCTTATATTGGAATCCTCATAGATTTGACATTTAACTGAACATTATAAAACCAAGGGCAGGTCAAAGACAAGGTCATCCACTTTCATCTGTCTCCTCAGGCTTTCCAACAATTTGGACATGGGATGGAAATCTTGTTCAGCGTTCTGCTATCTTGACTGACTTATTCTCCTCTTAATAGTTGATTGATAATGTGACTTGCTTCTTGGCCCTATTGAGTAGATTGATACAGTCGCTGTGGTAACCATTGGTATTAACAAGAACTACCATTCAGACTACTTGCATTGAATATCTGTACTGGCCAAAGAACGACAGTAAAATCCCTGTTATCCAGAATTCAAGCAACTAGGAAAAAAAATTGCAGAAAATAAATATAAACATATGGATGTTTAAAATTGGCGAACCTCACCTTTCGTTCACCAGTCATGTCACATGCAATCTCAAGCAACCGGAAAATACACTTATCTGGCATCTACCAATCCCCCAAGATGCTGGATTACAGGGATTTCTCTGTACTTAAAAGTAGTGATCCCATTTTGAAATTAAAAAGTGCAGCTGTGTCAAAAAAAAAATACTGCGCTCTTTTAATACAGCAGCTGACGTTACAATGCAGTTAATGTTTAAAATAATATGACTGAAGATCATTCAGAAGAATACTATCAAGCAAAATTTAACAAGGATCATAAGATAATGGTATTAAGTAATTTCATAAAAGAAGAATAAGAGTAGTTCTCAGGAAGACCTGCTTCAAGTTATTGAGTTATAGAGCTATACATACAGCATGGAAACAGGCTCTTCAGACCATCTTGTTCATTCCAACCAAGTAGCCTTGTCTTGGGTAAACTTGTACCTCTCACTTTGTTCGTTTTAGATTGGTCACAGTGTTTGACTACCGAAAGAAAATGGACACACACCGAGAGCAGTTCAGATTATACAAATGTTTATTACAAATTCAAAAGCTGATTTCACACTACAATATGCAAGCCCTTCCCAACTGCTTGGACTGGTCCCAAATGCCGAAGCGAGGCAACGACTGTACACTTGTAGTAGGTTGTCAGAGCGCCGGTAGCAGCTTCTCCACCTCCCCTGACCGGGACGTTGGCTGGATTCCAGAAGTTCTTCTTCTTCTTGCTGAGAGATGTTGCCACCTCTCGGAGAGTCTCTCACTTCAGCAGCGGGACCTTGCCTCATATTACCCAAAAACTGCTTACCCAAGCACCTATTCCCAGCACAGCAAGAAAGATAAGCAAGCAAGCTAGCATGCTAGGTTAATTAATGAATAACATAATTTTCAGCTTATCATTTTTAATACAATGGTTTATTCTACATCAAGGCTAGGCTCTGACAGTCTGTGACCAAAACAAGCAGGAAGATTAAATGTTCTCGGTACACAGATGTCCTTTCTTCAGATAACAGCATCTCTGGCCCCTCGGTGGAATTTTGCTTATGTCTGCTGAGTCTAAAAACAATTAGGTTCTCCGCCTTGCAGAACCCAAAGCTGCAAGTTTTTTTTAAAAAAAAGGTTCTCAGCTCTGCAGAACCAAGAGCTGGAAATTAAGAAAAAAAAACAGGTTAAAAAATAGGTTAGAATCTTCCATTACAAGCCTATGTGAGCTTATCCCATTTACCTGCATTTTGCACAAGTGACAGAAAGCCCATCTCCATGTACCTGTCTAAATATCTTTTGTGTCATTATTGTAACCAGCTCTACATCTTCAACACCTCACTGCAGCAGTCCACCGTTCCCACAGGTTTCAAGACAGTCAACATCAAGAGGGTGACAATAACATTATGAAATGCTTCAAGCATTTGATGATGGAACACACTTCCCAGACATGCTGGACCTATAGAAGAAACCATTCCACAGACGATGCTATAGATTTGTCCCTTCACTCCGTCCTGACCACCTGGACAATGACACCTCATACGTCATTGTCTTTAGCTCAGCATTTAATATAATCATTCCCCAGAGGTTGGTGGAGAAGCTGTCCTCACTAGGACTCAACACCCCTCTCTGTAACTGGACCCTGGACTACATAACAGAAAGACCACAGTCTGTTCAAGTCAATAGCAGAACGTTGAGCACCATCACTCTGAGTGCTGGTGAACTTCAGGGCTGTGTCTGCCTGTTCGCACTACTGACCCACAATTGCATTGCTAGATCCAGATCCAACAGTGTCATCAAATTTGCAGATGGCACAACATTAATTGGCCTCATCAGCCACAATGATGAATCACACTACAGAGAAGAGGTGGAAAACTTCGTGAAATGGTGCAAGAGAAACCACCCGAGTCTCAATGTGGACCAAGACAAAGGAGATCATTGTAGCCTTCAAGAGGACCAGGAATGACCACCCTCCAATTCACATTAATAACTCTGTGGTTGACAAAGTGGAGAGACCAAGTTCCTTGATGACCTATCGTGGATGCTCAACATTTCCTCACTTGTCTGGAAGACACAATAGTGATTGCACTTTCAGAGATGACTGAAATGGGCAAGGCAACTGGCCACCATTATGTCAACTTTCTGTAGGAGCTCTATCGAGAGTGACCTGGCTGGCTGCATCACAGTGTAGTATGGTTGCTGCAGAGAAATGGATCAGAAGTCAACCACAGGAACCTAAGAATAGCAGAGAAGATCACTAGAGTCTCCCTACCCCAATCAATGTGATCTACCTGGATCATTGTCAGAATAAAGTATGCAAAATCATTGAGGACCCCTTTCATCCTTCACACAGTATCTTTCAGCTGCTCCCATCAAGGAAGAGATACAGGAGTATCAGAGCCTGCACCACCAGGCTGAGAACAGCTACCTCCCCTGGGCAGTGAGAATACTGAACAACCAAAGGAATGGCTCACACTGACCACCCAAGACTCTTATATTCATGAAACAATATTTATTTGTAAAGATTAAATACTTGTCCTATATATGTTTTGTTTGTATGTGTGTTATATCTGGTTGGGAGCATGCATTTTTTTGTACTGAGGAGTGGAGAACATTCTTTCGTCAGGTTGTAACTGTACAATCAGATGACAATAAACTTTGCTTCCTCTGGAAGCTCATTCCATATGGTATGTGAAAGTTGCTCCTCAGGTTCTTTATAAATATTTACCTTGTCACTTAAACCTATAATTTATATTTTTAGACCCTCCTACTTGGGGAAAAAGTTATGTCTATGCCCCACATGATTTTATAAACCTCCATAAGACCCTCCTTCAGTCTTCTCTGCTTCAGATCAGTGATGTTTGTAGACAGTGTTGCCTTTTTGAGAGAGGTTACAGCCCCTTCCATTCCACAGGTTAATGTGAAGGTCCTCCTCCACTCTCTGTGGATGGAAAAGACAGTGCAGTAATATCTTAAAGAACAGTGGGCATTATCCATTAACTATGGCTTAAGTTCATGTTAGTTGGTGATTATCATATTTGTTGATTATGGGAACTTTGCATAATAGCAACTGAATTTCTTACATTATGAAGGTGACTGCACATCAAAGGTATATCTGATTCAAATTTCAGATTTATTGTTGGAGTACATTTATGACATGACGTATAGCCCTGAGATTTCTTTTCCCTGCGGGTGCGGCAGAATTACCACTAAATGGTAGTGGAAAAAAAACTGTACACAGCGTACACATGTAAACAAATAAACTGTAAATGGATAATGAATGTAAACAAACTGCAATACAGAGAGAACAAAAGAAAAATCAATAAAGTGCACAAGTAAAAGGCCTTAAATAAGTCCCTGATTGAGTTTGTTGTTGAAGGGTCTGATGGTGGGGTAGCAGCTGTTCCTGAACCTTGTGGTGTGAGTCTTGTGGCATCTATACCTCTTTCCTAATGGTAGCGTTCCCTGTAGATGCTCTTGATAGTGGAGAGGGTTTTGCCTATAATATCATGGACTGTGTCCACTACCTTTTGGAGGGATTTACACTTATGGGTATTGGTGTCCCAATACCAGACTATGATGCAGCCGGTCAGCAGACTTTCCATCACACATCTATAGAAATTTGCCAAGGTTTCTGATGTCATACCAAACCTCCACAAACTCCTGAGGAAGTTGAGATCCTGATGTGCTTTCTTTACAATGCTATTGAGTCCAGGAAAGATCTTCCGAGATAGTAACTCTCAAGAATTTAAACTTTCTCACCCTCTACACCTCCGATCCCCCAATGATCACTGAATTGTATATGTCTGGCATTCCTTTCCTGAAGTTAACAATCAGCTCCTTATTTTTGGTGACATTGAGTGCAAGGTTGTTGTTGGTGCACCATTCATCCAAGTTCTCCCTTCTGTATGCTGACACATCGCCTTCCATTATGCAACCCACTACCGTGGCATCGTCATTATATTTGAAGATGGTGTTATTGTTGTACTGATCCACACAGTTATAGGTGTAAAGTGAGTAGAGCAGGGGACTAAGAATGCAGCCCTGTGGTTCTCCGGTACTGACGGTGATTGTGGAGGAGATGTTTTTACTGATCTTTTCTCACTGATTGTGGTCTGGAGGTGAGAAAATCCATGATCCAATTACACTGTGGGGTGTTGAGTTTGCAGATCAGTTTTGAGGGGATGATGGTGTTAAATGTCGAACTGTAGTTGATGAAGAGCATTCTGATGAACGCATTTTTACATCATTGCTGTGTGCATCATTAGCTGCAAAGCACTTAGGTAATAAAAATAATAAAAAGTAATAAAAGCACTTATGTAATAAAAGGCCCTGCAGAAATTTAAATCTATTTATCTGAAAAGGTCAGTTATCCCTAATTGGAAGCAAACCAATCAATGAATTGCTGTGTTTTGAAAAAAGTGGGTCAGAGTAAAATAACAAGCTGATCTCTCCTAATTTAAAAAACAGTGCAAGATGCTAAATTTCAGAGTTCTGGAAAACGTGCATCAGGACTAAAGTGCATGGTTGACCTGCACTCATTCTCTCCACTCCCAACTGCTCCTCATTAATTGACTTGATTAAGGCTTCAGCTCAATGTTATGGAGCCCAATATGGTTGGCTCACATCAGGTCAAGTTAACGATGTTGGTTAGGAATAGAAGGAGCACTGGGAGTAGTGCTATTTATGGTCATTTTAGAAGGACACATTTGTAGGTGGGAGAGGCAAAAGTGTGGCAGCCAGGTTCTACACAAGATGTCCTGCCGGCCTTTGTGGGGAAGGTGAAACTTTATTCAATTTCCACAAGGAATCAAGAGTCACTTCAGACAAACATACTAAAGGCAGCAGGGGTAGAATACTGCGGTGGTCACTGACAGGTCCCAACCCTAAAGAGCTGGATACAGAGATGTTCGATAACCACAGGTGTGGTCAATACTCTCACTTCCAAAACTACCCCAGCCAAAACTACCCCAGCCAAAACTACCCCAGCCAAAACTACCCCAGCCAAAACTACCCCAGCCAAAACTACCCCAGCCAAAACTACCCCAGCCAAAACTACCCCAGCCAAAACTACCCCAGCCAAAACTACCCCAGCCAAAACTACCCCAGCCAAAACTACCCCAGCCAAAACTACCCCAGCCAAAACTACCCCAGCCAAAACTACCCCAGCCAAAACTACCCCAGCCAAAACTACCCCAGCCAAAACTACCCCAGCCAAAACTACCCCAGCCAAAACTACCCCAGCCAAAACTACCCCAGCCAAAACTACCCCAGCCAAAACTACCCCAGCCAAAACTACCCCAGCCAAAACTACCCCAGCCAAAACTACCCCAGCCAAAACTACCCCAGCCAAAACTACCCCAGCCAAAACTACCCCAGCCAAAACTACCCCAGCCAAAACTACCCCAGCCAAAACTACCCCAGCCAAAACTACCCCAGCCAAAACTACCCCAGCCAAAACTACCCCAGCCAAAACTACCCCAGCCAAAACTACCCCAGCCAAAACTACCCCAGCCAAAACTACCCCAGCCAAAACTACCCCAGCCAAAACTACCCCAGCCAAAACTACCCCAGCCAAAACTACCCCAGCCAAAACTACCCCAGCCAAAACTACCCCAGCCAAAACTACCCCAGCCAAAACTACCCCAGCCAAAACTACCCCAGCCAAAACTACCCCAGCCAAAACTACCCCAGCCAAAACTACCCCAGCCAAAACTACCCCAGCCAAAACTACCCCAGCCAAAACTACCCCAGCCAAAACTACCCCAGCCAAAACTACCCCAGCCAAAACTACCCCAGCCAAAACTACCCCAGCCAAAACTACCCCAGCCAAAACTACCCCAGCCAAAACTACCCCAGCCAAAACTACCCCAGCCAAAACTACCCCAGCCAAAACTACCCCAGCCAAAACTACCCCAGCCAAAACTACCCCAGCCAAAACTACCCCAGCCAAAACTACCCCAGCCAAAACTACCCCAGCCAAAACTACCCCAGCCAAAACTACCCCAGCCAAAACTACCCCAGCCAAAACTACCCCAGCCAAAACTACCCCAGCCAAAACTACCCCAGCCAAAACTACCCCAGCCAAAACTACCCCAGCCAAAACTACCCCAGCCAAAACTACCCCAGCCAAAACTACCCCAGCCAAAACTACCCCAGCCAAAACTACCCCAGCCAAAACTACCCCAGCCAAAACTACCCCAGCCAAAACTACCCCAGCCAAAACTACCCCAGCCAAAACTACCCCAGCCAAAACTACCCCAGCCAAAACTACCCCAGCCAAAACTACCCCAGCCAAAACTACCCCAGCCAAAACTACCCCAGCCAAAACTACCCCAGCCAAAACTACCCCAGCCAAAACTACCCCAGCCAAAACTACCCCAGCCAAAACTACCCCAGCCAAAACTACCCCAGCCAAAACTACCCCAGCCAAAACTACCCCAGCCAAAACTACCCCAGCCAAAACTACCCCAGCCAAAACTACCCCAGCCAAAACTACCCCAGCCAAAACTACCCCAGCCAAAACTACCCCAGCCAAAACTACCCCAGCCAAAACTACCCCAGCCAAAACTACCCCAGCCAAAACTACCCCAGCCAAAACTACCCCAGCCAAAACTACCCCAGCCAAAACTACCCCAGCCAAAACTACCCCAGCCAAAACTACCCCAGCCAAAACTACCCCAGCCAAAACTACCCCAGCCAAAACTACCCCAGCCAAAACTACCCCAGCCAAAACTACCCCAGCCAAAACTACCCCAGCCAAAACTACCCCAGCCAAAACTACCCCAGCCAAAACTACCCCAGCCAAAACTACCCCAGCCAAAACTACCCCAGCCAAAACTACCCCAGCCAAAACTACCCCAGCCAAAACTACCCCAGCCAAAACTACCCCAGCCAAAACTACCCCAGCCAAAACTACCCCAGCCAAAACTACCCCAGCCAAAACTACCCCAGCCAAAACTACCCCAGCCAAAACTACCCCAGCCAAAACTACCCCAGCCAAAACTACCCCAGCCAAAACTACCCCAGCCAAAACTACCCCAGCCAAAACTACCCCAGCCAAAACTACCCCAGCCAAAACTACCCCAGCCAAAACTACCCCAGCCAAAACTACCCCAGCCAAAACTACCCCAGCCAAAACTACCCCAGCCAAAACTACCCCAGCCAAAACTACCCCAGCCAAAACTACCCCAGCCAAAACTACCCCAGCCAAAACTACCCCAGCCAAAACTACCCCAGCCAAAACTACCCCAGCCAAAACTACCCCAGCCAAAACTACCCCAGCCAAAACTACCCCAGCCAAAACTACCCCAGCCAAAACTACCCCAGCCAAAACTACCCCAGCCAAAACTACCCCAGCCAAAACTACCCCAGCCAAAACTACCCCAGCCAAAACTACCCCAGCCAAAACTACCCCAGCCAAAACTACCCCAGCCAAAACTACCCCAGCCAAAACTACCCCAGCCAAAACTACCCCAGCCAAAACTACCCCAGCCAAAACTACCCCAGCCAAAACTACCCCAGCCAAAACTACCCCAGCCAAAACTACCCCAGCCAAAACTACCCCAGCCAAAACTACCCCAGCCAAAACTACCCCAGCCAAAACTACCCCAGCCAAAACTACCCCAGCCAAAACTACCCCAGCCAAAACTACCCCAGCCAAAACTACCCCAGCCAAAACTACCCCAGCCAAAACTACCCCAGCCAAAACTACCCCAGCCAAAACTACCCCAGCCAAAACTACCCCAGCCAAAACTACCCCAGCCAAAACTACCCCAGCCAAAACTACCCCAGCCAAAACTACCCCAGCCAAAACTACCCCAGCCAAAACTACCCCAGCCAAAACTACCCCAGCCAAAACTACCCCAGCCAAAACTACCCCAGCCAAAACTACCCCAGCCAAAACTACCCCAGCCAAAACTACCCCAGCCAAAACTACCCCAGCCAAAACTACCCCAGCCAAAACTACCCCAGCCAAAACTACCCCAGCCAAAACTACCCCAGCCAAAACTACCCCAGCCAAAACTACCCCAGCCAAAACTACCCCAGCCAAAACTACCCCAGCCAAAACTACCCCAGCCAAAACTACCCCAGCCAAAACTACCCCAGCCAAAACTACCCCAGCCAAAACTACCCCAGCCAAAACTACCCCAGCCAAAACTACCCCAGCCAAAACTACCCCAGCCAAAACTACCCCAGCCAATATTCAGGAAGCTTCAGATGACTCAGCTCACTTCCATACCTTTACCACCATTAGTCCAAGCCTCAAACATATCCTACAGCTTCCATTCACTTGACACATTCAACTCAACCCAATGCACAATACCTTCAAACGCACTTCATTTCCTGTTTAAAGATTGGTACATCTAAGCCATCAAAAAAAGGCAAGACCCCAATATCTTATTCTCTGGGAGAGAGAGCGCTTTTCAAGATCAAGTTGAAGTTTATCTTTATTGTCATATGTACCAAAGATGCCGTGTTAGAGATTGTTTTGCGAGCAGACCAGTTGGACATCTTATGCATAATGCAACAAATAAGACACAGGGCAACTGTCTCTATAAGAATAGATGTGCATGTTTGGCACCAAATTGGAATGACATCAGTACGAAACAGTGTGCTATGGAGCAAACTATGCATGTAAAATCTATTGGAGAGTTTAATTCTAACAAATATATCTCATAAGTTCTCTTTTTACAGATGCTGTTTCACTTTCTGGATAATTCCAGCAGTTCTTGTTTTATTTCAGACTTCCAGCATCTGCAATATTAATATTGCACTTTCAAAATGTGTACTAAGCTATCCACAGTTGAACACATGCTTCATTAGGGTCAGAACAGGTCCTTCTGCCCAGCTCACCCATGCTGGCTAAGTTGGCATTCTTAGCTAATTTTACTTGCCCGCATTTGATCCATATCACTCTAAACCCTTTCCATTCTAGAAAGGAACAATGCAATTTAATTAAAAGAACCATCATCACGGGATATTTGTGAACTTCTTCACTGCAGGTAACATTTACAGGATGGCTCCATCTCCAGATCAATCCTTCACAGAACAGTCATCCAGGAATAAAACGGATGATCTAGAAATATTACCATGCTCAAAGAATTGCGAATCTTTGAAATTCACTTCCTAAATGGGCTGTGGGTAAAGTAATCAAGTACATTCAAGACATTGATAGATTGTTATCTACTAAGGGAATCAAGAAATGTAAAACAGTGCCTGAAGGTGGAGTTAATACAAAAGTTAAATTCTGATTTTATTAAATAGTTGAATGAACATCAAGGGTTAAAGAGCATACTCCTCCTTTTATTTTTTTAGATCGGTGTTCAGAATGTAATTCCTCATGAGGAATTTCATGCAGTAGGCAATATCTTAAGGTACTGAACTGACTAGAACTTGCACTTTGATCTGCTTTCATGCATAAAATAAGAAGCAAACTTCTCAAATATTGAGTGCAAGATTGTTAAACAAGTAAATATTTGGTGAAACAACATTTAAACAATCTTTGATAGATTTTAAAGGTGTAACTCAAATATTAAGATAAAAATACACTGTTACTGGGTATCAGAATCAAATGCACATGTAGTTGCCTCCCTCAATAGATGCCAGTATCATCAAGTAACCAATGTCAAGCTCCTATAAAAGAATTTTTTTCTCTGCTCCCTTATAAATAACATCATGGACAAATCTATAAAGTAATTCAGCTGTGGAAAAAACACTTTTCCAAGATCTACATCAGAAACAATAGCAGAATGTCAAGTATTCCACAAACTGTCACTGCAGTCTCCAACAAAACAGGTTGAAAATAATGTGGAATTTTGCTCAACTTATGAAGCTATCAGGACAAAAGCTGTAATATCCACTTAATATAAAATTTGACAAGCTCCATAGCGACAAATTCTCAACCCATCAAATCCCTCACATCATATTCCTTAATCTTTCTAAAAGGTTTGTACATTCAATTGGAACATAGGCCCACACAATTATTCCTTTTACATCAGAGTTCCCTGCTGAGGGAGATTGATTTTTAAGCTTTGCAAAGATTTCAGGATGTCAATTCATTAAATTAGAATCCTGAATCCTGAAACAGTTGACATAGTAAGTAAAAATAGGAGATAGCCAAGAGGTTTGTCTGAAGGGAGTTTAATTGTAAGAGCTTTTAGTAAACTTCCTAAAGCTGGTTCAAAAAGGTCTGAACAAAATTTCAAATTTTATTAGCACTTATTCCAAAGTCACACTGTTGGGCTCCCGAGTGGAATCGCGTATTTTAGAGGTTAAATTTCATGCATTTACAAAACCTTTTCTCAGGACATTAACACCATGGCAAGTCGGACCAGAGGCAGCAGCTGCATTCGTTCAGCGGTTGGGATTGACAAATGATAACCAATAACGGGAGGAGGGTGGGAGAGACGCCTCAAGTGGGAAGAATCTATGCAGGTCCTGAAAAGCAGTGCATGCAAAAGGAAGCTTCCTTTCTCAAAGGACACTTTACCATGAAGCTAATGGATACCCTTTATGAATGCACGCACTCCGGGTAACCAGGATCAATGCTCCTTCAAGGTATAAATGTAAAAGCTGCTTCAATCTAATATTGAACCTTTTTCACTTAGTCAGTTGAGCTTTATTTTTGAAACAGTGAAGAGCAAAGTGTCAGTATTTGGCACCATTACAGCCCGAAATTATCCCGAATGGAAGTGCTCTGAGGGTAGCCTCAGAGGACACAAACATCAATAAGAACCACCTATTGCAAGGATGGTCTGTGTAGACATTACTCCTGTTGAAAGTACAGATTCGAAGATTTTTTTTTGTGAAGCCTGAGTGGAGAATATTTAGGGTGCCAACTCTTTAGTCAAGCCTTCCTTCTATTTTTGACTCATTACTCCTCAGATAGACCTGCAACCATTTCTTATTTTCCAGGGTTTCTTCTGGCATTACTGACCACTTAACATAGAGGCAGAATATGAGGGTATGATAGAATTAGTACTGACAAACATTTAGGCTAAATTCTTTACCTGCTATTTGATGTGGGTCCACAATTGGATGTTGTCATGTCTCATCTGTTGAGGTTATGTTTTTCACTCCTTTTGTTCATCATTTCCTGCTTTATTTTGTTAATCCTTGTCTGGTCTTGTTCAGGGCTTCCACGTGCTAACAAGTTTCCCTCCTGTGGGATTACCTACCCTGCCCTAATGTGTTTCACCTGTGCCTGATTACCCTCCTGCCTTGTTATCCTCCTCTCCCCTTATGTACATAAGCTGTGTGCTCTCTACCCTCTTTGCCAGTTGGTATGAGCTGCTTTGTTGCAAGTGTTCCAGCAGGCTTCTCTAGTGTTTCCCTACTTGTGAGCATTTTTAAAAATCTTTGGACTGTTTTTTTGACCTTGCCCCTGCTGATTTGCTTTCATTGATTGACAAGCTGTGATACCTAGTAAAGATTCTGATAATCACCTAACTGAACTCTCTCTGAGTTCAGGGGTCTATTCTCTGTGAGCCAAATACCTTGATAGATGTCAAATGTTTAATTATAAGTTATTCAGGACCTTAAGTCACTTGATTAACATCTTGAAATCTCAACAAAGATTAAAAATTAGACCTCCTTCAGAGGATTATTATCTTTTATGTAAGGTTGAGTTTGTCACTTAAGCAATTTTAAAAGCTGATTCTTTGGACACTTGAACAACAGTGTTAATCTCTATTAATATGGAACTAGATCTCAGGAGAAATTAATGTTGATCATTATCCTATAATTAATGTCATTTGGGTGAGCTAGATGTTAAAACTGCAAAGTCAGATATGCATGAAAATCTTGTTCCCAAATACTCCCAGTGGGTGTTAACTTTCCCAGGATCAGGCACAACATTGCTTAATTCTGTATTAACACAATTTTATATTGTGCAGCAACCAATGTCCGAGTGTGGTTTCAACAAATTTAAAGATTCATTTGTTCTATTTCCATTTGAGTATTTGAACTACTGGCACTGTTGGGTATAAGCCCGCCCACGTCATGATGTCATCCTTCCATATATAACCCTGAGTGTCAGTAGCCAGATTAGTCTAATAGAAGTAAAGGATGAGAAAGCATCACGTCTCCAAGTCTTAATTGTGTGAGTGCCTACACAACAGTGGTGGCGAGGAACAAAATGAACCTTACACATGCTCCATGCACCAACTGTGAGAAGGAAAACAACAGAAGAAAGGTAGAAAACAACTACCTAACAACCCCAACAAATTTGGTGAAAGTGTGTCAAGATGGCAGAGGGAAAGTTTGGGGAATTCAACAAAGTAGAAGAAAGTTGGGATAACTACATAGAATGACTTAACCACTACTGCATAGCCCACAATATTGTGGAAGGTTCAGTGAACTGCAAATGTGCCCTCTTCCTCAGTATAATGGACAGCAAAGCATTTGAACTCCTTAAGACCTTGCTGTCTCCGGAGGATCCAGGTTTGAAGACATTCAACGAATTATGCACAGCTCTAAGGAACCATTTAAGCCCCAAACCACCAGTTATGGCAGAAAGACAATGATTCTATGAAAGGAGACAAGGACCAGGAGAAACAGTAAGTGAATACCTGGCATCATTGCGCAAACTGGCAGAGCGCTGTCATTTCAAGCAGTTTCTAAATCAGGCACTGCGAGACAGGAGCCGGCAAATCACCAAGCAAGGCACAAATTATTAGCAATGGATCAAGACATTACATTACAGATTGCATACAGAACAGCCTGCAGCTCTGAAATGGCAGTAAAAACATAAATGTGGGTCAATCAGACCTACTGGTCGGGAGGCCTTGCCGCCAACAATCCTTCTGTTTAGAATACAAAAAACTCTATCGTAGATACCCAGGGACCAGCATTCTTTGGAAGGAACTGGCTACAAAACATTTCCCTCGACTGCCTGGAAATCGGTTTAACACTAAATGTAAACCACACAGACACCTCCCAGCCAGAACTCGACCAAATACTCAACAACCATGCAGTGGTTTTCCAACAAGAATTGTGGAAAATCAAAGGAGTTCAAACCAAACTGCAATTAAAATTCTTTAAAGCCAGAACAGTCCCATTTGCTATGAAATGAAAACCTGAGGCTGAATTAAACAGACAAAAACATGAAGGCATTTTAGAATCAATACAATACAGTGATTGGGCAGTACCCATCATACCCGTATGAAAAGCAAATGGTGAAATTCGCATTTGCAGTGATTACAAAATCACCATCAATCCATCACTCAAAATACCTGAACACCCCAAGGCAGAAGAGTTGTTCCAAGCACTAAACGGAGGACAAAAATTCATAAAACTAGATTTGTCACAAGCATATCAACAGATAGAATTGGACAAAAAATCAAAAGAATATATAACAATCAATCCCCATCTGGGACTATTCACCTGTACATGGGCCTTATGGAATGTCAGCAGCACCTGCGATTTGTCAAGCAACAATGGACAAATGACTACATGGACTCAGTTGGGTGTTTCCTCGATGATGTCATCATCACGGGCCAAAATGACAGTGAACACTTACAAAACCTTGGAAAGGTTTTAACCAGACTACAACAGACTAATAGATGATTACGAATGGACCAATTTGTCTTCATGCACCCCTCAGTAACATACCTTAGGTTTACAATCGACAACGAGGAGGAATGAATGAATCCAGCAGGAACAGAAGCCGTTCGCAAGGCCCCATACTCAACCAACAAATTGGAATTACAGTCCTTCTTAGGGCTTGTTAATCACTACCGAAAATATATCCCTAATATATCTGTGCTATGCAGCAGACTGAACCAATTACTCAAGAAAGATCAAACATGGTATTGGGACACAGAAACTAAAAACACAGTCGATCAACTAAAGGAAATACTAACGTCAACAAATAAGGTGCTGATCCACTACAACCCTTGTAAAGAAGTTACACGAGCCATGGATGCTTCACCAGGAGCAGTACTACCCCAAATCACAGAAAAAGGTGAGCAACTGAGAGCGTATGCTTTGCGAACATTAACCACAAGCGAATGCAATTACACCTAACAGAAAAAAAAGGATAGGCAATAATTTTTGGTGTAAAACCAATATCTTTACGGAAAAAATTCACCCTGATCACAGACAACAAGCCTCTTAGTTTAATCCTGGGACCCAGTCAGCATTTACTGCACGGGGAGAGGGTGGAGGTGGGAAGAGTGTTGGGTATAAGCCCGCCCTCTGCTGGACATCATGACACCCACATCATGATGTCACCTTTCCATATATATAACCTTGTGTGTCAGTAGCCAGGTTAGTCAAATAGAAGTAAAGGATGAGAAAGCATCATGTCTCCGAGTCTTAATTGTGTGAGTGCCTACACAACAGCCACGGTTAGTACCGTGGTTAGCACAATGCTATTACAGTGCCAGTGACCTGGATTTGAATCTGACACTGTCTCTAAGGAGTTTGTACCTTCTCCCCATGTCTGCGTGGATTCCTTCTGGTTTCTTCCCACATTTCCAAAGATGTATGGTGTTAAGTCAGTTGGTCACTTGGGTATATTTGGGTAGTGAAGGTGCTGTATCTCTAAACTAAAGCCAAAGTAAGGATATTGAAGATTCAAGTACTGACCTGGATGGTTTGCCGTGTTTGATGTGTCCTGTTGGAAGAGAGCAAGATGCATTTGAGAAACAACCTATTGGATTTAATCTGATCAGCCAGACTGATGTTGCTAAAAATTCTAATGCCTGTGTTGGATTACAAGAGGGCTACATTTGCAAAGATGAGACACAGCAGTTTTTGGCTTGAAGGGTGAAATCTGTTAAGGAGGTGATGACAGCAGCCATGAAAAAAGTTGGCATTTATTTGGAATGGTTAGTTTTGCAGGAAGAAGTTAGGGGTACCCCTATACCTCAAAAGAATACAAGGTAAAAATCAAACAAAATTGGTTGATTTGACCCAAACTAATTTGTATTGAACTATGCAGGAATACATTGCCAAATGTAAAATAAGTAACAAGGAGCGGGCAGGTGAGACTAGAGGAGATCACTTAGATCGGTGGGGACTAGAGAGGCCGAGATGGCCTGTTT
Organism: Narcine bancroftii; assembly: GCF_036971445.1. NCBI lineage: Eukaryota > Metazoa > Chordata > Chondrichthyes > Torpediniformes > Narcinidae > Narcine > Narcine bancroftii. The sequence goes on along the minus strand of NC_091478.1, from coordinate 34,255,734 downwards.
CCGTATTGTAATTGTTATATGGTTAAAAGGGTAAATGTCAGATTTGCGCGGGGAGGGGGGGGAGGGAGTGTAAAATGAAGATTCACTCACAGTCAGATATTTTTTTAAAAGATGGCACAGTTAGTAGACCCACTACCTTGCAGCGTCAATGATCCAGAATCAATCCTGACCTCTGGTACTGACTGCATGTTGTTTGTGTTCTCCCAGTGATCCCATGGATTTCCTGTTGGCACTCCAACTTGAAGACATATGGATTGGTAGGTTCATTGGCTGCTTACAGTAAACTGTCTGGAACATAGCTAGGTGGTAGCACTAATGGGAATGTGGGGAGAATAGGTGACAGGAAAATTAATGGGAATGGGATTGCCTTGATGGACCTCAAGCATTCCTTTTCTATCATGAGAAAAGATGGGCAGCACAGGTTATGGACACGAGAACAAGATTAAAGCTGTTCCATCATGATTAGCACAACACTGATACAGTGCCAGTTCTCCGAGTTTGAACCCAACCCTGTCTGTAAGGAGTTTGTTCATTCTCCCCAAGTCTGCATGGGTTTCCTCTTGGTGCTCCGATTTTCTCCCACCCTACAAAAATATGGCGTCATAGGTTAATTGGGTGACACAGGGTCGTGGGCTAGAAGAGCTTGTTACTGTACTGTCTATCTTTTTAAAAAATGAAATAGATGGTTTGATCTTTGTTTTGTTCCCTGTAGTTCATTAAGGAATTTAAAAGGGTTTGATATGGCAGATAGAGAGAAATTGGACAGAGACATAACCTTCTAAATGCAACTATGTTATTTAAACAATCAATCAAACAACACTTCTTGCCAGAAAGGAAATCTGAATTTATCTTTCCAAAAAGCCATGACTGTAGGTTTAATCGTAGTTGATAATAATTATTTAGTAAACTGTCAAGGGACATGGAACAAATGTGTTAAGATGCAGGTTAGTCGTCATCTAATACAATGTTGAATACATATTTTATAACTGGCAGCTTTAATCTTGTTCTCGTGTCCATTAGTTTAATGTCAGTTAAATTGACAGGTTGACAGATAGAATTATTAGAGATGCATCATTAGATCACATCGAAAGAAAATGCAGACGATTAGGGAATCTCAACTGAGCTTCTCAAAAAGGAAACCTGCATTAGTTACTTCACTGAATATGTTGAGATGTTTTAAAATGAGTGGATGCAGGAAGCACAACTGAAATTCTTGAAATGCTTTGTTTTATCAGATGCAAAGAGGGTTTGTATATTCAGGCCATTGTTTACATAATGAGCTGGATAAAGATTTGGTTGTGTTTACGAAAGGAGAAAATCCTTCTTAACAGAACCACTCATTATCGGTGGTCACTCAAGGCTCCAAATGTGCCATAGGTCTTATTAAACATCCAAACAAAACCCTATCTCAGTGGTTCTCAACCTTTCTCTTCCCCTCGCATACCACTTTAAGTAATCCATTATAACCACAAAGTACCCATAGCATCCTCTGCTTTTCAAGGTTTGCAGGGTTTTCAAGGTCAACTTCACCTGCTTGAAAGGAGTATTCGGGTTTATGGGGATTAGACAGAGAAGTGAAAGTGAGTATTGGAGCAAATTTAAGGAGGCATCAGCTCCTATTTCTCATGTTCTATCAAAAATGTACATGCAGGTTTACAGATTATAGATTGGCAGAAGGACTTGGAATTTAGGTACAGTTGCCGGCAAATTCAGATCCCGTGGGATAACAGGATTTATGTTTGATAGATAGCTTTTGATTCTGGCAATGGCAACGATGCATAGGAGACAAAGGTTTAAACTTCCATCCATCATTAAAAGTTTGATGCTGAAAGCTGTAAACAGAAAAAATCTTTGCGGTTAACATTTATGAACTTGAAACAATATGAATAAAATTGAACACAAATGAATGTAGTGCCATTTTATGGATGAGGTTAATGAGGCAAATTTGAAGTGTTGGCACTGCCCCCAATTGTATCTGGGAAGCCCAGAGGCACTGCAATGGACCTGCTCCTCAGTACTTCAGGAATTGATCCTGGCCCCTGGTGCTGCGTATGTGGAGATTGCACGTATTCTCCATATGACAGCTTTGGTTTCCTCCTGGAATGTGTATGTTCAAAAGAAATTTGGACAGTTCTTGTGACCATAAAATAGATTTATAATCTGATACCATGCATCAAGCAGGCTGTGGATTTCAACAGAGACTAAACTTTGCTGCTTTGTAAAGCTACACCCAGTACCCACTGTTACAGGGAAGGTCATGTGACCCTCACCTTGGTAAGGGCATACGACCCCCCCCCCCCCCCCCCCCACTTGGTAAGGGCCTAGTCAGAAGTCACTTCAGGGCCTAGCCAAACCCCAGGTGAGCATATACCTTGCTATTAGCTCTCTTTATCACCTTGCCTATTTTTGGCATTCTTGAGCTGGCTCCTCCAGTCAGCTGCAGTATAAAGTCCACCACATAGAGCAGCCTTCCTCTTTTCCCTGAGGAATGAACCCTAGCTCCACTTCAGGGTGATGCTGGAGAGGTCATTGTAAGGTGCGTGTCAATCGGAGTGCAATGCCTGCCGGTTACTGAGGGGTGGTGGGTACTGTTTACACAATTTTTTCATGTTATTTGTGGGAATTTCCGTTTGTAGCATGTATCTGTTATTTAGTTGCGTCTGATGCATAGGAACTGTTTGTATGCATGAATGCGACCCTGTCGTGACTTCTCCTGCGCATTAATAGAGATCCTTTGCTTGTGGTTAAACTGCATTCAGATTCATCACTTCTTGGACACTCCAATGTTAATGCTATAGACTTGAATAGCTTTCTTGATTTATTTGTAAGTTTTGACTAACATTGCATGGGGGAATCTTGACAATTGCCTCACCAAAATAAACATGTTAAATTGGGATTGCAGTGGAATGCAAACAATAATTTGAGATATAAACACACACACTCACTCAGCAGGCCATCTCAACAATCACCAATCCAAATTTTGAGTTTCTTTTTTTTAATTTGATACCATGACACCCAGGTCCAGGGCAAGATTTGGGTGGTGGAGAAGGATGGAGGTTGTCAGCAATTGGATTATAGGTCACTGGTAGTGGCTGGGGAAATCCTTGACTCGAGAATTAGGTTTAGATTTGTTCCTCCTGTCAGGACCAACAGTGAAGGATGTGATTCGTGGTTGGCGGTTGAATCTGGGAGTCTTTCTAGTCTGCAGAGAGTTGAGGGATTGGGAGAGCTTTCAAGTTTGGAGAATCACAGGGCCTTGAGTATTCAAAAGATCTGTTGGGTTAGGACGGGTTGGCTATGTCAGTGGAGACTTGGAAATTGTGGATTTGGAGATTAGGGGATGGCAGTATTGGTGGGAGCAAGATGATGAATGGGTTGGGGATGGATAGATTTAGTGAAATGGAGGCTGGCCTGTGCAATGGAAATCGAGGTCTCAATCTGCATTATAAAACAACTCCCTGGACTGCCCTCTCATGGTCCCTCCCAGGATCATCAGTGCTTTCTTCTACAGTTCTTTAAAGGAGATTTAGTGGGTGATGACATCACCCAGTGAGCGGCTGAATCAGAAATCATTTCAGAGGTGAGAGAGTGACTCATGCTCAGAAGCATTTGGTTGCATTTTCAATGAGAAACAAAACAGCCCAGATATTGGCAGGTGCTGCATTTCCTTCTGAGGAAAATCATTTTTCAATCACACAAGTGTTATCCAGTTGAATGTTAGTCAACTTTATTTTGCAGATGGAACTCATTATGCCCATTATCTTTGAAATACTGTAACATATTGTATAGAAATTTTCTGAAATTTGACTGCCTGCATATATGTCAACTATTATCTGAAGGGATGCGAGAGGAATTTTTCCAAGAGTTGAGTTGTTGCTGTGTTCCTTGCCTCCTGTCGGATATTGAACAGCAAAAGATTGGGGTCTTGATCAGTTTAAACAATGTTGGATTATCATTACTGCTCCAGGCATTGTGAAAATGGATTAGACTTGATACATTAACTTGCCTATACCTGTCATTCACTTTCGTGCATTGGTTATTGTTTTACCCTGAAGCTTGTGGATTCTTAATGAACATGCTGTAGAAAGAGAACATGGAACTTTTTCACCTACATCTCTCACCAAGTGTTCATATCAAATGAATGACATGATGGCATTGAGAGACATTTGCAAGCAATTAAAATAAAAACTATATCAATTACAAATATCATCCAAGCTACTTTGAACTTCTAACTGTTTGACTTGTGGAACTAAAAAACCTCTTATTCAAATTTATATCATACATATAAAACCTGTACCTATCATAGTTGAGCTCTAAGACAAAAATACAATCAAGAAAGCTATTCAAATTTATAACATTAAAAATAAATGAAACTAAGTTTAAAAATTTCAGCAGTTTTTCTTTTGGTTTTTCAATGTACGTTTACAGTTAGGGACAATAGAGCAAATTATAATTGGACAAAATCAATTGCAATAGTTCCATTAAAAATTAATTCTGAATGCTTTCGGATTATGAGCCTTGGAATATTATTCAGGGATTTATTGATCATTTTATTGAATGAAATTATTAACATCTTAAGCTAAATTTTATTTACTAATTCATTGATATTGCAGAACTTTTTGCAATAACATCAAGACTAATGAGATGAGCAATAACCCATTTCATTTAATTTTTAAAAAATTTAGACATACAACATGGTAACAGGCCATTTCAGCCCATGAGTCCCGTACCATCCAACCTACTTCCCAGGTACGTTTCAAACGGTGGAAGGAAACAACCCTCCAGGCAAACCCCATGCCGACACAGGGAGAACATACAAACTCCTTACAGACAGCATGGGACTCGAACCCCAGTCCGGTCCCGATTGCAGGCACTGTAAAGGCGTTATGCTAACCGCTATGTGATTTATATAGATCAACACACAAAATGCTGGAGGCATTCCAAAATCCATGGAAGGCCATAAATGTTTCGAGCTATAGCTCTGCATCAGTAACCATTGCTGATGAAGGGTTTCAGTCCGAAACATTGACTGTTTATTTCCTTCTGTGGATGATGCCTGGCCCACTCTGATCCTCCAATGTTTTGTATTATAACCAAATTTTACAGCAGCTGTAGTCTTTCTTGTTTGACATTTATTTTGGTCCCTTAAGTAGGAAAATTCCACAGATGACTAATGGAAAATGAATGCTGAGCCAGAGAAAGAGCTCCCAGGTGTACAACTGGAGAGATTAGATGAAGAATGGAAGTCAAAATGTTGAGACAAGGTGCAAGACAAAAACTGCAGATGCTGGAATCTTGAGCAAACAATGAGATCCTGGAAGAACTCAGGAAGCATCCAAAGGTGGACATGATCAGTTAATGTTTCAGGTCAGAATCTTTTATCGAGATTAAAATAGGAAGCAACTGTATCAAGGGGAAAAAAGGTGGGGTTGGGGGAAGCTGTGAGGGTCAAGGAGATGACAGAAGGTGGGAGAGGTGGAGAGGGAAATAGAGGGAGAGGCCACTGAGAAGGTGGAAAGATGAGGGGAGGGAAAAGTAAATAGAGAAGTGGTGAAAGCAGTGGAACCAGACAGAGGTGGATGTCAGAGAAAATTGGGTTTCAGGCTGTACAGGAAGAACATGATGTGTTAGTCCACAAGTTTCGTTTGGTTTCACCATAGAAATGGATAAAACTGAGGACAGACATGTCTGTGTGGGAATGGTGAGATAAATGCAATGGTTGGCAACCGGGAATCTAGCTTGGACCCGCAGAAAGTGCAAGTGTTCAGCGAAACAGATGACCAATCTGCATTTGGCCTCACCAGTCGAATATTCTGGTAAGTAACTTACAGGTGAACTTCCACACCTGGAGATGGATGAAATTTTTGAAAAACTAGGAGGTATGTGTAGTGGGGATCCAGTGAGGTGGTTAAAGGTGACATGGGGACAAATCTTTTGATGATGAGGAAATTAAAGGAAGGCCAGGAAAATTACATTGGGATTGTTTTTATGAAGATAACTTTAAATGTTTAGATCTGAATATTCAAAACTGCCAAGCCCAACTAAAAGGAACTTCCAAGACATAGTGAGAGATGGAATTCAGAACATGTATCCTTTATGCCTCATCCTCACACTTGAATGACTGTACTATGGCTATCACCAACTTCATAAAAACCTGCGTGTTGAGCGTATGTCCAAATGCTCATACTGTGAGTACCCTAACCAGCAGCTATAAATGAATCAAAAGATTCGTAACTTGCTGAGGGCAAGGTCAATGATGTTGCAAACCAGTAATCCATTTCCCTACAGGAAGCCCAGATGTGGCCTATGCAAGGTTATCTCAGCAGCAAAGAGGCAATTCTGAGGGAAGCTAAAGACAGAGTCAGACACTCGCCAGCTATGGTATGATTGCAGGGCATTACATTTGACAAGGCGAGGCCGAATACCATAAATGGGTGTGATTTGTCACTACCCAATAAGATGAGCACCTTCTATGCTCACTTTGAAAAGGATTGCTCACCGGTACCAATGAGAATGCCTACAGAAACTGACAACACTGTGATCTTCACCGTTTTGACTTTAGATGGGTAAATTACAAACTTGCCATAAGCAAAACTCACTGGGACTCCAGGCACACAGCTGTGTCAGTAGCAAGATCATGAATAATATTATCCTTAGACAGCTATTTCTTTCTCCACTGACTGCTGCTAATCCCTAGAATAGAACCTGAAAAATCTGAGTAATCTATTGAAGACTGATTATGGGTTTTCTATCAAAGTCCCTTTTTGACACTGGTGCTACATAGCAGCAAACTGACACTAGGTGCCAGAAGACTAAACATCCATTGAAACATTGTGCTGTATTGGCCTTTCATGGCACATGATCTTTGTAATTGAAAGTGGGAAATGGAGCCAGCTACCACTTCCATGCTGAGAAGATGCTCCTGGCTCCAGAAACATCAGCAGCAAGGTTGGAGCTGGCTTTCCCCAATTTCTTTGAGATCTAATGTTGGCTTTTAGGCTGGTCTGCAAGTTCCTAAAGAACCTTGGTGTGTGTGCTTCTCAGCCATCAGGGAGCTGGTGCTCAGCTTCCATTAGCCACTCTCCCTGGGAGTTCCTCCAGGCCCATGGGCAGATGCCTATTGGGTCCAAAGCATTGCTTTGTTTTCTAGGCCAGAGTACATGATCATATGAAAGAGGGAAGGAAGATCATGGCAAGCGATGTGAAAGCTTATGCTTTCATTTATATTTGTAAATTATATGGGATGATGGTTTAGGAACGAGGAGGGGATTAAACACAAGTTCACTGTCATGATCAACAATCTCTGAGTTGCACTGTGCATGAGTTCTGTGGTGGTCACAATAATACCACAACCTCTTGTCCAAAGTGATTGCTCACTCTGGGGCTTGTTATCAGTCAATTGTTGCCAGCAGCATATGTCCAGCACCTTCTCTTGCAAGAAGAAAATACTTTAGCAAACATGCTTCTATGAATTTTGTCAAGTATCTGCCACTGTTGAATAGCTTGGAGTGTGTACAAACTGTGATACAAGAGGTAAACACTGGAGCAGTGATAATTAGGTGAGCGGATGATGGGATATTTGAATGTGAGGTGGAAGTGATGATTGAAGATCTCCGGCATGAACCAATGCCTGATTAAGGGATTTGGAATTTGTTGCCCATTCTCATCAACAAGCTGCATCCAAGTACTAGTTGGGTTTAAATGGGGAGATTTCAAACTGAGCATAAATGAAGCTCTCTGGGACTTCTGGCTGACAGGTGTGGCAGTAACAAGTTCCTGAACAAGATCAATGCCCTCCTTAGCCAACTTCTAGTTAGAGGTTAATTCACTTGCTTGTGCTATCATCCGCTATTTCTGGATCTTGATGCTTTGGTCTCCATCTTCAACTCACACATTGAGAATGATATTGGAAAGTGGACTCTCATGCCTGGCCTGCCCTGGTTTTTTGAAAGATTTTTAGTAGAGGAAGGGGAATGGTGGAATTTTCATGAAAAACAAAATGCCTTTTTGATTCAGCTGGCATTAATAACCCTGAGTTAATTTGAGCCATTCTATGGGATTTCCATTAAAAAAGTTCTAACTCCCAACTCTGTAACTAGTTTCAAACTGTTCACATTGACCAATGTTACAGAGCAGATGCTTCTGGGCATTTGCATCACTTTGAATGCAGGTTCACTACATGACCATTTGGTTCACAAGCTGACATATAGGCATGAACACAGATAATAGGATTATTTATAGAATCGACAGTGGGATCCAACTGGAGCGAATTATTTCCATTTTATCCTTTGAAATGCCATATTTTTGTTCAGTTTTAAGCTCCATGGTGTGCTAAGAAATATTATTCTGCCTTTACATTTTATATTTTGCAAACTAGATTTTCAGTGGAGTGGGAACCAAAGGGAATAAGCAGAGGAAGAAGTGGTTGACACACAAGAGGGAGAGCTGGATGGGGGTTTGTGTGGAAGAACAGGTCGAAAGAACAAAAAGAATTGCAGCCATGGGGATGAGTTTCAATGCCACAAGGACACAGAGGCATAAGAAATAAAGTGGATGAACTTATAGCACAGCAGCAGATTGGCAGGTACAACGTTGTGACCATCATAGTGTTGTACCTAAAGGATGGATGTCATTAGGAGCTGAATCTCCAAGGATACACAGTATTTCAAAAGGAGAGGCATGTAAGCAGAGGTGGTGGCATGGGTCTATTGTTAATAAATAGAAAGAAAGAAGTGAGAAAGAATAATTGTGGGTTGAATTAAGGAATAGCAAGGGTAAAATGACTCTTTTGGCAGTTACATATGGACTTCCAAACAGTAGCTGGGACAACAAATTAGAGCAATTAGAAAAGATGTGTCAGAAGGGCAATATTTTTGATAGTCATGGGGGATTTTAACATGCAAGTAGATTGGGAAAGCAAGGTTGGGAATGGATCTCAAGAGAGAATTTGTAGCATGCCTATAAGCTAGTTTTTTTTTAAGAGCAGCTTGTTGATGAGCCCACTAGAGGATTGGCTGTAATGGATTGGTGTAAAGTATCAGAGGTGATTAGAGAATTAGGGTAAATGAACCATTAGGGGGCAGTGATAACAATATGATTAAGGCTAATTTGAAATTTAACAAGGAGAAACTAAAGTCAGATGTGTCGGTATTTCAGTGGAACAAAGAGAATTTCAGAGAGAGAAAAACTGGCTGAGGTAGATTGGAAGGGGGCAGAGCAGCAATGGATGGAGTTTCTGCAATAAATCAGGTAGGTGTGGGATAAATAAATCCCAAAAGAGAAAATATTCAAATGGAAAAATATCACAAATGTGAAAGGAAGGCAAAGCCAATGTAAAAACAAAAGAGAGGTCATACAAGGAAATAAAAATTAGTGGGAAGATAGAAGTTTGGGAAGTTTTTAAAAGCTTACAGAAGGTAACTAAAAAACTCATAAGAAGGGAAAAGATGATGTATGAAAGTAGACTGGCAAATAATATCAAAGAGGATACATAAAGCTTTTTTAGAGTTGAGAATAGACATGGGACCACTAGAAAACAAAGCTGGAGATATAATAATGGGAGACAAGGAGACGGCAGAGGAACTAAATGACTTTTTTTTATATCAGTCTTCTCTGAGGAAAACAATAGCAGTGTGCAATTTGTTGGAAGTATCAGGGAAGGGAAGTGAGTGCATTTACTATTTCAAGGGGGAAGGTGATCAGAAAGATGAATGGTCTTGGGGTAGATGAGTCTCCCAGACCAGATGGATTACACAATTCGGTGCTGAAAGAAGTTGTGATAGGGATTGTGGAAGCATTGGTAACGATCTTTCAGGAATCAATAGATTCTGACGTGGTACCAGATGACTGGAAAATCACAAATATTGCCTCACTATTTAAGAAGGGAGGGAGGCAAAAGAAAGTAAATTATAGACTGGTTAACGTGACGCCAGTATTTGGGAAGATGTTGGAGTTGATTGTCAAGGATGAGGTTATGGAGTACTTGGAGGCACTTTGACAGGATAGGCCAAAGCCGGCACAATTTCCTCAAGGGAAAATTTTGCTTGACAAACCTATTGGAATTCTTTGAAGAAGTGACAAACAGGCTTTTTTTAAAAATGCAGTGTATTTGGATTTTCAGAAGGCCTCTGAGAAGGTGCGTCATGACGTTACTTAACAAGAGCCCACAGTATAACCGGAAACATTAGTATGGGAAGAGCATTGGCTGATTGCCAGGGAGCAGAGGGTCAGAATGTAGGGATCATACTCTGATTAGCTGTCAGTTGTTAGTAGTATTCCACAGGGGTTGGTGTTGAGTCCATTTTTTTGTGACATTAATGATTTAGTTATGGAATGAATGGTTTTGTGGCCAATAGGGCAGATGGTTAAGGAATAGGTAGTGCTAAGGAAACAGGGAGGCGGCAGAAGGACTTGGACAGATTAGGAAAATGGGCAGAGAAGAGCCAAAGAAAGTGTACGATTATGCACTTCAATGGAGAAAAAAAACAAATGAACAGACTATTTTCTAAATGGAGAGAAAATTGAAAATACCCAACTGAAAAGGGGCCTTGGAGTCCTCATGCAGGATAGCCTGTAGATCAGTGGTTCCCAACCATTTTCTTTCCACTCACATACCACCTTAAGTATTTCCTATGCCATAGGTGCTCTGTGATTAGTAAGGGATTGCTTAAGGTGGGATGTGGGTGGAAAGAAAAAGGTTGAAAACCACTGTTTTAATTGTACCGAATTGACTCGTTATGTGCACAGTTTCATAACTCCAAAAGAAATAGGCCAATGACAATTTGTCTTGAGCAAAATATTTCAGTAACAATTGGGTCTAGTGCAGTGATTCTCAACCTTCCCTTCCCACCCACATCCCATCTTAAGGAATCCCTTACTAATCACAGAGGACCAATACCATTGGGATTACTTAAAGTGGTATGTGAGTGGAAAGAAAAAGGTTGGGAACCACTGCTGTAGATAAATTTACAGGGTGAGTTGGCAGTGAAGAATGCAAATGCAATACTGACATTCATTTCAAGAGGAATAGAATATAAGAGCAAGGATGTGATGTTGAGTCTTTATAAGACACTGGTGAAACTTCATTTGTAGCATTGTGAGCAGTTTGACAGTTCTTGGCTTATACTCATTGGAATTTAGGAGAATGAGGGGGATCTCATTGAAACATTTCAAATATTGAAAGGTATGGACAAAGTAGATGTAGAAAGGTTGTTTTGCATGGTGGGAGAGTCTAAGACAAGAGAGCACAACTTCAGTATTGAATGGCATCCTCTTAAAACAGAGATGTGGAGAAATCTCTTCAACCAGAGGGTTGTAAATCTGTGGAATTTGTTGCCGCAAATGGTTGAGGAGGCCAAGTCATTTAACGCAGAGATTGAGAGGTTCTTGATTAACCAGGGTATCAAAGATTATGGAGAGAAGGCTGGGGAGTAGGAATGGATTAGTTTATGATTGATAGTGGGGCAAACTCAATGACCTGATAACCTATTTGTGTTCCTATGTCTTATGGTCTTAAATGGTATTTAACTGACTGGTTTTGGCAGCTATATTTACAAATCTAAACAAATGTAAATGTTAAAAACATGGAAATATGGGAAACCCTTTTAGTAAGAAATAAAAAGTTTTAAGTTTAATCATTTTGCAGTTAACCATGCAAATATTGCGATACATGATTTCCTGCAACGTATTTTATTTTTCATTCACTAAATAAGGATAAATTGTTAAGTGCCCTTGTCGCCTTTAGTATTTGTACAAGAAGCACCAAAGATTCAACAGAAGCATAACTATTCACTGATTTAATCTCACTCTATAATTTTACCTCTTTTGGTAAATAAGTATTGCAGACTGTGGAATGATTTCAGGCCCAAGGAAGTTCAACTCCTCTAAGGCAGGGAAAGTTACACATGTTTCACAGGAAGTGAATGCCACCATGATAGTCTTCTGACTGTTTACATCTACTTTCAATGCCTTTAATAACTTCCTTGATCTCTTTCAGGTTGTTCATTATTATTGCAATGATGATGGAAACAATAGCTTGTTCTGTGCTTTCATCTCTGAGATGAAATCAGGTGGAAATGGATCAAAGCAGCAGCCGTTGAGGAAAAGTCAGGAAAATGCAGTGGGAGGAAAAAGGCTAGAGGCAGAAGAATAAAGTGAGGCTGTAAATGTATTAGAAGGGGAGGAGTCACATGATGGAGTAGTGGCCGGTAGGAGAATACCAGCCCTCTCCAGAAAAGAAGAAATAAAGTGAAGAAAATACAAAGTTCAAGAAACACAAAACACAACAAATAAAAGATAAAGTTGTGGAGAAAAGAGAGAAAATGGCACACAAGAAGGAAAAAGTAAAAACAACGGGGAAAAAAAAAGAAGAAAAGATGCCGGAAGAGAAAGGAGAAGGCCTTGCCTGCATGAAGAAACAGGGAGCCGTCGTGGAGAAAAGAGCCCTCTCCCCAAGGTTGGTGACGACCCCACAGAGTGGCGATCTCCCGACCGCTGGACTGCAAAAATGGCTCTCTGAGCCAAACAGAAGTGCACAATGCGCACACTAAGGAAAAAGAAAACACAGATGGGGGGGGGGCCCAGCTGAGGAGCGAACTAACGCAACGTCACCAGCTAAGGGATGCCCAACATCAGGGCTCTCACCTGGAAGAAGAGGAAAGCGACAGGAAAGAGAGTGATAGGAAAGAAGAACAGCAACAGGAAGCCCAACAGTTGACTAGCCCAGAAGAAGAGGACCAAGAGCAAGAAGCCAAGCAAGAAGACGCCCAGCAAAGTGAGACAAGCAATTCAACAAGAAAGTCAGAAGAGACACAGATACAAGGAAGAGAAGTAGAAGACACAGAAGAAGAGGAATAGAAGGTAAAATAGATGGACAGTATATAGAAAAAAAATTCTTTCAAGAACAAATGAGAAAATTAAAAGAATGGTTGACATTAGAATTTAATGAAATGAAAAGAAAAATGAAAAGTACAGAAGAAAAAGTGAGTAGAATAGAGCTGGTCATGACAGAAATAGGGAAAAGATTAGAAAATGTGGAAGAATAAGAAACGGCTGTAGAAATGGAAGTGAATGACTTAAGAAGAAAATTGGAAGACAGTGACAAAAAAGAGTCACAGGAGTTGTTAGGTCAGAAAATGGATATAATGGAAAACTATAGGAGGTGAAACAACATAAAGATAATGGGCCTCAAGGAAGATGAAGGAGGCAAAAATATGAAAGAATTTATAAAAGAATGGATCCCAAAGGTCCTGGGAATGTCAGAAATACAGGAAGGAATGGAAATAGAAAGGGCACGCAGAAACCACAGTCACAACAAAAACCAAGATCTGTTTTAGTAAAATTTCTGAGATACATGACAAGAGAAAATATACTGGAGAGGGCAAGGAATAAAATTCTTCTTCTTCTTTGGCTTGGCTTCGCGGACGAAGATTTATGGAGGGGGTAAAAAGTCCACGTCAGCTGCAGACTCGTTTGTGGCTGACAAGTCCGATGCGGGACAGGCAGACACGATTGCAGCGGTTGCAGGGGAAAATTGGTTGGTTGGGGATGGGTGTTGGGTTTTTCCTCCTTTGCCTTTTGTCAGTGAGGTAGGCTCTGCGGTCTTCTTCAAAGGAGGTTGCTGCCCGCCAAACTGTGAGGCGCCAAGATGCATGGTTTGAGGCGATATCAGCCCACTGGCGGTGGTCAATGTGGCAGGCACCAAGAGCTTTCTTTAGGCAGTCCTTGTACCTTTTCTTTGGTGCACCTCTGTCACGGTGGCCAGTGGAGAGCTCGCCATATAACACGATCTTGGGAAGGCGATGGTCCTCCATTCTGGAGACGTGACCCATCCAGCGCAGCTGGATCTTCAGCAGCGTGGACTCGATGCTGTCGACCTCTGCCATCTCAAGTACTTCGACGTTAGGGATGTAAGCGCTCCAATGGATGTTGAGGATGGAGCGGAGACAACGCTGGTGGAAGCGTTCTAGGAGCCGTAGGTGGTGCCGGTAGAGGACCCATGATTCGGAGCCGAACAGGAGTGTGGGTATGAAAACGGCTCTGTATACGCTTATCTTTGTGAGGTTTTTCAGTTGGTTGTTTTTCCAGACTCTTTTGTGTAGTCTTCCAAAGGCGCTATTTGCCTTGGCAAGTCTGTTGTCTATCTCATTGTCGATCCTTGCATCTGATGAAATGGTGCAGCCGAGATAGGTAAACTGGTTGACCGTTTTGAGTTTTGTGTGCCCGATGGAGATGTGGGGGGGCTGGTAATCATGGTGGGGAGCTGGCTGATGGAGGACCTCAGTTTTCTTCAGGCTGACTTCCAGGCCAAACATTTTGGCAGTTTCCGCAAAGCAGGACGTCAAGCGCTGAAGAGCTGGCTCTGAATGGGCAACTAAAGCGGCATCGTCTGCAAAGAGTAGTTCACGGACAAGTTTCTCTTGTGTCTTGGTGTGAGCTTGCAGGCGCCTCAGATTGAAGAGACTGCCATCCGTGCGGTACCGGATGTAAACAGCGTCTTCATTGTTGGGGTCTTTCATGAATAAAATTAGAAAAGACAAAAAACCATTGGAATACAAAGGTCAAAAAATATTTTTTTACCCAAACATAAGTTTTGAACTCCTAAAGAGGAAGGAGTTTAACACAGCAAAATCGATCCTATGGAAAAAATGCTATAAATTTATGTTAAGATATCCAGCTGAACTTAAAATATTTATCCCAGGGGAGTAAAACAGACTGTTCTTGGATCCAGAGAAAGCACGAGAATTTGCAGAATGCCTGCAAGACAGAAGGAGAGATAAAGAGATGTAACAAGAACGAAGAACAATGACAAACCACATATAAAGATGTAAAAAATAATGTTTAAGTAAGAACTAAAGAAGGGAAAGAAAAGGGAAGAAAGGAAGTGAGGGGGGGGAAGAAAGAGGGTGAGCTTTGTTATATGTGAAGATAAAAGTCTTTTCAGGAGGGGTTTGGATGGAAGAGAATAACAGTCACTGTGAAATCAGTTGACGCTTGCAAGTGGGTTTGCAATCCAAATGGAGAGGGGATTTGTGGATGCCTGACAAGGGACAAGGGGCAACTCAGAGAGGGGAGCGGGGAGACATTTGGGGTTAAGGGAATTTTAGATATGGGAGTTGTTGAAGTATTTTATGTTTTAAAAGTGTTGTCATACATGAGTTCAAAAAGGGAAAACTGAGAGATGAAAATGGGGGAAAGGGGAAAGGTGGTGGTGAGGAAGTGGAAATGAGGTGTAAACAGAATATGAGATGGCCATGTTGAACTATATGACTATAAATATTAATGGAATACATAACCAAATTAAACAAAAAAGGCTATTAAATTTCCTGAAAAAAGAAAAAACAAACATAGCATTTGTGTAGGAAATGCATCTATCTATAGTGGAACATGATAAATTAAGGAGAGACTGGGTAGGGCACGTAGCGGCAGCATCATGTAATTCAAAAGCCAGAGGTGTAGCTATATTAATAAATAAAAATGTACTAATCAAAATAGAGGAGGAAATAATACATCCAGCAGGGAGGTATGTAATGATAAAGTGTCAGATATATTCAGAATTCTGGAATTTGATTAATATATATGAATCTAATTAAGAGGATCAAAAGTTTATGCAAGATATTTTTTTTGAAGATTCTAGATACGCAGGGGAATATATTGATAGGAGGGAATTTTAACCTTAATTTAGACCCAATGTTGGATAAAAATGGACAAAAGACTAGCAAAAAGAATAAAGTGGCCAACTTTATGGTTAAATCAATGCAGGAAATGAAACTTTTGGATATATGGAGGAGGCAGCACCCAAGGGAGAAGGAATACATATTATTCGAGTAGGCATAAAACATATTCAAGGATTGATATGTTTTTGTTGTCGGCCCATATTCAAGGGAGAGTTAGGAAAACTGAATATAAAGCTAGATTGCTATCTGATCACTCACCCCTGTTATTAGAAATAGAACTGGAGGACATCCCACCAAGAACATATAGATGGAGATTAAACTCCATGCTACTTAAAAGACAGGAATTTAGAGAATTTATTGAACACCAAATTAAAATGTACTTTGAAATAAATACGAAATCAGTGAAAGACAAATTTATATCATGGGATGCAATGAAAGCCTTCATTAGAGGGCAGATAATAAGTTATGTAACTAAGATGAAAAAGGACTACAATCAGGATATAGAATAGTTGGAAAGGGAGATAGTAAGTACAGAAAAAGAACTAGCAACAAGGGAAGATATAACAAAAAGAAGAGAACTGGAGGACAAAAAAATAAAATACGAGACATTACAAACGTATAAGGTGGAGAAGAACATATTGAAAATAAAGCAATAGTATTACGAGCTAGGAGAAAAAACACACAAAATATTAACCTGGCAACTTAAAAAAGAACAAGCTAAAAGAACTGTATTAGCATCAAGGAAAAAGGACAAACAAATTACATATAATCCAATGGAGATTAATGAGAACTTTAAAGAATTTTATGAGCAATTATACCAAACTGAGAACAAGGGGAAAGATGATAAAATAGAAGAGTTTTTAGCTAAAATTGAATTGTCGAAATTGCAAGAAGAGGAGCAAAACAAGCTGATAAAACCATTTGAAATAGAGGAAATACAGGATATATTAAAAAAGCTGCTGAACAATAAAATGCCTGGAGAGGATGGATTCCCAATAGAATTCTATAAAACATTTAAAGAGTTACTAATTCCTTCTCTCCTGGAAGTAATGAACCAGATAGAAGAAACACAAAACTTGCCAGATCCATGTAAGACAGCAATACCAAAGATTGGGAAGGATCCACTAACACCAGTATCATATAGACCAATATCTCTACTTAATTCAGATTATAAGATAATAACAAAATTATTAGCAAACAGATTGGCCGACTGTGTACCAAAAATAGTAAAACAAGATCAAACTGGATTTTTTAAGAAAAGACGAACAGCGGATAATGTCTGTAAATTTATTAATTTAATTCATGCAATTCAAGGAAATAAGATGCCAACAGTGGCTGTTGCGTTAAATGTAGAAAAAGCCTTTGACAGGGTAGAATGGAATTATTTATTCAAAGTGTTAGAGGTTTAACCTACCAGAAAAATATTTTAATTGGATTAAAGCATTATATAATGGACCACTGGCAAAAGTGACAGTAAATGGATATGAATCAAACCAATTTAAATTAAGTAGGTCAACTAGGCCGGGATGTCCACTATCTTCCTCACTGTTCGTTTTAGCAATAGAACCATTGGCAGAACTGATAAGAACAGAAAATAAAATAAAAGGAATAAAAATAAAAGAGAAGGAGTATAAAATCAGTTTATTTGCAGATGACATCATAGTATACTTAACAGAACCATAAATATCAATAAAAGAACCATAAGAAATTGAAGGAATATGGAGAAATATCGGGGTACAAGATCAACGCAAATAAATGTGAAGATATGCCAATGAGTAATGCGGATTATACAGAATTTCAAAAAGAATCACCATTTAAATGGCAAACACAAGCAATCCAATACCTAGGTATTAGATTAGATAATAATTTAAGCCACCTGTACAAATTAAAT
The DNA here is from genome assembly GCF_036971445.1 of Narcine bancroftii. NCBI lineage: Eukaryota > Metazoa > Chordata > Chondrichthyes > Torpediniformes > Narcinidae > Narcine > Narcine bancroftii. The sequence continues at coordinate 34,238,169 of NC_091478.1, read as the reverse complement.
TATCAGCCATTAATGAAGAAATTACAGGAAGACTTAGAACATTGGAAAGAATTACCAGTAACATTGATTGGGAGGGTAAATTGCATTAAAATGAATGTCTTCCCAAGGATACAATACTTATTTCAATCGTTGCCAATTCCCTCAACAGAGAAATTCTTCAATGAACTAAAGAGAATAATAAGGAAATTCTTATGGAAAGGGGGGAAATCAAGGATAGCGTTAGATAAATTAACAGAATGGTACAAACAAGGTGGTTTGCAGTTACCAAACTTTAAAAATTATTATAGAGCAGCACAATTAAGGCATTTATCAGATTTTTATCAGACAAGGGAAAAACCAAATTGGACTAAGATCGAGCTAGATAAAATAGGGGAGACGGTACTGGAACATATACTTTATAAATGGGATGAAAAGATGGTGCAATATAAAAGCTCACCAGTACTGCATCATTTACTCAATACATGGAAGAAGATTCACTTAGAAAGCAAAAAAACAAATTACCAACTACCAAAATTATTATTGACGCAAAATCAATGAACCCTTTTGCAATAGATAACTTTTCCTTTAGAGGATGGGAGAGAAAAGGAATTAAAAGAATAGAAGATTGTTTTTTAGGAAATAATTTATTAACATTTGAACAAACGAAATACAAATATGGAATAACTCATGGTACAATGTTTGCATACCATCAACTGAAAGCCTACTTAAAGGATAAATTGGGAAGCAGACTGAGGTTACCAGAAGGAAGCAGCTTTGAATATGTGATTACAGAAACAATGATAATTAAAAGATTTATAAGCTGCAAGAGAAGGAAAATGATGAAATAAGCTATAAACCCAAACAAAAGTGGGAAAAAGATTTAAACATAAAGATAAAAAATGAAATATGGGAAAAGTTATGCTCTGGAACTATGAAGAATATAATAAACACAAGGTTATGCATGATACAGTATAATTGGTTACACAGGCTATACACCATGCCCCAAAAGTTAAAAAAAATTGGATCCAACATTATCAGATAGATGTTTTCGCTGTAAGAATGAAATGGGAACAACAGTATATGCAATTTGGGCATGTGAGAAAGTGAAAAAGTTTTGGGAAGATCTAAATCAGGTATTAAATAAAATCACAAAAATCAACAGACCAAAAAATCCAGAGATCTTTCTTCTAAGTAATACAAGAAGTAAAGAATTAGGCCTTAAACTGGATGAAGCGCAAAAAAGATTTATTATGATAGCCTTAGCTGTAGCAAAAAAATGTATAATGCCAACTTGGAAATCAGAAGAGAGCCTAAGAGTACAGCTATGGTACATAGAAATGAATAAATGTATTCCATTGGAAAAAATAACATGTAATTTAAAAAAATAAAGTCACATTATCTGAACAAATTTGGGAACCGTACATGGATCATAACAGAGAGAGCTTGCCTCGGATCTCCACCCCCTAAAATGATAAGACAAAATGACTTGATCCAGAGTGTAAAAGTAGATGACACAATTTTCTTGTTTATTTTCATTGTGTGATGACATTGTTTAATGGTTTTATTGTATATGTTGAATGTTTAATGGGTTTGGAGGGGTTGAGAAGGGGGGAGGGAAGGTAGGTAGGGGAGAAAAAAGGGAGAAAATGCCACTGTGTATATTTAAGAGGGAAATGTTTGTATGTATTTTGATTGATATGATTCACATTGTGAAAATTTTTAAAAAAAATTATTTAAAAAAAAATGCATTAGTAGGCAGTCTACAAGAGCAGCCATTCTCAATGGGGTTCATAGGGCCCTTCCTGGGAGCCACAGCATATTTAAGGGGGACCTTGAACTGAATGGGGGGGAACCCAAGGTGTATAGGAGGGCATTGAAACTGAACAAATTAAATATTTTTAGTATGACTTTGCTAGGCTTTGCTGTATTCTTTGGCTTGGCTTCGCGGACGAAGATTTATGGAGGGGGTAAAAAGTCCACGTCAGCTGCAGGCTCGATGCGGGACAGGCAGACACGATTGCAGCGGTTGCAAGGGAAAATTGGTTGGTTGGGGTTGGGTGTTGGGTTTTTCCTCCTTTGCCTTTTGTCAGTGAGGTGGGCTCTGCGGTCTTCTTCAAAGGAGGTTGCTGCCCGCCAAACTGTGAGGCGCCAAGATGCACGGTTTGAGGCGTTATCAGCCCACTGGCGGTGGTCAATGTGGCAGCCACCAACAGATTTCTTTAGGCAGTCCTTGTACCTTTTCTTTGGTGCACCTCTGTCACGGTGGCCAGTGGAGAGCTCGCCATATAACACGATCTTGGGAAGGCGATGGTCCTCCATTCTGGAGACGTGACCCATCCAGCGCAGCTGGATCTTCAGCAGCGTGGACTCGATGCTGTCGACCTCTGCCATCTCGAGTACTTCGACGTTAGGGGTGTAAGCGCTCCAATGGATGTTGAGGATGGAGCGGAGACAACGCTGGTGGAAGCGTTCTAGGAGCCGTAGGTGGTGCCGGTAGAGGACCCATGATTCGGAGCCGAACAGGAGTGTGGGTATGACAACGGCTCTGTATACGCTTATCTTTGTGAGGTTTTTCAGTTGGTTGTTTTTCCAGACTCTTTTGTGTAGTCTTCCAAAGGCGCTATTTGCCTTGGCGAGTCTATCTCATTGTCGATCCTTGCATCTGATGAAATGGTGCAGCCGAGATAGGTAAACTGGTTGACCGTTTTGAGTTTTGTGTGCCCGATGGAGATGTGGGGGGGCTGGTAGTCATGGTGGGGAGCTGGCTGATGGAGGACCTCAGTTTTCTTCTGGCTGACTTCCAGGCCAAACATTTTGGCAGTTTCTGCAAAGCAGGACGTCAAGCGCTGAAGAGCTGGCTCTGAATGGGCAACTAAAGCGGCATCATCTGCAAAGAGTAGTTCACGGACAAGTTTCTCTTGTGTCTTGGTGTGAGCTTGCAGGCGCCTCAGATTGAAGAGACTGCCATCCGTGCGGTACCGGATGTAAACAGCGTCTTCATTGTTGGGGTCTTTCATGGCTTGGTTCAGCATCATGCTGAAGAAGACTGAAAAGAGGGTTGGTGCGAGAACACAGCCTTGCTTCACGCCATTGTTAATGGAGAAGGGTTCAGAGAACTCATTGCTGTATCTGACCCAACCTTGTTGGTTTTCGTGCAGTTGGATAATCATGTTGAGGAACTTTGGGGGACATCCGATACGCTCTAGTATTTGCCAAAGCCCTTTCCTGCTCACGGTGTCGAAGGCTTTGGTGAGGTCAACAAAGGTGATGTAGAGTCCTTTGTTTTGTTCTCTGCACTTTTCTTGGAGCTTTCTGAGGGCAAAGACCATGTCAGTGGTTCCTCTGTTTGCGCGAAAGCCGCACTGTGATTCTGGGAGAATATTCTCGGCGACACTAGGTATTATTCTATTTAGTAGAATCCTAGCAAAGATTTTGCCTGCAATGGAGAGCAACGTGATTCCCCTGTAGTTTGAGCAGTCTGATTTCTCGCCTTTGTTTTTGTACAGGGTGATGATGGTGGCATCACGAAGATCCTGAGGCAGTTTACCTTGGTCCCAACAAAGCTTGAAAAACTCATGCAGTTTGGCATGCAGAGTTTTGCCGCCAGCCTTCCAGACTTCTGGGGGGATTCCATCCATACCTGCTGCTTTGCCACTTTTCAGTTGTTCGATTGCCTTATATGTCTCATCCCTGGATGAGACATATAAGGCTTTGCTGTATAGTTTCCAAGCAACATGTCATTTTTTTTCAAGGTTGGAGGCTATTGAAGCAATATCATACGTCAGGAATTTTTACATGTTCCAAACCTGAACACAAATGCAGAGGCACTGAATGACAATAACATTAGTGTTCATGTGAAACACCTAAAGCAAATACACAAAGATTTAATGATCTGTTAAACCTCAATATCCCACATTGTATATTAGATCCATTTGAGGAATGGCCCACCAATGTTGATGCAGAAATTCAAGAAAGCTTGATTGATCTTCAGTGATAAAATTGCATGCTGTAAACTCAATCGATATTTTTTAAAGTTTTTGGGTTAAGAGTGATCTGTCAAATAAATGTTCGAAACTTTGGGAGTAGGCTGAAATATTTTTCATTGTCTTTCCCTCAACATACTTAATTGAATGTGCATTCAGCAAGGTCGTTTTCTTGACAAAATCCAGAAACACACTTGATATTACAACAAGAGGTGACCTTCAACTATCACCATCCAATTTGGAGCCTGATAACAAAATCTTGGTCTGGAACATGAAGCTCAAGGAATTCACTAAAAGTTTCATTTTATAAGATTTTTTTTAGTTCTTTTTATTAACTTTTTCACATCACAGGCAAAATCTTCCCCAATATTGAGTACATTTACAGGGAGAGCAGCAGCAGTCATCAAAGACACACAGCACCCAGCACACGCTCTGTTCTCGCTGCCGCCATCAGGAAAGAGGTCAAGGTGCCACAAGACTTGCCCACCAGGATCAGGAACAGCTGCTCCCCCTCCACCATCAAACTCCTCAACAACAAACTCAATCAGAGACTCAATTAAGGACCCTTACTTATGCACTTTATTGGTTTTCTTTTTGTTCCTTCTGTATTGCACAGTAAGTGTGTTTAGTCTTTGTTTACATGATTTACACTGTCTGCCATGCCCACAGGAAAAAGGAATCTCAGGATTTTTTGTGATATCATGTATGTACTCTGACAATAAATCTGACATCAAGTTTATGCTTAACGTTTCCTAATGTCTCGTTGTGTACAAATCATTGTGCTCTAAGAATCTTTTTAAAATTAATTTGTAAAATATATGTTCATGTTTACTTCTTTTCTCTGTGTTCAATAAGAATTGGTTCCTATTTGTCTATTTGTTCTGGAGTCACAAGCTGCAGTTGTTGTGCTCATAAATAGCTTTTGTTTTTTTTTAAATAGTAGAAGAACAAAAAAAACTAACTATACTTGACTGCTTCAAAGGGACAGGATCCCATACACTTTGAGTGGAGTCCTAATGGGTGATCACCAAAAAAGATTGAGAATGGCTGTACTCAAAGATAGGAGTCTGACTTGGAGAAAAGGATTCAAGAACAATATTGGTCAAAGTTGTGCTCTGTTAATGACATAATTTGTTAATGTCAGATATAGCTTGGTACAATATAATTTTATGCACCAATTATACCTTTCACCATAAAAATTACACGGGTTTAAAATCTGAAATTCCGGACTGTTTTGGGTGTGGTATAGAGGTTAGAACATTTATACATTCATACCTTTCGGTATGACGACAGAAATTTTGACAAAAAATTATAGAAGTGGACTTTCCTTTAGAACCAGAACTGTATTTATTGAACAATCTTATAGTTATTGGCACTAAACTATCAAAATATCAAATACAGTTTGTGAGGACTGCACTAGCGGTAGCCAAAGGACGTATCGCTGTTACAGGGAAGTCTGACTCCCCCCTACGTATTACTCGCTGGAACATGGAAATGCAAAGTTGTGCCCTCCTGAAAAAGATAACATAATCTTAGAAAGAAATGCGATGTGCTTGTTAAAATATGGCAACCTTGTATAAATCATATTGGCTTAAGGATCTCATTAACTTCCCTGAAAAGGTTTAAATAATATAGTTAGGTTAAAAACGTTGAATTCCTGAAGTTCAAAATATGGACTAATTAATGAAGGCAGCTCAAACACCCCTTCTTTTTTGGATATATTTTTTATATTAGCAGTTGGTAGGGGTTTTGGATTTGGGCAACCCTATGAGACTCTATAATTTTAAAATACTATTTATATGATGTATGTAATAATGATCTATATGTCTTGGAAAATTAAAAATAGAATATTCAAAAAGAGAATGGCCTTACTCGAGCATTAGTAAGAAATCTAAGGACCATTGGTAGGAGTCTATTTGGAAGCAGTCTATCAGGTAGGCATTAGTTAACTTCTACTAGGGAGGCAATTATTAAGCAGTGTTCTCAGGTATTCTATCGGGGCATTGAACAGCATTTTGCCAGAAACATTAATAGGCAATCACCTTGGTGAGTCTATTGGAGAATTGGTAGGCATTCACTAGAAGGCAATCTCCTTAGCCATTTAAAGGCACTCTACTTGGGAGACACTAGACATGAGTCTACCAGGAGCATTTTGGTAATCAACAAGAGAGCATTGTTAAGCAATCCATGATGTCTGAGCAACAACCTTTTGCTCATCATCGAGATCAAGGAGCTGATTGTGGACTTTGGGAAGGGAAAGGTGAGGACTACACACCTGCCTTCATTGACAGGACAGAAGTGGGAAGGGTTGGTACCCTCAAGTTCCTGGGTGTCCATGTATCAGAGACCTCCTGAAGCCAGCACATCAAGGCATCTGTGAAGAGGGCACACCAACTTTCTAAAGAGTTTGAAAAGATTCAGCATGTTGTTGAACATTCTATCAAACTTTAGAAAGTATGGGAAGTATAGTGACCAATTTTATCATAGCTTAGTTTTGAAACTCTAATGCATAGAAATATAAAAGTTACAGAAAATGGCAGATACAGCCAAGTCTATCACAAGCACCAACTTCTCATCCATTGAGGACAATGAGATGAGATGCTGCCAAAAACATTTTTGTTGAAAACCAGTATTATTTATGCTCTTCCAATGTTCTGGGACTATTCAAGGATCTAGGGACATTTAGAAAATAATCAGTAATCAATTCATTATTCTTGCAGCCGCTTCTTTATAAACCTAAAATACAGGCTATCAGAACTATAGAATTGGCTTATTTAGCTGCCCATAGTCTCCAGCAATCATAAGGATTACTGCCATTCCAGTGGTTTTCAGATTACCCCCCTAAACTCACATTCCACTTTAAGCAATCTCTATGCCATCTGTTCTGTGATTATTAAGGGATATGTGAGTGGGAAGGGAAGGTTGAGAACCACTGCTCTAGATCCAATTGTTACTGAAATATTTTGGTTGAGAAAATTTGTCATTTGTAGCTATGAAATCATGCATAGAACGAGTCAATTCGTTGCAATTAAAACAGTGGTTTTAAACTTTTTATTTCCACTTGCATACCACCTTAAGCAATCTCTTACTAATCACAGAGCACCTATGGCTTAGGAATTGCTTAAGGTGGAATGTGAGTTTAGGGGGCAATTTGAAAACCACTGCATTGGACCATTGTTCACTATTCTTCTGGTCAGTCCATTTGTCTTTTGCCATACAAAATATGTCTAATATTCCATTCTCCCCATGATGTATTTTCTGCGGCTCCTTTGAGGTAACCCAGATTTATTTTCACTCCACCCTGCTGAACATGCTCTCCTCCCACAAAAATCTGCATTAAATATACATGGAATTGAGATCTCTTGTAATGTCTGAAGTTATGATGTTCTTCCTGGTGTTTGGATTATGGTTCCTGTGAATTAATCATTTTGTGACATAGATTCATTTAAGCAGCTAAACTTGGCAGCACAAATATCGGACCAATATTGCTTAAGAACAGTCCTTTTTTCACTCATACCTTGATGAAGGGCTCAGGTAATGTCGGTAATGCATTTTTACCTCCAATGAATACTGCGAGACTGCTTGAGTTTTTGAGTATTTCTGTGTTTTAACTACAATCACTGCATCTATAATGTGTGACACTCTCTTAGGAACAAGCATATTCAACTACCAATTTGGCCTATTTCTGTTGAGTGGGCCACCTACACAGAATGGTGGAATTCAACATGTTAACTATTGTGGGATGGTCCTCACTCATGATCGCATTTCCATTCAAATTCGGAACAGAAGTTCTGAAGATGGAGCACCAGCAATTCACATAAAACCCCTCACCAATTTCTTCCTCTCTGCTTTAGTTTGCTATCAAATATTTGTTCAATAATAGCAAATCCTCCAGTGATACACTGTTGATTGCAGGAAAGATGGGTTAATAATAACGAGCTCATAAAAGGTTGTTTTTGATTTATGCCAACACATCTGTTTTGTACTGAGTACAGGCAGGGAACAATTCAAGAGATCACTTCCCTAAAAATATATGGAGAAAATGTGCTATTTGTAGAAACGAGAGTTCCTTTCTCTGAGAAGGTGTAAACTAATTTAAATTGTTATTTTTGTTCTGCTGGAGTAAAGTTCACTTGTATGAACCCACAAACTACTGAGGCTGTTAATTTCTATGGCATTCTTGAAGTGGGTCTTTGAAACAACTGGAATCAAATTACAAGTCTTGTTGATCTTGAGTAATTTTTAATATGTGTGATGTAAGTAACAGGTTGTGAAACTGTTCTGTTCATTTTATCACCAATGACTGTATCTCTTCTATAATTTAAACAATTAAATCTAATAAAGATATGAAGAGAGTAAATTAGTTTATTAGGCATTCACACAATACAATGTTAGCTCCACAAACCAAAATTTCAGATAATAACACAACTCTTTTGGGATAAGGCAATTCAAAATCAAAATACATTACAAATAATCAAGGTGTCTCCAAGTTATGATGTGGAATTTGTAAATGATTGTATATAAGATTTTTATAATTGACATCTGTTTTGAACTTCAATTGCTTGAGCAATTTAAAAAAAGCACCTAGGATGTGATTTCATGACCTCTACTTGTTTGTGCACAAGGATGGTTCATCATTTCCTTGATGAAGGGCTCAAGCCCAAAACGTAAGTTATATATTATTATCTTTGCAACCTACGCAGCACCGTTTGACGTGCTGAATTTCTATCTAACGTACACTATTTGACCAGCTGAGTTTCTCCAGCATTGTGTTTTTACTTCAATCGTGGTGTCTGCAGGCTTTTATGTTTTACTCCTGTGGTTCATTATTATTCTATACTATCAGCATAGAAAACATTTTTTTTAATTTGCCAGACATTTTGCACGATGCTGGTCATTTGGTTTGGTGGATGTGCAAGCCCTGAACTAAATTGCAGATGAGCATTAAAAAATTGCTGCTGTATCATGTATAAGACTGGCAAAAGCGCAGGAAAGCAATGCTGCTATTAATTTTGTGAAAGAATTTGCAAATGTCGATGTGCTCGGAGGAGATCACGTGACTAACGAGCACTTTTCAAATCATTGAAATACCATTACATCATATCTGGAAAGCGTTTTTATCTTGGTGACAATCATTTTTTCACTACACAACGGGTCATTCCTTCAGTTTGGCAGCAAGATGGGTTTGGTTTGCTGAGCCTCCTGCCGAAACAGGCGAGAAAAGCATTGGGATGGAGTCAGCAGATGGCAAGCCCCAAGGTTGAGGCTGGAAATCTTGAGAGTGGATCAGACAATCCGGCCCCTTGTTGTAGAGGGCTGATTCTGTAGAATCCACAATGACCTCAATAATGCAAATGAGAGAAAGAAATATGATAATATGAAATGGGCCATTGCAAAAAACAAATGGATCATTTACATTGTATACATCTTAAACAAAATAATTTTAAAAATCTTATTTAACTTTAGTAGAAAAAAACACAGGGATAATCAGATACCAGGTGTCATCGACTGAAGAACAAGTATTATTCAGGACCCATTCTGTTTACCATTAGATGGCTCAGTAAATTTCCTGCAATCCTCCCTCCCGCCCCCTCCCGCCCCCTCCCACCACTGCCTCCCGCTGCTCCCTCTGGAAACAGCTGCCGAAGAAAGTGAGCACAAGCCTTTAGCTGTGATTGAAGTTTTCTGCACTAGTCAGGTGCATTTCATGCTGCCAGAAATTAGACACCCATTCTCCACCAGACCTGATACCGAAAAAGTAATGCAATTTGCTGCTGTAGTTGTGATCTCAGACAATGTTTTCCAATGCATTAGTCAAAAGCCGCTGGATAGTTACACTTCTGATAAGTCAATGAGCAAAAGGTAACAGGCACGGTTGTTGGCCACAAGGTCTGATCCTCTAATTCCCCAAATGTACATGAACTGCAAAAGTTTCATGATTGTTGGTTTAATTGTGAAACTAAAAGGAAAGTATTAAATGTTTTGATGATTGAATGTTTTAGATTTTTGCTTACATTAGATATGTGCTTAAGTAAATATAATCATATTATTTACATTTGTAATGTACGGCGCTTAACACTATAATTAGCAAATATACATAAACATTTTAAATAAGTGTAGCTCATCAATAGTTTCAATTGGATAGCAGTATATTATGTGGCTGTTGAATATTTGTAAAAATACTACAAACAGCTTGATCTGTACCTCTTCAACTTTTTGACTTCTATCACCCAGTGCCATAGATTTCTTGTGACATAGAGTTGCAATGCACAGAAATAGGCACTTCAGTCTACATGATCATTCTTTCCATCTTTACTAATCCTATTTGCCTGCATTAGGACCATATCTTAACCTTGACCCTTCCCTCTGTCCTGACCCATCTAGAGAACAATGCCTCATACGCCAGGCTGCAGTTCTTTGACTTCAGCTCTGTGTTTAATACGATCATTCCCCAGAGGGTGGTGGAGAAGTTGTCCTCGCTGGTGCTCAACACTCCTCTCTGCAACTGGAATCTGTACTTCCTAATAGAAAGGATTGGTAGCAGAACATCGAGAACCTTCACACTGAGTACTGGTGCACCTCAAGGCCGTGTGCTCAGCCTGTGTCTGTTCGCGCTACTGGCCCACGACTGCATCGCCAACAGGGTCATCAAGTTGCAGATGTCGCAGCAGTCGTTGTCCTCATCGGCAACAATGATGAGTCGCACTACAGAGAACAGGTGAAAAATGATGTGATATGGTACAAGAGTAACAACCTGAGTCTCGACGTGTTCAAGACGATGAAGGTGATTGTGGACTTCAGAATGTCCAGGAACAACTGCCCTCAATAACTCAGTAGTGGAGAATTCTTTGAGTTTCCTCAACTAGTGACCTATTGTGGCCACTCAACAGTGAATGCACTTCCTGAGAAGACTGAAGCAGGGAAGGCTACCGGCCACTATTATGTCAACCTTCTACAGGAGTTCTATCGAGAGTGTCCTGGCCGACTGCGTCACAGTGTGGTATGGTTGGTGCAGAGAATTTAATCAGAGGTCAAAACAGAGGACCGATAGAGTGGCAGAGGGGATCAATGCAGACTCCATTCCCCCGCCCATCAATGTGATCTACCGGGATCATTGTCTGAACAGTGCACGCAAAAACATCGAGATCCCCTTCCACCCTCCACAGAGCATCTTTTATCTGCTCCCATCGGGAAAGAGATACAGGAGTATCAGAGGCAGCACCACCAGGCTGAGGAACAGCTTTTTCCCAAGGGCAGTGAGAATGCTGAACAACCAAAGGACCTGCTCACACTAACCATCTAAGACTTTCATATTTATGAAATAATATTTATTTCTATGTATGAATACTTGTCCTGCATATGTACTGTTTTCTGTATGTGTAATGACTGGTTGTGAGTCCACGTGTTTTGCACAGAGGACCAGAAAATGCTGTTTTGTCAGGTCGAACTTGACAATAAACGACTTGATATCCTTCTATACTTTGCCTAATTTGGAGCCAATTCTTTCATGTCCTCTTGTGTTCTAGATATCAATCACTCTCTGTGTAAATAGCACCACTCGGGTCCCATTTAAAATTATTTTTCTCACTCTTGTTTTCGATATTTCGTCATATGAAAAAAAAAATTCTGTCTAGCTACCCTATCTCTGCCTCTTATATACTTCTACCAGCCTTCTTTGCCGCAGGGAATACACTCAATTTCAGAATCAGTATCAGAATCAGAATTTATTGTCATGAACAAGTCATGAAATTCTTGTTTTGCAGCAGCGTTATGGTGCAAATGTTCATAATGTGAACCATCTTGCAACAATAATATAAAAAAATAGTGCACGAAAAGTAAGATTTAATGATGATTCAGGAATCTGATGGTAGCGAGGAAGAAGCTGCCCTTGTGCTGCTGAGTACTTGTCTTTAGGTTCTTGTACCTTTTCCCTGATGGTGGCAGAGTGAAGAGGACGTGGCCTGGGGGTGGGGGTCTTTGTGGATAGAGGCTGTTATTTTTTAAGACACTGCCTCATATGTCCTCGATGGAGTGGAGTCTGGTGCTATGATGTCACTGGCCAAATTAACATCCGTCTAGAGTATTTCCTTGTCCTGACAGTTGGCACCTCCATACAAGGCAGAGATGTAACCTGCCAAATACAGAATCTCCTTCGACACCTCACAAAGTATAGCCGCTGGAGAGCCTTTTTTGTGATTGCATCAATGTGGAGGCTCCAGAATAGATCCTTGGGGATGTTGATGTCAAGGAATTTGAAGTTCTTGACCTTGTCACCACTGAGCCCTCGATGAGGACTGGATCATGTTCCCCTGACTTCCTCCTTAAGTCCACAATCATATCTTTGGTTTTCCTGACGTTGAGTGCAAGGTTGCTGTCATCAAACCATTCAATAAGCTGATCTATCTCCTGTATGCTTCCTCATTGCCATTTGTGATTCTGCCAACCACTGTGGTATCATCGGCAAACATGTAGGTAGCATTGGAGTTGTGCTTGGGCACACAGCCACGGGTATATAATGAGTAGAGCAGTGGGCTAAGTATGCCTTGTTGGGAGTATGCTAAGTATTCATCTGTGTTGATAATCATTGAGGAGATGTTGTTTCCAATTCATACTGACTGTGGTTTTATGATGAGAAAATCAAGAATCAATTTGCAAAGTGGGGTGCAGAGCCCCACAGTTTTTAGCTTCTTGACCAGCACTGAAGGAATAATGTAATTGAAGGCTGAGCTGTAGTTGATGAAGAGCAGGCGTATATGAGTTGCAATTTATCTAATCTCTTCCCATAACTAAAGTTCTCTGCTCAAGGCCAAATCTTTGTGAATCTCTTCTGTACGTCCTTCCGATAGTGTGGCGATCAGAACTGTGTGCAATATTCAAAAATTGGAGGTTCAGAGGGAATTGAGAGTCCTTATACTGGATTCTCTAAAGGTCAGTAGTAAGGAGGGAAAATGCAACATTAGCATTCATTTTGAGAGGACAAGAATATAATGCTGAGGCTTGACTTAGACTCCATTTGGAGTATTGTGAGCAGTTTTGGGTCCCATGTCTAAGGGATGTGCTAGTTTTGGGGGGGGGGGGGGTTGGCCAGGGGAGGTTTACAAGAATGATCCTGGAGAAAGAAGAGAGGGTTAATGTACGAGGAGTGTATGATGTCTCTGGGCCTACACCCACTGGAGTTTAGAAGGATGAGGGTGAAAGTCATTGAAACCTACCAAAATATTGAAAAGGTCGACAGAGCCGATGTGGAGAAGATGTTTCCAGTCGTGGGAGAGTGTAGGACCAGAGGGCACACTGTCAGTTACTTTAGAAAAAAGATGAGGAGAAATTTCTTCAACCAGAGGGTCATGAATCTGTTGAAATTGTTGTCACAGGTGGCAGTGAAAGCCAAGTCATATCTTAAGCAGAGATTGATAATTTCTTGAGCAGTAAGGATGTCACAGGAGAATAAAGAGGAAAAGTAGATCAGCCATTTTTTTGAATGGTGGAGCAAACTCAACAGACTAAATGGACAGTTCTACCCTAATGTCTTATGGTCCTATGAGATGTCAAGACTGAAGGAGCAAATCTTTTCTGGTTTTGTAACTCAGTTTCGACAAAGCGTGTGGAACGTCAAGCAGGTGCCAACTCAGTCTATTACTCAACCTTGATTACAATTCAATAACAACACCCCAAAATGCTGGAGGAACTCAACTGGTCTTGCGGCGTCCGTAGGAGATAGATATATTTCTGATGTTTTGGGCCTGAGCCCTGCTTCAAGGAATAAGCAAAAAACAGAATCTCAGAGGAGAGACAGTGCTGGCTGGGGGAGGAGTCCAGACCAACAAATGGTTAAATTGGATATGATAAGGAGAGAGATGAGAATTGATTTTGTCTGTGTGAATGATGACCGAGAAAAGGGCAAAAGACAGAGTTGGGGAAAGTGGGGGGGGGGGTTAATGAAAGACAAAGTAGTCAGTATTGATTTCATCCTGTTGGAGAGTGCCCAGTCGTAAAAATTTTTTTAGACATTTCAGCCCATGAGTCTGTGCTGCCCAATTTACACCTAGTTAACCTACATCCTTTGTATATTTTGAGCGGTGGGAGAAAACTGGAACCCCTGGAAAAAAACCCACACTGATACAGGGAGAATGTACAAACTCCTTAGAGACAGTGTGGGATTCAAACCCCAGGCCTGATCGCTAGGACTGTAAAGGCATTGTGCTAACCGTTAAACCAACCATGTTTTTGTTCCTCCATTTTGTTTGTAGTCTCAGTTTATGTTCCAGTACAGGAAATAAAAATTAATCTTGGCACCCTTTGCACTTTAGAAGCACTGGACTATCAGATTTTTCAAACCATTGGACTCTTCTCCCATTGATACTTCCACACACTTTTGTTTTGACGGTACAAGCAGTGATATAATAGATTTTTCAGATTTTTAGGGAAGTTTAGTAAACAGGGTTTCACTGTATTTAAAAGGCAAACAGGAAATCAGGCTGTGCTATGTTTAAAGGCAGCGTTGGAAACATGGCTCCATTGAGTTTAAAGGGGGCCTGGTAAACAGGGCCAGTGAATTTAAAGGGAATGTGATTAACAGGGTCCCAGTGTGTTTAAGGGAAAAGTAATAAACAGGCGAGCTTAAGGATTAAGTTAACTGCGGGGGGGGGGGGGGGGGGGGAGTTCACATTTAAAGGAAGTTCTTGATGCAGGAAACCCTAGAAATAGGGGTTTGATGTGTTTAAACAGAGTGGGAAATGGAGCCATAATGATTTTAAAAGAGGCATGTAACTCAGACCAATGAGCAGAACTCAATTTTTTAAATGAACATGTAAAACCAACCCAGAGCCAAAAGCTAAACCATTCATCTTTCCCAACAGCTGGAGTTTTATTTTATCCTGTCTCCCTGAGCTGAATTTGAGCACAAATACAAATGAAAAGAGATAAACAACACTTTCCATCAACTCTTTAATTACACAAATTTGCTTTAACTACAAAACCTCATGCTTGGGAAATGAACAATATATTTAATTTATTTGAAAAGATATGCAGAAGGCTAAGACTTAAACTCATGTTGACAAAACACTTGCTAAGTGTCTCAGTAAGATAGGTTAAAATTGCACTCGACAATTGCTGTTCTCACTTATGTTCTGTGATCTTTTTCTATTTGTTCCCGTTATAGATCTTTCTGCAGACCTTGCTCCTTTATCCCTTCAGGAAGAGGAGGCCATTGGTTTGTGAAGGTGTTGTAGAAGAAGTCTTGATTAGTCAGATGAAGAGATTGTAGATCAGCCAAATTGTAGTGTAATGATTTTTCCCACAAAGGGTGGTGGATAAATGGAATGAATGAGCTGCCAGACGACATCGTAGAAGCAGAGACCATTGTAACATTTAAAGGACATTTAGGCAGGTGTGTGGATCAGAAGGGTTCAGGGGTGAGCAATCTTCAATTTTTAATTTAGGCATACAGCAAGGAATCAGGTAATTTTGGCCTTTGAGTCCATGCCGCCCAATTAACCTACACCCCCGATATGTACTCATATGCTGACATGGCCTGTTACCATGCTGTATGTCTTAAAAATTAAAAGGCTGCCCATCCTTGTTAGAGGGATATGGACCAAATGCAGGCAAAAAGGACTATCCTGGACAAATTGAGGTGATGGAACCTGTTTCGATGTTTTACAATTTTAAGTCTCTATGAAGCAATATAATTCACAGCAAAATGAGGCAAGGTCAATGCACGTTTGATAACATTCTGTTCAATTGAACATCAAATTGTTGACCCAGTCAGGAAAAGTTCACTTATGGAAATTTAGTGAAATGGGTTCAAAGGTTTGTAAATAATGTATTAACAATTCTGATTTTAGCACAGAGAGTATTGAATAAAAGATTACTGTAGTTGATATGAAAAAGATTTTCTTTATTGTTCTGTCATTTTCATGAATAATAAGGCAAAGATTTACTCAATTTCAATAAAAGAGAAACCTTAACTACTCTTTGCTGACAATGACTAATGTTTCCATTTTATCTCCCAACAGCAGACCCTCTGTTCAACCTGCAGTGTACACTGATGCTACAGAAATTCTAACATTTAATTCAGGAGGTCCCCAGAGGATGCACAGAGAAGATCTTTGAAGAAGAGTGTCCTTCCTCTCATTTGTTCCCTCTGTTATTCTTCCCTCCTGACAGACTTCGCCAAGCTTTAGATTGATGAGGAAACTTATACACAACAACAGAACAAGTGATCATTTTCTACATGGTTTCCACCAGTTATCATTATTCATCTGACCTGCCAGAGCTCAATGCTAACATCCTGCAAGAAGCAAACCATGAAGTGGAACACATTTAGAAATAGAATAAATAATTCAATATAATATCAATTTTAGCAATTCTGATGGTTATTAGTCATATATCATCATCTGGTCAGAAAGTAAATGGAGAAGATATAGTAGTCATAGATTTAATCTGCACCCTACATTTGTCTCCATTGCAGACATGCATGGACAAAATCCTAATCGTATTTCAATATCTCCATACATGGTGCTATGGAGTCCACACAACCAGATTTCTTCCCAAACAGATGCTTCTTGTATGCAAATATATCTCCAATTTGCCCAAGTCCAGAATGTGTAATAATCAATATTTGGGATCCCAAAATGTACAACAGACCTGTTGCTGAAATTTAACCAGTGGACACTATTGACTTTTTTTTTTGGACTTTGCCTTGCAGGTTGTCTTGAGCTACACAGAAAGAACACCAGCTTGTAGTAGTTCTCTAGATCCCATTAGGTTGTTGTTCAGGGTTCGGATGTTAATGAGATTTTCCAAAATCAGATTCATAATTAGAATTTATTGTCATGAACATGTTATGAAATTTGGTGTTCTGCGGCGGCATCACAGGTGGAAATATTGCTATAAATTACATTTAAAAATAAACTAGTGCAAAATAAAAGAAAGCGAGGTCGTGTCTGTGGTTCATTGTCCATTCAGAAATCTAATGGCAGTGGGAAGAACCTGTCCTTGAGCTGCTGAATGTTCATCTTCAGGCTCCTGCCAATGGTAAGTGTAAAGAAGGCATAGTCTGGGTAGTGAGGGTCCTTGAAGATAGAGGCTGTTTTCTTAAGACATCACCTCTTACAGATGTCCTCAATAGAGTGAAGACTGGTGTCCACGATGGCACTAGCTGAGTTCACAATTCTCTATTTTTTTTCCTGTCCTGTGCATTGGCATCTCCATACCAGTCCAGTTCGAATGCTCTCCTCAGTATACCTGCAAGTCTTTGGTGACATACCAAATTTCCTCAAACTCCTCATGAAATATACCTGCTGGCAAGCCTCGAGCCTTCTTCCTGATTACGTCGACGCGGAGCCCCCAGGACAGATCTTCAGAAGTGTTGACACCCAGGAATTTGAAGTTCTTAACCCTTTCCATTAATAACCCCTTAATGAGGACTGGTTGATCTCCTGAACACCCCCTCCTGAAGTCTACAATTATCTCCTTGGTTTTGCTAAGATTGAATGCAAAGTTGTGGAGATACCACTCAACTAGCCAATCTATCTCCCTCCCGTACCTTTCCTCATTGCCGTCTGTGATTCTACAACAGCCATGGTGTTATCAACAGATTTGTAGACGCCATTTGAATTGTGCCTAGCGGCACAGTCGTGGATGTAGAGCGAGGAGATCATGCTCATCCTTGAGGTGTGCTTGATTTGATTATCAGTGAGGAGGAGATGTTGTTTCCAATTCATACTGACTGTGATCTTCCGATGAGGAAGTTGAGGGTCCTACTGCAGAGGAGGGTGCAGAAGCCCAGGTTTTGAAGCTTGTTGACCAGCACTGAGGATATGATTATGTTAAAAGCTAAGCTGTCGCCGATGAAGAGTAGCCTGATGTATGTGTTGCTGTTGTCTAGGTGATCCAGAGCTGAGGGGAGAGCCAGTGAGATTGCATCTGCTGTGGAACCATTGGAGTGGTAGGAAAATTGCATTGAGTCTAGATCCTTCAGTTAACGATAGAGGAGTTATTTGCAGCCTTGGTCCAGGCTTGATGGAAACTGATGCCTGAAGATATCAATGCAACAAGCTTTCTCACCAGGTATATGATTGAGGAATATCTGTCATCAAGTATGCAATGTGTGAATGAACAAGAGGTGAGATATGCATGATATTTCCCCATTGCTTTTGATGAAAACCTGGGTTTTACTTTTCAAATTGTGTTCTTGTGTCAACCCCCTCTTGGTTCTCATGGTGTCTGCAGTAGCACCGTGTAAAGTTCATGCATTTGGAAACCATTTTATAAGGCTGCACAGCAATGCCTACTACAGACCTGCTCAGAGAAACAGGTCAGTTCCTATCTCTTTCCTGACTGACATTTCTATCTCTAGACATTAGATGTCTAGCTCAGTTCATTCTTGGTTCTGTACTCAAAACATCCAATATTTCATTTGAAACCATCTCTTCATAGAGTTCCAGTCAAACCATAATAAACTAGAAATTATTAGTTTTGTTATTAGTCTGGAGAAATGTAAGTTAGTAATACTTGCCAAATAATATTCAAACAAGGGAACTCCATATAATACAAGTCTATAAATGTCAGTAACATTAGGGATATGCTTCTATAACTGCACAATTTAGTACCAGTTTTAAACATCAGAAGAAATTGGTCCAAATATCAGACTTTCATGATTTAAGAAAAAAAAAACATGAGATCTCAGGAAGAAAAACAAATTCTGCACTTCATTCTTTGACATTTTGTTTTGTCACAAGAACCAGCAGTTAGACCAGAGATACAAGAGGCTGTAGGTACTGGGATCTCTGGATCTAAAACAAGGCTACTGGGGGAAGAAAATCAGAAGCCCTCCAGCAGATACATATATAGAGATATCTATCTATCTATCTATCTATATATATATAGATATATATATTTGTGTGTGTGTATATATATATATATATATATATATATATGTATACACACACACAAATATATATATCTATAGATATATATCTATTATATATAGATATATATCTGAAATGGTGCAGCCGAGGTAGGTAAACTGGTTGACCGTTTTGAGTTTTGTGTGCCCGATGGAGATGTTGGGGGGCTGGTGGTCATGGTGGGGAGCTGGCTGATGGAGGACATCAGTTTTCTTCAGGCTGACTTCCAGGCCAAACATTTTGGCAGTTTCCGCAAAACAGGATGTCATGCGCTGGAGAGCTGGCTCTGAATGGGCAACTAAAGCGGCATCGGCTGCAAAGAGTAGTTCACGGACAAGTTGCTCTTGTGTCTTGGTGTGAGCTTGCAGGCGCCTCAGATTGAAGAGACTGCCATCCGTGCGATACCGGATGTGAACACTGTCTTCAGTGTTGAGGTCTTTATTGGCTTGTTTCAGCATCATGCTGAAGAAGATAGTAAAGAGGGTTGGTGCGAGGACGCAGCCTTGCTTCACGCTGTTGTCAATGGAGAAGGGTTTGGAAAGCTCATTCCTGTATCTGACCCGACCTTGTTGGTTTTCGTGCAGTTGGATAACCATGTTGAGAAACTTGGGGGGGCATCCAAGGCACTCTAGTATTTGCCAAAGCCCTTTCCTGCTCACGGTGTCAAAGGCTTTGGTGAGGTCAACAAAGGTGATGTAGAATCCTTTGTTTTGTTCTCTGCACTTTTCTTGGAGCTGTCTGAGGGCAAAGACCATGTCAGTAGTTCCTCTATTTGCGTGAAAGCCACACTGTGATTCTGGGAGGACATTTTCGGCGACACTAGGTATTAGTCTATTAAGGAGAATCCTAGCCAGTGGGCTGATATCGCCTCCAACCGTGCATCTTGGCGCCTCACACTTTGGCGGGCAGCAACCTCCTTTGAAGAAGACCGCAGAGCCAACCTCACTGACAAAAGACAAAGGAGGAAAAACCCAACACCCAACCCCAACCCACCAATTTTCCCTTGCAACCGCTGCAACCGTGCCTGCTTGTCCCGCATTGGACTTGTCAGTCAGCAATGAGCCTGCAGCAGACGTTGACAAACCCCTCCATAAATCTTCATCTGTGAAGCCAAGCCAAAGAAAAGAAAAGAAGAAGAATATATATATCTATACATATATATATATAAATGGCTGTAAGTTAGTCTCAAAATGCATATTCAGGCCAAGTTTCTAATTCAACCCCCTGACCCCAAATGGAAAAGTAAGCCCATGTGTAGTAGTCGTGAGGCAATTTGGAGATGTTGTGGCAGGTCATTTTATCACCATTTACATTCATTAAATCACCATTTAATCACAGCAATACATGGATAAAATTTGAGATGAACAAAAATGACCACAGATGCTGGAAAACTGGAGCAAGGTACAATATTCTGGAGGAATCCACCAGGCCAGGCAGGATCCATGGGATGCAATAGATGTTTGACATAGGTGATTTGGGAGAGTGGAGAGACAGGAAAAATGGGGAGACAGAAAGAGTGGGAAGAAGTTTGGGTCAGTAGGACTCCATGATGAGTGCAAAATTCAGTATGGACATGGTGGCTGAAGGATCTATGCTGTATGATTCTTTGATTCCATAATTCTTTGAACAATTTGTTTGTTGTTTGTACACTTGTTATTTCATAAACATTATAGGCGTTGAGTGTATAGAAAATGTGACTAAAAGGGGTTTCAGAAAATTATATGAAGAACTCCTTGTTTCTGCTTATCAGAGTATTGAAATGAGAAGTAGAAAATTATTTTTAAACAGCTTTCCAAACTTAATTTATAAGTCAATGAATAATTGGTCTGATTTTCCTGAGAAAGGCCAGCAGTTCTGCAAGAAGCCACCGGCATTTCCCTACAGGATTAGGGAAGCTTGGGGCAGCTGTGCAAGAATGCACAACTGCTGTCAATATTCAGCTCGATTTAATACCTAGGGTTTTAGAGTATCGAGTAACTGCAGAATATTGGAAAAGCAACAGCAGCAAAATAACTAATTAAATTTTGTGTTCCAAATGAATGACTGCATCATTATTTGATTCAAGGGAGCTGGCTCTTCCTTTTGTGACATGAATATTGCTTCCCATTGATATGATTATCATGGTATCATTGGCGGTCTTGCTTGATGAATCACATGGATCAGTGCTGAGGACTCGACAACATACCTCTAGACGAACATCTGAGCTAGCAGGACAAAGTCTTCTGGGAAAGTATGTTGGAATAGGAGAAGACTGCATCATGTATAGGCCACAGGTTGGTGTGGCTGTCTCAAAGCTTTAGCGGCCAGGGTTCAACTGGGTATAGATTAGTTGGTTCCCTCCATGTCCATGTGGGTTTCCACCAAGTGATCTGGTTTGTTCCCAAAGGTATGCTGTTAAGGTTAGTTGCTCATTGCAAATCAATACATAACGTAGGCTAATATTAAAAAAAAATAAAAGGGAATTTGATGGATGTCTGAGAAGGAATAAATTACAGGGATGTTGGGAATAAGGAAAGTAATTTTAGGACTAATGAGATTGCTCTCCTGGGAACCAGCATAAATGTGATGGGCCAAATGCTCCCCTTCAAGGTCTTGAAAATACAAGCTATGAGATTATCATCTTTTCTCTCTTTGCATTCTCCACTAGATTCTACTAATGACGAGACTAGCCTGAAGAAGGGCACCTCTGTGTTGAACTGAAACCATTCACTATGATCACTGCTAAACCTACCAATGAGGAGAATGGGGCCAGATGAAGTTTACACAGTGCAGAAGGTTTGGGTGAGCTCCACGTTCAACATCTCAATTTTGCACAATGTGATCATTGTCAATTATGCAACTGTGCACAATTTCGTCACACTGGAAAAAATGATTTGATTATGTTTTCTCAATGTACCCTTATTTACACCTAAGATATCTGCCCCCCCATTATTCGATAGAGACGTTGTAAGTGTCTGCAGGGAAACAATCTTTCTTTGGTGCAAATGCTTCATTCGCTAAACATGGAAATGTTTTTCAATCAAAGTGCTTAAATTGTGTTTAGCAATTAGCCTTGCTACATTTACCATTATTTTAAATAATTGCAGCTTGTCAAAATGAATTGAATCGTGCTTTGGCACAAACAAAGGCTATAGATGGCATCAATGCCTGCTGACACTAATATGCATACTTTCAGAAAAGGATAACTAAATTTTTCATGATGGATCAATTAGAATGAAAACAACACAATGCATTCAATAAAACGATTGATCCTGTGGCTGTATGTGCTGCATTACATTTGTCTGGCTGCTGGTTAAGAATTGATGATGAAGGGTGATCTGTGCTTAAACTACAATTGGAAACGTCAAGTTCAAGTTCACTGTCACATAGACCAAAAAGCAGTTATGGAGGTTGCTTTGTGAGGAGACCTGTTGACATCTCAGACATGGTACAAGTGAGATACAGTTCAAAAATGCAGAGTTACAGAGAGATCAGTTAATATGGAGCAAAGGCAGCATAATTTTACTCTTAGAATCATAGAACAGAAATAAAAATGCTCTCGAGTCTGGTGGGTGTGTGATCTAACACTTGTGCCTTTGACTTCCCACTATGGTCTCACGTTCCTATATGCAGGCATTTTCAAGCACCCGCCTCTTTAACCAAGCCTTTGGATATCTATTCCAATAGTAGCTCATAGAACTTTATGTAAAATCTTGATCGATAAAGTGTCAGTGAAGACCCTTCAGACTTTGAGCCACGTTATAAGCTGCACTTGTCATGAAATACTCAAAAAAAGGAACGTTCTCTGTTGCTATTGTTGATGGTACAGCAACAACTTGCCTCTTGCACCTATTATCTGTTTAACATTAGCAGGGAAATCTTGAACTGTTTGAATTAGAGAGCATAGGATTCAATTTTTGATATTAGGCTCCAGCATTGATGATAGAGTTAGTGGACAGTGTACTGGAGGGGAGGCAGATGGCTCATCTTCAATGAGGTCACATTTGATCAGTTTTAAGCTTCTGTTGCACCTGCTTTTACTCGTCAAGGGGCTTCCATTTGATGGATCCGTGCCCCGTGACTATTCATCCAGATCGTTGAATGGAAAGTATACAAGATGGAGAGCAATGGGAGTTAAGCTGATTAATATCAATAAAAATAAGCTAAGACAGTGAAACCACCTGCCATCCAATAGATAGAAAATAATCCACTAAAAGGTAGGACCACATAACAATAGCCAAGGAGTGACCACATGTTTATAAAATCATTAGGGGCATGGATAAAATGAATGTTCAGGGTTTTTTTCCCTCGCAGGGTAGATGATCCTAGAACTTAGAGCATAGGATTGAGGGGGGGAGGGGGGGGGAAGAGATTTAAGAAGAGCTGAGGGGCAATTTTTACACTCAGAGAGTAGTCTGTATCTAGGACAATGTGCCAGAGGAAGCTATAAAAATGGCTACAATTACAACTTTCAAAATTCATTTGGACAGACCTGAGAAGGATTGGGACTATTCATGTAGACATGGCAAATAAAAATCCATGGTTACACATGGAGGATCGTGCATCACTCAGATCTAATCATGCTACTTTCAGGTTAGAAGACAAGATGGCATTAATCTGGAAGGGCTGGACTCTCCTGTGCAATGAAAAAAGCAAAGCATGGGGCATACACAGAGAATCCACAGAGACCTATGTGATACTGACAATATGAGGTACATAACTGACCATAAGTCAACCCCACAGTCAGCAAAAATGATGTCTCCCTTCTTGACAGGTTGAATACCTTCTACACACGGTTTTATGAGGAAAGCAAGGTGACATCGAGGGACGCTTCATGGTTTCCTGTGAAGAACAGGCACCCTGCATAGCCGTGGTTGAGGGAAGAAAAACAACATCCTGAGCCTCAAAGTGGATAAGACAAAGGAGATGACTGTGGACTTCAGGAGGACTAATGTCCCCCATTCAGACCAGAGACCTACTCCCATGAATCTTGAGGCTATGTCCACTAGTTACAGACTCGTCTATCAGTGGAAACAACTTCACTGCCCCTATCTTATCTATCCCTTTCAGAATTTTAACACTTCTTCAATAAGATCCCATCTCACTTTTTGAATTCCAGACAGAATAGTCCCAGGTGACTCAATCTGTTCTCATAGGCTAACCACCCCCCCCCCCCCCCGCCATGCCCCACAATCTCTGGAATCAACCTGGTGTACTTCCTCTGAACCACCTATAAAGCCTGTATGTAACCTTTCATGGTTATGGCCTCACCAGTACCCTGTTCAGTTACACCAGAACCTCCCTGCTCTCCAATTTGATCGCTCTTGCATTTGCCTTAACTATCTGTTGACCTAGAAATCAACATTTTGCAATTCATGCACAAGCACTTCCAATTCGCTCTGCAGAGCAGCATGCTGCAGTCTTTCACCATTTAAATAACCATCTGATTATTCTATTTTTCATTCAAACTGGATGAACACAATCAACCACCATTGCATTCCATCTGCCAGACCCTTGCCCAGTCACTTAAATTTCTTTGCTGACATTCCATATTCTCCTTATAATTTGCTTTTCCATTCAATTTAATATCACCAACAAAGTTAGATGTGTTACAATTGGTCCCCTCTTCTAAACTGTGTACTTCTACTTTCAATCAACTCCCACATTTTGGAATAGGAACTAGACTGGAAGGAAAAGGCAGAATTTCACTTCTGAAAGACAAGATCGGCACCCTTATGAGCCCATCTCAAGTTTCCACAAGCGAGTTGAAGCCAATGCATTACTTTGAAAGAATTGAGCTATTTTCTTGCATGCTAGAAGCCAGTTTGCAGATAATTTGGCCTGGTAAACAACAGTGGATAAATAACCAATAAATCTGCCATTTTTCATTGATTTCGGATGGTGGGGGGAGGGAATGTTGGCAAGTACACAAGGAGAGTTTGTTATCTTGATGCTTTACAGAAAAAGAGAATAATAGCTTATTATTCTCAATGTTGAGTTGGGGGGAAAAAACAATCATGGCATTCTTTATATCTGTGGAAACTATCCAATTATTACATGATTCAGCTGGCCTGGAATATGTGTTTGGAACAATGAAGAAACAGCTAGTGTTTGTCAGAGTTGATCTATAAAGATAACAGCTTTTTAAAATTATCTGAACATATGCAATTATGTGGGGAAGTCTGTGAGAATCATCTCTACACTATGCACTATTGCAGGCTTCACAAACAAAATAATCCCAATCTGTAAATTGACATGAACTTCAACCTTTCACAATCTATTTTTTTTATAAAAGGACATTGGGAAAATGAGGTCACCTTGAGTATGATGCGACGAAGCTTTTCAAGGGAGTACCATGCTAATTATTCCTGAACAACCAATAAAACAAAATTTATAGAGATATAAATTTACAAAGTCGTATTTGAACATCTAATGGTTTTTGAAATAATAAAAGAATGAAATTTATTCATTTAAAATTTATGACATTTTAGTTTATGACATTTTAATATTTCATAAAAATCCTAATCAATATTTTACATTATTTAAATTGTTATAAAATACTTTTTAAAATATTGATTTTACATCAGTGACATTGCTTCACCCAATAGGTCTGAACATTTTGGGAGGGGGAGAAGCTTGAAGTGGATTGAGGGTTGGTGGATGGTAAAATGTGTGGATTGAGTGTTTGTGTGTCTCACAGTCTGCATGTGTGTGCACATCTGATTTATTTTATCAGTATTGATGTGCAGCTCACCTTGCCATACCTTGCGAGATCATGGAATATCTTACAACATTACTCCATTGAATGGAAAGTCTCTCACTTGAAGGCTCTGGACACCACCTGCTAGTCCATTGTAACAATGGCCTTGATAGTCCATCAGCCTGTCTGGAACACAAGATCTCCCTCCTAGAAAATACTTCCTGCATTAGGATTAATTTCAATTGTACCTTCAGTAAATCTAGGAGCTCCCTTCCTCTTCTCTGTAGCCTCTCTCTCTCCCTCTTGACAACCATAGTGTGTGTTGTTGCTATCTTGTTGCCATGGGGATTGTACCTTTAAGGATTGAGAGCTACAATAACGGCAGCTCTGGCACTGGTGGAGATCCAGGAAAGCAGGGAGCACTGCTCCAAAGGGTTCATCTGGCTGGTCCTAATGCCGGTGACTCCATAAGGGCTTCAAACAGCCTGTTAAAGAGGCCAACAGTGTTTTGAAGTGAAATCCTGCAACCACGGGGTCAGTGCCCAAAATTTCAGTGCCAGTGTTCGGCAGCAGCCATGGGGGGGTTGCAACTCCAGGGAACTGCAGACCAGTGCAGGGTCCCAGAAATGGGAAGAACACCCCACAATGAAAAGGAGAAGCAGAGGACACTATACTACAACAGACCAGTGAAGGGCTCAGCAGTTGAGGAACTGTTTGGGCTGTGGGCGGTTTACGGTTGGGGGGACCCTCACGGGCTGCAAGCTGCTGGATACTGCTCATGGGAACTGGATATCCTCTGATACAAGAGGGTGGTGAGGGCAAGCAGGGCTCCTGAAAGGCCTCAGCCACTAATCGTGTTGGAAGTTTGCATCTGGAGCTCTGATAACTGATGGATCAAACGTGCGGCTGCAGAGGCTACTGTTGGAATATAGGGGTTAATTAATCATAGAAAATATGTAGAATATATGCTTATGTACTATTCATTTTGTATACATGAATCTAGTATTATGTAACAATTTAATATTTACCTCATGGTGAAGGGAAAGAGTAATGTAAGTAAGGGGCAGCCACAGTATGTAGCAAAGTTGGCTGATTACAGTAGGTTTAGAATTGCCTGCTCCCCAAATACAAAAGAGAGGATATGTATGAAACAATTTAGTAGGAAGATTAAGGCATGAGGAGGTGTTAAGGAGAACAGAAGACATTGGCCAGACAGGAACAGAACGATGATTGGAAATATCTGGGGTAGGAATTGATTTCTGGTCAAAACAATAGGATGGTCTGATCTGGAAGATTTAAGATAAGAGGTCTACACCCGAGATAAACTGTAGAATAGGAAATTGCTGGTGATATACTTTATGTAAAAATCTAGCAAAGGAAGCCAACTTTTGTTCTGTATGGTAATTTGGATCTATATAAACTGAGCAGACTGGACAATAGGGGTCAGTCTTGGGGAATAGCTCACTGTGCAGGTGACCTATGAACTAACAACTGACCCAGAGCTCTGTTAAGTTTTATTCTTGTGCTGTGTAATAAACTGATTGTTGAACCGAATACCTTCTCCTATCACTTCATTCAACGAGCACGCTGGACTCAGACGACACATAGACTATATTGAGGGTAGGGTAAAGCCAGAGTCCGACACTACGGAAACCCTAGATGCAAATCCAAGGACACTCAGTGACTCCAAAGGGACTCTCTTTTGCTTCTCTTTCTCTCTTTCTGTAAGGGGGGGCTGGACGCTTTTATGGCAGGCAGAAAGTAATTTTGTGTCATAATATGCTCTGTTCAATAAAAAGAATCTTGAATGTTGTGCTGAATTATGTGTGAGTTGTTTTAACATTTGTTAAATTAACTTTTCAACCATCTTTTTGGATAATTTCTAAACTTTGAGGTAAAATAGATCTGACTTTTACACTAAATGCCAATGTTTTAGTGCATAAAAATCAGGTGAAATCCAATTTCTAGGCAAACATTTTAATTAGTTTGTTTCATTCTTCACAGACATTGCAGACTTGCTCTTGTGCCCTCCATGAAAATGTTGCCTTAAAATGTCTCATAGTGCATGAGAGAAAATTATCAAAGAAAGAAAACACAATGAACAGAAGAGAATCCAACCAGATGTATATTTTAATGGAGACACAGGAGATTGTGGATGCTGAAATCTAGAGCGCAAAGAAAAACCAAGCTGTGAGATGAACTCGGGGGTCGGGCAACAGCTGTGAAGTGAAACGTATTGTCAGCCTTTCAAAAAGCAGAGAGGAGATAGCCCGAATAAAGAGTGTAGTCGGAGGGGTGGGGCAGAGCTGGCAAATGATCATTGGATTCATTAATTCCATGGGCAGAACATTATTTAAGCCACCTACTAATACAATTCATTTGTGTATAGGAGAAGAAAGTATAAACAGTGAACCTGGTTAAATTTAAAATTCAATTAAGGCTTTCATTCTGTTTTTCTTTCTTTCTTTGGCTTGGCTTCGCGGACGAAGATTTATGGAGGGGGTAAATGTCCACGTCAGCTGCAGGCTCGTTTGTGGCTGACAAGTCCGATGAGGGACAGGCAGACACGGTTGCAGCGGTTGCAGGGGAAAATTGTTTGGTTGGGGTTGGGTGTTGGGATTTTCCTCCTTTGCCTTTTGTCAGTGAGGTGGGCTCTGCGGTCTTCTTCAAAGGAGGTTGCTGCCCGCCAAACTGTGAGGTGCCAAGATGCACGGTTTGAGGCGATATCAGCCCACTGGCGGTGGTCAATGGGGCAGGCACCAAGAGATTTCTTTAGGCAGTCCTTGTACCTTTTCTTTGGTGCACCTCTGTCACGGTGGCCAGTGGAGAGCTCGCCATATAACACGATCTTGGGAAGGCGATGGTCCTCCATTCTGGAGACATGACCCACGCAGCGCAGCTGGATCTTCAGCAGCGTGGACTCGATGCTGTCGACTTCTGCCATCTCGAGTATTTCGACGTTAGGGATGAAAGCGCTCCAATGAATGTTGAGGATGGAGCGGAGACAACGCTGGTGGAAGCGTTCTAGGAGCCGTAGGTGATGCCGGTAGAGGACCCATGATTCGGAGCCGAACAGGAGTGTGGGTATGACAACGGCTCTGTATACGCTTATCTTTGTGAGGTTTTTCAGTTGGTTGTTTTTCCAGACTCTTTTGTGTAGTCTTCCAAAGGCGCTATTTGCCTTGGCGAGTCTGTTGTCTATCTCGTTGTCGATCCTTGCATCTGATGAAATGGTGCAGCTGAGATAGGTAAACTGGTTGACCGTTTTGAGTTTTGTGTGCCCGATGGAGATGTTAACATAGATTCATAAATTATAGCTAAAACCATGTTAACTGACCCTCTACCCAAGTTTATCCATGCAGTCGACAATGCTTACCTGAGGGAATGCCTCTCACACTCTCACCATACATTTTGGATATTGTTGGATAGAAGAGGGTTTAGATAGTTTAGAAAGTGGCAGCAGAGTCAGATCAGTGACGCTGTAAATGGGTTTGCAGGGTAGGAAAAGTCTAACGAAGCAACAATGACAGGGCAACTCCTTGGCCAGGGGCACTGATTTGGCTGACAGTAACAATTCATGATGTTGTGTTGCCTTGTGCCAGGGTCCAGAATGTCTCTGAGCAGGGACAGGACATTTGTGACATGGGAGGGTCACCAGCAAGACATTATGGTCCATACTGGTACCACCAATATAGGAAAGAAAAGAAATGAAGCCCTGCAAAGAGAATATTAAGGTTAAGGTTGCTAGTTAGGCTGTAATCTCAGGATTATTCCCTGTGTCACATCCTAGTGAGGCAGAAAATAGGAAGATAGCACAGTTAAATGCATGGTGGCTAAGGAGCTGGTGCTGGAGGGAGAGATTCAGGTACATGGATCATTAAGCAGGTCATGTGGGTCTTGTACAAGAGTAACAGGTTTCACCTGAATTGGAGAAGGTCCAATATCCTTGTTGGTACTGTTTGGCGGTGGGGTGGGACCCAAAACAGCAGTAAAACAGAGGGGAACTGTGAGACAAATATAGAAGTTAAAATGAACAAGCAGTGGCAGAACATGAAGCATGGAAGATCTGACAACCTAAACTGCATTTTAATGCAAGAAGACTGATAGATATGGTAGTTGAACTTGGGACACGGTCTGGGATATAATAGTTTTACACAAACATGGTTAAGGAAGGGATAGGACTGGCATCTCAAAATTCTGGGGTGCAAATGCACCAAGCATAATAGAAATAGATGTAGGAGAAGAGGTGGAATTTCATCTTTGATTAGGGATAACATTAGGGCAGTACTTACTTGGGGGTTATCCATGGCCTCATGTATTGTCAAAGCAAGACTACTGGTAAATTGGAGGAGTAACTCCTAATTTTCTGTCTGGGTACTCTCCAATTGGATTGCATTATCATCAACTGCTTTCTCCCTGTTCTCCCTCTCTTCTCCATCACTCTGTTTCCTCCAGCTATCCACCCCATTCTCTCTTCATTCAAAGAGCCATCTCCCATCCTCTTGTTTGCTGGTGAGGCCTCCCTTGCTTTTCCACCTATTACCTCCTGTCTGTGGGACTGTGCTCCTCCTCTGACCCTCCCTACATTTGGCTCATTCCTTGATGAAGGGTTCAAGTCTGACATGTTGGTTATATAACTTTAATGTAAAGCACACTGTTGGACCTGCTGAATTTCTCCAACATTTTTTTTTTTTACTTACTTGGGTGAATCTCAGAAATAAGAAAGGGATAATCATTTTGATGAAATGTACTATAGGCCTACCAATAGTTACCAGAAATTGTAGGAGGAAAAATGTAGGGAGAATAATAGGGTTGTAATACTGGGTGATTTTAACTTCCCCATAATTGAGTGGGACTGCATAGTGATGAAGGGTCAGAATTTGTTGACTGCGACCAGAAAAGTTTTCTCAAGCAATATATAGATGGCCTGACAAGAGCCGGGGCAACAATGGGAATTGAGGAAGGGCAAGAGACTGAAGTGGAGGAGCACTTTGTGAAGCACAGTGAAACTAGTGATGACAAATTATTTTACAATAATTATGGAAAAGGATAGGACTGGTCCACAGGTTAAAGCAGTATATTGGGGACAGAGTGATTTGATGGCTATGGTTGATTGGGAGATATTATTTGCAGGTAACATAACATCTAGCAAATCAGCAAATAGAAGAATTTTAGAAGTGAATGAGGGAGAGTTGAGGTCAAAGTCTTCCTGTTAGGGTGAAGGACAAAATGAGGAAGACTTTTGAAACATGGGTGATGAGGGATGTCAAGGCTCTAGTCCGCATCGGACTTGTCAGCCACAAACGAGCCTGCAGCTGACGTGGACTTTTTACCCCCTCCATAAATCTTCGTTCGCGAAGCCAAGCCAAAGAAGTCAGAAAAATGGAGGCATATTTTAGATATAGGCAGATGGGATCAAACAAGTCCCTTAAAGAGAAGAAGGAATGGAGGAGTTCACTTAAAGGGAGAAATCAGAAGAAGCAAAAAGAGAACATGAGATACCTTGGCAGGAGAATCCTGAGTAAAACCGTACTGGGAAAGAACATAGTAAGCTGCCTGAAGGAGCCATATGGTCATTAACATGTGGAGCCACAGGACATGGGCAAGGTCTAAAGTGAATATATCTCATTTGCGGAGAAAGTCAGAGAAGCTAGAGAATTTAGAGAAGAGTGATGCCTTGAAACTTAAAGTTCTTTAGTAATCATTTAGTATGTTGTAAAGTATTTAAGTTTTAAAAATACTAAAGGATGTAAAGTATTTTGTACATTCATATCATGGAGAATAAATCATTAAAAGAAATCATGCACTGAAAATGATTTCCGAGCTGGGATAGTAATCATAGGCTGCTAGTGATTTAACATGGCTGCAGGCAGCAGTCTAATCCAGACTTTTGTTGCTGGGGTCATTTTCATTTCCCTTCAGACTGAAACACCACATCTGAAAAATAAGTGTTCTATGAAATGTCTGTCCATAATTATGGTGCTGTATTTGATCTTGTATTATGATCTTCATCCATGCATTCTCTCCCACTGGATTTCACTGTTTTAATGCATTCATGTTCAGCCTCTCATCTCATTAATGTCAAGAGAACCGAAAACTCACTCATCATCCTTGCTCCAGCAAATCTATGTTAGCTTCAAGTTATGCTATTTCAAAAGAGGGAGCTATTTTGACCAATAAAGCAATGAAAAATAGCACAACCTTTCAGAGATTGTTAGATGTTGCTAAACGAGAGAGTTGTCCTGCATTCACAGGGTGAGGAGGCATCCAGTCAAGAACAGCAGAGGAAATGGGAGCATTTGGCTGTAAAGTTCAGTGCCAGGATTTAAGCCTTTGAGATGAGTACCAAAGAACATACATTGAACAATTATAAGTAAAAAATATGGCATCTAAATACAAGATTATTATCAATGAAATGCCCCTGGAGTAAATTTGAATGACTCACTATTTTCCAGTAGACTGGGGTAAGTTGAGCATAAACCATGTTGTTGCCTCTGAGGATGATATAAGAACACAAGAAGTAGGCCTGTTGAGCTTGCTCTGCAATTCAATAAGATCATGGGCTGATCTGGCCGTGGATTCAGTTCTACTTTCCTGCTTCCCCACCCCCCTCCTCCATTGCCCTTTACTATGCAAAAAACTGTCTCTTAAATATGTTTAATGAGACCGTCTCTACTGCTTTCTTTGACAGAGAAGTCACACTAATTCATCATTCTCTGATTCACTCATCTCCATCCTAAATTTTCCTCCAAAATCTTGAGGCAACTGAAAACAACTTAATTGCCTTATTTTATGTCACCCTTCTATAATTTTATGTCTCTATTAGATTTCCCCTCATTATTCTGAATTCCAATGAGTATAGTCCCAGGCAACTCAATCTCTCCTCATCGGCTAAAACCCTCATGTCTCAAATTAACCTTTCTTTAAGTAAGGAGTCCAACCTGCACGCAGTACCCCAGGTGTGGCCTCACCTGTACCCTGTACCATATCAGTAGAACTTCCCTTCTCTTAAATTCAATCTCTCTAGCAATGAAGGCCAACATTCCATTCGCCTTCCTGATCACCTGTTGCACCAACAAACCAACACTTTGTGATTCATGCAAAACCATCCCCAAATTCATCAGTACAACAGCATGCTGTAATTGTTCACTATTAAATAATAACACTGGACAATGACAATTTAACTGTCTGAATACTTTTGGGTGCATTTTATGGATTTTGGGCTGTTGACCACGTAAATCTCTTCAACGTTTTCCGAACACATATTGTTTTGTTTAAAGATATAATCTATTTTTGTGATTTCCTGTCGTATTTTAAGTCTACTAGTACATTACTCATGAAGCAAGCAGTTTTGGTCAGTCCAAGCAGGCTTGGGCATGCATTCAGTGCATGTGTTGTCTTAGGCCTTGGCATGCTTAGTCAGGAAAGATGCAAACAGGCTATAAAAGCAGCTCACCTATACAGATTGTGTGCATTATATTGATATAGATTGAATGCACATTGAATCACATGTTCTTCAGGCAATAACACAAAGAGTGTACTTAACAATGGTATTTATTTTTGTTGCATTGAATCTTCTTGAAGACAATATCTCACCAATGTGACAACAGCTGCTATACATTCTGTTATATTTGTGGCAAGTATACGCTTAAGGCTCAAAGATGCAACATGACTGTGCTTATTAAGAAAGCTAATGAGCTCTACTTCGGTATTAAAATTGGTGAACAAGACAAACTTTGCGCTCCTCAAATTTGTTGTTCAAAATGTACAATCAACCTGAGAACTTGGCTCAGAGATATTCGAAAGTCAATGCCATTTGCTGTACATGCTAAATTCAATAAAGTTAATTTAATATTCCTCCAACTTCCTATGTGATACAGCAAATCTGACATTTTCTTTTACGTTCAGCTCGTCACTATCATAATCTGCAATTGTTTTTCAGGAAACAAACCTTTTGAAAAAAATTGTTGACCAGTGTAACCTGATCTATTTTTTTTTCTTGCAAAGTGAAAACCTCAGATTTACCAACATTGTACTCCATCTGCCAGGCTCTTGCCCACTTATTTAGCTTATCTATGTCTCTCGACATCCTCTGCACAGTTTGCTTTTCTATTCAGTTTAGTGTCATCAGCGAACTTAAATATACTACATTTGGCCCACTCTTCCAAATTGTTGATGCATTTCGATTAATCAAAGTCAGTAGAATTGGAAACAACGTCTCCCCCTCACTGATTATCAACACAGATGCACCCCAACGATGCGTGCTTAGCCCACTGCTCCATTTGTTGTACACTCATGACTGTGTGGCCAGGCACAATTCCAATGCCATCTACAAGTTTGCCGATGACACCACGGTTGTCGGCAGAATCACAAGCGGCATTGAGGAAGGGTACGGGAAGGAGATAAATCAGCTCATTGAATGGTTTAATGACAACAACCTTGCACTCAACATCAGCAAAACCAAGGAAATGGTTGTGGACTTCAGGAGGAAGTCAAGGGAACACAACCCAGTCCTCATTGAGGGCTTAGTAGTGGAAAGAGTCAAGAACTTCAAATTCCATCACCAAGAATCTGTCCTGGAGCCTCCACGTTGATGCAATCACAAAGAAGGTTTGCCAGCAACTATACTTTGTGAGGTGTCTGAGGACATTCGGTATGTTACCGAAGATTCTCGTAAACACCTACAGGTGAACTGTGGAGAGCATTCTGGCTGGTTGAATAACTGCCTAGTATGGAGGCGCCAACTCTCATGACAGTTCAGAGGGTTGTTAACTCAGTTTGCGACATCACAGGCACCAGACTTCACTCCGAGGACACCTACATGAAGTCATGTCTGAAAAAAGTAGTCTCTATCCCAGTAGTTCTCAACCTTTTTCTTTCCACTCACAGGCCACTTTAAGTAATCCTTATGCCATCAGAGCTCTTTGATTAATAAGGGATTGCTTCAGGTGGCCTGTGAGTGGGAGGGAAGGTTGAGAATCACTGCTCGAGACCCAATGGTTACTAAAATATTTTGCTTGAGAAAAATTGTCATTGGCCCACTTCCTTTGGAGTTATGAAACTGTGCACATAAGTCTATTAGGTACGATTAAAACATTGGTTTTCAAACGTTTTCTTTCCACTCACATACCACCTTAAGCAATTCCTTATTAATCACAGAGCACCTGTGGCATAGGGATTACTTAGTGGTATGTGAGTGGAAAGAGAAAGGTTGAGAAACACTGCTCTATCCTCAAAGGCCCTTCACCACGCAGGCCGTGCCCTCTTCACTCTGTTACCATCAGGGAAAAGGTATAGGAGCCCAAAGACGAGCACTTAGTGGCACAAGGTCAGCTTCTTCCCTGCTGCCATCAGATTTCTGAATAATCAATGAACCAAAGCCACTGCCTTGCCTTTCGTGCACGATTATTTTTATACAGTCACATTGTAAGATTGCAATATGAACGTTTGCACTATGATGCTACCACAAAACACCGAATTTCACGACTTGTTTATGACAATGAATTCCGATTCTTATATCATGAAGAGTTGCAGAACCCAGCACTAACTCCTGTGACACTCCACTCACTACTGATTGCTAGCCAGAGAATCTCAACCTTGTAGCCTCTTTTGGTTAACAAATCCTATATCACTGCTAAAATTTTACCCCAATTCCATGCATCCTTATCATATGGATGTCTTTTATGCCCGTATTTACAATCATATTACTATCATTTCATCAGTGTCCATCAGCTGCCCATTAATCAACCATTAGATTTTCAGCATCTGCAATTTCTTTTATTTTCACTCGAGTTCAAAGTAGGTCTTAAATACTTGCAGCAGTTTCATTGCACGTCTAACCTTGCAAGATGACCTCAGAAGATTTATTATATGACATGTTTCCTTCTCGATTTATTGACAGACAATAACTCATTGCAGCAACTTGAGTTATGACACGGAGATTTAGTTACACATTTGGCAAGCTGAGGATTATGATAAACAAGAACTTTTCCTGGCCCTAAATATTATTGAGCTGATTTAATCCAATAGAAGACATCTCATTGCTTCAGATAAAGGACAGAAAACTACAAAATTCATTCTGAGCTCATTGATGTTGCTAATCCGTCCTATGACATAACATTGGTTCCTTAATTTTTAACTCCATATTGTCCAAAATAAAAGCAAATAGGTAATGGAGCTCAAAATGGGCCATTCAGCCCATTGTTGTTGCCACCTTTCAATGCAGCTCTGCTGTCAGAAAATAAATTGCTGAAGGAACTCAGTGGGTTGAGTAGCACCTATGTGTGTGTTGGGGGGGGGGCGGGGGGGAGGAATTGTTGACAATTTGTTCATTCCTTTCTTTCACCCTTCACCCTGTTATGGTCTCTTGAATGCCTTTACAACTCCCTTTCAAAGGTGCAGATTTATTCTCTACCCAGTTCCATAGCATTAAGGAAAGTTTCCCACCTCACTTCCATCCAGGGTTACAGGCAGAGCCTCCAAGTAAGGTAGAGTTTTACGTGCACATCATACGACCTGATTTATTATATCCGGTGTACTCAGCTTGGCTTCTTCTACATCAATGAGAACAAATGCAGTCAAATGCTCTTGAGGATAAACTGTATTAAAATGAACATCTTCCCAAGGATACAATACCTATTTCAATCATTACCAATTCACCTAACAGAGAAATTCTTCAAGGAGCTAAAGAAAATAATAAGGAAATTCTTATGGAAAGGGGGGAAACCGAGGATAGCACTAGATAAATTAACAGAATGGTACAAACAAGGAGGCTTACAGCTACCAAACTTTAAGAATTATTATAGAGCAGCACAATTAAGATACCTATCAGATTTTTATCAAACAAGGGAAAAACCAGATTGGACCAGATTAGAGCTAGATAAAATAGGGGAGAAGATACCTGAACATATACTATATAAGTGGGATGAAAAGCTGGTGCAACATAGAAGTTCACCAGTATTGCACCATCTGCTCAACATTTGGAAGAAGATTCACGTAGAAAGGAATAAAATAAATTATCAACTACCAAAATTAATATTGACACAAAATCAACTAATCCCTTTCACAATAAATAACCTTTCCTTCAGAGAATGGGAGAAAAACGGGATCAAAAGAATAGAAAATTGTTTTTTGGAAAATAAATTATTATCTTTTGAACAAATGAAGGACAAATATAATATAACTCACGATACAAGGTTTGCATACCACCAACTGAAAACCTACTTGAAGGACAAATTGGGAAACAGTCTGAGGTTACCAGAAGGAAGCAATTTTGAATATGTGGTTACAGACACAATGATAATTAAAAAAATTACAACAAACATGTACATCAAACTGCAAGAAAAGGAGAACGAGGAAACAAACTGTAAACCTAAACAAAAATAGGAACAAGATCCAAACATAAAGATATGGAATGAAACATGGGAAAAGCTATGCTCTGGAACTATGAGAAATACAATAAACACAAAGTTACGCATGATACAATATAATTGGTTACACAGGCTATACATCACACCCCAAAAGTTAAATAAATGGGACCCAACAGTATCAGACAGATGTTTTCGCTGTAAAAAGGAAAGGGGAACAACAATACATGCAATTTGGGCATGTGAGAAAGTGGGAAGTTA
Organism: Narcine bancroftii; assembly: GCF_036971445.1. NCBI lineage: Eukaryota > Metazoa > Chordata > Chondrichthyes > Torpediniformes > Narcinidae > Narcine > Narcine bancroftii. The sequence continues at coordinate 34,200,992 of NC_091478.1, read as the reverse complement.
TGGGAAGATCTAAACCAGATATTAAATAAAATCACAAAAAGCAACATCCCAAAAAACCCAGAGATCTTCCTTCTAAATAATATAAGAAATAAAGAATTTGGACTCAATTTGGATGGAGCACAAAAAAGATTTATTATGATAGCCCTAGCTGTAGCAAAAAAATGTATTATGTCAACCTGGAAATTCGAAGACAACTTGAGAATATAGCAATGGTGCATAGAAATAAATAAATGTATTCCATTAGAAAAAAATAACATATTATTTAAGAAATAACATCACAATATTCGAACAACTATGGGAACCATACATGAAACGCAATAGAGAAATCCTACCACGGACCTCCACCACCTAAAATGACAGAAGGAGAAGACAACGAAATGAACTGCATCAATATATAAAAGTAAAAGACAAAAATTTCTTGTTTATTTTTATTAAGTGACGACATTGTTTAACGAGTTTAATATAGATTGAACTTTAAATAAATGGGAAGGGGGTGAGGGAAGGAGGGAAGGGAGGGGGGAAAAGGGGAGAAAATGACACTGTATATATTCAAGAGAAAAATGTCTGTATGTATTTTGGTCAGTATGGTTCATAGTGTGAAAAATAAAAAAAATGAGATCAAACGCAGATTGTGTGACAGCTTCAATGAACTCCTGCGCTTTGTCTGTGGGTCTAAGTTTGAATTTCCAACAGCCAATCATTTCACTTCCCTCACCATATGACCTCTACTACCAGAGTGAGGCCAAACATAAACTTGAAGCCAAATATGTGTCATATTCCTCATGGATAGCCTTAAACCCAGTGGTATGAGCATCCATTTTTTTCCTCATTTTAACCCCCACCTCTCGCTGGTTCTAATGATTCCATATTTTCTTTACCTGCTCCTGTTCTTACTTTTCTCTCCAACTCCCCCCTCCTCCAAGTGGTCTCTCCCTCTATCCCATCTCTCCATCTCTCCCACCTCCTGTCCAATACCCCATCACCTCAAGACTTTTCCCAGCTTCTTTCCCCCTTCACAGACTTATTATCACTGCTTCTTAGTGTCAATAAGAGTGTCAGTCTGAAGCATTGACTGGTCATTATTGCCCGTGGATGCTGCCTGATCCATTGAGTTCCTCCTGCACCTCGTTGCTTGACCCAGAGATCCTGCTCACAGCTGCAAAATTCTTTTATCTACCTTTTTTATCCAAAAAAAGAACTACGCCAACTTCACCAGTCCAACTAAAAGCTGAAATTGCAACTGCTAGGAGCCCAACAATACCATTCTGTGAAACAAGCAACTGAAGCTTTTACAGCATTTATGAAATAACTTTATAGAGACACTCAATATTATTTTAGTTCAAGTAATAGGATGAAATCATTTTCTTGGACGACCTGTAAAATTAAGGAGGTTGAGAGGAATTGCTCAAACGTTAAGATCCAAAATGCAGCACTTGCGTCAAATTAACCTTATGTGCTTGTTGGCCCGATGATTTGCCTGTTTTCAGACTACCATTTGCTGAATGACTGCAGATGCCCAGATCGCTATGTTTAGTGGGACTCAATGACTCTTTGGCCATCATAACCCCACCATTTTGATGGCAATAGCTGTTGAAGAAAAACTCATTTTGAAGTGTTTCCCTGCTAACTGGGATGGATGCTGCTCGACCACCTTTGTGCCTCCAGTTTCTTTTCTTCACTCAAGATTCCAACATCTGCACACATTTCACTTCTGCTGGGTCAGTTTTAGCATAGAGCTTTCAACTCCACTTTATATAGGAATAGCTACAAGTGGGCATTGCACGATAAATGGCATCACTTACTGCATGCATTATATCAGGAAAACATCTGGGGACTAGCAGGAATATTGCACAGAAGGACTGGGTGCAATACTTGAACCTGGTGTGTGGTTTTACTCACTGAAAATACCCTCAGTGCAATCCACTCTGGGTTAGGTCCAAGTAGTATGACAGCAGGGTACTTCGACCAACAAAGCTCATCCTTTCATTCCTCCACCTGCCTTAACCTTGAAGTTCTCGCACCTCAAGTTGTAAACTATGGTTTGTTTTTGGGGATACTTAGAATTTTCAAATCAGACAGTTACAATGGTGAGGTACAAAATCTTAATGAATAATCCAAAAGTCTGTAAATCCATTGATCTTATGGAGATAACGATAATGCAATGGCAGGGAAGGCGAGTGTGACTGAGATGACTGGGAGGTTCATTTTTAAAACATACAAATGTAGTTACAAAAGAGTTCTATCTGGTGCCTGTTGAGTCATTAACTGAAGTAGTAATTAGAAAACCTGTGAAACTAATTATCAACCACAACATGTTGGGAATTAGCTGTGCTGGAATTAACCAAGAAACTTCATGGATGTCAAACGGAGTGAAATAATGCCCCATTTTGCATGAGTCTAAGGTTTAAGGCTCGCCCTGGATTTTTCTGTGCTCAGAACATTGCCTGCAGCTTTTCATCACTTTTTGTCATAAAGTCAGAAGTGGGGATGTTTGTTGATCATTGCAATTGAAACAACCCATGTCTGCATGCATCATAAATGAGGAATAGCATTTAGGCATGTGCTGATATTGACAGGTAACATTTGTGTCACATAACTGATTGGCAATGATAGTCTTCAACAAGCTAGATTCTAACCAACCACTATCACTGACTGCTCATCATTGACGAGAAACGTAACTGGACCAGCCACAGAAACATGATGGTTGCAAGGTCAAAGGTTGAGAATCCTGTAGATGACCTTCCTGATACCACAACACTTCTGTTCCATTTACAAAACAAAAGTTTGGAGTGTGATGGAATAATATCCATACGAAGAGCCATGGGGTCTACCCTCTGCTCCCATTTCTATTCGTCTTAAGCTTTTACGTCTTTAGTGCAAGCATAAACACAACTCCAATTATTCTGAAGCTCATTAAAAAAAGCAGTGCACTTGATCACTACCCAGTCCACCACCCAACAAGTTCACTCCCCCACCCTCACCTCAGTGTCAGCCTTCTACAAAATGTTCTGCAGTTACTCACACAGATAACCCTGATCACACCTCCTAAGCACATGATCTCCCACCACCAAAATGAACAAGAGTCCATTGCAGTTGCTGGCTTCAAGTCCTGAGACTCTCCTGTCCAACACAGAGGAACAAGGACACAGCTATTGGAGTTACTGACTCACTCCACTGGCCCGGGTTCAACAGGACCTCTGGTCCTGATTTTGTGGAGTTTCCGCAACACCTTGTAATCCTGTGGGTTTCTTTTAATTTTAAAGTTTTATTTACAACATGGTAGAATCTGATTCTGCCCATTGAAACCCAGGCTACCCAATCAACCTCCAACCCCGTACATTTTTGAAAGTGGGAGGAAACCGGATCACCCTGGGAAAACAGTCGCAGACATGAGCAGAACGTACAAACTCCTTACAAACAGCACTCGATTCACATCCAGGTCACTGGTGTTGTAATAGCGTGGCGCTAATGCTATATTATCCATGCCGCCCAGATCCTCCACTTTCTTCCATCAACCCAGAAAATAGGCAGGTTAACAGGTTAATTGCCCATTCTAAATTTCCCCCATTGTAGGCACATGGTAGAATTGATGGGAATGTGCAGACAATAGCTTACAGGGAAAACAAAATGTGGGGAAATGTGATTGTTCAACAAGATGGTATAGACTTGTTGGGTTAAAGAAATGTCCTTTACCATAAGGAAAGCTGAGAAAAATAGCATCATGCGACCATCTTCACTGGAAGGATTACAGTATTTCACACAGGTCATTCACCAATTAGAGATCAGCAATAAATGCTGGCTTCTCAGTGATGCTCAGATCTCACAAAATGAACAAATAAAGATTATTTGAAGCTGTATGGCTGGGCTAGGCATTATAATCTGCTGTAAAGATTAACAATCATTCAGTCACTTCACATTACATAGTCTGAATGGTTGGAATTGCTTGTGGTTGCAGAAACATATCTCTTACAATGGTCAGTCTTGGACGACCACAGTTACCACTTCAGCTATTTAAACTTTCATATTGAGATACAGCATTGTAACAGGCCCTTCCAGCCCATGAGCTCTCACTGCTCAAATACATCCGATGACCGATCAACCTATTATCCCCATATGAGTTTGGAACATAGGAAGGCACTGGAGCATCCAGAGGAAACTCATGAAGATACAGGGAGAATGTACAAACTTCATACCGGCAGCAGCAGATTTGAATCCAGGCCACTGGCCCTAAAATAGCATTGAGCCTCCCATGCTGCATTTGAGGAGAAGTTGGCCCCATCTTCACTGGTCTGTCCTCAATCAGGTGAGTGTTACCCAGGTTTTCCTGGCTTAATGCCATTGTTTGGGGTCGCTATGAGATTCCATCACATGACGTTTGCCATTGAAGGGTGGGCTGTAGAGTTTGGAGTGTATTCCGTTGCTTGCTAGGTTTCAGAAGGATACATGGGAAGTTCTAATGATGTTGGATCTCCATTCATAATGAGATCAACAAACAGCTGTGTTATCATTGAATGTATTGTACAGTTGGATGTTGGTTTCATTTCAATCGTGTTGAGCAAATGTACAATCCTTGAGCCAATTTTCAGAGACTCTCTAATTTAATGCCTTTACACTTAGGTCTGATCTCCACATCTTTGTCTAGAAGTCATACACAGTCAATGAAAACAAATTCAATTAAATTCTGTTGCAAGCTTGGCAAAACAAGCAATTCAGTCCAAGAATTATTTAAATATTCTACCTAAAAATAGCCTTGATCATTTGCAAACATTTCCCATTGTAAAAATAAAATGAGTTCCTTTTCAGACAATCATCAATCAAGCCATCTGAGACTATAATATTAACATAGCTTTTGGTGCAGGGATAAAGTGACTAATACATTAGTAAAATAACGCATTACCTTTCCGGTGTTATCCTGCAAAATATATGCATCTGTATTTAATTGTATCAGCAACATCATTGTTAATATGGTACAAGAATTCAAATAAGTTTAAAGTTATGCTTTAACAGAGCATTGTACTCCATGACTCTGCATAGTTCTGTGTATCGATTAAAGAAAAGTTTCTTATAAATTAAAAAATTATCCAATTCATATGCATTTTTACAGACATATTTCATCGGATAACCAATGATCAATAGTACAAGAAAAATTAAGGAAAACTGAGTGGTTTTCTAAATTTCTAGTATTGGATGCCAGATCAAAATTAGCATCCTGGTAAAATAATGGGCAGCAAAAATAATAGTCACAGAGTTTTACAGCATGGAAACAGGCCTTTCAGCCCAACTTGTCAATGCCTTGAAGAAGAGCTCAGGCTCAAAACACTGGTTACCCTTTACTTCCACTAGATGTTGCGTGACTTGCTGTTTTCCCAGCACTTTTGTTGATTGCACTACAATCGCAGCATCTGTCGACTTTCCTGTTTAACTCCATGCTGACCAAGTTATCTATCCAAGCCAACTGCCCCATTAACCTGCATTCAGCTCATATCCCACTAAACATTTCCTATCCATGTAACTTTTTATTTAGATTATTTTTAGACATATAGCACAGTAGCAGACCATTTCAGTCCACGAGCCTGTACCACCCAATTAACCTACACCCCCCCCGGGACATTTTGAACAATGGGAGGAAACTGGAGCCCCAGGGAAAACCCACACAGACATGGGGGTAATGTGCAAACTCCTTACAGACAGCGCAGGATTCGAATCCCGCATCCTGATCACCATGCGGTACCTGTCTAATATCTTTTAAACATTACAATCGTGCCTACCTCTCCTACTACCTCTGGCATTTCAGCCTGCCCTCTTTGTTAAAATGGCACCTCTCAAGTCCCTTTTAAATATTTCCCCTTCACCTTACATCAATGCCCTTTAGTTTTAGACTCCTTTACCCTGGGTATGAAACCTCAGCCTTCTACACTCCAGCCTACCCAACCCCTCTATTTAATTCAGCCTACCAGTCCTGGTAACATTCTTGTGATTCTTTTCTGTATATTTTACAGTTAATGATATCTCTCCTCTGGCTGGGCCACCAGAAATGCACACAATATTCCAAGAGTGGTCTCACCAACATTTTGTACAGTTATAATCTGATGTCTCAGTTCCTGACCAATTCAGGAAAGCATGCCAAACACCCTCTTCACCAAAACAGCAGCCTTCAAAGTTCAAGGTCAATTGTGCCCTCACCAGTCTTTTGCCAACAGCAGCATTTAAGGATCTTACCTGAATGTCGATAAGTTAGTTCAATGAGGAGAGTTTTCAACCAGGAGAAGTGCCCGTGGGTCTAGCGAGTCGCTGAGATCCAGAGGGAAATTGTATATTTGAATACAGCGATCCAAAACAATTGTTACCATGAAGTTGGAAAGGATGGACACTTAAAGTCCTGGGACATTTATGCAAAGTTTTTTTTTAAAGTTTGAATTTATTTGTCATGAAATCCTATGACACTGTAAAGGGTTCTGCAAACAGACCAATAGGTTATCTACAGCCAGCATGCTCAGAGCACAATTTACAGAGTATAGGATTACAATGAAAGGAAAATCACTTAGCACCATCTGGACAGTGTGAGAGCACTGTTATAGGGCTCATTCCAGACTCTAGTGGCTGCAGGGAGGAAGGTGTCTTTTTGCCTTTTGGAATATGATTTCACACTCTTAAGGAGAAGGGAGAAAAGAGCGTGTATGGGGTGCGATGGTCTTTCATTATTTTGTTTACATTTCTGATGCAGAGGGAAGTCCACGCAGGGAAGGCATCAATATGTTCTGAGCTGTATTCACTGCCATCTGTAGTTTCTACCAATCTTGAGCAGAGCAGTTCCTGTACCACACTGTGATGTATTCAGTGTCTGTATCTGATGGTGCACCTGTAGAAATTGATGAGGGAAGGAGTTGTGGGGCGGGGGGGGGGGGGGGGGTGGGGAACATGTCAAACTTCCTTAATCTCCTAAGGAAGTAGAGATATTGATGTGCCGACTTGATCTTTACAACTGTTTGTTTGTCCCAGGTCAGGTCATTGGAGACATTTATTCCTAACAGGTTAAAGCTATGCACTCTTTTGACTTCAGCGACATTAATGTGGATAGGGGGTGGACTCTTCCTTGTCTCCTATCACCTCCTTCAACAATCATCGCCTTCATCTTATTGATGTTGAGAGAGAGGTTGTTATCTTGGGACCATGCTACTAGACTTTCAATATTTTTCCCTGTATTTGATATCCTGATCACTACTGTGGTGTCACCAAATTTGAAGATGGGGTTGGAACAATATTCAGTTATACGATGGTGGGTGCAGAGGGAGTATAGTAGGGGAGTAAGTACACATCCTTGAGGAGTGCCAGTATTGCTCAGGTCCATCAGTATTGTGATAGACCTTCCCAACAGGCTTCAATAATACCCCATTTGAGTCCTCAAAAAGTCCTCAAGAGCATAATATTGTGAAGCTTTATCTCTGGGTGGCTGACACCTGAAGCAGCTTTACCTCTAACCTTGGTCTCTCATGTCTGATGATTCACCATGTCGAAACTACCTTCTGTCACAAGCAGAATGCCAACAGCCGATCAGCTGTCTGTGAGCGTCAGATTGAGTGACCAGCTGCCTTCTGTGACGTCTTCCCACTCAGCAACCAGGTAGAGCCAGGCTTGAATCCCTGGGCACCTGAAAGGACAGTGATAGTGAGCCAAGCAGCAGGTAAAAGGGACAATCTTGCACCATCTGTATTTTGTGCATCAGAATAGATTGTGTGGGTAGTGAGCGTTGAAATGATGGGGGTTCAGCCAATGATCGTCATCTCTCCTTTAACTCACAGAGAACATGGTCATTGTTTGCTAATGAATGGTGTGTGGGGAGACATTCAAATGCTCCCAGTTTGAAGATGAAGTGATTGTAAGTATGTGAGGATGTGATAGGACTCAGGGATGTTGGATGGGAGAAATGTATTGTTTGATGAAAGGACAGATTCAAACAAGCTGTATTAGTGCAGTTGCAGAAAGATGGGATTTGTTGAGTCAGTCGCAGGCCATAAAGCTCCAATTGCATTCCTGGGCCTTTCCCTGCCGGCAGAGACTAATGAAGCATTTCCACTGCTATCCCATCGTCAACCTTGATGATGTCCTAGATTCCTGCTCCTCTCCTTATCACTATCTGCAGAATACAGTGAAACTCTGACAATCTGGGACATTCAGAACTTTAGCAACGCCATTCTGGCAGGACTATTGAATGTTATTTTCCTGGTCCTGTCTCACCTTTAATTAGCTAGTTTTAGATTTAACACGGTAATACAGAATACATTAAAATTAGGGTGGCACCGTTAGCACATTGCCATTACAGCACCAATGACCAGGGTTCAAACCCGGTGCTGTCTGTATGTTTTCCCCGCGATCTGCATGGACTTCCTCGGGATGCTCTGGATTCCATTGATCCTCCAAAAATGTACAGGTTGGTTAATTGGGTGGTTTACATTACATGGGCTGGAAGGCCCTTCAACTCTGCTGCATCATTTAAAAATTAAATCTAAATTTTCTAATGAATCTGGTGAGTTTGTAGGGTGCATGGGAACCAGAGCCCTGGTGAACTTGCAGGGAAATCAAGAATCAGACAATTCAACGGGAGCATGGGAAATCATCTTCTGCCGAGCCAGATGACAAACCATCAAATTTCTGAACAGTCAGATGGTAGATTATTAGTGTTTTACTGTTTTACAAGAACATGGTTTTTTAAAAAAATTTACACATACAACACGGTAACAGGCCATTTTGGCCCACGAATTCTGCCCAATTTGTACCCAATTAACCTAAACCCCTGGTACATTTCGAATGGTGGGAGGAAACCAGAGCCCCCACGGAAAACCCACGCAGACACGGGGAGAACGTACAAACTCCTTACAGACAGTGCGGGATTCGAACCCTGGTCCTGTAAAGGCGTTGCACAAACTGCTACCCCAACTGTGCCGCACCATATTTAATATCCAATTCTATTCCCAGTCTGACAGAACATGCAATAACATCCATCACTGGCTGGAAGCAAATAATCATCTATTATACAAATATTTACATTATACAAATGCATATGTATGCAGATTCCATATGCATTAGTGAGGGAAAATGCGTACCATATGCATGGTGTCTGGGCCTCCCAGCAACAACCTAAACTTTGTTACATCACCTCGATCACCAATTAACATGATTAGTATCAGTAGGACCTTGGCACTCCTGAACTTGCATCCAATGAAAATGTAGAGCATGGTTGATTTTGGCTGGAGAGATTTGCAATCAGTAAAGGAATCAAGATTCAAGGAAAGCACAACAGGAAAACAGGTGAGCAATGTCAGATCAGCATGACCCCCTTGCATGGCAGAGCAGGTCAAGGACCTGCTCTTGTTTCTGCTTCCAATGGCCTATGGTCTTATACTTCCTCTGCCTTTTCATGTCACCAAAATGTACATGGTTCTGCTTTAGGTTTCATTCACCCCGAGTTTGTCCAGTCCAACAGGCTGTCTGTGTCCTCCTGCTGGTAAGTTCCTGGTTCTTCATTACACTTTACTATTTTTATTGATCTGTATATTTTGATATTAGACCCTTCCCAAATTTTAATATGTATCAGAAAGAATAGTTATCCAAATTCAGACTCCTGGGAATGGTGCTGTGGAAGCTTGGAGCAGAGAAGGTATTTAAAATTCTGAAGTGTTTAGCGGGAATAAATGAAAAAGAAAAGCTTCCATTGTTTCAAATGTCAACATCCAGACTTAAAATAAAGCTTCAAATAACACTTTAAGAAAAGAAAATGGTTAGTGTTTGAAATATAGTTCCTGGTGGGGTGCTGGATACAGATTTAACTGCAGCTTTCAAAAGGGAGATTAATAAATATTTGAGAGAGAAAAAAATCTGTGTTGAGGAGATTTATAACATTCACAACCCTCTGAGAAAAAGGAATTCTAAGTTGCATAATTTTAAAGGAGGAGTAGAAACAAAGGGACTTGAAATTGTAATGGTTGAGCTTTGAAGATAACAGGGCAAGTTCAGAGGTCTGTTGGAAGAAGATGAATGATCCTAAAGCAAAACAAGAAAAAAGAGGTAGAGAAAATGGTGTCAAGAAAAGAACCTCTCCCTCCATATAGAATGGGATATTTTGGGGCTCGCATTTTGGTTTTGGACATTTTGGCAAAAAAAGATCTTTGTAGCCCTTTGGACATTTTGGTGCCCACAATTTGCCGCTGGATATTTTGGCCTGCTCCCTGCCCCACTCACCGTCTGCTGGTCGAGGAACAATCAAAAACAAGGGCCTTTGGTCAGTCTGCATCTGTGGGGAGAGGAAAAAAATATTTTGTTATTTATTGTTATACTTATTATGCAAATAATCACCTATTATACAAATGATTATTTATTGTACAAATTCATATGGTATGGAGATTCCATATGCATTAGTGAGGGAAACTGCATACCAATATGCACGATGTCTGGGCCTCCCAAACTTTGTTACATCACCTCAATCACCAAGTAACAAATCTGTAAATTAAACAAGCAAGTGATTATAATAACAGTTAAAAAAAACCTTTGCTTCTGGCCAGGATGATGCAAAATGGAGCTGGGTCCAAGTCTTCAGCATCGGCGACAGTGACACCATTCTCTGTCCTTATTGAAGAAGTCGCCACAGGTTCCGGGACAGGACCAGGGATCTCAGACTCCAGAGCAGGACTGTGGTCATTGGGTTCTGGGCAAGGCCAGGCAGGAGCAGGGACACCTGAATTGTTTTTAACATGTGTTTTTAATTTTTAATAATTTTAAATTCAATTAATTATATTTTCAATTAAATATAATTAAACATAATAAAAAATATCATTACAAATTACTAAAAGCCCTCATTTTTTATTGTTCCTCAACAGTTTTTAATAATTTAAATGTATCACGATTAGCTACGAAAAGACCTTGTTTGCTGAGGGAGCTGTTTCCTGAGGAAAGGGAGTTTCTGCAACATTTGGGGTTCAGGTAGTCTTGCAATGCTGGGAGTTCAGGCAGTGTGGCAGGACAGAGTTGGCCAGCAGTGAGTGGGTGGCAGACCAAAATGTCCAGCGCCAAACTGTGGCCACCAAAATTTCCAGTGCCAAAATGTCCTAGACCACCTCCCTCAATATCAGCAAAACAAAGGAGTTGGTCATCAACTTCACGTGGCAGGTTGTTCAAGCCACTATCATTAGTGCTGAGGTGGAGATAGTCAAGAACTTTAAAGTTCCAGTAGTAAAAATCACCAACAATTTGTTCGTCCAACAGCATTGATGCTACATGTAAGAAAGCACACCAATGTCTTTACATCCTCAGAAGGATAAAGAAATCAGCACGTCCTCAATTAGTTATCGATCTTTATAGGAGGTATCCTGTCCAGATACAACACAGCTTAGTATGGGAACTGTGCTGCCCAAGACCACAAGTAAATGTGAATACATCTCAGGCCATCATGAAAACCAATCTTCCCATCACTGAAAGCTTCTACATTTCCTGCTGCCTCAGGAAAGCAATAAAGGGCAATCCCTCCCTGGCCATACCTTTTTTCTTCTCTCCCATTGGGCACAAGATAGATGGCCTGAAAACACAGACTACCACATTTAAAGATACCTTCTCTCCTGCTGCTATCAGACTTTTGAATGGGCCTCATACCTAAAGATGATCCTGCAAACCTCATTTCAGCTCTTGCACCATTTTAACTGAACATTTCTCTGTAACACTATATTATGCTTTTTGTTTAATTTGCACTATCCGTGGTATTTATGTATGGGGTGATTTGTCTGGATGGCACCATTTTTCACTGTATCTTGGTACACATGACAATAATAAGCAATTCAAATTTAATTACAAGAGTGAAACTTATCAGAATGCTCTTTGAAAAGTCAGATTTTATTATTCCATAAAAGGTAGGTGTAGACCATATGGTCCTTTGAGCCTGCTCCTTCTTTCGAGTCATGGCTGAACCCTAGTTTAGCAGTTAACTTTTTTTAGTGCTGTACTATTCCATAATTCATTAGATAAGTATAATAATAATAATTTTACAAAGATATTCCCTCCTCCATTGCTACCTCAAGCCATGAACTCAGATGCCAAAGCAGAGAATTTATGGACTTACAAGTCCTGAAACATAGTGATTTTTGGCTGGATTTTCAATTTTGTAGGGTGCAAGAAAACGTATTGATTAAACTGTGAAAGATTGAAAGTTTGCGTGGAATGAACCCTTACTGAAAGTAAAATGCACATTCAGTGCAAAACAAAAAGAAAGCTCAAGTTGAAATGTTATCATTCACATGGGAGCATATCCAAGAACAGGACTTTCCTTATTTCCTGGGGCTGAACAAATTGGACATAGTTGCACATTTCAGACATTTTCCAGTCCTGGCATGTTTATGGATGAATGTGAAATAGGAGGAATTTGGGCAATTAAAAACCTGAAACCTTGTTCGCATCAACACTAAGATGGGAAAGGTCAAAATTAATTTGACATGTGATGCAAACTTATCAATAACTTCCCACCGTCACCCGGTTCAGCTTCTGACACTGCCTGTTGTAAAAAAAATCATCTTGTGTCAAGCTCCAAGATAATGCGCTCTCTTGAAACCATCTTGTCAGATGAGCAGAGAATATTGACTCACCTATGTTCCATGGGGTATTGCAGGCTCAGTATTTTTTTCTTCTTCCTTTGGCTTGGCTGAGTGGACAAAGATTTATGGAGGGGTAAATGTCCACGTCAGCTGCAGGCTCGTTTGTGGCTGACTAGTCCGATGCGGGACAGGCAGACACGGTTGCAGCGGTTGCAGGGGAAAATTGGTGGGTTGGGGTTAGGTGTTGGGTTTTCCTCCTTTGTCTTTTGTCAGTGAGGTGGGCTCTGCGGTCTTCTTCAAAGGAGGTTGCTGCCCGCCGAACTGTGAGGCGCCAAGATGCACGGTTTGAGGCGACATCAGCCCACTGGCGGTGGTCAATGTGGGAGGCACCAAGAGATTTCTTTAGGCAGTCCTTGTACCTTTTCTTTGGTGCACCTCTGTCACGGTGGCCAGTGGAGAGCTCGCCATATAACACGATCTTGGGAAGGCGATGGTCCTCCATTCTGGAGATGTGACCTACCCAGCGCAGTTGGATCTTCAGCAGCGTGGACTCGATGCTGTCAGTCTCTGCCATCTCGAGTACTTCAATGTTAAGGATGAAGTTGCTCCAATGAATGTTGAGGATGGAGCGGAGACAACGCTGGTGGAAGCGTTCTAGGAGCCGTAGGTGATGCCGGTAGAGGACCCATGATTCGGAGCTGAACAGGAGTGTGGGTATGACAACGGCTCTGTACACTCTAATCTTTGTGAGGTTTTTCAGTTGGTTGTTTTTCCAGACTCTTTTGTGTAGTCTTCCAAAGGCACTATTTGCCTTGGCGAGTCTGTTGTCTATCTCGTTGTCAATCCTTGCATCCGATGAAATGGTGCAGCTGAGATAGGTAAACTGGTTGACCATTTTGAGTTTTGTGTGCCCGATGGAGATGTGGGGGGGCTGGTAGTCATGGTGGGGAGCTGGCTGATGGAGGACCTCAGTTTTCTTCAGGCTGACTTCCAGGCCAAACATTTTGGCAGTTTCCGCAAAACAGGACGTCAAGCGCTGAAGAGCTGGCTCTGTATATTAAGATTGCAATGACTTACCAGATCTCAATATCTAACAATGAAGCAGGTTTAAAAAATTTACATTTTTTTAATTGGAATGTAACTGTTATTGGTATAGCAAGCATTTATTGCTCTTCAGAGGGTGATGAGTCATTGTCTTGAATTGATCCAGCCCATCTGGTTGAATCAAAATTTCCATGAATTTAACCTGGTGTCAATGAAGGAATGGTGTTCTATGTCCAAGTGAACAATGACATTGCCTTGAAAGAGACCCTGCCATTAATGGTGTCCCCATATCCTCAGTCCCCATCCTCCTGGGCATTCAAAGGCATGAGTTTGGGAGGATCTGTTGATGGATTTTTGATCAGTTGCTGAAATGCATCTTGTAAATGCATCCATAAAATGAAAACTGTATGGTCATTGGCCTTCATTAGTCAGGGGAATCATTTACAAAACCAAGAAGCAATGTCCCAGCTCTATAAAGCTATTTTTAAATGACACAAAGTTCAGATTTATTGTCAGAGTACATACATGATATTACATACCACCCTGAGATTTTTTTTTTCACCCTGGGCTAGGAAGAATTTCTACTTCTTGGTAATGCTAAAAAAAACTGTTCTAAAGAAAAATTTACATTTAAAAAAGAGAGAAATGTAAACAATTATAAACAAACTGATTGTGCAATACAGAAAAAATATTGAGTAATAAATAACATGGAAAAAGTCCTTAAATTAATGTCTGTTTAAGTTCGTTCTTGAGGATTCTGACGGTGGAGGGGTAGCACCTATTCCTAAACCTGATAGTGTGAGTCATCTAGCACTTATACCGCTTTCCTGACGGCATCAGCAAGAACTGAGTGCGTCCTGGGTGATGTAGATCTTTGATAATTGTTGCTGCTCTCTGACAGTAGTGTTAAATGTAGATTTTCTTGATGGTGGGGAGGGTTTTGCCTGTGATGTACTGGGCTATGTCCACTACTTTTTGCAGGGCTTTCCACTCAGAGGTATTTGTGCACCCATACTAGGCAGCTGGTCATCAATGCTTTCCACTACATATCTGTGGAAGTTTGTGAACGTTTTCGCTGTCATACCAGACCTCCGCAAATTCCAAAGGAAGTATTGTGTTTAATTCTGCTCACCACGTTATGGAAAGGACATAAGAGGGTGCAAAGAAGATTTGCCAGGATGTTGCCTGGACTGGAGAACATGTCTTATGAAGCAAGACTGAGTAAATTAGTGATTTTTTTTTCTCTTTAGAAAAACGGATGTTGAGAGGTCACAACAGAAGTATATATGATTATGAGAAACATAGATAGGGTGGACAGCTGGCATATTTTATTCCCAGGGCAACAATAGCAAATTCCAAAGGGCATCTATTTAAAGGGGGTGATGAAAGTTTAGGGGAGACGTCAGAGGTTAAAAAAAATTACACAGTGATTGCTGAGTGTGTTTGAGGAGGCTGGTTTAATAGAGACATTTAAAAGACATAGATGTAAGAAAAATGAAGGGTATGGACTGTAAGGTTAGGAAGGACTTGGAATTAATGAAATAGGTTCATTTAGATTGGCATTACATCATGGATGGAAGGCTCCGTACTGTGTTGTACAATTCTATGCTTTGAAATTGTATGCTTGTAGTTGGCCTGAGTGATGTTCCAAGTCGTTCAGGTACTCTATTCCAAACTCTGCAATGGGAAGAAATTAGCAGTCAGGGAGAGGAAAAACTTTAAGGATTTTCTTAATGCCTCCTTGAGAATATGCAACATTCCCTCCGATTCTTGGGACTCCCTGGCCCATGACCCTCAAAAAAGCATCCAGGGTGGTTTTACAAAGGTTGAATCTGTGCATCTGCAGCACAGTTTGTCATGGCAGAAGGAGCATAGCACCTCGCAGAGTACCACCCACTCACTCTGTCAGGCACTTCCTGCCTCATCCATAGAAGAGTGCATTTCCCACACCTCAGAACCAACAGAACTGGACCCATCCTTAATCCTTAAGAACTGCCTAAAATAAAAACTGCAATGTAATTATTTCAGTTTGCACAATAAAATGTTCCTTGAGTTTAATAATACGACAGCTAACACTGAGTTTCTTCTTCAACTATGTATCCAGGAAATAAGAAGGTTCGTGCCCATGGAGATTACATTTTAGGTCGTTCAATACAGAAGCCTGGAATAATGTTCTTGAGGCATGTTTTCAAATCCCTCTCACAGGAGCTGGGGAATTCAAATTGTTAATTTGAGGTCATGAATGTAAATCCAGTCAGGTTCGTTGGTGCATTTTAATGCTGTCATAGAAATTAATTAAGTAAAACTGCATTTACATGTGAAAAGTGAGAATCAGTAATAAGGATTATGAAAACTCAGCCTCAATGCTGTCCTCAAGCAAAGGAAATGTGCTGTGTCTATGCAGTCTGGCTGACAAATGATTTTCAACTATGGAGCTGAAAAATAACAAACTGGTTAAGAAATCAGTCTTACACCCTCTTTTATGGTTATAGAAGCCCCCAAAAAAACACAAGAAATTAATGAAATACATTAAAACTGAATAACCCCAAATTCTATTACTATTGACCATGTAAATTGAGACATGAAAATCAAAATACTGCAGATATTGAAAATCTGAGGCAAAAACAAAACAGCTGGAAAAACTCAGCAGCATCTGCAAGAGGAGTTAGAAAAATCAATAGGAAAATATGAATGTCTGCAGATGCTGTTATTGAAATAAAAACACAATGCTGGAGAAACTCAGCAGGTCAAACAGCAGTTTTTACATTAGCCCTTCATCAAGATATGGACAAAATTTAGGCAGGCACTTCAATAAAGTAGTGAGGAGGGATGGGCAGGGGGAGGAGCAAAGACCCACAGGCAGGAGGTAATAGGTGGATAGGGAGGGAGGGCACACCAGCAAACAAGGGGAGAGGGGATGACTCTGTAAATGAAGAGGGAACGTGGTGGAGAGCTGGAGGAATGGAGACAGAGGGATGGGGAAGGAAAGGAGAACAGATCTAGCAGAAACCGGTGAAGTCCTGTCAATGTGATCCAGTAAGAGAGGGCCGAATATTAGGTGCTCATCCAATTTACAGGTGGCCTTGGTTTGGAAACTTTGGCCTTGGTTTGAGAAATCAATAACTATTTCAGTTTGGAGGCTTTGATCAGAACTGGGAGAGAGAGAAAACAAGTTAGTTGCATTGAGGATGAAGAAGTGATAGATAAAGAGAATATCTCTGAAAGGGTGATTGTCATGGGGATAAGATGTTGATGAACTTTTGTGATAGATGGGTTAATGAGGGAAGTTCAAGAGAGAGAGAGAAAAACAAAACAATCAAAAGAAACACAAAAGTTCTGAAATGCCAAACAGCGGAGAGTATGACTTGGATCAAGACAAACAAGTGGAAGATGTTAGGCGTGGGACACAACTGTTTATTTCTTCTGAGTGAAATTAAGGAATAAGCTCCTGTGAAGTGTATAAATGGTAAAATTACATTTCACAGATCCACAACACTAATAACATGTCAGCTAACTAAACAACTACAACTTAGAACATTGGCAAGCTCCAGCCTAATATTTGTAAACAAATCATTTGATGTGTTTTCCGATTTCATGCATGAATGCTATAGCTTTTTAAAATTTTCCAGTACTTAACAAAGTTAAAGCAAAAACAATAGGAGCAAGAATGTATAATTTGATACATCAAATCTGTTCTACTGTGTCATAAAATCATGGTTGAATTTTTATGCCAATTTCATATTTTTACTCCATTCAGATATCAGTTAATTTCCTGAGCACTCAAAAATATAACTGTTAGCCTTGTGCCCAATAAAGGATTATCCTATTTTCTGAGTGAGAGGATTCCTAATATTAAGAGATTTTTTTTCTGTATCTCAGTACTAAATGGCCCAATATTTTATCCTGAGGCAATAAATATTAGTTCTGGACTCTCCATGTCATCAAAGGAGCCCCAACCAGGGGTGTAGCCAGGTTTTGACATTAGAGGGAGTGAGAGCACATTTAAAAAAAGGGACAGTGACCACGGCTGTGCCCGTGTGCACGCGTACACAGGTTTTGCAACCAGCGCACAAAGCCCCCATAACCTCCTCCCTCCCCCTTCTACCTTTCCTCTCCCCTTCCCTCCCTCCCCTTTCTTCCCTCTCTCCCCTCCCCTTCCCTCCTATCATGTTTTTTCCCTTCCTCCTCTCCCCCCTCTCTTTCCCACCCCTGACATGTGATCCACACCAGCTAATAGACCAATCAGCAGGAGCACACAAAAGGAGATGGCAGGGCAGATCAGTGGTGCCTATTTTTGAACTGTGACACCACAGCATCTGCAGCAGATGCTGTTGTCTCACAGCACAGTTCAAAAATATGCATTGTGGGAGGGCCATGGGGTCAGGGGTGCTGCCGGGCTGAAAAGGCAGGGCAGCAGTTGCTCCCACATTATTAACCCTACAAAATCCTCCAAGAATTTTATGCAATTCAATAAAATTATCTTCTGTTCATCAAATATTTTGGAGAACATACAGGATATCAAAACTGTTCAACTTTTTCACTAATCTACTTGAGGTCTGTACCCAGATACTTTTCTAGGCGTTACTCTAAGACAGGGGAGTCAAACTCAAATTCACAGAGGGCCAAAATTAAAAACTTGGACTAAGTCGTGGGCCGAACTAAATATTTATTGAAAATTTTCAACAACATCTGCATGTTTTCTCTTCTTTCAACATATGTAATGTTAAACTTTTTCTTATTAAAATAATAGTTTTGGTTAAACTCTTTCCAGAAGAAGCATTAACAAATGAGAAATAAAATATTCAATAAATATTTCTCTAGAGCCTTTAAGCTCCTTTTAAATGTATTTTTTTCACAAGCCAACAAGTCAAAAAAATAACAACTTGCTTCAATGAAAATCCAATCTTTCAACTATGAACAGTCCAAAGTTGACCAAAGAAAATATGAATCCAAGCTTAGCTTGCTACACTGTGATTTACTCTGATGCACCTGGGTCTAAACCAGACACTTGGCATCTCTTCTTAGATGCAAGTTCATCAAACTCTGGGATCAGAGTTTGCCTCCCACCTGTCTTGAAAGGTCCTGTTTTCTGTCTTTGGTTTGGCCATTTTTCGTAAGGGGTTTATTACATGTGAGTTGGGCGACAGGTCGCAGATGCCAATGAAAGTAAAGAGAGGAGGTGGGGGCGATTAGCGGGCTGACGGGCCGGCGCCAACGCATTTGCAAAGCATTCTGGGATTTATAGTATTAGCTGTGCATGCGCTATACTGGCGCGGCGGCCAGCGGGCCAGCTCTAATACATATTTGATAAGATCTTGCGGGCCAAATATAATTATATCACGGGCCAAACTTGGCCCGCGGGCATGAGTTTGACATGTGTGCTCTAAGACATGCATGTTCTTGGTTAGTTATGGAGTCAACATTCAACAGAGTATAACAGATGACCTCAGAAAATCCTAGTGGCAATGAGGCAAGATGTGTGTCCCTTTTCAACACCTAATCAACCATCCAACTGGAAATCATTTGGCTCACTTGGTAATTTTGCATTGGTCCTTGTCCACTCACTGGGACACTGACTCTCACACTCAATTTCCACTCACAGGGATTCCAATGCCTGTGTGTAGATAAAGGCCCCCTCCCTGCACCAAGTCACATCATAATTGAACCAGGTATCAGTGTGAAATTTGCACATGGGACCTTTTGAGCAATGGACAAAGACAAACATAAAACCGTATCAATGGGAGACCAACAAAGCGCTGCATGCCAATTATTTAAAGACATGCACAAGATATAATTAACAAATCAGAAACACTAGATGATGAATAATTGCTATTGAATGCAAATTTGCAAAAATATCCAATGTTGGTTTATGCATCCCATAAATTAATTCAGCTTTATTGCCTGCAATTGACTATTCTTGACAATTGAGAGTCTTTAACCATTTGGTTCTGCTGAAACTTTTAATGAATAGCTATCGAGTTAAAACAGTGGATCTGGTTTTGGAAAAACACAGAAATGCTGGAAGAACTCAACAAATCTTGCAGTGTCCATAAAAAGATATTGTTACGGAGTCCAGAGAACCCAAAAACCAGCAGAAATAGATATGCACCACAACACAGGGTTAAACAAAAGTAATTTTTAATTATATTTGAACAAGAAAACAGAATTAAACTTTAACTTATTACTTAACCTACTTAATCCCCCCCTCTAATACTAAGCGTAGGTGTGTGTAATGTATATTTAAGATTAGAAAAGTTATTTGGATCACAGTCCAATCTCACTGGTTGCAGGTAATTCTTGTACTGTGCACAGAAGTTAACATTAACAAAGTTCACCAGGCTTTGGTGCTTAACAGGAAAATGGTTATCACTTCGGAGGGTGCTTGCTGGTTTTGAGGGAGAGATTCCTTTTCCAGGACATCTGCAACTGATTCCTTCTCAATTAGTCTTGTTGACGAAACTTGCCCCCTTCAGGGTTCTCCAGATGATCCCCTTTCTTTCAGAACTCCAGTCTTCTCCTTTGACCAGACAGCCTTCCAAAGTTTGCCAGCTTGTCCCTCTGGAAGATTTCTGTGACTCCTCTCTCTCACTCCCTCCCTCTCTCTCTGAGAGCAAAGCTGTTCTGTCTCTGCCTGCAAAAATCACATGCTCTCCCAGGCAAGCTGTATGCTGATACTTTGTTGCTCCTCTGCAAAAGTCCTGCAAAAATTCTGTATTTTAAAATGTGTGTGTGCAAGCTACTCTAGCAATTCCTCCCAAGCCAAATACTCTGTTACAATATATAATCAATGTGTCAGTCCTGAGCCCTTCTTCGAGGTATGAGTAAAAAGCAGGCAGGTGCCTGAATAAAAACGCTGAGAAGGAAAGAAAGAGCAAGGGGAAGAACAAAGAGCAGACCAACAGACAAAGGTGATGACACTGGACAACAACTTTTTTCAAAATGTTTGATTACTGAAAAAAATATTGGGGATTAAGATAGACACTTTCAAGATGAACAGAAAGACAATTTCAGACTTGCTGTATCATGTTGGAAGTTGGAGAAACATTAACTTTTTATTGAATTTAGCATGCGTAATCGCAGAATGATGCTGGCAGAAGCTCACTGGTTGACTGCACGTTGTTCAACAAATGTGAAGAACCCAGGGTTTTTCTTGTTCACCAATTTTACAACCAAAGTAGAGCTCGTAGGCTTTCTTAATAAGTGGAGTCATGCTGGATCTTTGAGCCTTAAGCGTATACTTCCCATAAATGTAACAGAATGATTCGCAGCTGTTGCCACATTGAGGAGACATTTCTGCTATACTGAATCTTCCTGAAGACAATAAATGCTATTGTTAAGTACAGTCATTATGCTATTGCCTAAAGAATATTTGTATCAACATGTGTTCCATCTATATCAATACAATGCACAGAATCTGTACATTCGTTTAGGCTGTAGCCTGTCTGCGTCTATCCTGACTAAGCATGTCCGAGCCTAAGACAACATCTGCATAGCACCTGCACTGTGTACATGGCCAGGCTGTCTAACACAGCATGCTTTGTGGGCAATATACTAGATGACTTAAAATTATTGAAATTCACAAAAATCAGTTATTTCAAAAATATGGTACGTGACAGGAAAATTTTAAGGTGATTTTCGTGATCAGCAGCCCAGAATCTATAAAATACACCAAATAATATTCAAGAAACAAAATGTTCATTGTCCAATGTAATTGGACATAGATAGAGAGGACAGGAGAGGAGAGATGAGAATTGATTGGGTGAGGATTGACTCTGTAAATGTAGAGCTGGAGGAGAGAGAGAGAGAGAGAGAGAGAGAGAGAGAGAGAGAGAGAGAGAGAGAATGAGAATGACAGACAGAGCAATGGAATCCTTATAGGGAACAGGGTGTGAAGAGGTGTAGTTGAGATGTTGCTGTGGGAGTTGGTGAGTTTGTAGAAAATGTCTGTCGAGAGACTATCACCTGAGTTGGAGACAGAGAGACTGAGAAAGTGAAGTGTTGCCAGAAACGGACCAAGTGAATTTGAGGTCAAGATTCAAGATACAAGATTATTGACATGTAATAAAAACAGTGCAATGATACAAGGAATTTGCTTTCGTCTGCTGTAAGGCAGACAGATTCATTGTGGGCAGAAATTGCCATACTGACTCTTACAGTCAGAGAAAAAGAAGCAAATGAGAGTCTCCTCAGTCACCAGGTGTCCGTGGATTCACCTTCAGTGCTTCCAGAGCTCCTTCAGTCACATAGAGTCCAGTACAAACCATCAGCAGCTTGAGCTCCAGATCTGAACCTCCAACACTATCAGGAAACCTTGAGCACTCTCGGCCTTCTCTCGCTTGCTGGTTCCCCCTACAGCCAGTCTCCAGCAGTCTGCTGCCTGGTGTAAATCCATTGAATGCAGTTGCCAGCAGCCCACAGGCTGTGCAGGTTCCTCACCTCAAGCTGCCTCTTGCATGTTCTTCGATCCTCTGCTTCCCTGGAGTCTGCAACTGCTCATGGTTCCTACAATCATAGAGCTGCCATCTTGGGTATCTTCTACGACCCCATTGTCGTAGAAATTTTAAATAAAACCATCATCAGTTCTATTAACTGGCTGTTTAAAGCCTGTGTAGAGCTGACGGCAGTTGGACTGGGGGTTTGGACCCTGCAGGAGGAGTGTCTCTGTTCAGTGCTCTTCATGGGTCGCCATTTCCATTATCCGGGGTGGATAAAGTCGACAAGCTAAACATTGGTGCATCAGGCAACGTCAAAGTAATTATCAGCAAAGCAGAGGAAATGTTGAGGAGCCTTGCCTTTGTAGACTTCTAGCATGGATGGCTCTTCATAGCCAACAAAATGGTAGGCTTAACTGGGGCCCATGCAGTACCCATGATGACTCTTGATTTTGAGATAGTGGGATGAGTCAGAGGAGAAGTTATTGAGGCTGAGGACAAGTTCTGCCAGCCAGAGAAGAGTGGTGGTGGAAGAGGATTGGTTGCATCTGTCGTCAAGAAAAAAAAACAAACAAAAAAAAACACAGGGCTTTGAGGCCTTTGGGGCATAGGGGATAGAGGTGCAGATTAATTGGATATCCATGATGAAGATGAGGCAGCGGAGTTCAGAGAACTGGAAGTACTTTTTATTTATGTTGTGTCCAGCTTGACAGAGCAGATTTAACTATGATTTATTAAGCTGAAGCAATATTCACATAAGAACAATATTTGTGTTGTTGTTGATATAAATGGGCTTGGATTGCTGAAAAAGGACATGTATCTCAAACGATACCATCAGCATTTGCTTCATGAGCTCTTTCAGTCATTTCAGCAATCAGATTGATAAAATAATGAGTTTTAATTGCAATTTATCAGGTAAATCTCATTCAACTGTGAGTGTTGCTTCACTTTAATTATACATAAACAACCCTGTGTTTTCAAAGTGCTTCAGAAATGCCTTTCATGAGTAAAATGCTGGATATCAGCTGGTATTCCTATCTGCAATCACCCCACTTCTACTAGGTGATTTATTCAGGCTATTTTATAATTCATTTACTGACAAAAGTCTATTCAATTAAGATTATTTTTAAATTCATTGTTATCCTCTAAATGTAATATATCAAACTTTTCACTAAACTCATTAACTGAATGTCATACCTAAATAATTTATGGACTGTATTATAAATTAAATAAGCTGCTGTTTGCATTTAAAATGTAAATTGCTCACCACATTTTAAGATATTTTGTTAATGAATGGTTATGAACTTGAGCTCTGTAAACCACGTTGCTTCAGTGTGATGGGTGCCAATGTGCTGTTTTATTAAGCCAAGAGCAAGCTGAAATTTTTTGATTGGTTAATCACAAATTAGGAAGGGGGCATCTCAAACATCATTCTCTCCTGCTGGAGGTCGATAATTTTTGGTGTTAATCTGTGCAATATTCTTTTGCCAGTGTTGCCAGATCAGAGCCACAGGATCTGAGGCACAGATGGAAGCCCAGCATTCAGCACCAAACCTTTGCAGGGATCTTCAATGGTTGGCAGGCAATTGATTGCAGGGAGAACTTTTTATGCATTTTCATTTGATTCGCATTGTTTGAACATAAAGCAACATAGCACAGATGTAGAAGTTTGGCAAACTTTGATTGTTCATTCTGGAGTGTGGATTCTCAAGAGTTAAATGAAATTATAACTATATCTAGGGCAGACAGTCAGAGATTTTTTCCCCACATAGATTGGAGATGAGGGAACAATTTGAAGGAAATTTGTAATGTAAGTACTTTAGAGTAGTAGATGTTTCAATAACCCGCTGTGTAAATGGATCATGGATTTACTCACCTCAAAACCACAATCAGTGAGGATTGGTTAGAACATCTGCTCCACAATTTCCATTTATACCGGAGCATCACAGGGCCATGTTCTTCACCTCCTGCTCTACACCAATGACTGTGTGGCTCTACACCACAACGACACCATCTACAAATTTGCCATCAGAGTGGGCTGTAAGAAAAAGGTGATGAGTCAGCATAGAGGAGGAAGATTGAAAACTTGGCTGATTGGTGCATCAACAACAACCTTGCTCTCAGTGTCACCAAAACTAAGAAGCTGATTATTGACTTCAGGAAAGGAAATCGAGAGGTATACAATCCAGTGATCATTGTAGGGTCAGAGGTGGAGAGGGTGAGCAAATGTAGATTCTTGAGAGTCACTATATTGGACAATCATGCCTGAACCATACACAACAATGGCATCATGAAGAAAGCACATCAGCTCTTCTACTTCCTCAGGAGTTTGCAAAGGTTTGTTATGACATCAAAAACCTTGACAAATATTTACAGATGTGTAGTGTAAAGTGGACTGACTGGCTGCATCATGGCCTGGTTTTGGAGGCACCAATACCTCTGAGCAGAAAGCCCTGCAAAAGGTAGTGGACACAGCCCAGTAAATCACAGTCAGAACCCACCCCAGCATCGAGAACATCTACATGGAATAGCCGTCAGAGGACAGCAGCAGTCATCAAAGACCCAAACCACCCAGCACACGCTGCTGCTGCCATGAGGAAAGAGGTCTCGGTGTCACATTCAGGAACAGCTGCTCCCCCTCCACCATCAGACTCTTCAATAACAAACTTAATCAGGGACTCATTTAAGGACTCTTACTTAGCACGTTATTTATTCTTAAATATTTATTTTCTGCATTGTACAGTCAGTTTGCTTACATTCCTTTCTTCATTTACATTTCTCTCTTTCATATACGTATCTTTGCCTGAGTAGATTTTTGCACTATCAATAAAGAGAAATACTGTCTAACTGGCAGGAAAAAGAATCTCAGGGTTGTATGTGATGCCATCTATTGACAATAAATCTGAACTTTGTATTGCCAGGGATGTTGAAACAGAGACAATAGCAATGCTTAAGAGTAATTTAAATGGGCACATGAACAGACAGGGAGAGGAGGGACTTGGATGATGGGCAGGCAGATACACAGCTTAAATTAACATCATAGTTGGCTTAGCATGGTGAGGGCTTAAGGATCTGTTTGTGATTTTCATGCTGACAAAAAGCAGATCCAAGCCCAGCATGCATCTGTGATCAAGGTCAGTGCAAAGTTCTTCACGCATCTGTCAGGTGGACTTGGCAAGGCTTCAAGCAGTTCAGATTGACTTTTAATGCAGGCTGCTCTGTTAAAATCCTCATTCTAGTCATCTGGACCAGATCTTGGCATCATCGCCTGATGCCCACTCCAGGCAGCTACAGTGGCACAGAAGGTAATACACTACCTCCCCATTAGTGTCTTGCCATACAGATGATGCTATGAAGAGTGAAACACGAATGTCTGCAGACACTGTATTTGTAGTAAAATCACAAAAATGCTGGAGGATCTTACCAGTTCTCACAGCACTTATAGGAGGTAAAGACATAAAATTAAACATATTGAAGACAAACTATAATTGGTTGTGATTCCGATCATAAATATAACAAAATCTCACTAAATGAACATATCTATCTTTTTTTTAAATTTTTTATTTCACACTATAAACCACATTGATCAAGATACATACATTTTCCTTTTCAAATATATACAGTGTCGTTTTCTCCCCCCCCCCTCTTCCCATCCCACCCTTCCTACCTCCCCTCCCATTCATTTAAAGTTCAGAATCTAAGATACATTAAACAATGTTGTCACTCAATAAAAACAAACAAGAATTTCCACTGAGTCAACTCTTTTCATTCCCCTCTCCTTCTGTTATTTTAGGTGGTAGATGTCCCCGGTAGGTTTTCTCTATTGTGTTTCATGCATGGCTCCCATATTTGTTCAAATATTGTAATATTATTTCTTAAATTATATATTTTTTCTAATGGAATACATTTATTCATTTCTATATACCATTGTTGTATTCTCAAGTTATCTTCTAATTTCCAGGCGGACATAATACATTTTTTTTGCTACAGCTAGGGCTATCCTAACAAATCTTTTTTGTGCACCATCCAAATCAAGTCCAAATTCTTTGTTTTTTATGTTACTTAGGAGGAAGATCTCTGGGTTTTTTGGTATATTACTTTTTGTGATTTTATTTAATATCTGGCTTAGATCTTCCCAAAATTTTTTCACTTTCTCACATGTCCAGATTGCATGAATTGTTGTTCCCATTTCCTTTTTACAGCGAAAACATCTGTCAGATACTGTTGGGTCCCATTTATTTAACTTTTGAGGTGTAATATATAGCCTGTGTATCCAGTTATATTGTATCATACATAACCTCGTATTTATTATATTTCTCATAGTTCCTCAGCATTACTTCTCCCATGTTTCATTCTTTATCTTTATGTTTAGAACTTGTTCCCATTTTTGTTTAGTTTTACTATTTGTTTCCTCATTCTCCTTTTCTTGTAGTTTAATATACATATTTGTTATAAATTTTTTGATTATCATTGTGTCTGTAATCACATATTCAAAATTACTTCCCTCTGGTAACCTCAGACTGCTTCCCAATTTGTCCTTCAAGTAGGATTTCAGTTGGTAGTATGCCAACACTGTATCGTGAGTTATATTATATTTATCCTTCATTTGTTCAAAGGATAATCATTTATTTCCTGAAAAGCAATTTTCTATTCTTTTGATCCCTTTTTTCTCCCATTCTCTAAAGGAAAGGTTATCTATTGTAAAAGGGATTGGCTGATTTTGCGTCAGTATTAGTTTTGGTAGTTGGTAATTTGTTTTATTCTTTTCTACATGAATCTTCTTCCAAATATTGAGCAGATGATGTAATACTGGAGAATTCCTACATTGTTCAAATTTTTAATCCCATTTATATAATATATGTTCAGGTATCTTCTCCCCTATTTTATCTAGTTCTAATCTAGTCCAATCTGGCTTTTCCCTTGTTTGATAAAAATCTGATAGGTATCTTAATTGTGCGGCTCTATAATAATTTTTAAAGTTTGGCAGTTGTAAGCCTCCTTGTTTATACCATTCTGTTAATGTATCTAGTGCTATCCTCGGTTTCTCCCCTTTCCATAAAAATTTCCTTATTATTTTCTTTAACTCCTTGAAGAATTTCTCCGTCAAGTGTATTGGCAATGCCTGAAATAAGTATTGTATCCTTGGGAAAATGTTCATTTTAATACAGTTTATCCTTCCTATTAGTGTTAGTGATAAGTCTTTCCAATGCTCTAAGTCGTCCTGTAATTTTTTCATTAGTGGATAATAATTGAGTTTATATAGATGGCCGAGGTTTTGTATTGCTTGCATGCTGAATGTGATTCTTTCTTAAATTTTGAGAAATCCGCATTATTCATTGGCATTGCTTCACTTTTATTTGCGTTAATCTTGTATCCCGACACTTCTCCATGTTCCTTCAATTTCTTATGTAATTCTTTTATTGATATTTCTGGTTCTGTTAAGTATACTATAACGTCATCTGCAAATAAACTGATTTTATATTCCTTGTCTTTTATTTTTATCCCTTTTATTTTATTTTCTGTTCTTATCAGTTCTGCTATTGGTTCTATGGCTAACGCGAACAATAAGGGCGATAGTGGGCATTCCTGCCTTGTTGATCTGCTTAATTTAAATTGTTTTGATATATATCCATTTACTGTCACTTTCGCCAATGGCTCCTATCCAAAATTTCTTTAACCCCACTATCCCCTCCCCTTCCTGTGTTGCGCTTTATCCCTTGTCGGGCAACCACATCTCCCCTCTCCATTTGGATTTGCGAATTCACTCGCAAGCGTCAACTGATTTTGCAGTGACCGTAACTCCTCCCCACCCAGCCCCCCCCCAGAAAAGATTCCAATTTTCATATACAACAAAGGTCACTCTCTTAATTCCCTCCTTACTTCCTCTCTTCCCTTTCTTTCCCTTATTAATTCTTATCTATACTCTATATATTTTCCTTTAAATACACATACACTCATGTACACACATATATACATACACACACACACACACACACACACACACATATATATACACCCATATACACACATACATATAGTTCGTGGTCATTTTTGCTCTCATTACATGTCTTCATCTCTCTGTCTGTCTTGTACTTGTTCTGCAAATTTTCGTGCTTCCTCCAGATCCGAGAATAGTCTGTTTTGCTGCCCTGGAATAACTATTTTAAGTACCGCTGGGTACTTTAGCATAAATTTACATCCTTTTTTTCATAGGATCGCTTGTGCTGTATTAAACTCCTTTCTCTTCTTCAGGAGTTCAAAACTTATGTCTGGATAGAAAAAAAATTTTTGACCTTTGTATTCCAGTGGCTTTTTGTCTTCTCTTATTTTCTTCATTGCTTTCTCCAATATATTTTCTCTTGTTGTATATCAAATGGATCTTGTTTTTTGTTGTGGCTGTGGTTTCAGGGCTAATGTTCTATGTGCCCTTTCTATTTCCATTTCTTCCTGTAATTCTGGTCTTCCTAGGACCCTGAGGATCCAATCTTTTATAAATTCTCTCATATTCTTGCCTTCTTCATCTTCCTTAAGGCCCACTATCTTTATATTATTTCTTCTATTATAATTTTCCATTATATCTATCTTCTGAGCTAACAGCTCTTGTGTCTCTAACTTTTTTATTAGATTCTTCTAATTTCTCTTTTAAGTCCTCTACTTCCATTTCTACAGCTGTTTCTCATTCTTCCACCTTGTCCACTCTTTTTCCTATATCTGACATGACCATCTCTAATCTATTCATTTTTTCTTCTGTACTTTTAATTCTTCTTTTTATTTCACTAAATTCTTGTGATTGCCATTCTTTTACTGATTCCATATATTCTTTAAAAAAAAATATATCCATTGTCTTGCCTTTCCCTTCTTCCATTTCTCTGTGTTCTTCTTCTTCCTCCTCTGGGTTGGTCATCTGTTGTTTCCTTGATTTCTTTTTACTCTCTTCTTTCTTGTTCTGTGCTGTGGCTGTCATTCTTTGTCATGCGCATGCGCGATTGCGCACTTTTGCTTGGACAGGTAAGGCCTTCACCTTCTTCTTCCGATGTCTTTTCTTCTTCTCTTCTTCCCATTGCTTTTGACTTTTCTTTCTTCGCTGCCATTTTTTTCCCACCTTTACTTTCACTTTATTTAAATTTTTGTGTTTGTGCCCTTGTGTTTTCTGTGTTTTTTTAAAAACTTTTCCGGAGAGGGCTGGAGTTCCCCAACCGGCCACTACTCCATCACGTGACTCCTCCCCTGAACATATCTATCTTCATACAAAAATAAAATAATCACCATTTGTGCAAACAAAATCTTACAATTTTCAGTTGATTTGTAACTATATTCTAGAAAGGGTATTATGTGACCAAAGGTCATCTCCATATGTTATTATCACCTGTTTCCTGCTTTTAGGAATTTTTTTTAGGAATAACCAGAGTGTCATTGGATATATGTGTTTTAACCAACTTTGGGATTAGTTCATCACTCAAGCCATTGAACACAGAGCATTCTGAATAATCAGGGTTAATGTTCAGGGAGATAACTGGATCAAGGAGGAAAGGAGACACACACAAAATGACTGCCAATTGCTGGAATCTGAAGTCAGGCACAATCGGCAGGTGAAACTCAACAGCTTGAGCAGCATCAGTGGAAGATAAAGAATGGTCGATGTCATCAGGAGAGATTGTGTTTGGCAAGGAGGAATGGAGTTGGCATACTGAGGAGAAGACTGGAGGGTTGGAGATAACAGAGTAGAGTAATGAAAGGACAGTAAAGCACACCAGTGGAAGACCAGCAAAGGGGTACAAACACCAAAAAGCTATACAGTGCTTGGAACAATTGCAGAGAGTAAAAGAAAGTTACTGCTGCTGTGTATATCTGGGAGCGGAGAAGGAAAGTACAGCGCTGATCCGAAGGGTTCAGCCGCCTGGTCCGAATGCTGATGGCGCTGTACAGACGTTCAGTTGTTGTGTTAGAGGAACTGATGGTGTTTTATTTTAAAATCCTGCAACCACAGGTCTGTGCCCAAGATGGCGACACCTGTGCTTGGCATCGCCACGAGGGGTTGCAGACTCTGAGGAGTAGCAGACCAGTGCAGGGCAGCAGAAATGGGAAGAACACCCCCCCACCCCAGTTAAGGAGAGGAGGCATCCCTCCAGGATGGGACCAGCGAGGGGCTCACCAGCTGAGGGACCCACACAGGCTGCGGATGAATTTGCCATCAGGAGACCCACGTGTGGGCTGCTGAAGACTGACTCATGGGAACAAGGTATTGGAACCAGGATTCAAAAGGGTGCTGAGAAGTACTCTCAAATGGCCTCAGGCACGGAAGGCTTCTTGATCATATTGGGGGTTTGGATCTGTAGCTCTGATTGGCGATTAATTTAACAGGAGTCTGTGCGTCTGCAGAGGCTGCGGAAGTGCTGGAAGCAAATCCACGGACACTCAGAGATGCTGAAGGGACTTTGTTTTGCTTCTCTCTCTCATACTGTAAGAGGCACGGGGTGGCACTAATAGCCTTAAGGCAGGAAGAAGGCAAGTTCATATAATGTGATATTACATGTTCTGCACTACATATAACAACCGAGGAATTTGAATTAACACACAAGCCCCCTGGAAATAAATGAAAGCCTGTGGCATCACCTTGTGGTTTCATTAGAGAGTTGCAGATAAGCTGATCACTGCTGGCACAATTTCCGAGTTTGGATGGAATATGATCATGAATCAGTTTATTGTTTATAATTCTTTGGCTTGGCTTCGTGGACGAAGATTTATGGAGGGGTAACACAAAACTCAAAACGGTCAACCAGTTTACCTATCTCGGCTGCACCATTTCATCGTATGCAAGAATCGACAACAAGATAGACAACAGACTCGCCAAGGCAAATAGCGCCTTTGGAAGACTACACAAGAGTCTGGAAAAACAACCAACTGAAAAAAAAACGTTATAATTACTCAGTATGCTTTACTTACAGGCATTACAAGTACTGTGGAAAATTTAATAAAACAGCTGAGAATTAGTTGAAGAGGGGCTTTTCAATATCTTGAAATGAATGGTGAGTCTCCTGTTATATTTCAAATGTGATAAATTTCCTTCAATAAAGCTGCAAGAATCATAACCATTGGACTGATTTTATCCAATCGATTTATTATCACCTCCCAAGATTCCATACATTATAAAATAAGTCAGCAAGTCACCTGATTATATAGTTTTTCCAGAGATGTTCACAATAGATTCAAGTTATTTTCATGTAATAAAAGTGTCATATTACACAAAATTGCCCTTTGTTGCTGTAAGGCAGACAGATTTGCCATCGGCAGAAATTGCCCGAAACGCCTCTTGCAGTCAGCGAAAGAGAAGCAAAAGAGAATTCCCTCCAGAGTCACCAAGTGTCCATGGATTTGCGTCCAGCACTCCCGCAGCCACCCAGAGTCCAGTTCAAATTATCAATGACCAGAGGTCCAGACGTAAACCTCCAAAAAGATTACAAACCCTTCAGCCCCTCTCCCATCTTGGTACCCCTTCAGCCAGTCTCCATCAGTCCGCAGCCGGATTCCTCGACCCCAGTCACCCACAAGCTGCATTGGTTCCTCGCCTTGAGTCAGCAACAACCCGCTGCCTGTGTGGGTCCTTCAATTGCAACGACCCTCCCTCACTGGTCCACTGCCATGGTCACCGTCCATTGGGCCATCTCCTCTGCATCTCCTTCTTAGACAGGGGCCGGTCTCCTCAGTTTCTGATGCCCCGCTCGAGTCCTGTTTCCCTGGAGTCTGCTGCCGATCATAGGCAGTGCCCCATTAGGATTTCAATAAAACCACCATTGGCTCCTTTAACGGGCCATTAAAATATGAATGGGATTTAAAACTTTTCTAAATTAATTCACGTTTGAGCACCTTTTTCATGTGCTCAAAGTTATGGAGAATTAAATGAATTTGGATTCTCAGCATCACGAATTATCCACGGGTCATAAACCATGACAACTTTCTGTCCTGATCCTAATTTTCATAAATTCTTTTCTTCTTGACTTGCTAAGCCAATTACTTCATTATCAGTTCATCATAACAATACCAGAGTGGTTGATGGTCTTTCCCCAATCACCCCAAAATGAATTGCTACAGGCCATCTTCACAGATGTGGTGTACATGAATTCAATTCAAGCATTCAGCAGCATAACTGTGAGTAAAGAACAAACAAATACACTTCTAGTCCCCCAAGTAAAACAATAGTTAATGTGGCAGGAAACTGGCCTGTTAACTTTGTCACTTTTTGTGGGGGGGGGGTGGGGGGGTGAGGTTTAACAAAACAAATCCTCAGGATCATAAAGTTTTAATTTTAATAATTTCTTTACTCTTTACTTCA
The DNA here is from genome assembly GCF_036971445.1 of Narcine bancroftii. Classification (NCBI taxonomy): domain Eukaryota; kingdom Metazoa; phylum Chordata; class Chondrichthyes; order Torpediniformes; family Narcinidae; genus Narcine; species Narcine bancroftii. Next base: position 34,168,614 of record NC_091478.1, on the reverse strand, counting down.
CCTAAGATATCAAGTTCAGAGTTTTCATTCTGTTTTGAAAGGGTTGGGTTTGCATTTAGTAAGTCCCTTTCACACTTGCCAGTGATCCCAGGAATCAAACGCCAATCAGCCTTTAAAGAGGCAAGTGTGAAAGCAAAATCTGCTCAACGCCGGCATCAGACAACATCATCTCACGCCAGCGCTGGCTGCAACCCCCTAGTATAATCTCTGGCATCTGCAGATGCCAGCGTTGAGATCAGGCAAGTGTGAAATGGCAATTGCATTGCAGGCACTTCCTATTACAGGAAGAACAGACAAACACCAGGGATACACCCTTGCAACTTTTTTCAATAAAGCAGCAAATTGGAGATTTGCAAGTGTGAAAGCGTTCAGTGTCCTCGTTAGGAGTGGTCTAGTGTGAAAGGCCAAACCCCTTATTCCTAACCCAGGACACTGAATGGCCGATTTACTGGGATGCAAGTGTGAGAGGGGGTGCAGAAAATCTTAAACCAATAGTCCTATTGTCCACCAGTCCTCAGTGCAAAACATACACTGGACACAAGACACATACAGACAAGCAATATATATGCAGGACAAGTATTCATATATACAAATAAATAAATTTTGTTTCATAAATATAAGTCTCAGATGGTTAGTGTGAGAAGTTCCTTTAGTCGTTCAGCATTCTCACTGCCTGTGGGAAGAAGTTGTTTCTCAACCTGGTCATGGTGGCTCTGATACTGACATGAGAAGCTGAAAGACACCGTGTGCAGGGTAGAAGGGGACTTCAATTATTTTGCATTCTCTTTTCAGACAACGATCCAGTAGATCATGCCGATGGGTGAGGGAGGGAGACTCCAGTAATCCTTTCTGCCACATTGATGGTCCTTGACCTTTGATCCATTTCTCCGCAGCAACTGTAATACTCTGTGATGCAGCCGGTCAGGACATCCTCGATAGAGCTCCTGCAGAAAGCTGACATGATCGTAGCCCTGCCTGCTTCAGTCTTCTCAGGAAGTGCAGTCACTGTAGTACCTTTCTGACCAGTGATTAATGTTATTTGTCCAAGATTGATCACTAATTAAGGAAATTGGTGCTCTCTACTTCAATGCTATTGATATGTAGTTGAGGTTGGTCGTTTCTGGTCCTCTTGAAGCCCACAATTATCTCCTTTGTCTTGTCTATGTTGAGTCTCAAGTTATTACTCTTTCACCATATCACAAAATTTTCCACCTCTTCTCTGTAGTGCAACTGATGGTTGCTGTTGATGAGGCCAATGACTCTGTGTCATCTGCAAACTTGCTGACATTGTTGGAGCTGGATCAGGCAAAGCAGTTATGAATCATTTGCATGAACAGGAACGGGCTGAACACAGTCTTAATGCATAAAACATGGCTCTGAATTTTATCTGGTAGTAATTTCATTCAGTTATATATTCAAATAGTCTTGCCTCGAGCACATGTATCACAGCTTTAAAATCATTTGTATTTTAGTGTCAGCTTTAATGTGCAACAGTAAATTAATTGTTTTATTTGTTTGCAATTGTAAAATTGACTGAATAATTCAACAATTTCACAAGTAAATACTGCAAATTTGACCAACAAAACAGTTCAAATAATATCTTCAGAAAATTTTCATCTCCAATTTGCTGCTTCATTGAAATGAAAAGATACAATTAGAAACAACATACTGATGAAATGACTTGTAATGATCTGAAAGGTATGATTATATTCATATCATGGATGAATGAACATTAGAGGTGTTTGTTTCCACAGACAGGTCTGTAAATGTGTCAAGAATCTGGAGGTGAGAGAGCAAATAAACTATTAGCACAAACAAACAAAATTGGAGTAGGGGTGACTACTCAGACTCTCAGGACCAGAAGAAAGTGGAAAACAATACAGTGACTACTTCATCATGTCAATGAGTAGCAGTTTCAGAAAAGTATCCATTGATCAACTGCATAAAGTCTATAAGTGGGAAAGATCCAATATATCAGCAAAATATGACAGGTCTGCATAACATATCTCAAAGGAATTCTGAATCAGAAATTTATAATTTGGGTATAAAAAAGATCCAACCATAATTCAGGGTTTGGACTAAGATTTAGTCAAGCAGGATATGGAACTCAGAATTGTAAATCATTGAATCTCAAAACAATCAACCTCCCTGTTAATTATTTCAAGCAGAATATTATCTGTGCATGTTTACTAGCTGTAGCTTATTTGATCATGGAACTGTGAATTGTTGGCCTCAGTATCTGAAAGATCATCCCATTTTTGAAAAATAGACACAAGAACTCATTAAAACTGGAAAGCAGAACTTAACAAAAATCTGCTGAACCAAGAAACCCAGAGGCTTTTATTTCTCAGGATCATTGTGGGTTAATGACAGGTTAACGGAGTGAAGTACAGGTACCCCCTGCTTTATGAAAGTTCGCTTTACCCCACTTTGCTTTTACAAAAGACCTAGATTGGATTTATTTCGGTTAGCGAAAAAAAGATACTAAAGGGAATTTTCGCCTTTTACAAAAAAATGCAAAAAGCAAAAATAGCATTCAGCGAGCTTTCGGGAGAGGATGGGCAGTGGCATCAATATGGGGGTTTATTGCAGGATGTCAGGAGAGCACGGGGCAGTGGGATCAGAGTGGGGACTGATAGTGGGATGTCAGGAGAGCATGAGGCAGTCACCTAGTTTTAAATATAGTTTCCACAACCAAAGTTCAAAGTTATTGTCAATGTACACATAACATCACAAACTGAGATTTTTTTTCCCCGTGGGTCATGCAGAATTTTAACTTATCGATAACTGTAAAATGTACTTAAAAAAAGAAATACGTGCATGAAAAATTCAGTCTCTGATTAGGCCATTGTTTAGGTGTCTGATAGTGGAGGGTAGCAACTGTTCCTGAACTTGATTGGAGGTACAAGACATGACATCTATTTCTCTTTCCTGATGGCAGCATTGAGAACAGAGCACATCCTGGGTGGTGTGGATCCTTGGTGTTTATTGATGATCTCCGATAGCAATGTTCCATGTAGATGTTCTCCATGGTGGGGAGATTTGGGCTTGTGATGTATTGGGCTGTGTCCTCTACCTTTTGCAGGGATTTCTAACTCAGACATATTGGTGCTCCCATAACAGGCTGGTGCAGGTGGTCGGCATACTTTCTACTCATTTGTAGAAGTTTGCTGAGGTTTTCGTTGGCATTCCAAACCTCTGCATCCTGAGGAAGTAGAGACACTGACATGCTTTCTTCACGATGAGGTTACTATGATAGATCCAGGAGTAACTCTCAGGAATTTAAATTTGTTCACGGTCTCCACCTCTGATCCCCCAATGATTTCTAGATCATATACCTCTGGCTTTTCCTTCCAAAAATCAACAATCAACTTCTTGGTCTTGGTGACATTGAGTGAGAGATTGTTCTTAGTACACCATTCAGCCAAGTCTCTATCCTGTATGCTGACTCATCGCCCCTTTTACATAGCCCACTACAGTGGGATCATTGGTAAATTGTAAATGGTGCTGATGTCAAACTGAGCCACACACTCATAGGTGTAAAACGAGTAGAGCAGGAGGCTACGCACACAACCCTATGGTTCTTGAGTGCTCATGGAGATAGTGGAGGAAATATTCTTGCCAATCTGCACTGATCGAGTCTGGAGGTTCAGAACTGCAAGATCCAATTGCAGTGGGGTATTGAGGTCCACATCTTGGAGTTTGCCAATTCGTTTTGAGGGGATGATAGTGTTGAAAGCCAAATTGTAGTCAATAAAGAGCATCGTGATGTTTGCATTTTAGCTGTCCACGTGTTCCAGGGTTTTGTGTAGAGCCATAGATCTGTTGCTGTGGTAGGTGAATTAGAATGGATCCATGTCACTGCTTAGACAGGAGGTGATGTTCAACACCTGCCTCTCAAAACACTTCATCACAGTATTTGTTTAGCCAGGTTACCACACTCTTCGAGTACAATTGAAGCCTTTTTGAAACAGGTGGATTCCATGCCCTATCGAACTGAGATGTTGAAGATATCCATGAATACACTGGCCAGTTGGTGAACACAGGTTTTCAGTACTCAGCCGGATACGTACAGACTTTTTTGGACTCACTTTCCTGAAGTCAGCCTGTATATTATCTTTGGATACTGACCAGAGGATCATCAGGGGATGTGGGGGTGCAGTCATTCATCCTTGTTCTAGTCGTTAAATCGGATATGGAAGGCATTGCGCTTAATTTTCTTCCTAGCATTCCACAGCCTTAAATAGTTGGAACCTGTATTCTTTTGAGTTTAATACATTGAGGGGCGTCCTTTATAGAAATACGCTATCCTCAGCATGCAAAGTAGATATTGGGATGTTTTCACTGGTGAATCGTGACATAATGGTGCATAACCATAAAAGGCTGATACAAGGTTTGTAGAAACTGAGGATGGTGAATGTCTGGGATGGTCTGCTGCAGTAGGTGGTTAAAACTGGATCAACAGAATTGTCCAAAGTGAAGGTGGATAAACAAATATCCCCTTTATATAGTGAACATTAAAATATAGGAATTAACCACCTTTTAACTGTTTCACTTACCTGTGTAAGCACAATGAACATGGGATAGGGGGTCATTTTCATCCTGGGTACTACCCACCAAAGTAGGTTAGTATCAGAGCAAATACATTTCGCATTGGCTCCTGTCTAGAAGGCACAATGACCCGACTTTTCAGTGTGAACGACCTGAACTGGCTTTAAAGATGGGTCGTTCACATGCCAATTAAGTTGGATCGCTGTGTGAAAGGGGTTAAAAAAAAGTAATACAAGGATTTGGATTAAAATGATGACCATTCTTTTTCTCTTACTTAGGTTCTTCGAACCATTGAGTTCCAGCAGATTATGTTTAAATTTGGTAAATACTTGTTAGATTAACAAATAGAGGGCTATGGAGAAGGAACAGAAAATTTAACCCAGCTTAGATCAGCAAGGATTAGAATAAATGGTGGGGCAGTTGGTCTTGGCCACTCCTCGTCCAACTTTGTGTTCTCATGTTCTTGTCCTGCATTCTTCACAGCAGGTATACGATGCTCTGGATGAACCACAGGTCTTACTTCCAGGTCGAGCCTCATGGAATACGTTACTGGCAGTCTCCCAAGCTCATGTGAGAAGAGATTTCTGTATTCTGAGAAACGTTTCTGCAACAAATCATCTTTGGAGAGGCATACTTGGTGCACGTCGCTACTAAACGAGTCCCATGTCCATACATACACTTAGGCTAAGCAGAGGCATAACATCCTTGTGGACAACGAAGAACATCTGTAAATGTAACTGACCTTGGGGGTAGCACCGCAGCTTCACCAGGCCAATAGTTTTGTTCTTGCTGCCCCCATATACCACTAAACTTGTTGACTTGAGGCATAGCTTGATCTGTACCTCTTTTCTTAGTCGACTGAATGTCTTTGCTGACATGACGTTACATTTAGTTCCTGCGTCAACTTTCATTTTCGCTGCCTTGCCATCGACCTTTATGGTTACAAAAGCTTGTTTCCCCTAATCTGTATCTCCATTGAGTCCACTGTCATCTGCAATGTCAGCCCATCTTCTGTTTTGCTTTTATCCTGTTCAAGCTCTAGTTGATCTATCATCCTTCCATGTCTGGGCCTAGTATTAATCTTTTGAAATGGTTCCACTTTCTGAAGGCTCGACGATGCTGGCCAAAAGCTAGACACATTTCCATGATCACCTCCACAATTGTTGCACTTTGTAATGGACAATGATTTGGTTTGGTCTGGCTGGCTGGCTCTTCCTACTGGGGTCCAGCCATTGTTTCTTTGCAAATCCCACCTGGACTGCATCAACACTCATGGTAGGCAGCTGTGGAGAAGCTGACTTCTTGCTACTCTCCTCAGTCATTTCATAAATCGGATAAGTAGAGATGGCCTTCGCTAGTGTTAAGTCACTACCTTCCTCATGCTGCCATAAATGCCACAGACCAACCTGTGGCTGATTAGTTCCTCGCAGAGCGTTCCAAAGTTGCAGGTCTTTGCTCTTATCTTTAAATAGCTGATGTATGAATTGATCAATTTGCCAGGCTTTTGATCTCTTGTATTAAACTTGTGCCTTTCCATTGTGATATTCGTCTGTGGATGCACATTTCTCTAAATTTCTTTTTCAAGCACACAGGGTCCTCTCTCGATTCTGCTGGACTGAGTATCAGCTCCCCTTCACGTACATCACTTGCATAAAAACTCTATCATAAGCCACACACTAAAATTATAACTGATCTATTTTTCACTCTAGTAGATCGAATAGACAGATGTGTTCCCTATCACCAGCATTATTTATTCTAGCTATTGAACCTCTGGCAGAGTTTGTAAGAAGAGCTTTAAGGGCTTGAAAGTTGGAAGGAAGAACATAAAATGAGTTTATTTGTAGATGTGTCTGACCCAGCTGAATCACTGGTAAGATTACAAACAATATTAAAAAAATAGGGAAGAACATGGGCAAAAGTGAGATAATGCCACTAAAGAATTGATTATGAAAGATATCAAAAAGGTAGGAGATTTAAATGGAAGAAAGATCAAATTAAATATTTAGGAACAATGACAGATAATAATTTACAGAACTTGTACGATCAATTATATCCCTCTACTAGAACAAGATTTACAGAAATGGAAAGATCTAATAGGAAAGGAAAATTGTATAAAAATGAAGGTAATGCCAAGACAACAGTACCTATTTTAATTGTTGCCTATTGCAACAACTAAAAATATATTTAATTACATAATAGTACAAGACAATTCATATCGAATAACAAAGTACCAAGAACTGCACTGGAAAAGTTAACATGGGACTATAAACTGGGAGGACTTAGGCTTCCAGATTTTACGAAGTATTATCTATCAGCACAAGCAAGGACTGTATTTATAAGTGAAATGTCAAGTCAATAACAAAAAAAATGGATAATCCTATATTAATACACATGATTAGAATATGGCAAGAAATAAAAAAATCTATCAGGAAAAAAAGCAGGTATTTCACTAAAGACACCATTATACAAAAATGTACTACTGCCTTTGAATCTGGGGAACAAAATAATGAATTCATGGTATGACAAAGGAGTAAGATACGTTGATAATTGTTATGTGGAAGGGTCTCTTGTATCTTTTGAACAACTAAGAAATAAGTATGGAGTAGCTAATGGGGCATTCTTCTGCTTTCTCCAGTTAAGATGATTCATTTGAGAAAGATGGAGACCAAACAGCCCCATCTGAAGTTAATGAGATGGAACGAACAATTTGCCTAGGGAATACACCTAAATTTATATTTATGATGTACTTTGCTCTCTAAAATGAAAGTGCAAAGCCAAGTTTAGAGATCAAGAGATGGGAATCAGATCTAGAAGTCACATATATGGAAAAACGCTGGTCTGATTGGTGTTTGGATAGTATGGCATCAATTATAAATGCAATATACAGATTAGTGCAATATAATTTCCTACACCAATTATATCTCACACCACAGAAGTTGCACAAATCAAAATTTGAAATATCAGGAATGTGCTTTAGGTGTAGGATAGAAATAGGGACGTCCTTACATGCAACATGATTGTGTGTGAAGGTGAAACCTTTCTGGCAGGATATTACTGAAATACTAACAAGGATAAAGGGTGAGCTTCATGGACGACCAGGAGCTTTATCTTATGGGCAATTTTATTGGAGAAAGTAATGAACGAACTAAATTTCATTTGTTAAATAATTTCAGCTGCAGCAAAAAAAGTGTTGTGATTACTTGGAAGTCCGACTCTCCTTCACAGATAGCACGATGGAAAACAGAAGAAAAGTTGAATTCCTATGGAAATAAAAAAAATCAATCAAAAAAATAAATGTGCTATATTTATAAAAATATGGCAACCATATCTGGACTACATGGAGGCCCAAATATAAAAAAGTGCTATTATAAAAATGTGACCTCCCCAATGAAGTTTTAAAAATCAATGTAAACCCTGAGGGTGCACGAATTTATACTGGGAAGAGGGAGGGAGGGAAGGGGTTGTTGTGCTGTGTTGTGTTTTGTTTAGTAAGAAAAAAGTTTTATACATATATATTTAGAAAATGGAAAATTTTGATATATATTATATTAAAAAGAAAGAGATCGCGGTGCCACAGGACTCATATCACCAGGTTCAGGAACAGTTGCTTCCCCTCAACCATCAGACTCCGAAACAACAGACTAAGAGACTAGTTTAAGGACTTAACTTAGCACGTTATTTAAACTGTACTTTTTTTTCTGTATTTGAAGTTTGTTTATAATTTTTTTATTACATTTCTTTTTTGTATACATATCTTTCTTCTTAAGTAGTTTACTGTTACCAAAAAATAGAAATTCTGCCTGGCCTGGAGGAAAAAGATCAGAATCAGAATGTATTGTCAAACAAGTCATGAAATTCCATTTTTTCCAGCAGCGTCATCGTGCAAACATTCATATTATAAACATCTTATGACATTAATATAAAAAAACTGCAAGTAAGGCAGTGCCTTTGGTTCATTTATTATTCAAGAATCTGATGGCAGCGGTGATGAAGCTATCCTTGTTCCATTGAGTGCTCGTCTAAGCTCCTGTACCTTTTTCTTGATGGTAGCTGAGTGAAGAGGGGGTCTTGAGAATATTTTTTAAAGACACCACCTCATAGATGTCCTCGATGGAGTGAAGTCTGGTGTCCGTGATGTTACAGACCAAGTTATCAACCCTCTGGAGTTTATTCTCATCCTGAGACTTGGTGCCTCCATACCAGGCAGTAATACAACCAGCCAGAATGCTCTCCACAGTACACGTTTACAAGTCTTCAGTGACATACCAAACCTCCTCAGAAACCTCACAAAGTTCAGCCGCTGGTGAGCCTTCTTTGATTGTATCAACATGGAGGCTCCAGGACTGATCCTCAGAAATGTTGACACCCAGGAATTTGAAGTTCTTAACTCTCTCCAGTACTGAGCCCTGATGACGACTGGATCATGTTCCTCTAACTTCCTCCTGAAGTCCACACTCATCTCCTTGGTTTTGCTAACTTTGAGGTCAAAGTTGTTGCCATTATACCATTCAATGAGCTGATCTTTCTCCCTCCTGTACATTTCCTCACTGCTGTTTGTGATTCTGTTGACAACTGTGGTGTCATCGGCAAACTTATAGATGGCACTTGAATTGTGCCTGACTATGCAGTCATGGGTGTATAACGAGAGGAGCAGTGTGGTAAGCACGCATCCTTGGGGTACATCTGTGTTGAGGAGTCGTTGTTGCCAATTCATACTGACTGTGATCTACCGATGAGAAAGTCAAGGATCCAGCTGCAGAGGGGGATATGGAGGCCTAGTTTGTAACTTCTTGACCAGTGCTGAGGAAATAATAGTATTGAAGTTCAAGCTTTAGTTGTTGAAGAACTGACATGAAAGTGAACAAACCAAAGAGTCAACTTGACCATACAGTTTTATTTTAAATTTAGACATACAGCACAGTAGCAGGCCCCTTTGGTCCACGAGCCGCTGGCTCCCAATTAACCTACAAACCCAGTATATTTTGAATGGTGGGAGGAAACCCACACTGACATGGGAAGACTGTATAAGCTTTTTCTTTTCACTCACATACCACCTTAAGTAATCCCTATGATTAGTAAGGGATTACTTAAGATGGTATGTGAGTGGGGAAAACGGTTGAGAATCATTGCTCTAGATGCAATTGTTACTGAAATATTTTGCATGAGAAAAATCGTCATTGGCCCATTTCCTTTGGAGTCATGAAACTGTGCACATAACGAGTCAATGAGGTACAATTAAAACAGTGGTTTTCAAACCTTTTCTTTCTACTCACATACCACTTTAAGCAATCTTTTACTAAATCACAGAGCACCTATGGCATGTTAGCTTTAATTTGTGATGGATAGAAAGTTTTTTTTTTAAAATGAAACCAAGATAAGAGAACATTCAAACAATATATTAATATTGCATGAATCTGTTCAATTCCTATTTATGAAATTTGTACAAAATATATCTGCCTGCACATCAATGATTATACTTCAAAAGTAACGACTCCTCAGCCTGAAAATGCTTGTGGCCATCATGAGCAGATTAAAGTATTACATAATATTTCTTCTTCATCACTCAACCAAATGAAATGATAAAATATTCTTTAACATTGTAAATAAAATTATTATCAGTGATTTGACTCTGTTTTACATACCATTTCATGAATAATTTCAAATTTACCTCAGTGCACCCAGACAGGGAATACAGAGGGCGAGAGTAGTGTTTATTCTCTGTTGTATTAAGTTATGCTCTTCAGGCGAATGAATAGGCAATATCATTATAAGAAAACTGCTTGAGAATGTAGATCAGGCTGGTATTAAATTACTTTGTTTTTTAACAGAGTAAAACATGTTCAAAATTATCAAAGAATACTGCATTGAAGATGAAATTTTTTTTTGATGTGCATGGTGAAAATTCGGACTGCTTTTTTTGTTTCTATGTGTCTGCACTTGCTGAACTTTGAAAAGCAAAGTATGCAGATCTAACCCTTTGCCTTTGGCTTGCTGTACTTCTTGTTTAATTGAATGAGGTACATTACTTATGTGATAATTAATTCAGCAACATTTAAATATCAAGGGCCTGACTTCACTGATTTATTAATTAGAATGAAAAAAAGCAGATATAAATGCCATGTTGGACATTGGCAAAGAAGAGTAATTATTTGTCCAGGTTTTGCTTTCAGAATTTGGAACTGAAAAGATTCGCAGAACATGAAATATGTCAAAATGTGTGTTTGCACCAATGTGCAATTGGAGGCAAAAGAAACATGACTGTCATTTCTCATTTTTTTGTGACATGGTTGCGTACTTACCTGCACGTGTCTGAAGTGACGCACGGGCGTAATAGCGTGCGTGTGCGCTATTACTCCCATGCTCCACTTCCAATAGGTCATCTTTGCTTCATTGGTTGCATATATGGGACGGATCACAGACACCAGAGGAAGAAAGTGAGAACGTCAAGATCACCTGTATGGTGGTGAGCCAATGAAGAGGCCAGAGGGGTTTGGCTGGGTGGCATCTGGGAAGATAAGTGTTGTGTCTGAGAGGAATAAAGTGAGTTGACTCCATCTTGTGCTGAAAGAAACGAATGAGTGCATTCTTTAATTGCATGTAAACTGGGTAAATTATTGATGCTACATTTGTACATGGGGATGATAAACTGCAAAATATGTTCAGGGCATTATTTAAAAACTACAAAAATATCAACAGGATAATTTCATTCAGCCATTTTTCAAACATGGCTCAGCAGTAAATGAAGAAATAGCATCAATGATGCACACATTGTCAAACAGTGAACATTATTTGAAAGTGAGGGACTGAAGACAGGATCAGTTTCTCTGAAAATGACTTGAAAAAGATGACTATTAAGAGGGTTGAATCCCATTAAGATGTTTGCAATTATTTCAAGCTCTGAAATCTGACAAAGCAGGTTTGAATTTAGAGGGAAGAAAGGAGACAGAGGAAAAGCAGAATTGAAGGATGAAATAGAAACGGACTTGCAGAAGTGGATAATTAAAAATAGAAGCATCAGCCGGGGCCTGGTGATGGGACTGTCCCCAAGTACTGTCCTCAAGTCAGAAGGTTGTGAGTTGAACACTGGCACACAAGATTTAGCTAACAACCCAGTGGTCAATTGGAAAAATGTTGCACCTTCCAAAACGAAATCATTACATGGAAGATTAAACAAGCTCCCAGTAGGTACATCAGATCCTTGGCGCAACTGCAGGGGAAAAAAAATGTTCCTCGTAATGGTAATATTTATTTCTTCATCTCGAGGAATACAAAGTGGAAACACAAGGGACTATATATGCTGAAATCTGGAGCAAAAAACAAGTTGCTAGAGGAACTTCAAGACCCCAGCAGGACGTCAGAGGATGAATGGAATTTTCAGGAAAGGGGAATGTGGCTCCACTCTCGCTAATCAAAATGCAGCCACTTTTCACTATTCCATCACAAGGGATGAGAACAGTGCGCATGTTCAACCCACTTGTACCAGTCATGGATATGCCCACCTTCCTGGATCATTATGTTGAGGGGATAGAAACCTGTGTGGACGTCAGACATTTGGAATCCAGACTAGCAAATGTCAAGCGAAGATGAAAGAGGGTGATAAAGAGGCCCATCATCCACCCACTCCGCTGAGTTCACTATTGGAGGAAAGTGTGATACTTGGTCTATGTTGGGCAGGTCAGGGCATGCAGCAACTGCAACATAGCTAGACATTAGGCAGCCTAATGCAGTGCAGTAATGAACTACAAACAGGAAGGCCACCAGACCAAGTTGCATGCTGCAACTTTTTGTAGGGAAGCAGGCCACTTCAACAGAGCCTGCCAAAATGTGCAGCCACCTATGCATGCAAGCCAGCAAGGAGATGGACACACAGTACAGCCCAAGAAGACCCCACTCCCAATTCCTGAGCCTGAAATTAGTCCTGCAGCTCATCAAAGCAGTGGGTATGAGGGCTCAAGCTGATGTACACAATCCTTGCAGTCCAGTGCCTAACAATAAACAACAATGGAGATTAAAATTGCCACCCATAACAAACACAATGTCTATTGCACTATATAATGTGTTAACACCATGTCAAAGTCGAGGCAGATGGAACTTTCATACTGGATTGTGGGCTGTTGCACCTCAGAAACTATAGGAGGTAGTTGCAATAATGGCCCAATGGGCTGTCAATGGGGGCGGGGGGGTGTTAACAATTGTCATACATCCAGCCTGGTTATCTTGCTGAGAGGAGGCAACTTTGTACTCACCAAGGTTAAGGAGGTGGTTGTGGGACATCTAGTGATGGATCTACCGTACAGTGACACCACGTCTGGCTGATCAATGTGTACACCTAGCCCAAGTGGAGCGAGAAGCTAGTGGTCTTCCACCAGATCCCACCATTGCTGGTGACTTCCAAGCTGGTCATTCTGGCTGCCACTTCAACTGCAACATTAACATGGCTGGACGATCCAGCAGTGGCAACTGCAGACTGGACGCCCCCCCTCCGCTGACAGGGATGGTAAAGGATACACAGCTGTGTGATGCCTAAAAGAGTGAGTCAATGCACTTCAGTAACTGGCCTGCCATCCCCTTCACAGTCAGATCGGTCTACCTGAAGGTGTTGAGAATCTGGGATGGAGGAGCCGAGGCGTGTAACAAGAATTAGTCAGAGTGGATGTGGATAGACTATTTCCGTTAAGAGGAGGAAAGATTAAAACAAGAGGACATGAGTTAAGAATTAAGGAGCAGAGGTTTAGAGGTAACATGAAGGGGAACTTCTTTACTCAGAGAGTGGTAGACGTGTGGAATGAGCTTCCGGGAGAAATAGTGGCAGCGGAGTCAATTGTATTATTTAAGAAAAGGTTGGACAGGTATATGGATGAGAAGAAGATGGAGGGTTATGGGCATTGTGCAGGGAGGTGGGACTAGAGACGGGTGTTTGGTTCGGTGCGGACTACAAGGGCCTAATGGCCTGTTTCCGTGCTGTAAATTGTTATGTTATTATGTTATGTTAAAAATTGGTGGTGTATGCAGCACTTCTCAATAACAGGGAAGAACCGTCAGGTATGAGATGCTCTCAGTACTGCTGCACATGGTGCAGCTGTGACCATTCCCAACACCTCTGTCCTTGCAGTCATCTGAGCTGTCTTCCAGTTTGGGCAGTATGGTTAGCACAACAGCATTTGGGACCGGGGTTTGAATCTCTCACTAAGGTGTTTGTACATTCTCCTAGTGACTGCGTGGGGTTTCCCCAAGGATTCCAGTTTCCTCTCACCCTTCAAAAACATACCAGGGTTGTAGGTCAATTGATGGCATGGGCTCATGGGCCAAAAGGGACTGTTACCATGTTATGTCTATATTTAAAATTTATTTGGGTGCCCAAGATAGAAAAGGTCCATAGGGTCACCATGCACAAGTCACCAAACAATGGGAGCAAGGTTATACCCAAATATGGCCCTTATACTGATGTCCACCTTTAGTATGTGACTGCATCAGGCTGTGCATTGAATCAAAATACAAGAGCATCTAATGCTGTCTATGTTCTGAAGTTGTGTGACCTGTTACTAAGCAATGTCCCAGTCGTCAGCATTGGGGGGTGGGGTAAGTACAGTGGTGGCAATGGTACAAGTGGAAATGAATGTGAGAATGTACAGATATGCAAATCTATGAATATGAACACAGGGGTGGGAAGAGACAATGGATTTTCTTTGTAAATCATTTATTGTGAATAAAAAAGTCTGAGGTAAATGGAGACCCTTCAAAAAAAGTCTACGGTCATTATCACATTATGTAAAGGGAGTTGTACAAATGGCCTGCTGGACTTGTCTGAAACAAGTTCTTGGGACTCCACATCTCAGAAGACCTTTCCTGGAGCCTGCATATTGAGGCAACTGTGAAGAGGGCAAACCTGTGTCTTTCCTTTATAGAGTCCAAGATGTTGCATGTTGTCAGCTACTATCAAGCCTCTACAGGTGCACTGTGGAAAGTATACCGACTGATTGCATTGTAGCCTGGGTTTGGAAACACAAGTACCAGGAACAGAGAAGTTAGCAAACATAGCCAAGTTCACAGCAAGTTCTGACCTCCCATCCATCAATGTGAAGTGCTGTTTCAAGAAATACAAAAGAGTAAACTGCAAGTTAAACCAGCTTTGTTTTAATTTTGCATTCTTTCCTGTACAACTGAATATGCATGCTGCAGCGATATACCAAATGCAACTCCACTACTCTTTTTTTTCCCATTTCTCCATCAACCTTGGTTTGATCCTGACCTCTGGTGCTTAGTTTCTTCCCACAGCAATATCCCCCCCTGAATGAACCACTTAACAGTCGTCTCAATGCTTTGTTCTAACGGATTATCTGCAACTCTGAAAATGAGCTCTTCTATTTATACACAGCTGTATGAATGTTAAACATTCACAGGAAAATCAGGTATAATGAGTTAAAGTTGCACTTAACTTTAACTTATTTTGAACATTTTCTCACTGACCATGAAAGCACATGCAAAGGAGAAAAAGAGACTAGAATTATAATACAGATCAACCAATAAGGGAAAACTCTATGCAAACAAATTAAGGAAATTAGTAACTTCAAGAACAGAGGGGAACTTCAACTATCCCAATATTAACCATAACAGTGAGGTAGATAAAGTAGAAGCGTTTCTTTCAATTATATAGATTTCCTTTTCATGTTAACAAGTCAACAAGATTCTATTCACTATCTGTGGGTGGTAGGAGTAAGTAATTGTCTAGAGTTCAAGATAATAGCTCAGAGGATGAAATGAATACATTAGAAAAGGATGGGGGGGATGCATCACTGGGGGCATAGAAATTGAATGGATTAAACTTTTTTGGGAAAAGGACTTTGCTACTAGGCTTTGCAGTATAGTTATGAAGCAATGCAAGATTTTTTTTCCCCAAGGTGGGGGTCATTTGGAGAGCTGGAATGGCCTAGATAAATATCAACAGGTTAATTTCATTCAGCTACTTTCAAACATGGCTCAGCAGTAAATGAAGAAACACCATAAATGATGCACACATTGTCAAGCAGTGAACATTTGAAAGTGAGGGACTGAAGACAGGATCAGTTTCTCTGAAGAGGACTTAAAAAAGATGATTAGAAGGGCTGAATCCCATTAAGATGTTTGCAATTATTATTATTATTTCAATATTTTCAAAGCATTCTTTGCTTCAACATGATTGTGTTTGACTGACATTTAGTTATCGTCTTATTCTATTGCCTTCAATTTCAGGAAAAGTTTGCTCCATATTTCTCATATCCGCAAGCACCCTCTAATGCTTTGCGTTTGTGATGAGTAATGAACGTACATTTCCTGCTTATGTTTATTGAAGGTATGTGTATTGTTGCCCTTTTTCCATTAAAGTCAACTTTTGAGCTAGTCCTTGTAACTATTATGTAATAGTTCATTTTTATTACTTTCAGAAGTGTCGGTAATATTTACTTATCGTATGTCATTACATCTCTGCGAAACCCATCTCTGCCCATGTGTTTGATTTGTTTGAATACATTTTAAAACAAAAGCAGATCATCAAGCCGAAAAATACATCTACTAAGTATACATAAAGAAATATAAACTCTTGGATTATTTCAAACCCCTTCGGCTAATTTTAAGAGGCCAACGGTTAAATAGATGATTACTGAGACATCATAGAAAGCAAAGGGAGCGTGAGTCACTTATTTTGTCTTCAGTGCCCACAATATTACAAAATGAACTTAAATGCCAAAAAAAATGCATGCAATCCCTTTGAATAATTCTATTGTTTCCAGAAAAATTGATGAGATGGCAAGGGACAATGAAAAACAATGTCATTTCATTATAATCTAAGAAATTCTCTTTACGATTAAATAAATTTACCCCACAAGAGAACTATGCTCTTCTCACAGCTTATGCTAGATCCTGGAATGGAAATGAGCTCATGGAAGAGATGCTGTTTGCCAGGATTAAAAACAAATACTTGGGAACTGACTAATTTCAAAGTTAAAAATTACATAAATGAGAACAGTATACCATTTGAGAATATAGATGCCAGTGCAATTGATAGAGCCATTTCGATAGTTGGTCAGAGGGTTCATCATACTGAAAGGGCTTTTCCAGGAGTGAAAACAAGAGCCACATTTGTATTGAAATTTTAAAAAAATAATAAAATCAACTGCTCAAATATCTGGTTGAAATTACCCATGAACCCTTCCCCCATTCCTGGCAGCATAATTTAATAGTTTCTCAAATCTCAATTGAATATCTTTGCCTTTTATTGAATTATCTGGCAAAATTACATCATGTACAAAGTAAACATAGCATTTACATCTTTTGAAAGACACGAGGACAACATGCATGTATAAGGATTGCTATCAAAAAAATTGTGCGCACCAAGGGGTTTACCGAGTAATTTTAGCAGTTCTTGTCCGTAATCGCCTCTTCATGATTAAATGATCACTTTCCTTTTCATTCAGCTCTATTATCTGCAATGTTTTAAAGTTTAATGGTTAAATTTTGCAACTTGTGCAGAGAACAAACTTATTTGAATGATAATTATTCCCATCAATAACTATAATGGGTTACTGGATTCCACAAATCAAATGATATTCTTAGCATTCCAAAATAATAAATCAATTGCAGCTCCAAAGCAAATGACAATATCTGATGCTTTTATTTTGTGATTACTCTTAGTAATAATTGTAAATTGTGCATTAAGTGAATTCTGTGACCATCTCTAAGCAAAACTATGCCT
This sequence comes from Narcine bancroftii, assembly GCF_036971445.1. Lineage (NCBI taxonomy): Eukaryota > Metazoa > Chordata > Chondrichthyes > Torpediniformes > Narcinidae > Narcine > Narcine bancroftii. The sequence continues at coordinate 34,151,336 of NC_091478.1, read as the reverse complement.
TTCTATACTAATTATAATACTTCAAAAATTACTTCACATTATAAAATCATCCACCATAATGTCAATATTATTCAAAAACAATCCTTCAATTAAAAAGTAATGGCACCTTCTTGAAAACAAAAAGAAACCAGAATTACACTTACTGGCTGAGATGGGAAATTCATGGGCGATGATATATCTTGCTTATAGAGCTTTCGCTTTGCTCTTTTGGCTTTTGAGCTATTACAAGCTTCCACTTCCAGGTTCTTGGGGGAACTCAATGACTCCATTAATTTTTTGGCTGAAAATCAATATAAATTATAAACAAGTAATTCCTACAAAGTCTGAAACAAGTGGTATTTTAATAATAAACACTACAATTTTATGGCAGACTTTGAGCATCAGAGCAAAAGCAAACTTATCTAATTAAGACCAAAATTACAATCCATCATGAATATGCAGCATACAGTAACTTGTCAATTTTAAAATGATTGCTCGTGTTTTGCAGACAATTAATGTGCCAACATAATGGGGTGGATTATGGGTGAGAGTACCCATGCAAATCCAGGGGCATGTTCCAGTTTGCAAAAAATCTTAGGTAACAGTGAGATACTGCATTTTGGACAACCTTACCTGTAATAAAAAATAGGAATGGGTTTTTACCAGAGAGGCAATGTAATTGTTTACTTTCACACGAAGGTAGTAAAAGCAAAATTAAATAGTCCTTCAAGCAAGTTTTTATTGTGTTTTAGTGAATGTGCCATATCCAACCTCACTTGAAATTTAGGTGGAATTTACCAGTGAAACCAGTTACTGTGGATTAGGTGAATTCCAGCAGGACTACTCTGCTGGAAATTCAGTGGTGTAATTGTCCGAATCTCTACAACCCATGATTTCACGATCTACAAATGCAAGATGCTCTCAGTTCTTGGGTTACTTTGACCAATGAAATACTACATTTAAGTCGAGGCACAATTTGAAGTGTGCAAGTTTCCACAAAGTTAGTGTTTTAATGATTCTTGGACTGTGCACAGAAGTAGGCTCTTCAGCCCTCCCAGTCTGCATTGGCCATCAAAACACTTGGTCACACAAATAACAGTTGATGTTCACCCATTTTGCAGCTCACCTACACATTACAGTTGCTAATTAATCTACCATGTGGGATGCGAGAAAAAACAGAAGCTCCCAAAAGAAACCCACGTAGGCATAGGAAGAATATTCATTCTCTACACAAAAAGCATCAGAAATAGATTGAACCTGTGTGTCAGCAAAGCTGAGGGCCAACAACTCCACCATCTGCCAGTGATCTGGATTTGGGTTCAAATCCCACACGGTCTGTAAGGAATTTATACATTCTCCCTGTGTCTGCATGGGTTTTCTCTAGGGCTCTGGTTTTCTCAAACCGTTCAAAACATACCGGGGGTGTAGGTTAATGGGGTGTAGGTTAATGGGGTGTAAATTGGGCAGCACAGACTCATGGGCCAAAAAGGCCTGTGACCGTGCTGTATGTCTGTCCTGCACAAGAATTGTTCAGTGTTCGCATCATGAAACTTGTTTCAATTGGAACAGCCTAACCACAGACAAGAAGATTAAAAAATGTAAACCATTACCAATTTCCCCAGTTATTCCATCGTCAAGTACAAATTTTAAAGTTAGCTTGGCAAACAAATCTGGGAGTACACTGACCTTTGCTCTGAAGAACTGTTGGAGAATTTTGCAATAAATCTCCAATTTTTTGTAAAGTTCCATCTTTCTTTTTATGTGACGCAAGACTTGAGACAGAGGGATTTTTTACCAAGCCAACAGCTGTAACGTTTACATCCTGAAATAATAAACCTTCAATTAAGACCAATAATTCCTTAAAATGATATTGCCATACAGTCAATTCATATTTAAAGATATTGCAAAGACAAGAATTTCTTCATGTATTTTCCAACAAGAACATTTACAACAAACTGAAGGATTCTGTCTTCAAGTTTCATTTCCTTTAGCCATAAACCAGCAAAATGACTAGGATTTTCAAAGTCAAATCTTAAAAAGTGCTGAATTGATTTAAAATGGGCAAATTACTTCTGCTTTAGTCTTTAGTGTATTGAATTCTATAAGTATATTTCATGCTTTTTTGCAAACATACACTGGATGATAATTAAAACTACTTCCCACCCCGTTGAGTACAGGAGCAGCAAAGTCATCCAAAAGATCTTGGTGAGACACAGTATTTTGTGCAGTTCTGGTCATCCAACTGTCAGAAAGATAATCAGTAAGCGAGAAAGAGTATAGAAAAAATTCACAAAGATATTACCAGGACTGGTGGGCTTGAATTACAAGGAGATTCTGGATTGGTTTTTCTCCCTGGAGCATATGAAGCCCAGAAAGAACCCAAGAGGTTTATAAAATGAGGGACACACAAAGTAAATAGTCAGTCTTCTTTGAGGGTAGAAAAAATCTAAAGTGAGCAGATATCTATACAAGGTTTATAGGGGAAGGTCAAGCGCTGAAGAGCTGGCTCTGATTGGGCAACTAAAGCGGCATCGTCTGCAAAGGGTAGTTCACGGACAAGTTTCTCTTGTGTCTTGGTGTGAGCTTGCAGGCGCCTCAGATTGAAGAGACTGCCATCCGTGCGGTACCGGATGTAAACAGCGTCTTCATTGTTGGGGTCTTTCATGGCTTGGTTCAGCATCATGCTGAAGAAGATTGAAAAGAGGGTTGGTGCGAGAACACAGCCTTGCTTCACGCCATTGTTAATGGAGAAAGGTTCAGAGAGCTCATTGCTGTATCTGACCCGACCTTGTTGGTTTTCGTGCAGTTGGATAATCATGTTGAGGAACTTTGGGGGACATCCGATGCGCTCTAGTATTTGCCAAAGCCCTTTCCTGCTCACGGTGTCGAAGGCTTTGGTGAGGTCAACAAAGGTGATGTAGAGTCCTTTGTTTTGTTCTCTGCACTTTTCTTGGAGCTGTCTGAGGGCAAAGACAGCTCTTCAGTGCTTGACGTCCTGCTTTGCGGAAACTGCCAAAATGTTTGGCCTGGAAGTCAGCCTGAAGAAAACTGAGGTCCTCCATCAGCCAGCTCCCCACCATGACTACCAGCCCCCCCACATCTCCATCGGGCACACAAAACTCAAAACGGTCAACCAGTTTACCTATCTCGGCTGCACCATTTCATCAGATGCAAGGATCGACAATGAGATAGACAACAGACTCGCCAAGGCAAATAGCGCCTTTGGAAGACTACACAAAAGAGTCTGGAAAAACAACCAACTGAAAAACCTCACAAAGATTAGAATCCTTAAATGAGCCCCTGATTGAGTTTGTTGTTGAGGAGTGTGATGGTGGAGGGGTAGCAGCTGTTCCTGAATCTGCTGGTGCGAGTTTTGTGGTGCCTATACCTCTTTCCTGATGGCAGCAGTGAGAACACAGCGTATGCTGGGTGCTCTGGGCCCTTGATGAATGCCGCTGGTCTCCAATGGCAGCATTCCCTGTAGATGTTCTCGATGGTGTGGAGGGTTTTCCCTGTGATTTCCTGGGCTGTGTCCACTACCTTTTTGGTGGACTTTACACTCAGGGGTACAAGTGTCCCCCTATCAGACCATGATGCAGTTGGTCAACGCATTATCCACCACATCTCTATAGATATTTGTCAGGGTTTCTAATGTCACTGTCATGTATTTTCCCTTTGAAAATACCCTCACTCGAGAGAAGCTGTAAGCATCTTTATTCGTGCCAAGATGGCGCCAAACTGAACCTCATCATACAATTTAACTCCATGTATATATATGATTATCCAACTGCACGAAAACCAACAAGGTCGGGTCAGATACAGCAATGAGCTCTCTGAACCCTTCTCCATTAACAATGGCATGAAGCAAGGCTGTGTTCTCGCACCAACCCTCTTTTCAATCTTCTTCAGCATGATGCTGAACCAAGCCATGAAAGACCCCAACAATGAAGACGCTGTTTACATCCGGTACCGCACGGATGGCAGTCTCTTCAATCTGAGGCGCCTGCAAGCTCACACCAAGACACAAGAGAAACTTGTCCGTGAACTACTCTTTGCAGACGATGCCGCTTTAGTTGCCCATTCAGAGCCAGCTCTTCAGCGCTTGACGTCCTGCTTTGAGGAAACTGCCAAAATGTTTGGCCTGGAAGTCAGCCTGAAGAAAACTGAGGTCCACCATCAGCCAGCTCCCCACCATGATTACCAGCCCCCCCACATCTCCATCGGGCACACAAAACTCAAAACGGTCAACCAGTTTGCCTATCTCGGCTGCACCATTTCATCAGATGCAAGGATCGACAATGAGATAGACAACAGACTCGCCAAGGCAAATAGCGCCTTTGGAAGACTACACAAAAGAGTCTGGAAAAACAACCAACTGAAAAACCTCACAAAGATAAGCGTATACAGAGCCGTTGTCATACCCACACTCCTGTTCGGCTCCGAATCATGGGTCCTCTACCGGCATCACCTACGGCTCCTAGAACGCTTCCACCAGCGTTGTCTCCGCTCCATCCTCAACATCCATTGGAGCGCTTTCATCCCTAACGTCGAAGTACTCGAGATGGCAGAGGTCGACAGCATCGAGTCCACGCTGCTGAAGATCCAGCTGCGCTGGGTGGGTCACGTCTCCAGAATGGAGGACCATCGCCTTCCCAAGATCGTATTATATGGCGAGCTCTCCACTGGCCACCGTGACAGAGATGCACCAAAGAAAAGGTACAAGGACTACCTAAAGAAATCTCTTGGTGCCTGCCACATTGACCACAGCCAGTGGGCTGATATCGCCTCAAACCGTGCATCTTGGCGCCTCACAGTTTGGCGGGCAGCAACCTCCTTTGAAGAAGACCGCAGAGCCCACCTCACTGACAAAAGGCAAAGGAGGAAAAACCCAACACCCAACCAACCAATTTTCCCCTGCAGCCGCTGCAACCGTGTCTGCCTGTCCTGCATCGGACTTGTCAGTCACAAACGAGCCTGCAGCTGACGTGAACTTTTACCCCCTCCATAAATCTTCGTCCGCGAAGCCAAGCCAAAGAAAGAAGGGGAAGGTATAAAAAGGGAACAGAGGGGCAACTTTTTCCACACAAGGTTGTGGGTGCATTGAAGTGATGGAGGCAGGGAAAAGTGTAACTTTTAAAGACAGACAGAGATGTGAAAAGGTTTGAATGAAATGGGCCAAAAACAGGCAAATAGAAGTAGCTTAGTTCGACAACTTGGTGGAGCCAGAGACTCTAATCATGCTGAATAGCTCCAGGACATTCCACTTTGGGGCTGTTTCATATTATTTTGGAGATTCAGCTGGGCATTTCTTATTCCAAGTCACCCTTCCCAAAAGGAATTTCCCCTTTTGTGTCTAGAGCCCAGAGGATAATGTCACCACCACCACCACCCCCTCCCCCAACCCAGCCATCAATTCAAAGCTGTGCAAATGAATTGGATCAGACTTCTGGATCATCCAATACTGGGCATTCTTGGGAAACTAGGGTTGACAACCACAGCACCAAACAAATAATAACCGCCAGGTAAGTTAAATACAATGGAACCCCGCTGGGGTTTAAAAATAACATACCACAAAAAAAACAGGGGTCACACTTGTGTGCGATATAGATCTAGCTAGGTAGATTGTGGCAGCACTCACCATCATCACCCCTCCCCAACCCGGTTCAGCAGCATTCTCCACACCCCCCCCCCCCCCATGCGATGAATTTCCTACCAAGATAAATGTTACTGTTCTTACTTTAATAATTTAGACGCTCCACTTCTAAACACATCTGCTGCACCACAGGGTAGCTATCCCTAGTACTGCATCTTTAAAATAGGCTCACTTAACTTCCTATCCCAAAGAAAAGAATGTGGATGTTAAGCAGCACATACATTGTATATATCAGGGTCCAATGACTCATTGTGTTATATCCAAATTAGCGTTAAATTGGGATGCATTAAATCAGGGTTCCACTGTACCCAGCCTTTGGAATTTCTCACCCATTCCTGCCTATCAGGTCACCTTCATTCCCAGAATCAAATTCTTGTCCCTAATTTGGATCCCTGGTTTCGCAACCTCTGCAACAAATCCCACTTTCAGTTGATTTTACAGATCCAACATTCCTCGATCACTGATCTTAATGGATCATTTCACCCCTCTCATTCAGCAAGAAGTAAGCCATTTTTACTAGCCAACAACAAACATAACATCCTGATTTCCTCCATCTTCTTTAGGGCTCCGAATCATGTACCGGCATCACCTACAGCTCCTAGAATGCTTCCACCAGCGTTGTCTCCGCTCCATCCTCAACATTCATTGGAGCGACTTCATCCCTAACATCGAAGTACTCGAGATGGCAGAGGTCGACAGCATCGAGTCCACGCTGCTGAAGATCCAGCTGCACTGGGTGGGTCACGTCTCCAGAATGGAGGACCATCGCCTCCCAAGATCGTGTTATATGGCGAGCTCTCCACTGGCCACCGTGACAGAGGTGCACCAAAGAAGAGGTACAAGGACTGCCTAAAGAAATCTCTTGGTGCCTGCCACATTGACCACCGCCAGTGGGCTGATTATCGCCTCAAACCGTACATCTTGGCGCCTCACAGTTCGGCGGGCAGCAACCTCCTTTGAAAAAGACCGCAGAGCCCACCTCACTGACAAAAGACAAAGGAGGAAAAACCCAACACCCAACCCCAACCAACCAATTTTCCCCTGCAACCGCTGCAACCGTGTCTGCCTGTCCCGCAGCGGACTTGTCAGCCACAAACGAGCCTGCAGCTGACGTGGACATTTACCCCCTCCATAAATCTTCATCCGCGAAGCCAAGCCAAAGAATATACCAGAAACAAACACATTTGCCAATACAAGGCAAAGGAACATTATTTTGGCACTGAAAATTTACATTGCTCAATCATTCTCATGGACTGTAGTCCCATTCATAATAAAGTGTTTGGAGGCCTACTATAATTAAAATAGTTGTTGCCACTTCACTGCACACATCATGTCATAATGGCCCATTAGATTTTTGGCACAAATCTTAAAATGTACACACACTTGCATCTGGCACAATGAACTATTAAAATATCCAATAATCCAACAGGCAAGAAGGATACAGCTGTTACAGATTTTAAACATAATAGACAATCAAAATACTTTTTTCTGCTAAGTTTTATTCTTAAATTGTATTTCAATATCCATGCAAAAATATGCAAATTTATTTGACAACAGACCTCAGTTAGAAAATAATTTATCGTTTTGGTTAAGATTGAAGGGTTCAGCTTCTTATCACGAGTTTCATCTTATTTGAAAATAAACACACCCTAATTTTTTTTTAGCACAAACTTTGGCAGAGCACATTTTCCATCATTTGAAGCTTGTACAACATGGCAAGGGAGGAATGGGTCAGAGCATAACTGTGTTATAAGATGTCGTCAAGTTTGTCATGGGAATGTTTGAGGACTTCCTGTACAGAGGGACTGAGTAAAATTTGTTGGTGTTCCACACCATGATATTGCACAGAATCCTTAAAATGCATTGCATCCCTTTCTAGAAGTGCTCTCTTCCTTATCAGAAGGATGGTGCTCCACACCAGTCACTACACTCAATAAATTATTGTTGTTAATTTCTGCCAACTGTTTTTTTTCATGCAAGCAGAAATGCCACAACTGCACTTTTATCTCCTCCCTTCCAACTATTGAGGCACAGAAAAAGGCAAAACAATGATTTATTTGCAGCTGTTCAATCTCATATACTGTATTCAGTGTTCACAATGTGATCTCAACGCTGGAGAAATCAAGACAAGGTGACTACTTGTTAGTGCGGTTGTTTTAGTCCATGCAAGCTCAAGATACTTTTCGTTGAATTCATCTTATTTTGTTTGTTTATTTCTTTTATATCTGTTTAAAGTTGAATGGTGCCATGATAAACAGTATGCTTTGTTTACTCCCATTGCCTGCACTTTCTCTATTCCACTTCCACATAGTATTATTAGTGCAGGAGGCTAAAAGCAGAGCAAAGCCCAATGCAATTTTGAAAACCAGCACCTTATCCTGGCCAACTTTCTGGACAAAATACAAAGTCTCCAACTTCAGGGAAGTCACTTTATAGCATTAGATCTGGTTATTTTTGATGCAAGTCTGTGATATTGAAAAAGTTTATTCAGAGTACATACATGGTATCACGTACAACTCCAAGAGATTTTCCTGCAGCCAGGCAGCATCTCTACTCACTAACTGTAAACTTTACTCAGTCGAAGCAAAAGAAATGCAAACTGACTGCAACTACATTAGTATAAATATTCAGTAATATATAAATAATGAGTAAAGTGTAGCGGCAGCTCCACAGCTCCTGAAAGAGCACACAACCAGATGGGTTGAGCTCAGTGAGCAGAAAACTGGTTATTGCAGGATGCTGGGCTGGACTTGTACTCCCAGTCCAGACCTGGCTGAAAACCACGATGGGGGGTGCTGACGTCACCGGGCATCACATGATTCCCCAGTGTGGGCTTCTGAGCCCTGTGCTGAGAAGGGGAAACCCCCGACGGCACAATTTTGGCCGGCTGCCCTGCCGCGTGGATTACAAGCAGGGCCGGTTCGCCTGTCTAGTGGTGAGCTGCCACACAGCACCCCCCAGAACCGGTGCCAATGTCCTTTTTAGCTGGATGGCCTCGCTTCTTGGGCTAGGCCACAATCTCTGGTTCAGTGGGGTCGAGGTGCGCTGGCTTCAGTCTGTCCGCTGTAAACAGTTCCCGCCTGCTGCTGATGTCCAGCGTGAACGTAGACCCTGAACACTGGACAACCTTGTACGGCCGCTCGTAAGGTCGCTGCAGAGATGCCGCAGGCGGGCCCCGTCAAATAAAAATGTACTCTGCGGAAAGCAACTCACTGGGAATGTGAGATGGCCGTGTGCCATGTCTGGGCGGCGGTGGGGGTGCAAAGGAGTCCAAGCGGGGCCGGAGGTGGGGAAGCAGCGCATGCAGCAGTTGCTGGGGGTTGTGAGGCGTGTTGATGAACTCAACAGGAAGTGCCAGCAGTGTGTCGTAGACGCTCAACTGATGACGCCTGCAGATCTTCCTTGGGCATGGAGCGGATGCCCAGGAGCACCCAAGGCAGTTCGTCCACCCAGTCGGGAACAGTGAGGTGGGCCATAAGTGCCGACTTAAGGAGGCGATGTAGATGCTCGATCAGCCCATTGGCCTGCGGGTGATAGGCCGTGGTGTGGTGTAGCTCGATCCCCAACCAGTTGGCGAGCTGTGCCCAGAGTGCAGAGGTGAACTGGGCACCCTGATCGCTGGTGAGGTGATTTGTAATGCCGAACCGGGCAACCCAACCGTGCAATAGCGCTAGGGAGCAGGAGTCCGTGGAGGCATCCGGCATCGGGAAACCCTCGGGCCAACAAGTGGTGCAGTTCGCCACCATGAACAGGTAACGGTTGCCCCAGGAAATGGGTAAGGGCACGACTATCTCCATGTGAATGTGACTGAACCGTTCCCAGATGTGCTTGAACTCTTGCACGGGCGCCCTGGTGGGCCTGTGTACCTTGCATATCTTACAATGGGTGCAAGTTCTGGCCCAGCCCGTGATCTGTTCCCGCAGCCCATGCCAGACGAACTGCTCTGCCACCATCCTGATGGACGGGTGCGAAAGGTCGTGGATGGATTGGAAGACTTGCCTGTGCCACTGCTAGGGAACCACTGGCCTCAGAGTGCCCATGGAGACATTGCACAGGACGATGCTTCCACCGCTCAGAGTCGGGAGGTCTCGGAACCACAGGCCTGCGATGGCAATCCTGAAGGCTCACATCTCATCTTCGGACTTCTGGTCTCGGGTGAGCTGGTCGAAGTAGAGGCTGAGCGTCAGCGCACAGCTGGCCGGTCGCGAGAGTGCATCGGCGACAACTTTGTCCTACCCCACCTTGTGCCGAATGTCGGTGGTAAACTCCAACATGAAGGAGAGGTGACGCTGCTGGCGGGCCGACCAGGGGTCCTTCGCCATCGCAAGTGCCTGGGTGAGGGGTTTGTGGTCAGTGAAGATGGTAAAAGTCCTCCCCTCCAAGAAATAGCGGAAATGCCGCACTGCCAAGTACATGCCCAGTAACTCAGTCAAATGCACTATACTTGCGCTCTGGTGGGTGGAGAAGCCGGCTGAAGAATGCCAGCGGCTTCCATTGTCCGTTCATCTGCTGCACAAGGATGGCGCCGACGGCTGTGGCAGAAGTATCGACAGAGAGCGCCATATGCAGGTCGGTGTGCAGGTGAGTGAGCATGGTAGCCTTCGCAAGGGTGTCCTTGGTGGCCTCGAATGAACTGCAGGCTTCTGGAGTCCAGGTGAGCATTTTGTGCTTGAATGCTATGAGGGCAAATAGCGGCTGCACGATGCGCGAAACTCCCGGGATGAATCTGTTGAAGTTGACCATACCCGCGAACTCCTGCAGCCACTTGATATTGTCCGGATGTGGGAACTCCTTGATAGTGGCGACCTTTGTAGCGGTGGACATGCTCCCTCGGCCATGATGGTATGGCCCAGGAACTGCATGGACTCTTTCCAAAATAGGGTTGATGGTGAGGCCGAAGTTGGCCAGCCAGGAGAATAGGTGGGCCTTGTGTTGCACTCAATCCCTGCTGGCAATGAGATGTCATCCAAGTAAATGAAGACGAAATCCAGGTCCATGCCCACTGAGTCCATGAGGCGCTGGAAGGTCTGAGCTGCATTCTTGAGCCCGAACGGCATGTGAAGGAATTCGAACAAGCTGAAGGGGGTGATGATGGCCATCTTGGGAATGTCCTCAGGGTGCACCAGGATTTGGTGATTCCCACGCACCAGGTCAACCTTGGAGAAAACCCTCGCACCATGCAGGATGGCCGTAAAGTCCTAGATGTGAAAGATGGGGTAACGGTCAGGAAATGTTGCCTCGTTGAGCCGTTGATAGCCTTAGCAGGGGTGTCAGCCGCCGGAGGCTTTCGGGACCAGGTGGAGTAGAGAGGCCCACGGGCTGTCATACCGCCGAATGATCCCCAGCTCGAACAAATACGGAAACTCCTCCTTCGCCACCTGGAGCTCGTCAGGTGGGAGCCGGTGTGCCTTGGAGTGAACCGGTGGATCCTGGGTGAGATGTGGTGGAACACCCCATGGCGTTTCGAGGCAGTGGAGAACTGTGGCTCGAGGAAGGTCAGAAACTCATCCAGAATTTGCTGGAACTCGTCTCTGGGCGTGCTGATCGTGGCCATCTGCGGCTGCTCTGTGCAGGAGGTGCCGAGGAAAACAGTCTGGAAAGTACAGGCTTCCACCAGAAGCCCTTGGGCAAGAAGTCGGCACCCAGGATAGCTGTCAGAAGGGACTAGACGGTGAACTTCCACGAGAACTTTCGTCGGCCGATCTGGAAGTGTGTCCATCCATCTGGATCTCTGTTGCATTGGCTACACGGAGGGGAGGTCCTCGAGGTCGGCTCGTGGACTCTATGGCTGGGATGACGTTGATCTGGGCCCCAGTGTCGACGAGGAACCGCCAGCCGCTGACCGAGTCCTGCAGGTAGAGGAGGCTTTGTCCTTGCCAGCCGCCACTGCCATTAACAGCGGCCCGGCCTGCTCGTTTCCCTGGAACGACAGTTCCGAGTCTTGGCTCCCCAGCACTGGTGGTAGAAGCAGAGGCCTCGAGCGGATGCCATGCCCCTGGTTATGATCTTGGTGGCCCTTGCAGGGGCTGGATGCTCTAGCACAGCACAAGGGGTGGACTTGGCATGGTCATGCCTGTGCTTCGTAACCTGCTAGACCACCGAGCCCTCCGGGAATCGTTCGAGCCATAGCTCTTGGGCCTTCTGAGTGTGCTTCCTCGGGTCGGTAAAGCTCTCTTGGGCCAGTAACAGCTGGATGTCATCGGGCAGATGGTCGAGAAAAATGCACTCGAAGAGTGGGCAGTTGGTGTGATCACCCATGAGCGCGAGCATCTTGTCCATCAGCTCCATCGGGGACCTGTCCCCCAAGGCATTTGAGGTGCAGCATCTGAGCGGCACGCTGGTGCCTGGATAATCAGAGGGATCCAATGAGCACTCGCTTGATGGTCTCATATTTGTCTTTGGCGGGTGGGTGCTGAATGAGGTGCAGCATGCTTTTGGCGGTGGCCTGGTCCAGGGTGGCGACCATATGGTAGAATTTAGTCATGTCGGATGAAATCTGGCAGAGGTGAAATTGAACCTCCGCGTGGCCAAACCAGGTCTCCGGCTCCTGAACCCAGAAGTCAGGCAGCTTGACGGCTATAGCACTGATCCCAGGTTCACTCATGATAGGTTCAAAGATGTTTGAACCAGTCGGGGTCACCAATTGTAGCGGCAGCTACACTGCTACTGAAAGAACACACAACCAGACAGGTTGAGCTCAGTGAGCAGATCTGGTTTATTGCAGGCTGTTGGGCTGGACTGATACTCCCAGCCCAGACCTGGCTGAAAACCATGTTGAGGGGTGCCGATGTCACCCGGGCGTCACGTGGTTCCCCCAGCGCAGGCTTCTGAGCCCTGTGCTGAGAAGGGGAAACCCCCAACGGCGCCATTTTGATCAGCTGCCCCGCCGCGTGGATTACAAGTGGGGCCAGTTCACCTGCCTAGTGGTGTGCCGCCACAAAAGTACAAATTGATTGAGGGGTAACAGCTATTCCTGAATCTGGAATTATGGTTCATGTGGTACATGTACCTCCTTCCTGATGGCAGCAGTAAAAACACATTTTGGGTGGTGTTGATTGCTTGCTGGTGCTCTCCGACAGCAGCGTTCCATGTAGATGCTCTTGATGCCAGAGAGTTTGGCCTGTGATGTACTGGGCTGTGTCCATCACCTTTTGCAGGGCTTTTTGCTCAGGAGGTATTGGTGCCTCCAACCCAGGCCATAATGCAGGTGGTCAGCACACTTTCCATCACACACCAGTGGACATTTACCAAAGTTTCTGATGATGCGTCAAACCACTGCAAAGTCCTGACAGAGGATCTGACATCATTGTTAATATGATCGGTCCAGAACAAGTACTCAGAGTGATCCTCAAGAATTTAAGGTTGCTCACTCTCTCCATCTCTAATCCCCATTTTATTACTTTAATCACTATTTATTACATTACTGGAATGTGCACCTCTGGTTTTCCTTTCCTCAGGTCTATAATCAGATCCTTGGTCTTGATTCATCGAGTGAGATGTTGTAGTACACCATTCAGCTAAATTTTACTCATCATCCATTTTTGAACAGCTCACCACAGTGGCATTGTCACATTAAGCCACACAGTCATAGGTGTAAAGAGAGTAGAGCAAGTACTGATGGAGCACCACAGGAATTAGGTGAAGATGACCTTGCCAATTCACACTGACTGAGGTGTGGAAATCCAGGATCCAATTGTAGTTGAATATTAAGGCCCAAGTCCTGGAGTTTGTGAACAAGTTTTGAGAGGATTATCATGTTGAATGCCAACTCTCGTCAATAAAGAGCATTCTGATGTATGAATGTTTGCTGTCCATGTGTTCCAGGGTTTTGTGGAGAGCCAGTGAGATGGCATCTCTGTAGACCTGCTGCTGTGGTAGGCAAATTGGAACAGATCAGTTTCCATTGGCATAATTTTATCTTTTAGTATAGCCAAACTGACCTGCAGCCCTACATTTGGCAATATCTTATACTTTAGGTTTGCATTTTCACCTTTTAACTGCTGTCATTAACCCACTGACTTGGGTGCACAGGAACTCTTGCCTGACATCACACACAGATTCCCTTGGTCCTATCTCTGTGCAAGTTAAAATAGACTTGCTTTCCCCTTTTCCAGATCTGATCTTCAATCTGAAAAGTTGACCCAAATTCCATAGATGCCACCCTACTAGCATTCTGTTATAATACTTGAGAAAAGGGCGATATTTCTTCATGGCACACTGTCCCATAAAACAATTCAAGTAACATATCAACAAAATCATCTTTTTATGAACTCACTTTGTTCATTCATTTCTTCGTACTCAGAACCTACACTCGTGATGAAACGGAACCAACTAATGGAACTTGCTCCATGTTTGGGGATTTAGCAAAAAATTGAAGAGATTCAAAAGAACATGGAAGGGAAAAGTTCTGTGGGATTGAGTGAAGCACACATTTCCTTTGTCAAAAATAATTGTTCAAATTTTCATTTTCATTATTGTGCACCTGTCTTTATGCATTGTATTGTAAATGAAACCAACTTCTCAAGGGTTAAATAGTACACCAACCTCCTTTGAAGCACTATCAATGATGGTAGTAGAAGCTAAGGGAGGTGCATTTCGTATCATTCTGGATACAAATGTATTTTTCTTGTTTTCCCAGTCATCAGCATTCTATACAAAAAAGAAACAGTCACAAAAATGCTTAGCACATTCCATTTTCTGAGTGAAAGGATGTTACCAGCAGGGAGTAGGAAACATTGCAAGACAGCATTTGTGAGTTTCCAGAGATGTTGGAAATGGACCTCCTAGCTAAATTAGTTTTATGTATTTAATATTTGGTTGAGGTTTCTTTTCCCTAACCCCACCCCACATTTCCTCCCCCTCTCTCATTCTCAACACTTCAAACTAAATTTATCCTCACATCATGGATATTCTTTCATCTTGATTCATATAAATTGTGCAACTCCTGAAACCAAACTGAATTATAGACAAGGTCTTGTGATAAAATTATTGCTTCACCAAATTGGCATATTTATGGCCAAAGTTAATGAAAACTACATCTCATCTAAGACTCATAATTCTCCAACATCATCTTGCTCCTTCAAGAAATAAAATGTTTTTTTATTAAAAAAATATGTATATTTTCTCATTAAAATGGTTTTAATTTACAAAATGCAAAGTCTTGCATCCAATTTTACAAAATTATGAAGTGCACCTCATTTTATTCATGGGAGCTTGAAAATATCAAAATGTCATGTTTTATTATTTGGAATCAGAGAAACAAGATCTATTATTTGCACATGATTTTATCCATCAATTTCCCATTGTACTCTACTTAACATGTTGTTCAAAAGTCAATAGAATGAAATATTAGAAGCATAGCCAATGTGCAGTGGCCACTTATTACTTTCATCCAGAGGAATTTTTACCCTTTGTGTCCAAAGCACACCCATGGGGATTCAAATCATAGAAAATAATTTCTCAAGTTTCTGATGGTTTAACCAACACATAAAAGCTGTTAAAATCTATACTTATCACAAATCCAAGAATACCATTAAAATTATTTGCAGATTTCAATCATAAATTTGATTATGCACATCCAAAAATATGGAATTAAACATTACTATTATAAAGCTACAAAAACTCAAATTAAACTTAAATCCTTGAATTGAAATCTTTCCTACAATTTTCCATCACACATGATGACTGATTTGTGAGTCTTGCACCTGTGTCGACTCCAGTTTGCTTATTTGAATCAACCATCATTCCAATGGGGTGTCTATAACCGGTTTACACTTTTTCTTTCAGGGAAAATGTATTGTTTTCTGCCTCTAAGCCCAGAGCCTTAGTTTACCCTCACTTCCCTCAATTTTTGCAAAAGGCAAATCAAAAGTCAAGATTCTGAAAGATACAAAATGTCAAATTTTGAAGAGATTATTATTAACTCAATATGTTAATAGGGTAGCAAAACTACAATGTGACAACATTTTGAAAAAAAAATCAAATTATTTGCTATATTCACTTCAATCTTTGAATTACTTGACAAAATACAATGTCAGGTTTATAGGAAATGTTCTATTTAATACCAGCAAAAATGAAAATAGACTCTCACACTCATCTGCACTAACAGTTGTATTTTGGTTTCCCCAAGAAATAAAAATGTTTACCCTGGTGAGTGTAAAAGTCAAATAGCATCATAGCCAAGTTTCATTTAGTCTCCAACTACTTCAACGTATGTTTGGAATAACAAGACGTACATAGCAAATCGAAGGATCTGTTGCTCAATTGATTTTTCCTTGCTGATGTCTCGGCAGTGATAAGCTTCACTGGAGATTTTCTCTTGAACCTCTGAAAAAAATTTACAGAGGAGATACACCGGCTGTTGGGATTCCATTCTTTGGCTTTACAAACCTAGTTTATATTCCCTAGAGTTTTGAAGTTAGATAATTTAATTGATTTTCTTAAAATGGCAATGAGATTAAGATTTGGACAAATACAAACTAATTTAGTGAGCAGAATGCACTACAGGAGAATAGCTTTAAATTTGTATGTAGAAACTAAATGAAGCAGCACCAAAACTACTCCCACCTTCCCTCTCTTCTCTGCTCTTCCCCCCCACCTCCCCCGTCCCTCAAGGGCTGTAGATTTGGAAAGAAAAATGACAAGATTAAAGCAGAATGATCAAATAATTACTAAATAACAGTAGGGAAAAGGAGTTCAACCTCTGCTAACTTTTACACGGGTCAGTAAAAAGAGAAATCAGTTTCCAAATGAAAACTGTTGCTCTTTTTGCACAATAGATTGCGACTGGATGGGCAAGGCTGATGACATTCAAATAGAACACTGGATTATGAATAATCAACAATCCCAATTAGGTGAGGGAATTATAATTGAAGTAATCTATTTTGCATTCCTTTTCAAAAATCCACAATTTTATTCAGCCACACTAGCCTGTACCTTAAAAGTACCAGTTGCTTTTCCAGCAGGCTGACATCATACTGCTCTTGAGAGTAATTGTAAAATAAGGGAGGGAAAACATATTTAAATACAATCCTAAGAAACCTTGAAAATGTTGTGCCATACTTTAGAAGTATTCATTTAAAATTCACTTCAAAACACTGAGCAGAACATTTTGAAAATGCAACTATATTTATGGATCAAAGAACTTAAAATTGCGATATTTAGAATGTTGATGTAATACGTTGAAATGTTAATGCACCACCAGAGATAAGCAGTTGTTTGTAAATGTTTTACTTGCAACCAGTTTACCAGGGATATACACATGAATGAGGAAATAACAAAACTGAAGATCCGTTCCCACAGCTTCCCCATTCTCAAAGTAAAACATGTAATTTAGCTTAACTGTTCAATCTATTACACAGTCACCTGAATGCACGGAGCCTCGGCAGCTGAATCTTAAGTTGAGATGCATGCGGGTGTTTTAAATCCATGTGCATAAAACTTTCCCAAAAGTGATGGTTGAGAGATGAGTTTTAGCCAGTGAATGAGGGAAGATTCTTCAGAAATAGGGCTATGGGATCTTTTCATTCCACTGAAGAGAGCAAACATACTTTCAATTGATTATCTCTCATCCAAAAATGCCACCGACACTGCTGAATTTTCAGAACCACAAAAGGGTGACCATCCAGAATTTGCACTCGTTTTACATGTGGGTTGCATTTACAAGTCTTCATTAGAAGTGGGCAGCATGGTCTCAGGATTCAGGGGAATAGATTGGAAAAAAATAAGGAAGAACAGTTGATCTCACAGTAGTGAATCTGTGAAATTCTCTGCCCAAGAAAACAGAAAAGCCTGAAAATATCGTGTGCGTGCGTTATTCCTCAACGATGCAAAAATCTCTTTCAGGAATATGGGAAAAAGCGGGGGAAATGGTGCTGAGCCCAGTCAAATCAGGCATAATTTTATTAAATGGCAGAGCAGGCTTGATGAGCCAGATGTTCTACTCCTGCTATTCCTAATGCTTTTTATGGTGAGATGGGATTGCCATTTCCATGGCTGTAACTAGATTCTTAAGAACAAATCAGCAAGTATTTTACAATTTTTTTTTTACCTCTTCCATTGCAAAGCTTTTTCTTTTTCTGTTGTTGGATCTGGGTGGTTTAACACTGATCAAATTGCCACTTGGTTCTTTTACTGACATTTTGTTTGGTTGAAGAGGTGTAAAATGAATCTCCAATTCAGGTTTTGGAAACCTACTTGTCTTTGCTCCATTTTCTGTCAAAACCTCTGAAGAATCTAGGACAGTATCAGACTAAACAACAAAAAAAAGGAAATCTTAGATGATTCATTTCAAAGTTCAAGATTACAAGGTTTTATTTATTAAAAGTGATGGAACTATTTTATTAATTTTAAATCATTCTTAATGTTTGAGCTTAAAGTCAGCCCCATAGCAACCAGTGCTCCAGCCCCTGTTAAAACATCCAAGAAAGCTGCTATTTAATATTTTCTGAACCATACAAGGAATTTGTACTTCAGTTGTCAGCTCATTTGTTGCAACTGGTCCATAAAATCTTCCTGATTTGCCACATCTCCAGTGTGCATCTTTTCAAGCATTTCTGAAGCAAATCTGAACAGAAGTACACAACCTTCTCTCCTCACCTCCACAAGGTTCTCCTTTGCCGAAACTTTTAGCTTTTTTATTTCTTCATCTTTTTGTTTATTGCTGGTTACAAGATTCCCAAGCTGCACTTCCAACTCCTTTACTAAGACATCCCTTTGTATTCGCCACTTCTGCATTTCTTTTTCCTTCTGAATCATTTCAGATGTCAAGTTTTCCTTAAAGAAATAAATGATTAAAACTACTGAATTACTCCAAATAACCCACAAAGTTGCATTTAATATACACAATTATAATTAGCACGGGAGACAACCTCAACCAATGGATTAGTATATTTATTTTCTATTTTTTAAATATTCTGCAATTCCATTCAAGGTGAACTGTGGCAACTTCAAGAATGAGATGTAGGCAAAAAGTACCACCAACAACAAAGTGGAAAAATCATTCATTTTTGAGTCCAAGTATGAGAGTTGATCATCATATACTATATCCTATCCATGTTGATGCACTAAAATTCTGACTTACTGCAGCCACATGTACTCAAGATGCAACAAAGCCATAAATTAAATAACATTCTATGGCACAAAAAGACAATAAATATATGACGGTTAGATAAATATTCACAATTGCACTTAGGTTAAGAAAGCATTGCAAGGCACATCAAGAGTCTAATGGTTGGGGGAAACTCTGCTCCTGAACCGAGATATGGCCAGACTTCAGGCTTCTGAAGGGAGCAGAGAAGAGATTGCGACCAAAATGATGAGGACCCTTGATGATGAATACAAAAGAGAGAAATGTAAACAATAAGGAAACTTTGCGATACAAAAAATAAATATTCAATTGTGGCGTTGCACTCGCTCAGGGCAAACCGGCACCGCTTATCACGCCACGTGGAGGGGCAGCCCTGGGAAAAATGGCACCATTGTGGGTTTCTTCCTCAGTCAAACCTCCCGCGCGGCATGCGCCCCAGCCAGGCGTGACATCATCACGCACTTGGTGACCGAACCAACACTGCCCTTAAAAGGGGTACATGCCAGATTCAAATAAAACAGTCGTTAACGACCCTCAACGTGATGGCTGTGCTTCTTTCACTGCTCACACAATAATAAATAACGTGCAAAGTAAGATTTTTTAAAATGAGTGAGTTTATTGTTTAGGAGTCTGGAAGGAATTACCTTTATTTTACTCTCAAATTCCCTTCTAGTTATTTATTTTGGTGTCCTTGTTTCCTATTACTTTCAGGATAAGAATTTTTTTTTTGGTAAAGTTTGCATCAGAGCAGGAAAACCCATTTTTCACTTTTAGATGATCTTGAGGTTCTCAAAGCAATACTACATCCTAAACTGAATGACTAATTTTTCCCCTCATAGACAGCATTATTTTATATACCAAGGAGAAATATAATCTAGCTGTCAAGATCTTTCTTAACACAAGGAACATTCCAAAGTTGTTTCATTTGCAGCACTCAGTTACCATGTGTCCTATTATTTAAACTAGCATCCCCGACGTGAGATAGAATCAAAGTGTTTGGGATGTAGTATCAGCAATCAATAATAGAACTAAAGTGAATAAAAAGGCAATTAGTTTGTAGACTTTAAATATAAAGCTTGTATGCAAAAATTGGCATCTTCATATCATGATTAAATCTGAACAGACATTTCTTACCATTTCTGACTGCAATTTAGAATAACGTTCTCTTTCCTCTGTCCATTTTCTCATTTCTTTATTGCGCCTTTCTTCAGCTTCCTTTACTTGCTTAAGGAGAAGCATTTTCTCATCAAGCCATTTCTGCCGATTACATCTCTGCTTATCTTCCATTTCCTAAAGAAATGAATCAGTTTCACTTGGAAGACTATGTAAGATTAATTTTGTGAGAGGTGAGAGTAGATATAGGACTATTAGAAAATGACAGTGGAAAAGTGGGAAACAAGGGAATGGCAGAGGAACTAAATGAGTACTTTGCATCATTCTTCAATGTGGAGGACATAAGCAATGTGCCATATGTCCAAGGATATCAGGGAAACGTACCAGTTACTATTTTAAGGGAAAAGATGTTCAGAAAGCTAGTGGTTTGAGGGTGGGTAAGCCCCCCAGACAAGTTGGACTACAATTGTACCCTTGGGTTCTGAAAGAAGTAGTGGTAGAGATTGTGGCAGAATTAGTAATGATATTTCAGCTCCCACAGCTGAAATCACAAATGGCTCCACACTATTCAAGGGAGGGAGGAAGCAGAAAAAAAATTGTAGACCAGTTAGTTGGATGTCAATGGTTGGGAAGATGTTAAAGCCAATTATGATGAGATGACAGAATAGGCCAAAGCCAGCATGGTTTCCTCAAGGAAAATCTTGCTTGACAAACAAACCCATTGGAATTACTTGAAAAAATGACAAGTAGGCTGGATAAGGGAGATACAGTGAAATGTTGTGTTTTTGGATTTTCAGAAGGACTTTGATAAGGTGCCACACGAGTCTACTTAACAAGAACCCATGATATAACAAGAAATATATTATCGAGGGTAGAGTATTGAAAGGAAGCTGCGAGTTGGAATACAGGAATTATAATCTGGTTGGGTGCCAGTTGCTAGCAAGGGCCAGTGTTGGGACTGCTTTTTAAATGACATACAGTATATTAATAATTTTCATTTGGGAATGAATGGCTTTGTGGCCAAGTTTGCAGATGATACAAAGGTAGGTGGAGGAGCAAACTGTGTTGAGGAAAAAGGGAGGAAGCAGAACTTTGACAGATTAAGAGAATGGGCAGTGAAGTGGCAAATTAAATACAATATCAGAAAGTTTACAGTTGTGCACTTTGGTTAAAAAATAAATGGGTAGATTTTTTTTTAAATTAGGAAAATACCCAGATACAAAGGGACTTTAAAGCCCTCGTACAGGATTGCCTGTAGGCAAACTTGCACGTTGAGTCGGTGGTGAAGAAAGCAAAAACAATGCTGGCATTAATTTCAAGAGGAATAGAATACAACAGGGATGTAATACTGAGGTTTTAGAAGGCACTGTTGAGACCTTATTTGCAGGACTGTGAGGAGTTTTGGGCTCCTCATTTAAGAAAGGATGTGCTGACATGAGAGGGTTCAGAGGAGGTTCACAACAATGAATCCTGGAATTAAAGGGTTAATGTACAAGGAGCATTTGACAAATCTTGACCTGGATTCATTGGAATTTAGGAAAATTGGTGGGGGGCGGGGGTGAAGAGATCTCATTGAAACACGTTATATGTTGAAATGCATGGAGGAAGTAGATGTAGAAAGGTTGTTTCCCATTGTGAAAGAGTCTAGGACAAGAGGACACAACTTCAGAATTGAAGAGTATCCATTTCAAACAGAATTCAGAGGAATTGCTTAAGCTATAGAATGGTAAATCTGTGGAATTTGTTGCCACAGGCCGCTGTGGAGGCCAGATCATTGGGTGTATTTAAGCAGTTTCTTGATTAGCCAGAGCATCAAAAGTTATGAGGAGAAGGCCAAACAGTGGGACTGAGTGGGGAAAATGGATCAGCTCTTAATTAAATGGCAGAGAAGACTGGACAGCTGAATAACCTATTTCTGCTCCTGTCTTATGGTCTTATTAGTTGATGTCATTTAATGCTCAAACTCCTCCAATTGAAAACAAATACTGTATAAAGTTATAAAATTAGTCTAAATATTAAAAAAACAAATTCACTTGTGGAAATTATTTTCGTGTCTCATTCTAAACTTTGATAATTAGATGATTATCACAATTTGACAGTATGGACTGCTGTGGTACCTTGTCTCAACTACCAGTTCTCCCTCAAATAAAAATATAGTGTATAAACATCCTATCTTTGGAGATCAATCCTTTGAACAGAAAGCTGTTTTCTTAAACTAGAAAGCGAGGGAAGGTATGCAAGCATCCAAAAAAGGTAGAGAGTATCAGTGCAGGAAAAAGATTAGAAAGGAAAAGAAAACTTCATACAGGAGTTGCTGGAGTCTCATTTTTACACCTCAACTAAATGACTTCCAACTATCTTCAATAGTCCAGCATTGTATTGAAACAGGACCCTTGAATGCAGTTCCCAAACATCAATCTTCTAAATTGATAGCTATTTTTGAAAAATAAAACTCACCACCAGCTGCTTTTTCAAATCTTGAATTTCTTCTGGAAATTGTATTTCTGTATTGTGTTCAAGGGTATCACATTTCTTCTCAAATTCTTTTACTTGGCACCTCCACTTTTCCAATTCTAGAGAAAGAAAACAAAACTCCTTTAATGAACTTTCTGAAAATGTACGGCAAAAGCTAAAAAACTCTTCAAATGTTGAAATGTCTCATCAGAATACAAGATTCTCAAAGATTATTTTGCTAGAAATCAGCTGTAATAAATTAATGATGACTCCTGCAGACTTTCTCGGTTTTAAATTAGATTTATCAATTAAACTTTGTAAGAAACAAATTACTTTTTGATGGATCAAAACAGTTAATTTCAAGAGCCCAACTACAAGAATAGTCCCCTTTGGTCAGGGACTAACGGGTTGTGCAATTATTTGAATTTTCAACCTTGAGCATCCTCATTTCTACTGAGCACTACTTTGCGGTCAGCAATCAATGGTCTAATCGAACAATCACCTGCATTAAGTTCTTCAATCTCTTTCAACTTGGCTTCAAGTAATTCATCTTGCTTGGTTTGTGTTTCCTCTTGTTCGGTTAATGTAAATTTCATATCTTCAATTATTTTCTCTTTGTCTTGAAGTTCTTGATGCAAATTGTAACAGATGATCAACAATAAATTCACATTAAACAGATTTTGAACTCTAACCTTAAAAATGAGGATACAGATAGTTCCTGACTTATGATGTTTCAATTACAATGGAATCCGTACTGCACTTCAAATTTTGGCTAGGCTATGATATTCCGTGTCTCCCAAAAGTCACTTTAAAAGCTTATTTAAGGGGTCAAATAATTACCTATACCTCCAGAATTAAAAAAATATACAAGGGAGGTAGACAAATTAGAACAAGAAATACATTATTTGGAGAAGGACCTACAATTGAGAAGCTCAGAAAGGAAGCGAAGAGTACTTATTAATAAAAAGCTCCAGTATAATATGCTACAAACTTACAACATAGAAAAAGCAATAATGAGAACAAAACAGAGAAACTAAGAGCTAAGGGAAAGAGCTCAAGGTCCTATCTTGACAACTGAAAACAGAACAGGTTTCTCGAACAATTAATGCAATTGAAACAGAAGACAATAGAATCTGATAAACATAGGGAATTAATGAAGCATTTAAATAATTTTACTCCAAATTATATAAATCGGAATCTCAAGGAGATTAATAAAATAAATAATTTGTCACAACTGACTTTATCCAATTTGGATTTGGCTGAACAGATTGGAGATCGAGGAGGCATTAAATTCATTACATATTAATAGATCTCCCAGCAAGAATGTTTTTTCACCAGAATTCTATGAAGGATTTATTAATGCCTCTCTTTATGGAGGTATTGACCAAGGCAGTTGGATCACATACTTTGTCAGAATCCTTCTCAACAGCAATAATAACAGTAATCCATAAGAAAGATAGGAACCCATTGAAAGTGTCATCATTTAGGTCAATTTCTTTGTTAAATACAGAGTATAAAATGCTAGCAATCTATTTAGATTGATCCTTATTTATCAATTTGGGCAAAAGTTTTGCCAGACAGGATTTGTAAAGAAAAGGCAATTAGCAGAAAATGTAACAAGGCTACTTAGTATCATTCATTTGGCCCAGAAAAGAGGCAAATTAAGTGTGGCAGAGTCTGAAGAATGCCAGGGGGAGGAATCCAGACCAACAGCCAAAAGATGTTAATGGGATACAACAGGAACAGTGAAAACTGATTTTGGTTATGAGAGAGGGGAAAAAGATAAAGGGGGAAGAAAGGGGAATTTAACAGAAATTGGAGGTCTGTGTTAATGCCATCTAATTAGAGGCTGCACAGTCTGAAGATAAGATGTTGCTCCTCCATTTAATGGGTGGTCTCAGTCTGGCAGTGCATGAGACCACGGATAGACATGTCAGCAAAGAATTGGGATGGGGAATTGAAATGGGTGGCCACTGGAGTATCAACTCTATTGCAGCAGCAGACAGAGTAGAGATGCTCAAAGTGATCTCCCAGTCTCTCCGACAGAGGAAATCACAACGAAGAATACCAGATGCAGCAGAATGACCCTTGCAGATCCACAAGTGAAACGTTGCCTTACTTGGAAGGACTGTTTGGGGCCCCCGAATGGTGGTGAGGGAGAAGGTCTGGGCACAAGTGGAGCATCTCCTGTGGTCACAGGGATAGGTGCCAAGGGGATGATTGGTGGGAAGGGAGCAGTCAGATCCTAAAAAGGCAACAGAGAAGGATGGGTTTTGATATGATGATCTCTAGTTTCATAATAAAGTTGGATATTAATTGTTTACACGTTAATGTAGGAGGACACAGTAAAGCAATTTAAAATTATTTGCATTTCAGAAGGGCAGCTTGAGTTTTTACTCCACGCATGTATCACAGAACAGCTCTAGAATTTTGAGTATTTGACAAAATTGGTCCACCTAGATACAGAAAGGAATAATTAAACTATTTGTAGTGTATGCTCATATAAGTGTACAAACTTTGAATTTTAGAAATCAAAGATAAGGCTGCAGCACATGAGTAATGGTTATTAAAGGAAGCTAGAATATCAAAGAATATCACTGTGTGGGTGCATCTGAACAGATTGTAAATTGCCTTTAAGAACAAATTGTTAAAAATTAGGACATTTGAAATTTTTGAACATGGGTTTAAATGAATTGGAAGTATTCTTATTACAGACTGTGATGAGCTGGAAGGAAATTAGGAGATGAATAAAGTGTGATACAGAAATGTAGTTGGACAAAACCTCAATACACAAACCAAATTAATGAGGCTGTATTAGATAGCAAGACTAAAGAGATGACTACAAAACGATTTGGCAAGTGGATGCAGGTGAGGTCTAGGAAAGATAGTCAATGAAGTCAAAAGAGTAAACACAATGAATCAAGGTGGAGATGAAAGAACCAGTTTTACAGTACTGGGAGAGCAAGTATTTTAATTGAGATGGAGTAGAACAAAGCAGGAAATCCAAAGAGGAGGATCTTGTCAGAGAGATGCAGGGAAAAATGGGGAACCATTTGGTAAGAAGTGGTACCCCACTAATGGATTGCCTCACCATAAAAGCTTTGATAGAATCTTTTTAAAAAGGTTATGAGAGGGTTTCGAAAAGTTCGGCCACAGGACCTATTTTTCTGTTTCATACCTTGCTTCTAATTATTCACAATAAATTTGTTACTGATAGACAACCTCTCAAACACTCAAATGAAGCTCCCCAAGCTTCCAAAATCATTAGTATCTAAATAAAGCCACTGTTGTCAAAATCTCAATCATATATTTTTATTGAATACCTTTGGTAGTCTGTAAAAGATGTACAGCTTCTTCAACCTTGACAGCTGGCACAATGCATGAATCAGACGTTAGTTTGTTTTCTTCATTTGATCTCTGTATCAAAGTATTATGGAAGCAATGTAGAAATCAAAGAAATGTGTCAACAACTAAGGAATATATTTAAAAACAAAAAAAACTGATTATTTTGTTCCATAAATTTTAGACATTTCCAACAAATACTGTATAGCTCTTAATGCAATTACAAGGATCCTTCTGGTGATTATGTGGAGCTCCTGTGGCCGATAAAAGGAAAGGGTTGCTAAAGTGGAGCAGCCATTTTTGGTGGGGGAAGTGCGTGAATGGGACTTTGTGGCTTCAGTGAGCAGAGGCTGCTTAGTAAGGA
The DNA here is from genome assembly GCF_036971445.1 of Narcine bancroftii. Taxonomy (NCBI): domain Eukaryota; kingdom Metazoa; phylum Chordata; class Chondrichthyes; order Torpediniformes; family Narcinidae; genus Narcine; species Narcine bancroftii. The sequence goes on along the minus strand of NC_091478.1, from coordinate 34,125,344 downwards.
GGATGGCTGTCAGGGCAGTGGAATGCTCCTCCTGCCATGTTGGAAATCAAGGATACTTGTGGTATCCCTGCAGACATCTGTGGGAGGTGTACCCAGCTGCAGCTCCTGACAGACAACTCAAGAAACTAAGGTTACAGTTGTATGTACTCAGGATAACCAGAGATGCTGAAAACATTATGGATGAGTCTTTCACTGAAGTGATTATATCCAAGGGGCCACCAACAAATGGAAGGGTGACTACTAGGTGAGTCAAGGGGAGTATGCTGACAGTCCAGAGTTCTGTGGCACTCTTAAATAACAGCGATATTGCTTTCAATAGTGTTTTGGGGGTGGGGGGAGAAGTGGTGGGATTGAAGAAGCAGCTTCAGGGGCTAGCAGCAACAGTCAATCAGTGGCTCTAACCACCTCAGAGGCTCAGAAGGCAAGGGTGACAGTGAGTGGAGATACAATAGTGAGCAGAACAGTGGGCATCAACATGAAATTCAGTGGCTGTGGAAGAGATGCCAAGATCAAGTGTTGCCTTCTGAGTGCCACAAAGCATTAAAGAATAGTCAGGCAAGGGTGAATTATTCTACACATTGATACAAATTATAGAGGTAGATCAAGGGACGAGATCCTGTAGAAGTAGGAAGATCAGCTGGATGAATTTGTGGCTGTGGAGCTAGTGCAGGGGACAGAGATTTAGGTTTTTGAGAAAAGTTTAGCAGGCATGAGAAAGAACTACTAGTTTAAATTGAGTCTATTTTAATGTGAAATGTTTGGCAGATGAACCTAGAGCATGGATAATCACAAGTGACTTGGACGTAATAGTCATAGAAACCTGGTTAAAAGAAGGCAGGACTGGCAGTTCAACATTGCAGGGTACAGTTGCTTCAGGAAAGGCAGAAGCAGGGGTAAAAGATGGGGTGTTGTCTTATTGATGAAGGAGGATGTCACAGCAATGTTCAGAGGTGGCATTACAAATAGGTTGGCTTGTGAGGCTGCTTGGCTAGAGCCAAGGAACAAGAAAGGCATGATCAACTTGTTGGCAATGTAATGCACCCCCCACCCCACCCCCAAAATAGTTAATGAGAATTAGAGGACCAAATATGCAAGATTGCTGCCAGCTATGGATCAAATAAGGTTGTCATAGTAGGGGATTTAACTTGCCAAATATTGAATGGGGAAGTCATAGTGTGGAAGGTTTACATGGGATGGAATTTGTCAAACGTGTTCAGGAAAGCTTCCTCTAGCAATATGTAGAGGTTACCACAGGCAGAGGGCTATTCTTGAAGTTATATTAGGAAATTGAGAAGGGCAAATGGACAAACTGTTTGTGGATGAACTTTAGGGACCAGTGACCATTGTTCTGAGTTTTAAGATAGTCAGAGAGACAATGAAGGACTGCAAGTTAAAATTTGGAATTAGGTAAGACCAACTTAGAAGATTCAAAAACAAACTCAAGTTAATTGGAACAGGTTGTTTGAAGGACATGCAATGTTTTTGAAAGTACTTTGACAGGAGTCTACTGCAATACCCAAATGATCTGGAGAAACTCTGGACACACAGCATCCAAAATAAAAGGTAACCCTTTCTCTTCACCCTTTCCCTTCCTTCCATCAAGGAGCTACCCTTCTTTGACTAGTGGGAGATCCTTGCTGTTGCATTGGACAGAGCAAAGGTGTTCAACAAATGATCTAGTCTATATCCAGTCTCCCTGATGTACAGGGGACACCAGGTGCAGTACATGGTCTCAGACTCACAAGTATTGCTTCACTTGGAAAGACTCGAGCCCCACTTGGGAGGAGGTGTTGGCACAAGCATAGCATTTCTTCTCGTTACAGGAGTTGGTACAGATGAGCTATTCATGGGAAGGGAAGAGTGGACGAGAGTTCCAGAGGTCCCAAGTGGTCCCTAAGAAAAGCAGAGAGGGGAGAGAAAGATGTGTCTGGTGGTGGGATCCTGTTGTTGGTGGCAGAAAGTATAAAGAACGCGTTGTGTGTGGAAGCCGGTGCAGTGGTAGGCGAGGACAAGAGGAATGTCCTTGTTGTTTCTCAGGGCAGAAAGAGCCAAGGCAGATATGCGGGAAATATATGTACGGGAAAGCAGAGTTAATGGCAGAAGACGTGAGGACAGGTTTTCTGTATTGCACTCATCCCCTGCAACTGCAGGCCAAGCTTGTAAAGTACGAACTATAGGCCAGTGATGCTAACATCTGTGGTTGGTAAAATACAGTACAATTCCAATTATCCGAAATCAGATTCTCTGGAAATATTTTGGATAAATGAGGATTTCAGAGCTGAACTGACCAGGGACATCAGACTCCCAGCAGCAGCAGCAGCAGTGGATCTCGGGCTCTTGGCGCTGGGAGCAGCAGACCTCAAGTTCCTAGGCAAGGGGGGGACTCTTGCGTTCCCAGCACGAGCGGGGCCTTGGTGGAGACATATTGGTGATTGACAGTGGCCAACATTTTTTTTGTGAGAATTAAACATATTTTAATGCTTAAAAAGCCTTAGCATGTTGTTTGTGGTTGTTTAAATAGGTGTTACAAGTGATTTGCTGTTGCTACTGAGCTCTTTTTAAAATATTACCAGTTCTCCAAAAAAGTCAGGACCAGGCCCATTTTGGATAATCAGAGTTGTACTGAACTAATTATTCTGTGGAGGAGGATAGTCCTGGACTTGGATAGACAAAGGTTGCTTTGGGAGTGTCAGCATGGCTTCGTAACTGGGTGGTCGTGCCTCAAAAAGTTTTGAACAAGTGACCAAGGGCAGAGTTGTAGATGTTGACTTCCCCTCCCCTTTGTAGGGATCCATTTGATCAGCTTCTGTACAGTAGTCTGCTCTGGAAGGTTAGATCACATGAGATCCAAGGTGAGATTGCAAATAAATAAAAAATTGGCAATGTGTAAGAAAGCAGAGGGTGATGGTGGAAGGATGTTTTCCAGACGGAAGGCCTGTGACTAGCAGTATGCCAGAGGGTTCAAATGATGGGCCCATTTCTGTTTAATCAGTGATTTAGATGAAAACATACATGGCACGACTAGCAAGTTTATGGATGATAGTAAAATGTAAAATTGCAGACTAACCTGCTCTTCCTTCTCTTGGTGCAAAGTTTTACTCTCTTCCAAGAGTTTGTCCAATTTTCTTAAAGCTAATTCTTTCTCGTTTAAGGTGGTCATTAAGATTTCTACCTTATTTTTCAAGTCAGCTTCATTATGGCACACCTGCAACCATGTGGCATATCAAGAGTCATTTTAAAATAATTTGCACAGCATTTACAACATATGCAAAACATGGAGCTAATAACATGATGTAACCATGAAACTGAGATTCACTGCACATCATGTGACAGAGTAGTGGAAGCACAAAAAGCAATGGGAAAAGAACAAGCAGCCTGAGAGTATATATCTAATCTACTGCATATGAAATTGTATCTCGGACCCAAAATGCTGGAGGAACTCAGCAGATTATGCAGCATCCACGGAAGGCAATGGGACAGTTAATGCTTCAAGTCAAAACACCAAGTCTGGGAAGTGGGCAGAAGCCAAAACAATAGTGGGGTAAGGGGGAGGACCACAAACTGGCAGGTGACAAGTGGAAGGATGTGTACAGGGGAAAAGAAATGGTAATAAGAAGCTGGGTGGTGATACGAGGAAAAGACGGAGTAAACAGTGATTGGAGAAGACAAAGAATCATGAAATGGAAAAAGGTGAGGTGCTAGAAGTTGCAGATGAAGAACAGATTGAAAAGGTGAGAGAAGAAAATGAGGAATAGGGCCAGAAGGGAAAAAGGCATGAGAGAAAACAAGGTGGAGGTTATGGGAAACTGGACACCAATATTTATGCCATCTGGTTAGAGACTGCCAAGATAAATAAAAGGTGTTGTTTTTCAAATATGCATGTGGCCTTAATTTGGAAGGCAGGCCATGGACAAACATGCAAGTCTGGTATACGAGAAGTGGAATTAAAATGTCTAGTTACAAGGCTGTTGTGCCAGATTGAGCGAGATACTCGACAAAATAATCCATCGTAGATAGAAGCTGCACTGGGATCGATGGATGCAATAAACGATCCTTTCAGATTTGTAGTTGAAGCACTGCCTTGCTTGGAATGGCTATTTAGGTCCTGGATGAAAGTGAGAAAGTCATGTTGGTGCAAGTGTAGCAGTTGCTGCAGTCATAGAGATAAGTGCCAGGGGAGGGATCGTGTGGGCAGTGACAAGATTACAGAGAATAGATATTGGAGGTGGAGGCTGGTGGATGGAAAATCAGGAGAATCCTTTTTGTTGTATCATGGGGCAGATGTGCAGGAAATGGAGGAGAAACATGCAAGGGCTGCATTAATAGCAAAGGAAGTGAAATCACTCTTATTGAAGAGGATTTAGTGGATGTCCTGGAATTGAAAGCCTCATAGGAGCAGATGCAGCAGAGAGAGGAACTGAAAGAAGGGAATAGCATCCTTACAAGAGATAGGGTGTAAAGGGGAGTCATCCAGTAAACTGCAATTCAATGTTTGCTAAAGATGTCATTTGATAGTCCATCTCCAAAGGGAGTCAGAAAGATCAAGAAAGGGAAGAGAGGTACCAGAGATGGAGTCAAGCAAATCGGTCAGAAGGGCAGATGTTGGTGGTTAATAAATTTGATGAGCTGGTGCATACAGGATGCAGCATCAATATAGAAATCAATGCAGCAGTGACAAGATTAGGAGCATTATCTGCACAAGCTTACAACATAGATTGTTCCACACTGCTGAAGATGAGCATAGCTGGGGCCTAAGCAAGTACCCATAGTTGGCAAAAGTGAGAGGAGTCCAAGAGAAGTTATGGTTGGGTACTAGCTCTGCCAGACAATGGATTATGGTGATGGATGGGAGTTGGTTAGGTCCATTATCAAGGAAGAAGAGCATCAACCCTTCCTGATGGAGGAATTGAAGTGTACACGCATTGGGCATATATGACAAAATAAGGGTAGGGAAACTAAAATTTACCATTGCCAAACTATTTCCATCAACCACTCCCATTTTCTACCCTCCCTTCCCCAGATCCTTGTGACCCCATTCCTCCTTCCCTTACCTATCTTTTTAAACCTGCCCTTCACCTACACTTTCCTTCCTCAGCTCCCCCACCTTCCCTCAATTCCAAAATTAACTATCATTCTGAATTTTTCAATCTTTTCATCCATTCACCTCCCAGCTCCCCCCTTTCTTTTCTGCCCTCCTTTCCCCTTCCACCTGTATTCACCCCTCCCACTTCTGCTCTCTTTATTCCCAGTCTTGATAAAGAGTTTCATGTGAAACCATCTGCCTGTTGCTTTCCACAGTTGCTGCCTGACCCACTGAGTTCCTCCAGCATCGTGTGCTTTTCTAGTTTTCCAGCATTCCAGTTTTGTGTCTAGAATGAGGTCTTCAAATATTCATCGCTTCGCCACCTTCTCAGTGGCTGTTTTGTGAGAATGTTTGACAGTACAAGGGTAGATCAATTTTGGCAAAGCATTAAGGAAAATAAATTTTGAATAACATATTGAAAGAAGGACAAAGTTCATTTGGTGAGGCCTTTAGAATCAGATCATAGAAAGAATCTGAAACTTCAAAAGATTAATAAATTATAAATATAAATGCAACAATGTTCAGAGGGGGAATAAAAAAAGGGCAGATTATGTAGAAACTGAAGACAGTTTTCCAACTGGATGGTTGTTTTTTTTCTGAGAAGGAGCCATACACAAATGTTTAATCCCCTTTTTTCAACCATTAAAGATCATTGCTGATCTGGATTTAATTCCACTTTACTGAAATTCCAATAACCTTCAATTGGTTTATGTACTTATGCTTCAAATGGGCTTTTATCTCAGCAATTAAAACAGCTATTTAAACAAAATAAACCTTTAATTGTTGAATTGTTCGCTCTTTCATCTCAATTTCATGAGTCATTTGATTCTTTGTTCTCTCAAGTTCTGAAACCTTATGTTTCAGTAATTTTTCTTCTTCCTGCTTTCTGGAAATCTAAAAATTTGAGAAAAATACCATGTCAAAATTGGCAAACACCACAAAAGCAGGAAAGGCCCATTGAGCCTTCTGTGCCATTACATAACATCACAGTTGATTTTGATATGGTCTCAGCTCCACCGACTTGCCTTTTCCCCAGCCAGCAAATACAGTTCCAGGTAACTGACATCTCCTCACAGACTAACCCCCTCAGCTTTGGAATTAATCTTTGGTGAATCTCCTCTGCACCACCTCCAATGTCAGTACATTTTTCATCAAGCAAGAATAGAAATGCAAGCAGTACTCCAGGTGTGACCTCTACAGTTGCATTAAAACATCCCAGCTCTTAAATTTAATCCTTATAGCAATTAACTCAAAATTCCATTTCCCTTTTCGATTACCTGCTGCACGTGGAAACATTTCCAATTCATGCATAACTACTCCCTCTGCACAATAGCATGCAATCTTTCACTATTTAACTAACAAGATCTAGTTTCTCTTTAAAAGTGGATGACCTCACATTTACAAACAGAGCTCAATCTTCCCAGAGCTCAGAAAACTTGAGTAATTTATTACTAATGCCTCAAAACAATATCACCCCAAAGTCATTGCCTCATTTTCTTCCCATATGATCATCACATATCTACTAATGACAAAGGCTCAAGTTCCATTTCTCTGTCAATTTTTAATGACTTACCAAGAGCCCTTAACACCCACCATGCAAAATTTTCTACATCAAGATAAACTGAATTCTGAACTTCAACACAAACAAAAGTGGCAAACTTTTCAATTGTACTCCAAGATTGGGAACTCAGTAATTCAATGCAAACTTGCTAAAGATACCAAGCGTTTGCTGGGAAATGTGGTCAACCTTGTCCAAAGGTAGACTGAGCATCAGAGCAGCAACTCAACATTATCTGAACAGAGGAAGCTAGAGCACAAAACATTAAATGCATTTTAAATAATTAATGAATCCCATTTTGCTTAGGTACAATCATGTGCTCACCTTTTAGTTACATTTAAAGGTTAATCATTTAGAAATTCAATATTTGAACAGTTTTCAGTTTATGAATTACTGGGGCACAGAAAAGTGAAGATTTTAATGGGTTTGATGGATGATGTAGTGAATGGTGATAATTAGACTGGCTGTCAGAGATTTACCAGTTTTATGACTGGGCCTGATTCTTTTAATTTCCCCCTCCCACCAAGTGTGTTCCATTGCACAAACCTCTCATAGCTGGCAGAGTCAAATCAGTCAGGATTTGTTTAGTTTGGGAGTACAAATCGACAAAGACAGGACTATAAAAATTGAAATTAACTCCTAGATTAACATTGGAATCCACTAGCAGCAAGATCTGGCATATTAGCTTGAGAACAGTGGGAAAAACAATTAAAGAATGTCATTTTTACTCAAGTAAAGCAAATGGCAACTTAATAGTCATCAGCCAAACTCCTACAGAACAAATCACAGACAATATAGAATCAAAGCAGCTGACAGCAGACAAAATAATTTGAAAGCTGGCACCAAAATCGCAGAATAAAATGACTATTTTATTTACATCAAGAAGTTAGTAAAGCTCAAATAAAATACAAAACACTACAAACGTATAAGGTGGAGAAGAATATAATGAAAATAAAGCAGAAGTATTAAGAGCTAGGAGAAATAAAACACACAAAACACTGGCTTGGCAGCTTAAAACAGAACAAGCTAAAAGAACGGTATTGGCATCAAGGAAAAAGGACAAACAAATTACATACAACCCAAGAGAGATCAATGAAAACTTTAAGGAATTCTACAAGCAATTATATGGAACTGAGAACTAAAGGAAAGAAGACAAAATAGATGAGTTTCTAGCTAAATTGAACTACCAAAATTGCAAGAGAAGCAAAACAAATTAATAAAACCATTTGAAATAGAGGAAATACAAGATATATTAAAAAAGCTACCGAACAATAAAACGCCTGGACAGGACGGACTCCCAATAGAATTCTATAAAACATTTAAAGAGTTACTAATTCCTCCTCTCCTGGTAATATGGTAATGAACCAGATTGAAGAAACACAAAACATGCCAGATTCATGTAAAACAGCAATAATTACAGTAATACCAAAGACAGGGAAAGATCCACTAACACCAGCATCATATAGACCAATATCTCTACTTAACTCAGAATACAAGATAATAGCAAAACTATTAGCAAACAGATTGGCCGACTGTGTACCAAAAATAGTAAAACAAGATCAAGCTGGATTTATTAAGAAAAGACGAACAACGGACAATATCTGTAAGTTAATTAACTTAATCCATGCAGTACAAACAAATAAGATGCCAACAGTAGCGGTTGCTTTAGACACAGAGAAAGCCTTTGACAGGGTAGAATGGAATTATTTATTCAAAGTACTGCAGAGGTTCAATTTATCAGAGAAATATATTAATTGGATTAAAGCATTATATAAGGGACCATTGGCGAATGTGACAGTAAATGGATATATAATCGAACCAATTTAAATTAAGCAGGTCAACTAGGCAGGGATAGTCCATTATCTCCCTCACTGTTCACTTTAGCTGTAGAACCCTTGGCAGAACTGATAAGAACAGAAAGTAAAATAAAAGGGATAAAAATAAAAGAAGGAATATAAAATTACTTTATTTGCAGATGACATCATAGTATACTTAACAGAACCAGAATTATCAAAAAAAGAATTATATAAGAAATTGAAGGAAAATGGAGAAATATCGTGGTACAAGATCAACACAAATAAAAGAGAAACGATGCCAATGAATAATGCAGATTTCACAAAGTTTAAGAAAGAACCACCATTTAAATGGCAAACAGAAACAATCCGATACCTAGGTATTAGACAAGATAATAATCTAGGCCACCTATAAAAATTAAATTATCAGCCATTATTGAAGACATTACAAGATGACTTAGAACATTGGAAAGATTTACCACCAACACAGATAGGAAGGGTAAATTGCATTAAAATAAATATCTTCCCAAGGATACAATACCTATTTCAATCATTACCAATTCCCTTAACAGAGAAATTCTTCAATGAGCTAAAAAAATAAGGAAATTCTTATGAAGGGTGGGGGGGGTGGAGGAAGAAGCAAGAATGGCACGAGATAAATTAACAGAATGGTACAAAAGGCTTACAGCTACCAAACTTTGAGAATTATTATAGAGTTGCACAATTAAGATATCCATCAGATTTTTATCAAACAAGGGAAAAATCAGATTGGACCAGGTTAGAGCTAGATAAAATATGGGAGAAGGTACCAGAACATATACTTTATAAGTGGGATGAAAAACTGGTGCAATATAGAAGTTCACCAGTACTGCATCATCTGCTCAAAATTGGAAGAAGATTCACGTAGAAAGGAAAAAAAACAAATTAAGAACTACCAATTGACGCAAAATCAACTAATCCCTTTCACAATAGAATGGGAGAGAAAAGGGATCAAAAGAATAGAAAATTGTTTTTTTTTGGGAAATAATCTATTATCTTTTGAACAAATGAAGTACAAATATGGTATAACTCATGGTACAATGTTTGCATACCACCAACTGAAAACCTACTTAAAGGACAAATTGGGAAGCAGGCTGAGGCTACCAGAAGGAAGCAGCTTTGAATATGTGATTACAGACACAATGATAATTAAAGGATTTATAACAAACATGTACATCAAGCTGCAAGAGAAAGAGAACGATTAAATAAGCTGTAAACCCAAACAAAAGTGGGAACAAGATCTAAACAAAGATAAAGAATGAAACATGGGAAAAGCTATGCTCTGGAACTCTGAGAAATATAATAAACACGAGGTTACGGATGATACAATATAATTGGTTACACAGGCTATATACCACGCTCCAAACGTTAAATAAATGGGACCCAACAGCATCAGATAGATGCTTTCGCTGTAAGAAGGAAATGGGAACAACAATACATGCAATTTGGGCATGTGAGAAAGTGAAAAAGTTTTGGGAAGATGTAAATCAGGTATTAAATAAAATCATAAAAAGCAACATACCTAAAAATCCAGAGATCTTTCTTCTAAGTAATACAAGTAGTAAAGAATTAGGCCTCAAACTGGATGAAGCACAAAAAAGATTTATTATGATAGCCTTAGCTGTAGCAAAAAAAGGAATAATGTCAACCTGGAAATCAGAAGAGAGCCTGAGTACAGCAATGGTACATAAAAATGAATAAATGTATTCCAGTGGGAAAAAATAACATAATTTTAAAAATAAAGTCACATTATTTGAATAAATTTGGGAACCGTACATGGTACACAACAGAGAGGGCCTACCATGGACCTCCACCCCCTAAACTGATAGAATGAGAAGACGACGAAATGAACTGACCCAGAGTGTAAAAGTAGATGACACAATTTTCTTGTTTATTTTCATTGTGTGATGACATTGTTTAATGGGTTTATTGTATTGTATATGTTGAACGTTTAATGGGTTTGGAGGGGGGTGGGAAGGAGGGAGGGAAGGGAGGGGAATAAAAGGAGAGAAAATGATACTGTGTATATTCAAGAGGGAAATGTTTGTGTGTATTTTGGTTAAAAAATTTTTTAAATTTAGTAAAGCTCCTATCTTTGTTGTCATTCAAACCATTATTTGTATTCCCATTCAGCCCCATTTAGGGAAATTACACAATCTTCACTTACTCCTTACACTTAAAGTCTCCACTCAAAACAATTTCCAACATTTTGAATTGCATTTAAAAGGTTTTCAACCAGATATTTTTTTAAAATTCTAACCATTATACTCACCTCTGTCTCCACCTGTTGTATTTGTTTCTTAGTATCTGCATATTTTTCCTTGAGTTCTCTGTACTCCTCATCTTTACTCTGAAGGTCAATTGCCAAATTTTTACATTTTGAGGCACTAACAGAAAGTTCATTTTTCAACCTTTCGTGAAAAGATAAAATATTCTCACCAATCACAGATTTTATTAAAAAAAATATGGCTGCAAAAGCATAATTTTACAATTGTCAAATCTATTATGCTTCATACCATATAATCACCTGCTATTTTGTGTAGTGCAACCAAAGGACCAAAAGAAATTCCAACTTGAAGATCATTAAGATCAAACCGTGGAACATCAAGATTAGGGGGACTCTGTTGGCGTGGCAACGCTGTTACAGTGCCAGCGATCGGGACTGGACCTGGGTTTGAATCCCACGCTGTGTAAAGAATTTGTACATTCTCCCCATGACTGCATGGGATATCTCTAGGGGCTGGTTTCCTCCCACGCTTCAAAAACATATCTGGGTATAGGGGGTAATTTTGGTGGCATGGACTTTTAGGGTTGAATTGGCCTGTTACAGTATTGTATGTTTAAAGTTAAATTAAAAATTATACATTACTTTTTTGTCAAGTGCTAATTTTGATGTCATGTCAGTTTAATGGAAACACTCATGGCAGATCCAGGAATTGACAGATCAGAGTCAAGATATTATACATCAGCACAGAAAGAGCAACATTATTGTCAATGTTATGCCTTGGATGTTAGCTTAAAGTCACATTTTTAAAATTAAAAGCAAAGACACTTCCATTAAATTAACTTTTTTAAAAAAAATGTTTTTATTCAATTTGCAAGCACTTGGAAGATCTTCACATTAAAAATTTGTTGCACTTCTATCTTTTCGATCATGCAGTTTTTTTTGTTAATATCACTGCTTTAAAATTTGCAAGTCACTTACGACTTTAAAAAGAAGCTTCATAAAATATTGGCTCGCCCTCAACCCTTCCCTGGTTAATCCCACAGTTGGAATCATTTTACTTAAAATATAAAAATATTTACAGACAAAACCTTCAATATCTTGCAGATCTGGAAATTAAAACAACTACAATAGAAACAATGATTTAATCATAACTTTAAAAAAACAGCAATTTTATTCTTCCAACACATTTGTTTAACAAACTAATATTCATTGCTTTCATCAAAAAGCCACCATCTGTCAAATTTTCCAAATAATTTTCATCATACTTACTTATTGAATTCAAGATGTTTGGTCTCTAGTTCCCCTTCTTTCTTTGTTAAAGATTCTTGAGCAATGTGCCAATTATCTTGGGCCTGTCTGACTTCATTCTCAAGTTTTGCCACTTGGGTTTTTAGGTTGAGTTTAAAATGATCAACACATTTGTCAGAGTCAAGTAATTTATTTTGCAGATCAGCAATGCACTTTTCCCTTTCTTTCAATTGCTCCTCAAATCTGGATAAAGTAGCTTTATTTTTTGAGATTTCCAATTCTTGAGCTTCCATTGCATGTTGATAATTTTCAATTGCTTTCTCAAGTTCTGCATGATTTTCTTTGCAGTGCATTAGGGCTTGCATTTCATTTTCCATCAGCTTTAAATTTGCTTTCAACTCTTGAAGTTGGGTATCTTTTTCCTGAAGCAAGTTCTGACTTACAGCTTCATTTGCTTTCAGTTCAGTACATTTGGTCTGAAGCTCTGCTTTTTGTTTCTTCAAGGACTTAAGCTCTACATCCAATTCTTGAATTTGCTGGCTTTTTTGGACTAATAATTTATCAACAACATCACGTTCTTTCTGGAGATTTTCAATAGTTTTATTGTCTCGACTTTGCACCACAGCCTTTGCCTTATCCAGTTCCTCAGCAAGTACGGATACTCGATTCTGAAGAGATTCAATTTCCATCATTTTTTTTAGAGATTCTCCCTTTGCTTTCTCCAGTAAATCCTTTGTACTTTTCAGCTCTACAACATTCAATTCCGATTCCTTCTGGAAATCAATCAACTTGCTTATTTTCTCTTCCATTGCTTTATTTTGTTGTTCTTTTTGTCTAATTTCATGATTACTTAATTCAATCTGTAACTCGAGCTGATTAGATTTTTGGGAATGTTGTACATTTAACTCCTTCTCATGTTGAAGCTCAAGTACTATTTTTTCATAATTTGAACTTTGGTTTTCTATCTGCTCTGTTAGTTTTGAAACAATATCTGCTGAAGTAGTTAGTTGCAATTTTAGACTTTCAATGTACTGATTTTGTTCTTCTAATATTTTCTCATTGTTGAGATTCTCTTGGGTTAAAGCTAACTGATCCTTTAAATACTGTATTTCTTCATTTTGTGTTGTCACTGCTTGATCTTTAGCAGTCAATTCATTTCTCATGCCTTCAACTTTCTGTTCAAGAGTTTTCAGGCTGGTCCATTTGTGTAGCTCTTTGTTAAACTGACCTATTAAGAGAATCAGAAGTTCAAACATCTTAAATGGAAAACAGGAATGAGAGCAACAAATTTTGCAGGGTAATCAATAGTGTGAAAAGGGCTTCAAATTGGTTAGTTAACCCATTAGTTTTGAAACCAAACTCCACACATTACATGGTGCAAAATTCAGGAAGTTTTTTTTGCTGGGGTGAGGGGAATGGGGAAATAAGCTTCACATGGACCAAGGACACTGCACCTTCATGTTTTATATATATATATATATAAAATGTGACATTCAGTACAAGACATACTATTGTTTCACAGCCCCTCTGAATAAAACAGATAATTTGATTTTCAAAACATTATCTTAAGGTCTCACACAAGATTTCAGTATACAAAATTAAAGCCCATGCTATTGAGGGAAAGAAAGTGGCCTGGAATGAAAATTTATTTACAAAAGAAACCATGGGGTCTCTTCTGGTTTATCGTATCCAGGCCTGTACAACACAATTTACATGCAAATACACCATGCATCAAAAAAAAAAGCAGCTTTTTTTTTTGCAGCTGGGGAATTAACTGATGAAAAGTTACATACTTCAGATTTCATTAACTTGAATACCTGGTATAAATTAGACACCTAAAGTGGGATAGACTATCAAGTTGGATAGGTCCAAACAATTCAAAATTAAATGTTTTTTGGCAATCCAGCAACTAAATGTATTTCACATTTATTTGTGCACAGCAGAATACTTATTCAGAATTTCAAAAAGTTTAATTTGTAGATGTCTGCAAAACATGCTTTTCTGCGATAGAATTTGTTGCCATACACATTCTACAGTGTACACGTGCATTGAAATTCTCAGTTTCAGTAGCTGAACAGTTGTTAAGTATAAAAATCGACAATACTAAAAGCAGATTAGAATACTTGAGAATTTTTTTAAATTCAGATATCAGAGTGATTAAAAAACTTTGCAACAGTGAAGAACATCTTTTTGTAGTGTCAGAACAGTTCCCAATAAATGAAACATGGGGCAGTTCAAAAGCCTAATAACTGTTGTAAAGAAACTGTTCTTGCTCGTCTTTAGTCTTCTGTACATTTTGCACAAAGTCGCTGTTAGAAGAGATGAAGATGGTGGTCCTTCATAACGTTTAATTCTTTTTTAGGCAACACCTTATAAATGCATTCAATGGTTAGGAAGTTGGAACCTGTGATGTGCCGGACTATGGTACCTTTTGCATTCCTGGGTAATCAAATTCCCAAAATGCGCTGTGATTCAACCTGTCAGTATACTTTCAACATTCATGAACAGAATATACCAGTTTGCATCTCATCATTTTTAATGCCAAAGGAAATAAGTGTACCTTTCTTGGAAGGTGGTTCATCTTCCTGTTGACAATTTTCACAAGAACGTTTTCTATTTATTGAAGGATTTTCCATTTGTTTATTGCATGGTTCTTCAGATATTCCATGTATTTCCAACTTTCCTTGAATGCTTTCTAGCATGTTGCTCTAATTACAACACATAACACAATCAAATCCCACCCTTCTCTGAAAGATTAGTGCAAAGCAAACAAGTTAAAGAAATCTTTTGATTTTTTTAAAAAAATATGCATATGCCAAGGCAAGAAGTCCAATTCAGATACTGTTGTGTGTGGAGGAAACGTGGCCTCCCAACCTGTCTGGAAAGTGTTTACTGCAGTGGTGACATGTCCTCAAAGATGGAAAAAGAGGAGAAAGTAAGAAAAAAAATTAAAAATAAACAAACCTGGTTACTAAAATTTCAGTACATTCAAATCAACTTTTGGATTTACATTATTAATTATATACTGATTCCAAGGAGTTGATAAGGTTCTGAGGTTCAGGGGATACCAGTACATAAACTACCTACAATATGTAAATACAGGGACAAGATTTTATTTTTAAAAAAGTATTCTATTTGTTTATTAAATTATACGTAATCTTCTCAAGAGGTATACAGCTATGCATTTCAGCATGCCATCTGTCGATTCCCAAATGGGAATCGAATTTCCATGTCAATTATACATTTTCTTGCAACTGCTAATGCAATTTTCACAAATTCCTTTTGAAACAAATTAAGTTTCAATTTTGATCTAATCTCTGATAATATTGTAGCAGCCCACATACGGATACATGGATCGGCCTGCAAAATGGTCGATGAATGCAGCAACCACACAGACCTGGACATCGTCCCAGACCTGCACGTGGTCAACCAGACTCTGGTCAACCAGAGGCTGGCGCTCCAATGAATCAGGGTCCTGACATCAAAGCCAGGGGCCCATATAAACACAATGGCCAGAGCAATATATCAGTCGTTTACCAAAGCTTTGGTGTGCGTGTCATTGTTCTCCATGCTCGCATAGTGTGTAAGCTACATTATTGACCCTGAAAGGTCCAACCAGCAGTTGGACCTGCAGATGACGGATCAAGCAAAGCTAGTGAAAATCCATGCAGTCTCTCTCTGGCTCGTGACGTTCTGAGTGTCGCAGCCACACGTGTGGTTCAAGCAGGCAGAGATTTACTTCCAACTTCGCCACATCACCACTGAAGACTTCTTCTACGTCATGAATATCGCCAATAAGGACACAGCGGCAAGGGTTGTCGATTTCCTATGGCAGCATCCGGAGCAAACCAAATATGCAGCCCCTCTTTGCGCTGATGACTGGCAAGGCAAAAAACATTGCTTGGGATGAGGATTCCTCCAGGACGTTCCGGAATGCCAAAGACGAGCTGGCCAACAACACCCTGGTCGACCCCAGACTGGAGGCACCTACCACTAACTCTCAACATCTCCAACAGAGCAGTAGGGGGCATGCTAGAACAACTCACCGAGGGCCAATGGTGACCCCTGGTCTTTTTCAGCAGGAACCTCCGTCTCCCAGAATTCAAATACAGCGCTTTCAACCGGGTGCTGTTAGCACTGTACCTGGTGGTAAGACATTTCTGTTACTTTTTGGAAGGCAAACAAATCAGGATGTACACTGACCACAAGCCATCGACTTTCGCCTTCCATAACGTATCAGACCAGTGGTCAGCCCGAGAAAAGAGGCACCTGTCCTACGAGTCAGAGTTTACCAGAGACATTCAACATATCGCAGTGAAAAACGTGGTAGCCGATGCTCTGACGAATCGATACACTCCCTGTTCCAAGCAGAGCACCTCACTTCAGACAGGGGGCATAATTCACCTCCAGGCGGCACTAGCTAACTGCCTAGGGACGGAGCTCCACCATACCACGGCAAACCACCCATAGGCTAACAGGTAGGTGGAGCATTTCCACAGGCATCTCAAGGCAGCCTTGATGGTTTAGATCAAGGGTCCCAACTGGATCTATGAACTGCCTCGAGTCCTGCTGGGAATCCACACTGCGCCAAAGGAAAACTTCAATGCTTCAGCGGTGGAGATGGTCTACAGTGTGCCTTTAATCATCCCTGGGGAGTTTCTGAACCCCGATCATCCCCCGGAAGACCACACAGTGACCCTTGAGAACCTGTTGCAAAAAGTGGGGTCCTTGGTCCTGCAACCCCCACCGCACGGCCAGCCCAAACATATCATCCCAAAGGACCTAAAGGCTTGTCAGAACATGTTCGTGAGGAATGGCGCACACAGACCATCATTATAACTCTACGAGGAGGCCTACAAGGTTACTAGGGACAGTAGATCCACCTTTGTCCTTGATATAAGCAGCAAGCAGGGAGATTTTTACCAATGACCGCCCAAAAAGGCATCTCTAGACTGTAACCAGTCCATGGAGCTACTAACCCACACTTTCACAGCACAAGCGCGCTGCCCAATTGCTGCATATGGACAGATTTGGGGGGGGGGGGGGTAGGGCCCTGCTGTCTTAATAAGAGAGATGCTCACTTTAACAGAGGGTCACAAGCCTGGCCTGTTCTTTGAGCAGATCTTTCTGGTGCAGCCACCAGAGAATATTCGGCTCTTGCTCACAGACAAGGGTTTCAGCAACCATCAGAAGATCGCTGCCCAGGCGACATACTCTGGAGTGCGAGGAAGAACATCAGCAATGTCCTAGACCACATCAGCAAGCCCAACAAACAACCCCCAGCGAGAGCAAAGCCAAGTGAACACCCTGGGACAGCAATTCTACTACCATCAGCGATGGGATGCAGAGGCCCATCAATGCCACCCACCCTGTGGATTTTTGGGAAACACCCTGACCAACCATTGTTGATGGTTGTGATAACCTCCTTGACATCTGGGACTCACCAACGGGCAGGCATTTCCTGGTCAACACGGGTGCAGAGATAAGAGTCCTACCCCTCCGCAGGCCTTGACACCCACAGCGGCAAGGAGGCCCAGCACTAAGGCCAGCCAACAACTCCTGCATTTGAACTTTCTGGACCAGCACCATCTCCCTTCATTTCAGCAACAGCCGGTTTACTAAAGGTCTTGTGGCAGTTTACGGTTAATCAAGAAGAATACAAAATTCATCTATTCGCTGACAATATTTTGATTTACTTGACGAAACCAATAGGTTTGTTACACAAAATATATTTGAGATTAGAGGAATATGGTAATGTTTCAGGCTATAAAGCAAATTGGATAAAAGTGAAATCATGCCTCTTACTATAGGGGATTGCACTCAATATCAGCAGGTTACTCAATTTAAATGGGCGGTGAATGGGACAAAATATTTAGGTATAACAGGTAGATAAATTAGAGAATGTATACAAACTGAATTATGTACCTTTACTCACGAAAATCTGTGAGGACTTCAATAAGTGGAAGATGTCAATTACATAACTGGGTAGGGTTAATTGTGTCAAAAGGAATACATTTCCTTGGGTTCAATACTTGTTTCAAACATTACCAATAATGATACCACAAAAGTTTTATCAATAATTAAATAAATATATTTAGAAATTTTCTTTGGAAGGGCAAGATGTCGAGGTTTTCTTTAGATAAATTGACTTGGAAATTTGAGTTAGGTTTGCAATTACCAAATTTTAGAAATTATTATGAGACAGCTCAATTGAGATTTTTAACCCTTTTTTTGATGAGGAAGAAAACCAGCATGGATTAAAATAGAAATTAATAAAATAGGAGAGACAAAGAAGAAAAGAAAAAAAATCAGAAAATTTTATATACAAATGGGAAGCAGAGTTATTATTTGGGGAAAGGGAAGCACCTTTGCTGAAGCATTTGATTAATATTTGGAATAAAGTAAATGATGAAATTGGAATGAGGAGTACAATTCGGGCTAAAATGCCTTTGATCCAAAACTGACATTTCATTTTCAATGGATAATCAATTTTTAAATATTTGATTTCAGAAATGAATTAGGTATATAGAAGATTGTTATGTAGGTAGAGGTTTAATTACATTTGATCAATTAAAAAATAAATATGGAATAACTCCATTGTTATTTTTATTTGGTAATATTGAGGGGATAAGACTGAAGCTGAAACTATCTACATATCAAAACAATTTTTTTTAAGATTGCTTTAGCACTAGCAAGAAAATGTATAGCAGTGACATGAAAATCAGATATCTATTTGGGTATTGAAAGTTGGAATGTAAAAGTACACAGTTGTATTCCTTTGGAGAAGATCACATAATTTGAGAAATATGGCTCCATACTTAAGAATTGAGGGAATTAATATACAAACCTTTTTCCTTGAAACTTCGTTAACTTCCTTGAAATATTACATGATTAATTCCATGTGATAAGGGGGGAGCTTATGTCAACCAAATTTCTATTCTAGTTTCTTACCTTTTTTGTTTTCTTATTATTTCATCTCTTTCTTTTCCTTCTTTCTTTTTCTTTTGAAGTTAGTTTAGTTGGGGGAATGGGTTGGGGTTTATATAATCATGTACTAGATTGGATATTAATATTTGATTGTTATATTGAGTACTTGGATATTATTACATGTATGGAGAACTAAATGAAATTTACAAAAAGGAAGTAAGCAGATATGCCTCATGGAAATTTAAGTGCGAATAGAGTTCGGAACACAAAAGTGAAAAATTGGAACTGAAAGAATGAAAAGTGTAAATTGATGGTAGAACAAGAAAGCCAATGTAAGCCCCTAATCAAGCTATTGGGATCAGCATTAGCATTTGATTAGGTAAAGAGTGAGCAAAATACAATTGCAAACTCCAAACATAATTAATAAGATAATTGTTAAATTCTTCATTGAAGAACAGATTTTTTTGTATACTTTATTTTAAAAGTTTAAAACCACAATAACATTCAATTATAAAGATGAACTTGTGGACAATACATGTATATACAAAACACCCCCTCCCTCCCCATTAATTCTCTATCCTGCCACCCTCCTCCCCATACAATACCCACTAAAGAAAGAGATCATTAATTATACATATAATTCAACTTTACAGATGTGAAATCAAGAATAATTATCAGAACAGAGTTCATATCTTGAAGAATTTGTAAATATGGGCTCCATTCTTTCAAAAAGAAATTATAAGTTATTTTAAGAGGGATACACAATTTCATTTCTGTACGCCATCTTTATATCCCCAACACCAAATCAGATTTCCAAGTGATAGCCAAACATTTCTTTGATGTAGCTAAAGCTAATCGTAAAAAGTCAGTTTGATGCATAGTTAATCTTAATTTTAAGCTAATCATTTCATTATCTCCTAATAAAAACAGCATTGGATCAAACGGAAGTTTAACTTTTAATACTTTTTTCCCCAAAAATAATTTACCTTTTATTCTAAAGGTTCTCAACTTAGGGGCATAACTAAATCAAATGGGGGGGAAAAAAAAGCCTATCGCTTTTCCACATCGAAAACATAAATCTAAAGATAAAATATTTTTAATTTTTGAGGGTTAAATACAATTGACGTAAAAAAATATTGAACCAACCTGTACCTTACATTAACAAATTTAGTCATATTATCTCTACACAAATTTTTCCAATCATCTTCATCTTCCTATTCAAATCAATTTCCCATTTTAATCTTGATTATGAATATTTAATTTAGGCATTTTCTTTTATAATATTTATACATCTGAAATAAATTTGTTTATTAAAGCAGATTGTCTCTGCAATTTTAAACTGTAACCTAACTTTTCACATAAAAAAGCGTTTACTTGATAATAACAAAAAAAGTATTAGGAATTTTACACTTTCAATCGAATAAAGGAAAAATAACAAATTTCCCAGACTCAAAACAATCCTCTGTGGCAGCACACATCGTCATGACGAACCAGCCCCACTTGTATCGCCACGTGGAAGGGCAGCCATGGGGAAATGGCGTCGTCAGAGGTTTCTCTCCAACTCCAGCATCCCCTCCAGTGTGCACCCTGGGCAGCGATTCTGATGTCACAATACACCACGTGACTGAGCTCATGCTGCCTTTAAAGGGGACGTGCTGAATCTGAATAAAAACAGTCGTTAACGACCCTCATTGTGGTGGCTGTGTTTATTCCATCAGAGGTTGACGCTGTCTCCATCAAGCTTCCTCCCCTTTTGGACCCACCGACCAAGAACATGCTTTGGGCAGACGAAAGCACAATTTCAACTTCACAACATCTCCACAGATGCCACGATGTTCTATCACGGACCAAGATATGGCAGCGAGGGTGGACGACATCATCCACCACCCCCAGGCTACGGGCAAGTACACCGCCCTCAAAGACCTGCTGCTTGGAACGTTCAGGCCAACTCCCCAGCAACAGGCTTCCAGGTTCCTTCACCTAGATGGGCTTGGTAACCATAGTCTGTCAGTGCTGATGGATAAAATGCTGTCCGAAAACCTAGTCCTGCCAGAAGATCACAAGCCTGATTTTCTCTTCCACCAGATATTCCTGGAACAGATGGAGGATATCCAGCTGCTCCTCACAGATGAAGACTTTTCGAACCCGAGGAGAGCTGCAGCTCGTGCGGATGCCCTCTGGCACACGAAGAGGGAGGACAAGACAGCCCTCAACCAGGTGGCACGACCAGGAGCCAGCCGACCACAAGCAGCTCCCAAGAACAAGCCAGTCAACCTGATGTTTCTACCACCAGTGCTGGGGAGCACAAGCCCGTAAGTGCCACCAGCCCTATAGGTTTCAAGGAAACGACCAGGCCAGCCACCATTGATGGCTGCGGCAGCTGGCCACACAAACAGCCTCCTTCATGTGACAGACAGATCCACCGGCTACCGATTCCTGGTGGACATGGCTGAGCTCAGCGTCCCACCCCCCCACAGTATTAGAGACTCACACCCGATCTCGAGGTCCAACCCTGCGGGCAGCCAACAGCTCCACTATCAGGTCCTACGGCACCTGCAGGGCACAGATCTAGATCGGAATGGAGAAGTTCCACTGGAGATTCGTCCTAGCCTCCGTAGTCACCGTGCTGTTAGGGGCCGACTTCCTCAGAACTCACGGCCTACTGGTTAACAAGAAGGGCACAAGGCTAGTCAACGTCCGAACTCCACCTGACTGGACACAGAAGCCACCCAAAGGCCCAAAACCGCCACCGTCGCCACCACCAGGGAAAAGTTCGACGAGATCCTCCACGAATTCCCTGCCACCTTAGAGCCACGTTTCAATGCCGCCATGCCCCAGCATGGGGTCTTCCACCACAACATCACACAGAACCCCCCACTGCACGTTAGACCCAGACGGCTGCCGCCAGAGAAGCTCCAGCAGGCAAAGGAGGAGTTCTCCAGGCTCCAGGAACTGGGAATCGTCCGGCGCTCAGACAGCGCCTGGGCATCGCGGCTCCGTGTGATCATGAAATTGTCTGGGGCTGGAGGCCGTGCAGGGACTACCATCGGTTGAACGACGCAACCACCCCCGACAGGTACCTGGTGCCCCACATACAGGACTTCTCCGCCAACTTCCACAGCGGAAAGGTCTTCTCCAAAGTAGACCTTGTGCGAGGATACCATCAGATCCCAGTGCATCCAGACAACGTGGGTAAGACAGCCATTATCATTCTTCAAGATCCTGCATATGCCCTTCAGTCTAAAGAACCGGCCTAAATGTTCCAGCGCCTCATGGACACAGTTGGAAAAGACCTGGACTTTGTGTTCATTTACCTGGACAATATTCTCATTGCCAGTCGCAACCATGACGAACACAAAGCCCACCTCCGCACACTCTCTGCCCAGCTGGCGGACTACGGCCTCACAATCAATGCGGCCAAATGCCAGTTCTGCAAGGAGTCCTTCCAGTTCCTGAGGCACACCATTTCGGCGGCTGGGGACACACCAGCGCCAGAGAAGGTAGCGGCTGTTCAACGATTCCCCAAAACCTCCACCCTGAAAAGCCTCCAAGAGTTCATGGGGATGGTGAACTTGTATCATCATTTCATCCTCAGTGCTGCGTACACCATACGGCCATTGTTCGCACATGGCCACCAAAGAAAAGAACAGAGGAGATGGACGGGGCTTTCATCGCGACAAAGGAGACTCTAGCCACGCTGCTGGTGCACCTGTGGCCGGAAGCACACACGGTGCTCTCCGCGGATGCCTCAGCTACGGCAATGGGGGGGGTTCTTGAACAGTGGCTCGATGGAAAATGGCGCCCACTGCCTTTTTCAGCAAGCAGCTGCGCCTGCTGGTGCTCAAATACAGCACCTTCAAACGGGAGCTCCTGGTGCTGT
Source organism: Narcine bancroftii (assembly GCF_036971445.1). Classification (NCBI taxonomy): domain Eukaryota; kingdom Metazoa; phylum Chordata; class Chondrichthyes; order Torpediniformes; family Narcinidae; genus Narcine; species Narcine bancroftii. The sequence continues at coordinate 34,102,589 of NC_091478.1, read as the reverse complement.
ATTTGGCCATCCACCATTTCCACTACTTCCTCAAGGGCAGGCTGTTCACAGCCTTCATGGATCACAAGCCCCTCACTCAAGCACTAGCAATGGCCAAGGATCCGTGGTCCGCCAGACAGCAGCACCACTTCTCGAACGTGTCCGAGTTCACGACCAACATCAGACACAGGGCCGGCAAGGACAATGTAGTGGCGGATGCGCTCTCCCGTCCAGCCATCAACACTCTCACGCTTGGCCTGGATTATGAGCAACTGGCTCAGGCAGAGGAACAATGAGCACAGAGGAATGATGCGGAGACACAGGCCTTGTGGACCACCATCTTGGGCCTCAAACTCAAGGATGTCTGGGTGCCCAGCAACCCAGACACATTGCTCTGCGATGTCTCAACAGGCACGCCGCACCCGATGGTTCCGCCACACTGGAGGGTGAAAGTCTTCAGTCTGATCCATGACCTTGCTCACCCAGCGGTAAAGACAACCATGCGGATGATCAAGGAGCAGTTTGTGTGGCACGGGCTGAAGGAGGAGTTGGCGGAAATGGCCAGGAAATGTACCAGGTGCCAGACCTCCTGCAAGCCCCCATCCAGAACTTCGACCCGGTGGTTCACAGATTCCAACACATCCACGTTGATGTCGTCGGGCCCCTGCCCTTGTCAGGTCCAAGGAGGCTCATTACCTCCTCACGGTGGTGGATCAGGCCACCAGGTGGCCAGAGGCAGTTCCGATTAAGGAGGCCTCCATGGAGACGTGTGCCAGGACTCTGGTCAGCCAATGGATTGATTGTTTCGGAGTCCCAGCACACATCACTAGCGACAGAGGGGCGCAGTTCACGTCTGCCCTGTGGATCAAGCTCCACCAACCACAGCATACCACCCGCAGTCCAATGAGTTGGTGGAAAGGTTCCACAGGCACCTGAAGGCATCGCTTATGGCCAGGCTCTCTGGATCAAACTGGGTGGACGAACTACTCTGGGTCCTCCTTGGGATTAGGACGGCACCCAAGGAGGACCTGCAGACTTCAGCAGCAGAGAAGGTCTATGGCGCACCGATTTCCCTGCCGGGTTATATTTTTCGGCCCAGACCCTGACACCACGGCCACTGACAAAAACCTGCTAGCAGACCTACGCAGGTGATTGGCCTCCCTAGCTCCCCCACCCCCAGCAAGCCATGGCACCCGGCCGTTTCATCTCCCCAAAGAGCTCAACTCGGCCAAGTTAGTTTTCGTGCGGAGGGGACCATAAGATGCACCGACCACTACAGCGACCGTACGAGGGGCCATACGAAGTCTTGCACTTGTCCGGCGGAACCTTCACCCTGTACGTTGAGGGGAGATAGGAACTTTTTATGGTGGACCGCCTGAAGGCAGCCCATCTGGACTTATCACAGCTGGTGCAGACAGGTGCACCCAAGCGCCGGGGCCGGCCGCCAAAGTAACAGGACGTACCCAGTTCTGGGAGGGGGGGGGGGGGGGGGGGTGGTGTGGCAGCACATCCTCATGGCAAACCAGCCCCGCTTGTATCACGGGGCAGCCAAGGGGAAATGGCGTCGTCAGAGGTTTCTCTCTGACTCCAGCATCCCTTCCAACCTGCACCCTGAGCAGTGATTATGACATCACAATGCACCAGGTGACTGAGCTCATGCTGCCCTTAAAGGGGCGCACTGAATTTGAATTAAAGACCCTCAACGTGGTGGCTGTGTTTCTTCCACTGCTCACACCGTCACACCTCCACCTTTTTAATCCCCTATATATCAGAATCAACTTTTCCTTTTACTGCTAATAATCATTTTTTTTAACTCAATTAAATGTTTCAATATCGGTAATTTTGAATTACATAACACATTTTGATTTGAAAGTTATTAAGAGTTCTTAAATCCTGAATATAAACCATCAATATTGGACAATACCCCACAATATTCTTTAAAAATTAGTAACTCACATAATCCTCCATTCTTTCTTCATAAACCGCAAGCAGGTCTTTCACTTTATTCAGATCAGCATTCTTGAGAATCAATTCGTCCATTAATTTTTGTATCTTTATGTCCTGTAAATTTTTGGAGAAACAGTCAAAATAATTTCTTGTGGATAATGAACTAAAACACTTTTCCAATACATTTGCTATTGTGACATTGGTAAAAAAAGTTGGGAAAGCAGTGGTAACTGTGGAGAAAAAGAGACTGAGGGAAAGCAAAATAAAAATTAAAACATCAAAACAACAACTTTACCTTGGGAGAAAGCATTTAGAACTAAGTAAATCGAGACTCCCTCCCAAAAGTATGCAGGTTTGGCTCTTCCAGTTCAGAATCCGAATCAATTGTCAAACGTCATGAAATTCAGTGTTTTGCAGCATCATTATACAAATGTTCATATAACCATCTTGCATTACTATAAAATAATAAAATACTAGTGCACAGAAAGTAAGACAGTCTTCATTGATTGTTCAGGAATCTGATGGCAGTGGGGAAGAAGCGGTCTGTGCCGCTGAGTGCTCATCTTTAGTCTCCTGTACCTTTTCCCTGATGGTAGCAAAGTGAAGAGGGCGTGGCCTGGGTGGTGGAAGGTCTTTGATGATAGACGCTGCTTTTTTTTTAAAGACACTACCTCATGTAGATGTCCTCGATGGAGTGAAGTCTGGTATCTATGATGTTGCAGGCTGAGTTAATAACCCACTAGAGTTTATTCTTGGCTCGAGAGTTGGCTCCTCCATACCAGGCAGCGACGCAACAGGCCAGAATGTTCTCCACCTGTAGAAGTTTACGAGACTCTTCGGGGACAGACCGAATCTCCTCAGACACCTCACAAAGTATTGTGATTGCATCAACATATAGGCTCCAGGACAGATCCTCAGAGATATTGACACCGAGGAATTTGACCCTCTCCCTTTCTGAGCCATCGATGAAGACTGGGTTGTGTTTCCCCCAACTGCCTCGTAAAGTTCACAACAATTATCAGTTCATTTATGAATTTAAAACTTTTAGGCAACCTTTGTGGCAGTAAAGTTTAAAAGTTTCACTGTTGTTTCAAAATTGACTTTCAACTTAAGAGCATTTATAATAGTCACCAGCATTTTAAGTTTCCTCTCCATTTATTGATTCCCAGAAATCTTTATTCTGCAAAAACTTAACTGACTTTTTTTTTCCCGGTGTCAAAAGTAAAGCAAAAACTAGATACAGGAAATCTAAAAATGAAAAAATTTTAAAAATAGAAAATGCTGGAAATATTTAGCAGGAATAGTCAGCATCAGGACTCCATTTACTATTTTCATTTTATAAATCCATACAAGTGTATTTCCTGCATTTCAACTCTCATTTCAAAATAGATATACTTTAGAAATTTGAAATGGCAGCATCAGTTCATCTCAAAGATTTCAATCTAAATTGTGCACAAATTCAAAATACTCAATCCAGGTCAACGGCGTAATTTACATTTTGTGCTGCAAGATTGATAGGATGAAAAATTTATTGATAACGTTGAATTAAAAACTGTATGCTGTAAACACCAAGTTCATGTCATAACTGAGCCTGCCTAACTTGCTGTTTCCACCAATCTGATCTACTGAGTGTTTCCAGAAATTATTTTGTACTGTAGATTTTCATTATGTTCAGTCTTTTTTTTGATTTTCTGAAAATATTGAAAAACCCACACGGATATTCAAAACAACAAATGATCTGCATCACATTAATATTGTCAACTCAAAATGGTTTAACTGCTGAATAACCTGTTTTACTTAGTGCAATATTTGCCCTTGTATTATTGACTACAAATTAATGCATTCAGCCTATTTCAAGAAGCCACATTAGGAAAAAAAACAAGTGCTGGAGGAACTCAGCAGGTCTGTGTCCACAGGAGGTAAAGCCACTTAAACATAACTTATATGTATATTAAGTGAAAGACAATGTTACACAAAAAAAGGTCAAAATGGCATTAAAAATGACAAAACATCCAGACCAAGGCAACAAAAAAAAAATCTATTATTTCAACTCTTAAAATAGTAAGAATCAAATCTTTTGACAGGAAATGAAATGTACTGAGCCTTTTAAAAATTTACTTCCAGAAAAGCTGACACAACTTTAAAACACCAAAGCAACGTACTAGTTCTTAAGCAAATTTGCACTTGAGAATGGAGCAAATTAAGTCTTCAAATAATTACCTTTTGGGTTTCATTTGATTTTTTTTCAACTTCAGTTTTATAACTCTTCAATTCTAAAATTTAGAAGTAAGAACATTAAGTGAAGAGGCTTACACAAAAAGTTCATAACTAAGAGAAAGAATACATTTAAGCATGGACATATTAAATAAGCAGTAAATAAACAAACATTTTCCAGAAAAAATACATAAATGTTGATCAAATAGATGGTCAGGATCTGAATACAGTAAATTAATGACTTGCACCTCAAATAAATGAGGCATTTAATAATCAAAAGTGCTTTAAAAGGGTATTTCAAATGTGTGCCCGATCATTTTAGCAATTTGTGAATTCAACTTGCTCATTACCCGAGACCAAAAGTCAGTGGCTAACCATGCAAGTATTGACATTAATCTCTTTCTTGGCTTGGCTTCGCGGACGAAGATTTATGGAGGGGGTAAATGACCACGTCAGCTGCAGGCTCGTTTGTGGCTGACAAGTCCAATGCGGGACAGGTTGCAGCGGTTGCAGGGGAAAATTGGTTGGTTGGGGTTGGGTGTTGGGTTTTTCCTCCTTTGTCTTTTGTCAGTGAGGTGGGCTCTGCGGTCTTCTTCAAAGGAGGTTGCTGCCCACCGAACTGTGAGGCGCCAAGATGCACGGTTTGAGGCGATATCAGCCCACTGGCGGTGGTCAATGTGGCAGCCACCAAGAGATTTCTTTAGGCAGTCCTTGTACCTCTTCTTTGGTGCACCTCTGTCACGGTGGCCAGTGGAGAGCTCTCCATATAACACGATCTTGGGAAGGCGATGGTCCTCCATTTTGGAGACGTGACCCACCCAGCGCAGCTGGATCTTCAGCAGCGTGGACTGGATGCTGTTGGCCTCTGCCATCGAGTACTTCGATGTTAGGGATGAAGTCGCTCCAATGAATGTTGAGGATAGAGTGGAGACAACGCTGGTGGAAGCGTTCTAGGAGCCGTAGGTGATGCCGGTAGAGGACCCATGATTCAGAGCCGAACAGGAGTGTGGGTATGACAACGGCTCTGTATACGCTTATCTTTGTGAGGTATTTCAGTTGGTTGTTTTTCCAGACTCTTGTGTAGTCTTCATCTCAAAAAGGTAATGTTTAACCAACTGCAGATAAAAAAACCCTGATGTTCCAACTTTCCACCTGCCATGTAGGTGATAGAAAATGCATCATTAGAGTCACTTGCTGGGTTATACTCATTAAAAAACTGTGGAGCTAACATATGCCTGAGTGTCATTTAGATCTTCCTACATGTGGGCAAAGTATCCTCAACAAAGCAGCTTATGGTTTCAACAAACACTATGCCATACATTGTAATGCACTGACCTGATTGATCTTCAGCAATCATGATCATCTCAATTAAGTGAGAGTTATTCCTACTCTTTCCATCAATTTTTACAAAAGGAGCATCAAATTGTACTACAAAGTCATGTGCACTGAACCACTTAAGTGTGTTACTTTTGGACAAGGTATAACAATGTTCAAAGTATATTTGTTGCAGTAAAATCCAAAACAAAATGACCAATGCATGCTCAAGTAGTTAGTAGTGAGCAGCTATTAAACAACTTAAAAATACTATCAACTACAATTTCCAACACTTGGCTGAAGATAGGGTACACTGTCGGGACCAAATTTATCCAGATTAGATGCATGTTGCATGGAAAAATTTTTGTAAGTTGTTGAGTAGATTCAATAAATTGTTGTTAACACACAATTTGGTCAGAGAGGCAACTTAATCTGGAGTATGTCTCAGCACTACAGCTGCACAGGTAATTGACTTAATATCTTTTGCTCTATCAAGTAATGTCAGCTATTTTTCAGCATGTAATTTGAATTAGCAGAAGACTGTTTTATAATGGTGGGGAGCCTCAGGAGAAAGCCAAAAACTAATCATTCACTTAATTTGCTTTCTGAAGATGGTTGCAAATGTTCAGGTTCCTTTGCACTTGCATTCGATGCAAGTAATGAGTATTGGGATGCTCAAGGCTACTTGACATCACTTGCCTTTAACAATCACAAGTAGGTTTAGCCTGATTGCACTTGGTTTTTTTAGTCATGCCCAGTTTGATACTGGAATGATCCATACATTTCTCATGAAACCAACATCAGTCTGAATGGTAGATTAAGGATATGCACCCACCACAAATTTATTGATGACAGTGAAATAATGATACCTCACATGATCCTCCAAAAAAAAACTAATTTATTTAAGCATCATGCTGTTAACATCTAGCATGTTAATTATTCTATTTTAAGTTCAAAATGGGCTTTGATTTTCCTGATGTCCATCGGTCAATCCAACAAAATTTTTCCTTGGTATCATCTCCTTCCCCTTCATATTTGTGCAGTTACTTCCAATGTAGCCTAAACAATTACCCCCTTTTCACAATTCCCAATAGTTACTCAAATCTCACATTTATCTCCGTACCAGGTAAATAACACATCTTGACTGTCACAAAACACAAAATCATTCTATCACAACTTTTAAACATTGCTCAGATTTAAAATATCTGAAGCTACATTTACCCAAAGTAAAATCCAATAATGTACACTTACAAAATTAAATAAAACGCAATTTTTTACTGAGACTTACCAGCAGTGTTCTTAGCCAGTTCTTCTTTGGTTTGGTTAAGCTCCTGGATGGCACTTGCTAAACGAGCTTCCAATTGTACAATAGTTTCCTGGGGATCTGGAGCAGAAACTAGATGATGGTGTATTATTTCAGCTTGCTTCTTGATTTCAGCAACATCTGGCTCCAAGGACTTGATGTATCCCATAACCTGATTCTCCTGTTTGGATAAGGTTGATAAACTGCATGACTGGCATTAAAAATGAGGGGAAAAAAATAGGTCACCAAATTAGAAATGTTACTGGCATGCTGGTTAAACATCAAAATTCCATCTTTCATCATGTGATTGATGTATTTCACTGCTGCTATATTTTTAAAACATCTGATGACTCCAAGGGATCAAGATGCCAGAGAAAAAAAACATACTGGTCTTGAGAGAGAACAAGGACTGAAAGCCTGCAAAATAAAATGCTGTAAATATTTGAGATAAAACAGCATCTGTGGAGAAAAACACTGGACCAATGTCACAAAATGATGGCCCAACATGGTTATCTAAAATAGATAAAATTCAATGTGGAGTCCCAGAGGTTGCAAGCAACCAAGACCAAAGAGGATCATTTCTCACATTTGTGTTGTGTTTGTAAAGTGTGTCGGAAGCCAAAGAGGGAAGTCAGAATGGAAGTGGAAGAAAGAATTTAAACGGCTAATGAATCCAAGTTCAGAATCACCATTGTGGACTGAACAGACTTGTTGTCAAGTGATCAAGTCAGACTTTGAATCTCCAACTTGGAAAGACAACCATGAACACAATAAGCTAGATTGGAAGTTCTAAGTACTGTATTTGAGAAAACTATCGGTCAATTGAACATGGATGAAAAGAGAATGAGATGGAAATTTGATGCCCATGAAAGCCACATGAAAGATTACTAAACAAGCCAAGAGTTCATCTGTCAAAAGTAATATGAGCATCAACAGATGTTTGGCCAAATCATCACAAAAATGATAACCAATGAGCAGTAACCAGTGGGAAACCAGAGTAATTGATGTTGGGGGCTCAGCCATTTACAAGGTATACAAGTGGCATAAAGAAAGAGAATGTACTTGAACCAAACCTGTGATTAAAAGTACAGTTGTGCAAATTTTGAAAATGTCTGCAAAAGGAGACAGATGAATTATATGGAAAAAAACACAGCAGCAAATGGAGTGCAATTGAGAGATATGTAAAGATATCCACTTTAGTTGAAAGAGTAGAAAGGCAGAATGTTATTTTAATGAGTCCAGAAAACAATTTTCTGATCATCATAGTACCGTACATGAAACAATGCAATTAAAAGGAAATGGTCTTTCCACAGAATTGCTGGATGTCACCAAGATTGCCTTAAGCAAGGAAATGAACTAAAAATCAGGTTGATTACAGACAACACTCGATTTGCAGAAAACATGGATTTGTGGTAAATCCAGTAATTAGCAACTCATCAAGTAACAGCTAATATTTGTTAAAGTTTAGCAGAGAGGAGGTTTTATTGTAACTCAAGCCCAAGGGATTGGACTTGGAAGATACTAAGAAGGGAAATGTTTCAAGGATTCAGCCAGTGAAGATGAAAAGGAATTCCTGTAATCATTAATTCTTGGAATTCTCTCATCTAGAGTGATAGAGAACAAATTCTTAGTGCAAACATTGGGAAGAATCACAGAAGAAATCAAAGAGCTGAAAGAACAATTTACTAATCAAGTTCATCATTGTTCAATAAACTCTTCACTTGTACATGCAACTGCATTTCACTGGAAAAAAATAGCATCCATAATACTCAAATAAAACTTTTTTGATTTTTACAAGTCGAAGAATTAATCAAGCATACAACATAGCAAGACAGGCAGGAGTGACAAAAAAATTGACTGGAAAACACGTAAATAAAAATGCCAAAGTAAAAGAGCTAATGTTACATACATGTTAGTGTCATACAATTTGTGTTAGAAATAACTTTTAAAAAGCTCAAGCTAAATGAGCCAGACAAAATTCCAAGCAAAATGGACTAGATTGATGAATGTTTTAAGAGCTTTTGATATTTCCAAAGAAAATTTCCAATTATAGTTTCAAGTGAAAACAAGCCAAACACCCACCTGAACAATTTCTGGTTCAGCACAATCTTGAGTAACAGATTCATTTTGGTCAATAGCAACACATGTCTTGACTAAAGTTTGAAATATTTTATTGCGTTTCTCAATTCTATCTTCTGTTAATTTGCTATCTTCTTTCGCACGTTCACTACACAAAAAGATAAGTGGCAATCCAGAAAAATAACAAACTTCAGTGAAATATAGAAATGTTCATCCACAAAGAATACCAATCAAGCAATGTTTTGGTTACCCTCTTCAGCAGTTAAGAGGCAATTTGCACTCACTTAGAATGAAGGGGACTTCAATAACAAAAAAAAGCAAACAGTAGATGAAGGACACATTTCGCACAAGTATCTAGAAAATATCTTAAATATTCACAACCTCACTATCTCTTCACATTTTAAACTTCTCCTTGACCAACTATAATGATGCGCCTTGAAGATTCCTTTGTTAATGGCACTATTTAAGCAGGTCATTACACTTGATTCAGTGATTTAAAAAGATGGAAATGAAGAAATAAAATGGCAAGAGAAGACACTCTAATGATAAATACTAACATTCCCTCTAAAATTGTAAGAAATCAATTTACCCATTAGGGTGCAATAATCACTAAAACTAAATTTAGTCAAAGAAAATTTTCTCACTTTAATCAAACATGCAAGTGGGGCATTATCAAATGGTCATCCCTTTCATTATCGTTGGTTGGTCAAATCAACCCTGTTAAAGTGAATGTATTACCTAAATTTATATACCCTTTTCAGGATTTACCAGTTTTTATTCCTGTCTTTTTTTGATGCCTTGACTCAATTTTATTTCCTTATATATGGAAGAATAAGCATCCTCACCTAATAGCTTTTTAAAAATGGTATAAAGTAGACATTAAATGCTTTAAAGAGTTGTTTCTCGAAGGAAGTCTTGGTTCTTTTAAAGAACTCAGTTAAAAATAGATGACCAAATACTTTGTTACAGTACAACTCCATTTATCCGAAATGGTCAAGACAGCGCCCATTGCGGATAAACATTTTTTTGAAAACTGGTCTTTTTTAAAAACCCCTGAAGTAATAGCAATTCACTTGTTAGTGTTTAGACAATAAGAAATGACAAGGCATTTTAAGCATGAAATAACATTCAATTCACATTAAAAAATATGAACAAAATAAAATAAATCCAACAACAAACACTAAAATCTATTTTTTTTTTCCCCAAATCACTCATCTGCTAACAAGATGTAGTACTGTATATCTAATATCAGAAACTTGAACTTCCACTCAGAGGTTGTTCCAAATGTCTCCGCCAATGTCATCTGCCCCAACAGTAATGGTTTTTAGTCTTATCAGACAGTCTTTAATTTTATACACTGACATTATTTCCTGTTCCGCTGCTCTAGTGCATTAATAATCCATTGCACATGTTCATAATGTCATCTATAGGAACTTTTTCTCCAGTGTTGGCCAAGGGATCAACATCCTATTATGACAACCATCCTCAGTTGGAACCATTGCTGCAATTTCACCCTCAGTAAGTGCATGGACCCATGAATCATGGGTGCTCTACCGGCACCACCTACGGCTCCTAGAACGCTTCCACCAGCGTTGTCTCCGCTCCATCCTCAACATCCATTGGAGCGCTTACATCCCTAACGTCGAAGTACTCGAGATGGCAGAGGTCGACAGCATCGAGTCCACGCTGCTGAAGATCCAGCTGCGCTGGATGGGTCACGTCTCCAGAATGGAGGACCATCGCCTTCCCAAGATCGTGTTATATGGCGAGCTCTCCACTGGCCACCGTGACAGAGGTGCACCAAAGAAAAGGTACAAGGACTGCCTAAAGAAATCTCTTGGTGCCTGCCACATTGACCACCGCCAGTGGGCTGATAACGCCTCAAACCGTGCATCTTGGCGCCTCACAGTTTGGCGGGCAGCAACCTCCTTTGAAGAAGACCGCAGAGCCCACCTCACTGACAAAAGGCAAAGGAGGAAAAACCCAACACCCAACCCCAACCAACCAATTTTCCCCTGCAACCGCTGCAATCGTGTCTGCCTGTCCCGCATCGGACTTGTCAGCCACAAACGAGCCTGCAGCTGACGTGGACTTTTTACCCCCTCCATAAATCTTCGTCCGCGAAGCCAAGCCAAAGAAGTGCATGGACAACTGCAACATCATTGTCAATGTTAAAATTGCCACAAAATCCTCTTCTTCAATTCAGGATGGTCTCAGAACGTGTATTTATTGCATACGCAAAGAGGTCAGACAATATTTTTGTCTTACCCAAAACACTGAAGCCTTTGAAATTAACATCATCATCGCCATCATCAATGAACATTATTCCAGGCCAGAGATTGTGCCAGGCATTTGATATGGAGTCTTTTGTCAATTTGTTCCATGCATGGGCAGCAGAAGGCCGTCCTTCAAGAAATTCCTGCACCCAAGCCTTTGTTCACAGCTGAAAGCATGTTATTCAGGAACGTATTTTCATATTCATTTTTCATTGACTTCAGGATGTCTTGGTCGCAAGGCTGAATTAAGGATATCATGTTTGGAGGAAGGTGCAGGACGTGCGCATTATCCTTGGTGAGATTCTCAGCTGGAGGATGAGCAGGTCATCAAGGAATAAAAAGATCCTACAGTCCACATCAGCTTGTCTACAGTGAGCATGTGCTTCAGAGAAGCTATCCCTGGTGATCCATGCCTTTCTGTTACCATAATAATCCACAGGAAACAAGGCACCCCTTTGAAGCAACACAGATGCAAGGTTTTGCCAATAACAGCCAGCTTACTCTTGTGCGTGCCAACTGCATTAACGCATGCCAGCAGTTATTCTGTCCTTTGAATTCTTAATGCCTGTAGGGGCTACCTCCTCAGCTGTCACCAGTGTCTTCCTGATAGAGTTCATAGAATTCTGGAGTGGGGGGAGGGCAAGCAGCCAGATGCCATGGTGCCAATGACATAGATAGGAGTAAGATTGAGGTCCTAAAGAGGGAACATAAGGAGTTAGAAAGAATGCTAAAAAGCAGAACTTCATAGATGGTAATCTCAGGAAAGCAGAGAATAGTAAGGGAAGAAAGTATTCTGTCTAGAAGTCAGTAAGTAGTGGAGCTCTGCAAGGGTCTGTTCTGGGACCCCTGCTCTTTGTGATTTTTTTTAAATAACCTGGATAAAGAGTGGATGGATGGGTCAGTAAGTTTGCAAATGACACAAAGGTTGGAGGAGTTGAAGGTTACAAGATGATAGAAGAGAGTGTAGAAGTGGGTAGAAAAGCGGCAGATGAATTTCAATCTGGATAAGTGCAAGCTGCTACATTTTGAAAGGACTAACCAGAAGGCTGAGTGCAGGGTTAATGGTCGGTTACTTAAAAGAGTGGATGAGCAGAGGGACATTGGGGGGAGGGGGGGGGAGGAGAAACCCATACATCCCTTAGGGATGTATGTTGATAGAATAGTTAAGACAGCTATGGGATATTTGGATTCATTAGAGAGGCCATGTTACAACACTACAAATCTTTGTTAACACCACAGAGTATTATAAAGACAAAATACTGGAGAAGCTCAGCAGGTCAAACAGTGTCCTTCATGCAACAAAAGATACAAAACTGAACTTTAGTCTTGAGCTCTTCAAAGCACAAGAACATGTCAGCAGGGATCTGAACAAGTTGGGGGGGGGGGTGGAAGAAAAGGGGCTGGCAAAGGCAAGAGGTGATGTGGAGAAAGGTGGGGGGGCAACAGGAAAAACTGGAAAGGGGAGGAGAATCCAGTTGCAGATTGGGAGAGCACTTTGCTCACCACCTCCTCTCCATTCACAACAACCCATGCTCACATATCTGTCCATGGCCTTATGCACTATCCACCTAGACCATCACCGTATTTTGTATCTGGGCACTCACCAGCCAAATGGCATTAACATTGACTTTACTGCTTTCCAGTAAACCTCCTCACCTTTTTTTCCTGTCTTTCCACCCTGCCAGCCATCCCTCTTACCCATTCTTTGCTGCTGTACCCTCCCTCCTTTTTCAACCGATCATCTCCTACTTTTGCCACACCCTCCCCCCACTCTTTTGTTTAGACACCTGCCGGCATTTTCTCATACTTCGCTTTGGGCTTAAGCCCTTCATCATCAGCTATGTATCTTTACCTTTGGAAGATAAAGGACACTAATCTGCTGAGCTTCTCCAACATTTTGTTTTTACTTCAACCATGGTGTCTCAAGATTTTTGTGCTTTTCTTAGAGTATTGTGTTCAGTTCTGATCACCTGATTATATGAAGGATGTGGAAGCTATGGAGAGGGTGCAGAGATTTACCAGGATGTTGCCTGGATTGGGAGGGAAGATTAGCAGAGCAGGACTTTTTACTTTGCAATGTAGGAAGATAGAGATCTCCAAGATTATAAGAGCCATAGATAGGGTGGACAGCCAGCACCTGTTTCCTAGGGGAGGATCAGCCAACACCAGAGGACATGTATACAAAGTTAAGGGAGGGAAGTTTAGGGGAGACACCAGGAGTAAGCTTTTTACACAGAGTTGTGGGAACCTGGAATGCTGTGCTGGGGATGATGGTGGAAGCTGAATCAATGGGGGCATTTAAGAGACTCCGACACATAGATGAAAGAAAAATAGGTTATGGAGTAAAGAGGGTTTAATACTTTTGCTTTCAAAATTAAAGGATATTTGGGTTTGCACAACATCGCGGGTCAAAGGGCCTGTACTATGCAGTAAAAAGCCTGGAAATAGGACCTACATCTTTTAATCTCTGAAAAAAAAAAATTGAAATGTAATTTTCAAATTTGGTTAATACCTCATCTTTATGTGCCTTTCTACAATTTAAAGTCCATAGAGCTCATGTCCAAAGTCAAATTATCTAATTTTAATGCAGATACATCTCCTCATTAAGATAGATGCAACAATGGAGATATTTCATTCATTAATTTGTGTTTTGGACATGCCAGAGCCTTGAGGAATACTGGAAGTATTTCAAACTTGTTAAAAAGTTCATTTTAAGCCTAATCCTTGAACTGCCCTGTTTGGTATTGTTGGATAGAGTGGCACAACTCCAACAGTACCTGATTTGCATGTATAGGTATTAGCTTTTACTGCTCTTATGGCCAGACAGGCAGTGTTGCTCAGATGGAAGGATGTTGCTCCGCCTACTCATGCTCAATGATTATGTGACATCATGTCATATTTATATTTAGAGAAGATTAGATCCTCAATTTCAGGATCAGTGTTTTTGGTTGATTGATTATTCAGGAATCTGATGGCAGCAGGGAAGAAACTGTCCTTGCGCCTCAGTGTTTGTCTTTAGGCTCCTATACCTTTCTCTCTCCACCCCACTCCTCCCCTACCCCCCCACCCCCCCCCCCTGCCAATGGTAGAGTGAAGAGGGTGTAGCTGGGTGGTGAGGGTCTTTAAGGATAGAGGCCACTTTAAGATACCGCCTTGTGTAGATGTCCTCGATGGATTGAAGTCTGGTGCCTGTGATGTCGCAGGCAGAGTTAACAACCCTCAAGTTTATTCTTGTTCTGAGAGATGGCACCTCCATACCAGGCAGTGATGCAACCGGCCAGAATGCTCTCCATGGTATACCTGTAGAGGTTTAGGAGAGTCTTCAGTAACATACCGAATCTCCTCAGACATCTCACAAAGTATAGCTGCTAGCGAGCCTTCTTTGTGATTGCATCAACATGGAGGTTCCAGGACAGATCTTCAAAGATGTTGACAACCAGGAATTTGAAGTTCTTGACCCTCCCCACTACTGAGTCCTCGATCGTGTTCCCGACTTCCTCCTTGGTTTTGCTGACGTCGAGCACAAGGTTGTTGTCATTACTATTCAACAAGTTTTCATTCCCAATTTGAATTTAAATTTTCAAATACTGTGGAGACCTTTTATGAAGTATTTTCAGAATCTTTAATATGATAATGAATGTTGACCAATAAGATAATTTATCACTTTGATAAGGAATGCTTTTTCCTCTCCTTGCCAAACAGATTCATTTTTGGTACTGGGTGTAATCTTTTAATAATAATAAATATTACTAATATAATTTGTTTAATTGAGAATGCAGGGTACCTTGCATGAATTGGTAATGATTTAAGTGTAATGTATTATTTTTTGACCTTTTAGATGTATTCTTTATTGTACTCCATTTTTCCATCTGGGATTTCAATTTCAATAAATACATTGAAAAAGAAAGAATAGCTAAATTGTTATCCTTAAAAATGTCCTAAACTCAGAATGCAACCAACAATTTACCTTAAATCATTTTCAAACTGAGACATGAACTTTTCCATTTCTTGGCAAGCTTCTTCACGGATTTTCTTTTCCATCATCACCTTCTCTTTCTTTTCCTCAATAATCTTGTTTTTCAGATCTTGCATATAAATCAGAAATTTCTGCACATTTTAAAAAAAGACTCAAATTCAAAAAACGAAAATATTTTTATTAACTAATTCTGAAACATATAATATAAAGTAGATAATACTAAAACTGTACCAAATCTTGAGGAAGAGTAACATTCATACAACTGCAAATTCATATAACAGGGAACAAAATACATTTTTCATGCCAATAATCCATCAAGAGTGGAAAGAGAAATCAAAACAGCTTTGCATTCTAAGGAAGGATGAAAGAGTGCAGAGAATAAATGAAACATCTTTGATAGAGTGGAGACCAAGATAGATCAACACAGACAATGCTTTGTCGACCATTTTCTACAAATTAAAACCATTTCAAATTTAAATCCTAAATGCTATTCCTTCTCATCACAGCTGCTCCATTTTAGTTGTTCTTTCAAATTTTCATATGCAAATTTTTTTTGCATTGATATTTTGCCAAATTCATCCAATGCTCGACAATAATTGCTTATTGAAAAGAAACAGCATGCTGACATCTTGAAGTAATGGAGTATTATAGTGAACGTATTCCCACAATGCTCCTGGATAGTACCTTTTAGGAATTAGAGACCATGACAATGAGGGGATGGGTCTTGTTTCCAAGTTAAAATCATGCACAGTTTGGAGAGTCACCTGCAAACAATGTCCTATCTGCTGCCACCATTTCAAATAATCGAGAACGAAGGCTTGGAATTCTTTATAGCCAAGGTAAGCCAGTACATTTTTTGCAGAAGGCAGATATTGAAGCTAGTGTCAGTGGAGACAAATGAAAATTGATTTTGGATGGAGTGTCCATTTTTTTCTGACTGGTGTCAAGCTTCACTCATCCAGACCAATAAAAGTATGACTGTGACTTGCTGAGCATTACCTTGAAGAAAGGTGCTCTTGATCATTCAATCTGAACGTACACTGAAAGGTATCAGCTCAATTGTATACTGCTATGCCAGGAACTCTGAGCAACCATCTGCCCTCCTCTGACCACTCTTATCAACAACTTGACCCATAACTTAAGAGCAATAGATGCTTCAGCTACTTTTAGTCCAGGGTGAGTTATCAGCACAACCATTTAATGCCAAGATGTGGGGTTCATCATGCAGAAGCTGCCTAGGAAGACTCATTTTGGACAGGCAAGCGTGTCTACTGATGAGGACTTGTGTCACCTCCTTTATGTTTTGGCAAACCACTGATCTGATATTTTTCTTCATCACCTTCCAGTGGATGTGAAAGAAGCTTCTTTCTTCCCTTCCGCTGACATCACTACCCCCAATTCCAGACTTTGGTAAGAATAGTGGTCACCAATAAGGGTGCAGCCACAAGCCCATGACCTCAGTGCAAAGCAAACACACAAAAGCCTGTCTAAAATAAGCCTTCATAGTGCAGAAGTTGCCAAGTTATGCTGAGCAAGCATGAGGTGCCACCACATCACAGCCAATAATCCATTTCCATATACTTGCTGCAATTACCCTTTTGCATTCTTGCTTCTGTTAATATGTCAGATGAAATATTTTGTCAGGAAACAAATCAATCCTCAAGAGACACCCAGCCTTTGGCCTCCTCTATTTACAGCAGTGTTTTTGTGGCTAGTGATGCTAGGGGATTCAAAGTTAACACCAAGAAAGACCAAGCATAGCTGGTTACACTCTGCTATCAAGGTGGGCATTAAAAGCACTTCTATCGTCTGAATGCTTCTTGCCGCTTAAAAGCAAAAATGTAGATCTTGCTGTATGGCATACATGATCAAATCTAGCAGATGGCATAATGGACTAAAGCTATACAAATGTCAGAATCACTTGCTGTTCCAGAAATATTCTGGCATGCAAAATTAATATCCAGGTTCTTACTGCAAATGATTTCCAACCTCTCTCAACCCCAATCCATTCACAATAATAACATTATTGAAGTCATTCAATAATTGCTTTCTCCAACTTCTTTTAATCCCAAAATCTTGCACCTCAAATAACAATTATGCCAACTTGTACTGGGAACTTTTTTTTAAAATCTTCTTTTCCCATTTCTCATCACACCTTGAAATTCATCCTGTCCAAGGTCAACTAACAGTTCTTTAGATCTCCATCCGCATTAAATTTTGCCAACCCAACTTCCATCCCAAGATGCAAGCTGAGCTGGTCTGGCTTGAGTCAGATTTTTCCTTCTCCTTCCAATCAAACCCCTCCCATAAGAAAATAAAATTCTTGGTCGATGACAGCAGTGGCAGAGCAACTGGTCCCTGCCAAATAATGACCCAGACTCCATCCTAAATCTGGTGCTTTTAGTGGTAGCAATTGCTCCTTCCTACAAAAGCATGCAGTTCTTTTTTCAACTCAAACAGTAGGGGTTGTAACAGGAGTGTTCTTGGAACATGGGGAGAATAAAATGTGATTGCAGTAGTTTGAATGCAAATGATGCTTGATGATTAGCATGGTCAGTTTCTATGCCCAAGTGATTCAGATGTCATGCAATGACAAATTTATCTTGACTGACAAAGAAGCTTTTCTATATATTTGAAATCAATTCAACCAGATAAAACAAATAACTGCCAGAATGCTACAGTTGATATTTTGAAGACCATTGATTGTTCAAATCAATGAATTGATATAGAGAACCAATAAGCTTTCAGACAACAAACATTTTACAATAAGAATAGGTTGCTGTCAGCTTTAAAAGAACAAAACTACATATTTCAGTTCTGCAAAAGCGAGATGTGCCAAATTCCTCAAATAGTCCTTCCAAATGAAGCAACATGTGAATCCTTGTGAAAGCTGAATGGTCTCAGTCTCAAGGACCAAATGGATTGCACGGTCAGGTTTTGAGTAGCATTAAGGATTGTGGAGACATTGGTAATGATCTTTCGGGAATCAAAAGATTTTGGTGTGACCCCAGAGGACTGGAAAATAGCAAGTGTCACCCCGCTATTTGAGAAAGAAGGGAGGCAACAGAAAGGAAATTATAGACTGGTTAATCAGACGCCAGTTGTTGGGAAGATGTTGGAGTTGATTGTCAAGGATGAGGTTACAGAGCACTTGGGAGGTACATGACAAGATAGGCCAAAGCCAGCATGGTTTCCTTATGAGAAAATCTTACTTATCAAACCTATTGGAATTCTTTGAAGACAAGACAAGCAGGGTAAACAAGATGCAATGGATGTTGTGTATTTGGATTTTCAGGCCTTTCACAAAGTGCCACACACAAGGTTTATAACAATAAGAGCCCATGGTCTAACAGGAAACATACTGGCATGGGTAGAGTATCAGCTGATTGGCAGGAAGCAGAGTATTGGAATGCAGAGATCATATACTTAATGGCCACCAGTTGTTAGTGGATTTCTACAGAGGTCAGTCTCGGGTGCACTTCTTTTTGTGTTGTGGATTAATGATTTGGATTATGGAATTAATGAATTTTTGTCCTTGTCTATAGATGATATGAAGATAGGTGGTGAAGCAGGTAGTGTTGAGGAAACAGGGAGGCTGCAGAAGGACCAACAGATTAGGAGAACGTGCAGGGAAATGGCAAATGAAACAATGCCAGAAAGTGCAAGATCAGACAATTTGATTAAAAAAATAAATGGGCAAACTATTTTCTAAATAGGCAAAAAATACCTAAATACAAAGGGAACCAAGAGTCCTCATGCAGAATAGCCTGATGGTAAACTTGTATATTGAGTCTGTGCAAGAGGAATAGAATAGAATAAAAGAGCAGGGATGGAATGTTGAGGTTTTGTATGGCAATGGTGAGATCGCATTTTGAGTGATCAAACAAGGAACATTTAACAGCTCTTGGCCTGTACTCATTTGAATTTAGGGAGCATGAAGGGGGGGGGACCTCATTGAAGCATTTTGAACATTGAAAGTCACGGACAGAGTAGATGAAGAAAGACAGTCTTCCCATGGTGGGAGAGTCAAGGACAAGAGGGTACAACTTCAGAATAGCCCACTTAGTTACAGAAATTTCTTTAGCCAGCTGGTGGTAAATTTGTGAAATTTGTTGCCACACGGCTGTGAATATCAAGTCATTGGGTGTTCTTGATTAGCCAGGGTATCAAACGTTATGGGGAGAAGGCTGGGCAGTGGGGCAGAATTAGAAATGGAGCAGCTCTTGATTAAATGATGGGGCAGACACGATGGGCTGAAAAGCCTATTTCTGCTTCTGGTGTTATAATTAACCAAAATATTTCAATAATTTCCCTTTAGTTATGCAACATCATGGACTTAATGCAGCTTTGAGGCAAATAGTGACCTTTGACCTACTCAAGATTGCATAGCACAAAATTCTTCAGTTATGCAGCAAGATAGAAAAAAGATAATGCATTTACCTCATAAGTGATTTTACTTATCACTATATTTTCTTCCTCTTCATCCTCCTCATCTTCCCCCTCCTCCTCACTCTGGTTTACATCAGTGTAGGTCGTCTCCAAATCACCTTCCGGCATTTCAACAATATCCTCAAGACTAGAATCCCAAGAGATTGTTTCTCTTTTCAGAGAGTATTCAATTTCAGCATTATTGATTATCAGTGACAGAGCTCTGGCTGATCTTTTTGGAACTAAACAGGTAGGAAACTTTGAACAATCAAGGAGAATCTAGAAAAAAAAAATTCAAGAATAAATGCTGCCCCCTTGCAAAATAAATGTTTAGTGCTGTAAGCAGCAGTGAACACTGTACTTCACAAATAAACAGTATGCTAAAATAATGCCACTTCCAGAAAATTACTCAACACCAATTGATTGACCTTAAGGTGAGAAAATGTTAGGCAGGAAAAAACAGGAACGAATTAGCCCAATACAATCTCAGCAATTCAGTTAAAAAAAAATCCATGTTAAAACAAAGAAATCATTGGATTAGGCAGATGGAAACTTGAAATTGGAAATTAATAATCTTGCATCAGAACATGAGAGGTGTGATTTCAACCAGAAAGTATATTTATCTAAAATTGTTTAATTTAAACCCCCCCATAACAGATTTTGATAAAAGATCAAAAGTTGACCAAGTGTAAAGGGCAGAGGCAGACACTGGAGTGAGATAGAGAAATGAGCAAATCCAGGCTCATTCATATCACAATGCAAAGGTACCATAAAATTGATTATGAAATTGCAATCAACAATTTAAAAACCTGGAAACAAAATATTGCATAAAAAACTGCAACCAAAATGTGACTAGATTCTGCTATTCCACTCCTTGCCATATAATGAGACCATTTGGCCTGTGTCAACTGTTTGAAAGATTTATCCAATTAGCTCTAATCTTCTCCTCATGCTTCTTCAAGTACATGCTAATTCCCCAATTCAAATTAATCTGCTATCACTACCATTTCAGTCAAAGCATTCTAGAACATAACTGCAGACAGAACAGAGCATTTCCCCATTGATTATTTAAATGGTTCGACATAAAAGGGGAGGCAGGCCTCTTCAGCCCAGTTAAGCAACCTGCATAGAAGGTCACTCCGATATAAAACCTACGACCCAAGGACCTCGCTGCCACATCCCAGCTTGCTTGGCCATGGCATACGAACCATAGGTGTAAAGGGTGGGGCCAGTACTACGCACACTGCACTCCACCCAAAAGCTCCCTTGCGCAGGCCCGAGGACAGGTCCACGTCCTCCCCTTCAAATGAGGCACACAAACTCAAGCTAGCATGCTGGAACATCAGAACCATGCTAGACAAGGCTGAGAGCCACCGACCCGAACGTCGGTCTGCCCTCATCGCACATGAACTCCTCAGACTCGACATCGACATAGCCACTCTCAGCGAAGTCCGCCTTGCAGATGTCGGCAGCCTCCAAGAACACGGCGCTGGCTACACACTCTACTGGTCTGCAAGCCTCAGGCTGAACAACGCCTATCTGGTGTTGGCTTCATGGTCAAGAACTCCATTGCCTCCAAACTTGAAAACCTCCCGACAGGCCACTCTGTCCAGATCATGTCCATGCGACTCCCCCTTCAAAACAACAGATGCATCACTCTCATCAGTGACTATGCTCCAACCCTTCAGGCAGAACCAGCAGAAAAGCACAAGTTCTACACTGATCTGCGCAACCTTATCCAACGCACCCCTACAGCCGACAAGGTTGTCATCCTTGGCGACTTCAACACTCGCATCAGAACAGCAGCTTGTCATTACTAACAACATTTTCCAGCAGCCTGAAGACTACCTGGATGCATCCCCGATCCAAACAATGGCACCTCCTGGACTATGTTCTGGTGCGAGGAAGAGACAAACGAGAGGTGCTCCACACCAGGATCATGCCCAGCGCGGAATGCCATACTGACCACCAGCTTGTTCGCTGCAAGCACAACCTTCACTTCAAGTCAAAGTTCAAGAACAGTGGAACCCCCAGAAAGAGGTTCAATGTTGGAAACTTGTAGTCAGACGTAGTGAGAGGAATCTTCCAGGCAAAACTCCAAGCAAAGCTCGAGGATGCAAACTGCCTCACGTACACGTCTCCTGAAACCCTCTGGGATCGACCATACTGCAATCCACTGAAGAGGTACTGGGCTTCTCCTCCAGGAAAAACAAGGACTGGTTTGACGAAAACAACCAGGAAATCCAGGAGCTGCTTGCAAAGAAGCGATCTGCCCACCAGGATCACCTTGCAAAGCCTTCCTGGCCAGAGAAAAAACGAGCCTTCCGTCTCGCATGCAGCCATCTTCAGCGCAAACTCCGGGAGATCCAAAATGAGTGGTGGACTAGCCTCGCCAAACAAACCCAGCTTAGCGCCGACATTAGCGACTTCAGGGGTTTTTAATGAGACACTAAAGACGATGTACGGCCCCTCACCCCAAGTCCAAAGCCCTCTGCGCAGCTCAGACAGCGAGGTCCTCCTCAGCGACAAGATCTCCATCCTCAATCGATGGTCAGAACACTTCCAATCCCTTTTCAGTGCCAACTGCTCAGTCCAAGAATCCGCCCTGCTCCAGCTCCCTCAACAACCCTCGAGTCTAGAGCTGGATGAGGTCCTTATCCAGGAAGAGACATACAAGGCAATTGAACAACTGAAAAATGGCAAAGCAGCGGGTATGGATGGAATCCCCCCACCCCCAGAGGTCTGGCGGCAAAGCTCTGCATACCAAACTGCATGAATTTTTCATGCTCTGCTGGGACCAAGGAAAGCTGCTTCAGGACCTTCGTAATGCCATCATCATCACCCTGTACAAAAACAAAGGTGAGAAATCAGACCGCTCAAACTACAGGGGAATCACGCTGCTCTCCATTGCAGGCAAAATCTTCGCTTGGATTCTCCTTAATAGACTAAATCCTAGCGTCGCCAAAAATGTCCACCCAGAATCACAGTGTGGCTTTCGCGCAAACAGAGGAACTACTGACATGGTCTTTGCCCTCAGACAGCTCCAAGTGCAGAGAACAAAACAAAGGACTCTACATCACCTTTGTTGACCTCACCAAAGCCTTCGACACTGTGAGCAGGAAAGGGCTTTGGCAAATACTAGAGCGCCTCAGATACCCCCCAAGTTCCTCAAAATGGTTATCCAACTGCACGAAAACTAACAAGGTCGGGTCAGATACAGCAATGAGCTCTCCGAACCCTTCTCCATTGACAACGGCGTGAAGCAAGGCTGCGTCCTCGCACTAACCCTCTTTACTATCTTCTTCAGCATGATGCTGAAACAAGCCATGAAAGACCTCAACAATGAAGACGCTATTTACATCCGGTACCGCACGGATGGCAGTCTCTTCAATCGGAGGTGCCTGCAAGCTCACACCAAGACACAAGAGCAACTTGTCCATGAACTACTCTTTGCAGACGATGCCGCTTTAGTTGCCCATTCAGAGCCAGCTCTTCAGCGCTTGACGTCCTGTTTTGCGGAAACTGCCAAAATGTTTGGCCTGGAAGTCAGCCTGAAGAAATCTGAGGTCCTCCATCAGCCCCCCCCCACATCTCCATCGGGCACACAGAACTCAAAACGGTCAACCAGTTTACCCACCTTGGCTGCACCATTTCATCTGATGCAAGGATCGACAAAGATAGACAACAGACTCGTCAAGGCAAATAATGCCTTTGGAAGACTACACAAGAGTCTGGAAAAACAACCACCTGAAGAAACACAAAAAGATCAGCGTGTACAGAGCCGTTGTCATACCCACATTCCTGTTCGGCTCAGAATCATGCGTCCTCTACCTGCATCACCTACGGCTCCTAGAACGCTTCCATCAGCACCGTCTCCGCTCCATCAACATTCATTGGAATGACTTCATCACCAACATCGAAGTACTCGAGCTGGCAGAGTCCACAAGCATCGAATCCATGCTGCTAAAGACCCATCTGCACTGGGTGGGTCACGTCTCCAGAATGGAGGACCATCGCCTTCCCAAGATCGTGTTATATGGTGAGCTCTCCACTGGCCACCGTGACAGAGGTGCACCAAAGAAGAGGTACAAGGACTGCTTAAAGAAATCTCGGTGCCTGCCACATTGACCACTGCCAGTGGGCTGATATCGCCTCCAACCGTGCATCTTGGCGCCTCAGTTTGGCAGGCAGCAACCTCCTTTGAAGAAGACCGCAGAGCCCACCTCACTGACAAAAGACAAAGGAGGAAAAAACCCAACACCCAACCCCAACCAACCAATTTTCCCTTGCAACCGCTGCAACCGTGCCTGCTTGTCCTGCATCGGACTTGTCAGTCACCAACGAGCCTGCAGCAGACGTGGACATACCCCTCCATAAATCTTCGTCCGCGAAGCCAAGCCAAAGGAAGGAAGGATTTAATCTATCATTACTACTTTTGTTTTACTCAAAGTACCCGATACCTGATCCTTTGTTCTCACATTTTAGCCAATAGCAAGAAGCAGAAGTTGGCTTGCACTACTTCACGCTTAGTTTAAAAACTTGTTCCAGCCAGAATCTATAGCTATTAAAGATCAGAATAAGATCAACAATATTAAACCCATTATTTACAGCAAAATATAGTTATATGGCTTTTCCAATAATTTTCACTTGCAAATTCAGTAATCTTAACTGGAGGAATATTTGAACTTATTTTCATTTCAACCACAATTCCAAAGAAATACTGATTACATTTATAGAAGTGTTTTTAGCAACCCATCAAAAAGCATGATGAATCTGAAAGTTTTTTTTTAAAACTATACTTTCATTTATAGCAAACTTTCAGCAAAACTTGTGTCCAAGTTAAAGGATCTGGGACTCTGTTCATCCCTTTGCAGCTGAATCCTTGACTTCATCCACAGACCTCAATCATGGTAAATCAGCAACATCACATCCTCCTCTTTGACCATCAACAAGACTGCATGTTGACCCCGACCCACCTACCTGTACATTTGTTATTGCATAGCCAGGTGAGATTCCAAATCAATCTGCAAATTCAATTATAGTTGCTGGCCGCATTACTGAAAGTCACGAGTCATAATACAGAAATGATATCAATAGTCTAGTTGGGTGGCATCAGAACAATCTTTCGATTCTACTAAGGTCAAGGAGTTTAATGGTTTTAGGAAAGAAAGAGGGACCACACATCTGTCTTCATTGTGTGACAGAGGTGGAGAGGGTTCAAACCTTCAAGTTTCTGGGAGTCCATATTTAAAAAGACATTTTCTTGAGTCAGCACATTAAGACAACACTGAAGGCGGCACACCAATACCCTAAACTTTCTCCTGGTTTGGTAATCAACTGCCCAGGAACAGAGAAAGCTCCAGAAAGTGTATCTATTGAATGTATCTACTACACAAGGCAATGTTTCAAGAAGGTTGCCAATATTGGAAAGAGCCCCATCACCCTAGTCACAATCTCTTTGCACTTCCAACTTTGGGTAGATCAGCAGCTCCAGTTTTCTCAAGAGTTCCTTGCCAACAGCTAGATTCTTTATCCTTCCCTGGTTACACTAATCAGGGACTGCTGACATCACACAAGAAATGCCCTCATGATTGCCAAATCACCTTGTTTTGCACTGGGACAACTGAGTATTTAATACCTACCCAGTTTTTCTTTTTGCATGTGTTTTCTTAATTCAAGTGCACCATTGTTTTTAAATGATTCCGTAGTATTTAAAAACTACCTATTCAGCTATAGCAAGAGAAAATTTGTACATATGTACATGGTACAATTTAAGACAATAAATTGGTTTTCAAATGGTACTCAAACTTAATTTCTCCCCCCCCCCCCCCACCAAAATCCACTAATTTGCAAACTGACTTAATGTCGGCTATTGGAAAACCTTACATTGCAACTATTTGGTAAAGATAGGAACCTCAGACACCTTTCAATTATGAAACTATTTTCAATTATTGAAATAATGCATAACAGAAATTTATAGCAATTAACAAATGCCACTTGCCTTTTGTGCCATAGCAGAGAATTTCAGTACATGGAGCGTCTCTTCATACATAGAAGCACATTGGCTGATATTAACAATCATACACACTTTTCCTCTCCCAGAGAAAAAACCCTGGAAATAGCGAGTTAGCTTGCTCTCCCGAAATGGGACGTGACTTTGTATTCTAAGAAGTAAAAAAATTTAAATAACTTTGAATAAGTTTGAAAGATTCTCCTTTTTGATCTTACTGACAAGGTCATTTCTAAGTATGGTTAATTTGAATTGGAACCATTTGATCACCAATTAAACTTTGCTAATGTATTAAAATTCTATTATAATTAGTGCATCTATGAACAGAAGTGTTAAAATTCAACTTGTGAAATTATAAAACTATCAAATTTTTAAAATTTGATTACCCGTGTACAAAACTGTCATTATTGATTAAAATTAAGATTTAATTGTGGAAGCTTAAATGAAGTTTATCAGAACCATGGCAAATGAACCAGTTTTCCATCAAGTTGCTGCACTAGTAACAACTTGCTAATGAATCAAGAACAGTTCATTTACAGCACTCATTTACACAAAATGTTAATTAATTGAAACTACTCCAAAAGATCCAGGCATAAACAGACAGCATATTGGTGCTGTACAAGTGAGCTAGAATGTTGGATGTGAAATTTAAAGGATAACATCAAACTGAGCCCCTCATTGGTCTCTTGGATAGACTCAATCCAAAAGCAAAGATTAATGTTTCTGGCTCTCCAATAATTGTCTTGATACTCCAGGAATAGGATTTGGATATCAAAATTATAGATGAATTAACATTCAGTCAATTTAAATCCCCCTCCCATTTGCTACTAAGATCACAATTTGAAATTCAACTCCCTCCCCTGGGCTCTCAGTTGATGCCCCTTTTTAGCTTGTTAAAACCCAATTATGATTTATTTCAAGCAGATATGTTTACAGGAAATAATGTACCATTCATTTAACATTCTGTGCAATGCTATCCTTTGGAAATGAATACAACAGTCCATTCAAGCCTCCTACATTCTGGAACCTCATCTTGGGAAGCACACCATTTCCAAGGTCCAGCCCCTCCCAATTCAAGTCACCACACATGTTTGCACTCTTTAATCCCATCTCCTATTGCAGAATAATAAAACCAGATACTGAAGCATCAGGATTTTTTTTTTTTTTTTTTAAATATAAATTGGATACAGGGATTGGATTATCAACGTTGCACTTACCAAAAAATCACTCTTGCAAATTTATCTTTTTTAATATATACAAAAGATTGAGCAGACCAGTGGAAAAAAAAACAAATTTTAATATTTTTAACTTAAATTTCATCCGACTAAATTTAGTTGCATTAAATTCTTCGAACACATGGAAACAATTTTAAGCAATCACATTATTGAAGACTGAAAAGCAAATAAAGGCTCCTCTTACTTAGAGATTTGGTTATGTCTCAATGCATTGATGCACTTTCCAAGAATCAGCAAGGAAGTGTTAATATTACCAGCTTCTTTTAATCGGTCACCTTCATTTTTTGTTTTCGCATTCCTTTCTGATCCCGCAAGATCACAAAGAGACAACCTGTAAAAGAAGCAGCAACATTCACCAAAGTTCAATGGCTTTCATTAATATTCATCTTTTCTTCATGAACTTGAACTCATCCAAATCTCTGAATCAACTTCCACTGTCCCTTTTGGTTAGACCCTCCATCTTGCTTACTTGCTTTTACATCTGGATGAATAATATCCCTGGTGGTCAATCCCTCCAGGGCTTCGCATCCCAGAGCTGAAGTCCTTCATGATGTACTCAAAAGACTTGGGTTCCAATGCAGCATCTATTTAATTAATCCACCCGCCACAGTTGTGGCTCAACTACCAGGGTATCAGACAAACTACTTTCCTCAAATCTTCTATTTTTCTTTCATTTCAGATGCTTTTTAAAAAAGATTTTTTTGTTACCTGTCCAAATAATGTACTAAACAAATATCATGATTCTTTCCCATATGAGACACTTGAGATTCTAGAAGCAAGATAAGAGTAAAGGTCCTAATATCCAGCACCTATGGGGAATTGGGAGATGACATAAGTGAATTTTCCAGTTTCTTGAGACTGTGTGTTACATGATTTGGGGAACAAACAGCGAGGAGCTCCAACTTTAAGCTTCCTTATTTTTTTTATTATTTTCCACAATTCTTTTAGACAGTTACTTCAATTGAGATAACAGGGTTTTCCTGCATCATGTGCTTGAAGTTGTTTGGTCTGGTAATTGAGAAGCTACTTTCCACGATCAGATTTTCTGGTGTGCTGGGAACTAAAAATGAAATGTGGGATTATGACTAAACAGCATGCTGCAATGATAAAAGTTTAAGTTGCTTTTAGCTTCACAAGATGCTGGAACAACTATACACTTAAAACTATACACTTACTATAAGCAACTCTGGTTGTTTTGCAGTAAAAAGGATGCAATTAAACTCAAAATTGCAAATAATATTCTTATGCCAGCTACCAAGACGAGAGGGGTTGAGTTGAGGAGAAGATGGTTAGGGAAGGATTTCTCTACCTGAAGAATAGGAGGCGAAGGCATGACCTCAGGAGCTTTATTAAATGATATGGGGCATAGATAACTAAAACTAGAGAGCATTGGTTTAAGTTGAAGGGGAAGATTTAAAATAGATCTGAAAGGCAACAAGAACACCAGAAATAGGATCAGGAGTAGGTCATCCAGCCTGCTCCACCATCCAACACAATCATGGTTGATCTGATACTAATTTCCTGCCTTTTCCACCCCCTCCTCCCCAATATCCCTTTATAGAAATCTATCCAACCTTGTTTTAAATACATTTATGGAGGTCTCCTCCCCAGCTTCAATGGGCAGCAAATTCCACACATTAACCACCCTCTGTAAAAAGCAGTTCTTCCTCAGGTGTCCTAAATTGAATCTTAAGGCAATGACCCCTAGTTCTGGTCTCCCCATCAATGGAAATAACTTGCTTACCTCAATTTTATCTATGCCTTACATAATGTTGTTTCTACAAGATTCCCTCTCATTCTTCTAAATTCCAGCAAGTACAGTCCCAGATGACTCAATCTCTCCTGTTTGGCCAATCTCTTCATCCCCCCAGAATCAACCTGGTGAACCTCCTCTGCACTACCTTCAAAGCCAGTACATCCTTTCTCAAGTAGAAAGTAGAACTGCACACAGTATTCCAGATGCAACCTCACCAGTTACAGTTGCAGCACAACTTCCCCTCTCTTAGATTCCATTCCGTTAACAATAAAGGCCAACATTCCATTTACCTTTTGGATAGGCTTCTATATTTGCAAACCAACCTTTTGCCATTTAAATAAAATTCTGATCTTCCATTTCTACTTCCAAAGATAGCCTCACAGTTGCCAACATTGTACTCCATCTACCAGGCTCTTGCCCACTCACTTAACTAATCAGTATCTTTCTGAAGTCTCTGCATTCTCTGTACAAATTGCTTTTCTTCTCAATTTAACATCATTAGCAAACTTAGATACACCACACTGTTTTCTTTTCCAGATAGTGTATGAATATCATGAATAGTTGTGGGCCCAGCAGTGACCTCTGAAAAAATCAAATGCCAATCAGAAAACCATCTCTGTACCCCAACTCTCTGCTTTCTGTTGGTTAACGATCTTCCAACTATGCTATTATGATCACCCCCTAACTCTATGTATCCTTTTCTTCTGTAAAAGTCTTTTATGTGGCACCTTATTGAATGCCTTCTGAAATCCCTCCATCTACCGCGCTGGTTATATCCTCAAGAACGCCAGCAAATTTGTCAAACAGAATCTGCCTTTACCGAATCCATGCAGCGTCTGCCTGATAAATCCATTTCGCTCCAGATGCCTCGCTATTTCTTAATGGTAGTTTTACATCTGTAGTTGGGAAAATGCTTGAAGCTAACTGGCCTATAGTTCCTGCCTTTTTTCAACATCCTTTTTTTTAACCAATAGTGGCATGACATTTGCCATCTTCCAACCCAGCAGGACCTGCCCAGAGTCCAGAGAATTTTAGTAAATTATCATCAAAGCCTTGACTACAACTTCTGTCATTTCTTTCAATAACCTTCCATCAGGACTTATCCATCTTTAGATACTTAAGTTTTCTGAGTACTACCTCTCCAGGTCCTCACCTCTCATCACATCACATCCATAACATTAGTCTTTGGCATGAAATTGGTCTCAATACTGTCTCCACCCCATCCCCACCTCACAAGATATCATAAGTACTTCAAGGCAGGTACAGCCATTTAAAAAGTGGCCATGTATGTAGATAGTTGAGCCAAGAGGAATGTGGGTCAAATGCAGACTTGCTTTTTTTTTTTATAAATTTTTTATTTTTCACACCATAAATCACAATAGCCATGATATACACTTTTTCTTTTTCACACATTTACAGTGACTTTTTCTTCCCCCCCCCCCCTCCTCCCAAGCCACCCCCCCACCCCCCCCCCCTCTCATCCATTTTAGATGGGTAACTAAGTTGCCATTGACATTTGGGCAAAAGGGTTCAAAAGAATTCAAGTACATTATACAGTTTCTCCCGTTAAATAAAAAAATGGGTTAAAAATTTCAATCTCCTGCACCAGCTCCGTAGCCTTCTTGGCATTTAACACCAACTTTATCTATTCAAGATGGAAATTTAGAAACATTCTTCCTCCATACTGTAAGGTAAAAACATCATGAGTTGGGACCAGAGAAGGAGTCACCCAGTACTAAGGAGTAACAGGATGCAGGTACGCTCAAGATAAGTTTGGCAATAACAAGCTGATGAGCAGCAGACTAACAGAGAAGGGTAGCAACAGCTTATTCATTGGACAATGTTTTTTTTTTTCTTTCTTCTTTGGCTTGGCTTCGCGGACGAAGATTTATGGAGGGGGTAAAAAGTCCACGTCAGCTGCAGGCTCGTTTGTGGCTGACCAGTCCGATGCGGGACAGGCAGACACGATTGCAGCGGTTGCAAGGGAAAATTGGTTGGTTGGGGTTGGGTGTTGGGTTTTTCCTCCTTTGCCTTTTGTCAGTGAGGTGGGCTCTGCGGTCTTCTTCAAAGGAGGTTGCTGCCCGCCAAACTGTGAGGCGCCAAGATGCACGGTTTGAGGCGTTATCAGCCCACTGGCGGTGGTCAATGTGGCAGGCACCAAGAGATTTCTTTAGGCAGTCCTTGTACCTTTTCTTTGGTGCACCTCTGTCACGGTGGCCAGTGGAGAGCTCGCCATATAATACGATCTTGGGAAGGCGATGGTCCTCCATTCTGGAGACGTGACCCATCCAGCGCAGCTGGATCTTCAGCAGCGTGGACTCGATGCTGTCGACCTCTGCCATCTCGAGTACCTCGACGTTAGGGGTGTGAGCGCTCCAATGGATGTTGAGGATGGAGCGGAGACAACGCTGGTGGAAGCGTTCTAGGAGCCGTAGGTGGTGCCGGTAGAGGACCCATGATTCGGAGCCGAACAGGAGTGTGGGTATGACAACAGCTCTGTATACGCTTATCTTTGTGAGGTTTTTCAGTTGGTTGTTTTTCCAGACTCTTTTGTGTAGTCTTCCAAAGGCGCTATTTGCCTTGGCGAGTCTGTTGTCTATCTCATTGTCGATCCTTGCATCTGATGAAATGGTGCAGCCGAGATAGGTAAACTGGTTGACCGTTTTGAGTTTTGTGTGCCCGATGGAGATGTGGGGGGGCTGGTAGTCATGGTGGGGAGCTGGCTGATGGAGGACCTCAGTTTTCTTCAGGCTGACTTCCAGGCCAAACATTTTGGCAGTTTCCGCAAAGCAGGACGTCAAGCGCCGAAGAGCTGGCTCTGAATGGGCAACTAAAGCGGCATCATCTGCAAAGAGTAGTGCACGGACAAGTTTCTCTTGTGTCTTGGTGTGAGCTTGCAGGCGCCTCAGATTGAAGAGACTGCCATCCGTGCGGTACCGGATGTAAACAGCGTCTTCATTGTTGGGGTCTTTCATGGCTTGGTTCAGCATCATGCTGAAGAAGATTGAAAAGAGGGTTGGTGCGAGAACACAGCCTTGCTTCACGCCATTGTTAATGTAATGGTATGATAATTTACTAAGTACGTGTCCTGAGGTATAAAAAAACACCACTTGCTGATATCGGGAGAATGCGCCTTCTCCAACTAACACTGTTAGTTGTAAGTGTTACAATCCAGTAATAAAGAACCTTGATTTCGACTCAGTCTGGTGTCTGACTCACTCATTCTCAAACAAAGCAGACCTAACAATACTTAAAAACTGGTCAGAACGGAAGCTTTGTTAGCTTCCATGCATATGCTGCCTGATCAATACATTTTTAACATTATATTTGGATGAACACTTTAAAAAGGCATCTTTATGCTTAAACTCAGAAATTCTGCTATCATTCCAGTTACATTGTAGTATGATTAACCTGGAAACATTAAACTTAAAACATCAAAACTGATTCACTGATTCATTCAAAATTAAAACTAGGCAACTGTCAGCATATTAGTTTCATAGAAATAGATTATTCTGATTTAACTGCAAATTTACCATTATAAAAAAAAATTCTCGACAAGTCCCAGAGGATCAGAAAATAGAAATGCAACACTAGTTTAAAGAAAGATAATGAAGACTCTAGGTCAGGGGTGGCCAACCTTTTAATTTCTAATTTTTAATTGAGACACAGAGAACAGTACCAGGCCATTTCTGCACAGGAGTACGTACTGGGAGTGTGGGTCAATTGGGCAACACAGACTCGTGAGCTGAAATGGACTGTTACCGTGCTGAATGTCTAAATTTAAATTTAAAACTTCTGTACAAGATGCAGACACAGAATTGAAGATAATATCTGAGCATAGTTTTCCACTCTGCCTCAGACGAGTTGATCAATAAAAAGCTGGAGTGACTTAGCAGGTCAGACAGCATCCAGGGTTAGAAATAATCAATGTTTTATGTTAGGAACCTTGGTTAATACCAAAGAAGGGGTTAAAGCAAGTACATCGGTGGGGTGGGGGGCAATGGGCAAGAAACTCGGGAGTGCTGAAGGTGAGAGGATATTGGACA
The DNA here is from genome assembly GCF_036971445.1 of Narcine bancroftii. Lineage (NCBI taxonomy): Eukaryota > Metazoa > Chordata > Chondrichthyes > Torpediniformes > Narcinidae > Narcine > Narcine bancroftii. Next base: position 34,070,026 of record NC_091478.1, on the reverse strand, counting down.
TGTGGGAGAGGTGGAGAAATCACAGGGGTTTTTGGGCATCACAGAAAGGAGTCAGTGAAGACAAACAGCGGAATCAGGAAGAGGTGGTGGGTCATGGGAAAAAAAAAATCATGGTGTTGATTTATACAGAAGCACAGCATATTATTCATAAAATTCACATTTGGACCCACCCTGACAATAGATGATGCATAGGACAACAACTGAGAAGGAATAGCAAGGGAGAATGAAAAAATTGTTAGCATCCAAGAGTTTGTTGGTCTCACCAACCTGAAGGAGGTTACATCCAAGTATATTAGATGCAGTAGATCCTGTTGAATAAACTGCACGCAAAGTTCTGCCTCACCTGGAAGGTCTATTGGTGACATTAGATAGAGTTAGAGAAGTGGTTCTCCTCAACCTTTTTCTTTCCACTCACATCCCATTTTAAGTATTCCCTATGCCATAGGTGCTCTGTGATTAGTAAGGGATTGCTTAAGGTGAGTGGAAAGAAAAAAAAAAGTTGAGAACCACTGAGTTAGAAGGAGATTGGGACAAGATTTACACTTTGTAATAACAGTAGGAAGTGCCAATGGTGATGGAAGGAAAAGAGGGCAAGATCTCAGAGACGAATCCCTACAAGATGCTGATAGAGTTCCAGAGTATAAATTGTGGCTGGCAGGGGGCTTCCCCAGTGTCAATAGATATTGCTACTGGTGGGATTGAACGTATTGACCAAAAGGAACTTTATTTTGCCTGAAGGCTGGGGTGAGAGCAGAAACAAGACAAATGGAGATTTTCTTTTTCTTCCAAGAATGTGGACTCCTCTCCCCAAACTGTCACTGATAAAACCATTACCCGTATTGATTCCATTTCTCATACTTCTGTTCTCATGGACTGTCCCTTTGGGTCCTCACTTTCCACACCAACCACCACATCTGACACATTAACCTCCAACAATTCCACCAAGTTCAGTGCGATCCCACCACCAGTAACATCTTACCTCCTCACACTTGACCAACTCTTTCAACAATCAGTTTCTGCAACTCTCTGGTCTGCTCTTCCCTCCCCACCCACCCTACAACTCACTTCAGTGCCTCCACTGTAAATACAAAAATGAAAAACTCATCCTGCTATCTTCCTCTCACCTCCATCCAGGATCACAGACAGACCTTGCAGGTGAGATAGAGCTTTGCTTGCAACTTAATCTAATCCATTTGGCGTACCCTGTGTGCCCCTTTCTACATCTGTGAGGTCAAACATAGATTAGATGAAAACTTCGCTGATCACCTGCACTATGCAGGTCCATGCTGGATCTCCCAGTATCCAACCATTTTAATTTCCCATGGACATAGTTATCCTCTGCCCCAACCATTACAAAAATGAGGCCAAAAACAAGTTATGAACAACTCCATATTTTTCCTGGACAGCCTAAAATCCAGTGGAATCAACATCAGTTTTTCCAACTTCAGGTCACCACCCCCACCCCGCTCCACTGCTCCCATTTTTTTTTTTTAAACCTATTCTCTTTTTTCTCTCCAACCTTCACTACCCTCCTCTCTTCCCCAATGGTCTCATTACCTACCAGACTTTCGACTCCTCCCACCTTATCACACCCTCTTCCCTCCCCAGCTTCTTTACTCATTTTTCCCCTTATGCACTTTCTGAAATGAAAGGTCCAAATCTGAAATGACAACCGACTATTCCTACCCATGGATGCTACCTGACCTGTCAAGTCCCTCCAGCTTCTCATTGTTTGTTCAAGATACTAGCACCTGCATTTTTTGATTTTTCTAGTGGTGTGCCACAGAGATTACAGCTGGGCTTCCAACCATTCATAATACATTAATGATTTGGCAGATTGGACCAAGTGGAGTGTATCCAGGTTCACTGATGACATTAAATTGAGTGGAAACCGAGGAGACGTCTACAAAGAGACAGATGGTTAAGTGGTGGGCAAGGGTCCAGCAGATGAAGTATTAACTCAGTAACAGAGGTCATCCACTTCAGAAAGAAAAACAACTTGATGTAAGGACTATCTAGTGTCTAAATTAATTGCTTTTGATTCAGACAGTGGAATCAGTCTCCATAAATGTCATAAGCAGTGAAATGAGTGGGTAAATTAGAGTCAGAAAAGTTAAACTGGTGAGTTTATTTTTTTTTTAAATCACAAAGATTGCTCATGTGGCTCATTATGGGTACCATAAACTTCTTAACGAGTCTTCTGATGCAACTTTTTTTAAAAAACAAGCATTTAGCTGAGAATCCACAATGTGTGCCTGCAGATGCTGGAGTTCAGATATAGAAAGTTGTGATGGAACTGACTGGGTAGATAACAAGATGGTGTTTGGTGCAGCAAAGAGGTTTAACACTGGGGCCAGGGCCTCAGCATGAGGGAAGATTTTTTAAATTCAAATTACTTTCCAAAGTGGATTTAAAATCTTTGGAATTTCTCACCTCTGATTCTTTGTCCACAGCTGTTTGACTATATTCAAAGCAGAGATTGATATATTTTTGGACCAAAAATAAAGAAGCCATAAATCTTTCTTAGCAGAGCAGCTCAAGACAGCCAAAAAGCCTAAACAGTACATACCAATGGCATCTTGAGTGAAGTTGTTGACCAAGGATGCAAGTTTCTCAATAACATCATTTTCCCCCCCCACAAAAAAAAACTGATCCAAAATTCCAGACACATTTCTGCAGCAAACATTTCCAGTAAAAATCCATCTCCTTGACTAGAATATCTTACTTACTCACTGACCCGGGTAACCTGAAGACTTCCAGCCTCCACATGCAAAATTCTTATTGAAAATGTACAGTGGCTGTGGAAAAAATATTTTTAAGAAATGTTAAACTGTCCAGGTACAGGTTGAATCCAATGTCCCTTTGTTCTGAAGAACAAAGTTCAGCAAATTAGTTATTTACTTTTCAGATTTTACCTTCGACTGGAGAGATTATTGGCTTTTGTAGAAGCAATACTTTGTTGCTTTCTCCCTTGTTTCAGTATCATGCATGCTTCTTCTGCATTGGAAACCTGAATCCATTTTAGATCTTAAAAAGGAAAGTAGGATATCTTGGAAGATCTTAATTCATGGACACAACTAATTAATTTATAAGAAAAAAAGCACCCTATCTGTGAAATAAATGCACTCATTTACCTTTCACATAAATGTTTCCTTTTGAATCCTGCACAAGCCGTAGTATCTTTCTTTTCTGATATTTACATGGTACTGGATCAAGCAAATCATAAAGAGTTTCGTTGTATATTTCACAAAATGAAACCCAAATGGAAAATCTGATCCTTTCTGGAGCACGTACAGCAACTTTATATTCAGCAAAATCACTGGCATTGCTAAGTGACTTCAGTGAGCCTCCCGCTTTAAAAAGAGGGGGGGGGGGGGGAAAAAAATCTCAGGTTAACCAAGATGATTGTCATAGCACAAAATGAAATTATGAAATGGAGCTATAAATGTTGGATTGAAAACTGATCATGTTTAGTTAGTTATAAACAACAGAAATAGATTCTTCAGCATATCCCACAAATTTTACTTACCAACGTTGCATCTCTAGCCCTCTGAATTGGTGATTCAAGTTTTGCCTGGATGCTTAAAAGTTAAGAGTATCTGCCTTCACCTCAAATCAAAGAATTTCAGATTCCAATCACTGTAAACATTTCCCTGGGAACCCTTCAAAGCACTTACATCTCAACTGAAATGATGCTTTCTTATCCAAGACACTTCAACCAAGGGCAAAGTATTTTTATTATCTACCCTTCAGATTTCATAAAGCACCATCAGCTTATCTTTCAGCCTCCACCTCAGTAAAAGAAACCCAATTCTCCACACAACTGATAAGCTTCAGTCAGGCAAAATCCTGGTGGACCTTCTCTGCGTCCAGTACCTAGAATAAGCTAAATCAGGACAAGCTCACTGCAAGAATCATCTTGAAATAATGTTTGTTTTTTTTATATAAATCGATAAGATACCAAAAATAAATATTTTTTAAAAGTTTGGAGACATTTTCAAATCCCCTTTCTCTAATCAAGACTATTTTTTTTAAATAATAATACTGGAGATTGACAACTTTTATGCAGATACCATGACTGAAGTAAAAACACAATACTGGAGAAACTCAGCAGGTCAAACAGTGTACTTTATTTGGTAAAGATAAATAACCAATGTTTCAGGCTGGATTCCTTCAAGGTATGAACAAAATTAAGACAGGCAGCTGAACAAAAAAATTATTCTGAATGCAGCTGACAAATCCAAACTGAACAATTGATATCCTATTGTACAAAATGGAATTCTCATCATGCTCTACCAATGCTATTGTGCTGAACACTTTCTCATCTTGCAGAGATCTGTTCCATTTCCAACCTTTCAGGTAGACTCCAGAATACAAGGAGTCAGTAAGTCAATCTCTTCATACATGACAGAGCTTTCCATGGATTTTTACAAGCATGGGTTGAAAAATGTGAATCATTGAGCCCCAACTTGCATCTAATGCACAAAGCAAACTTATAAAAACAAGAGAAATGGTGCAGACCTGTCCTTTTCTATATCATGTTAAATTTAACCACTGGACATCTCATTCTCAGCAGTTTATTGAGATACAATACATAAACCATCAGTTAAAAATATTACTAATACATTTTAATAGGCTACACATTTAATAATCTACAAATCATGTCCATTTTATAAGCACCTTATATTTTGATTTGTGATTGAAGTTTACTTAATTGAATCAAGCATCAATACATGGTTCATTTTACATTGGTATACTTGTGCAACTTACCTTCTGAAGCATCCAGTGAACTATGTTGACCGTTGCAATTAGATTGGTCACTCTAAAATTAAAATTAACATTTTGAGTACAGCGCACAACGATGAACAAGGGCAAAATAGTCCTTTTCAACATGTCCCAAAGCACAACATGGGATTACAATTCACTGGGTTATGAAACCAAAATGCACTTTTCATTCTGGTCATATTATTGTTAAAAATCATATTTCTCTGGAGACTAGGTGAAAATTTCCCAAATTTACCACAAGCTTGATACAATATTTACCATATTTCTTAAAATATGTGAACAGTGGGCCAATGTCACTGTCAGCAAGATGGGAGGAAATATTTGTGCAAAATTGAGACCCATTGCTGTTAACTTCTGCAAACATAACATTTTAACTGTGAAGTAAATTCACAATCCAGATTCAAAAGCAAACAAGGAAGCCACTCAAAAGCAAAGCAAACCTGACAAATTTGGGTATTGTTCTGCTAGATTCAGTGATCTGCAAAGCTTCATTAGGCTTAGAAAACAAAATTATAACAAGTTGAGATTTTTTTTTAAAATCAGTTAACTTCAAATTTTTTTGTGAATCTTTAGCTCAAAGTAGAAAGTTCCTATCACTATTGCTTTGCAATATTTCCCTCTGCTGTTCTGAAGCAAGGATTGGATAATCAATAAATTAACCCAAATTTCAGTTACATTCAAAATGATCTTGAAACTATTGTATTTCACGGCACTAGATGAGAGTCTGATTGCATTGTTAGTCTTAGTGTTCAGTGAAGCCTGGCCAACAAGGAGATTTTTGTAGAATTGAAATTCCTTCATTGTCATGTAAAATAGGTGTAATACTGCACAAAATTGACTTTAATCTGCAGTAAGGCAGACAAAGATTTGCCATCAACAGAAATTGTCCAGTACACCTTACTGTCAGAGAAAGCAAAGAGAGTTCCCCCAGAGTCAGAGTGTACATGGATTCACCTACAGCGATCTTCAGTCTTCACAGCCACACAGACCCCAGCCCAAACCATCAGCAACCGAGCTCCAGATCCAAACCTCTGACAATCAGAAATCCTTCAGCACCCTTTCGCATGCTGGTTCCAATACCTGATACCCATTCGACCAGTCTCAAACCAGTCCCCAGAAGTCCATAGTTTGAGGAGAATCCTTTAAATGCAAACTTGAACAGCCCACATAGGTTCTTTGCCTCAAATTACCAACAACCTGTCACCTGCATGTTCTTCGACTGCAGGGCCCCTTACTCGTCTGCTATCATGGTCACCGCCCCATAGGGGTTTGCCTTTCTCAAACTGGTAGAGGGGGGTGGTCTCTCCATTTCCTGATTCCTTGCTCCAGTCCAGTCCCCAGAGTCTGCAACCCCTATGGACGGCTGCTAAACACATGTGCTGCCATCATGGGCCCAGACCCCAGTCACAGGATTTTAAAATAAACCAGCATTAGCTCCTTTAACAGGCTGTTTAGAGTCTGTATGGAGCCACTGGAAGTTGCACTGGGTGGTGGAACCCTGTGAAAGAGCACTATCCAGACCAGCAGTAGCACAGTTACCTCAAAAAGTACAATTATAAAACATTATTAAAATTTAAAAACTCTCAAGCCTCAATCTTCATTTTACCACCAAATATTGAAACATTGAGAAAGCAATAATTTCTTCATGATTAAAATCCCATCCAAATCCACTCATTACCTCTTAAATGTTTGACTGCACTTCTCTCCCTACTGCCCTACTTTTTTTTTTAAATTCCAACATCCACCTATTTTACCCAATTCATGACAAAGAGTTAAGACTCAACAGGCAAGTTGCACTTGAAGCTCTAAATGCTGTATGACCTGCTTAGTTTCTCCAGCAATTTTGCACAGTGCAATATCTAAGTTTCCCTCAGGACCCTTTTTAATCTTTCCATTCTCACATTAAACGCATGCCCTCCAGTTTCAGATTTCCCTCACACAGGACAAGGAAGATTTTGCTTCCTGAAGACTTGAGTGCATTTGACTGAACACCAAGCAATAGGAGAACAGAGCCAAACAATACCACCACCCACAAGTGTACTAACACCACCGAACCAAACAGATGCAACAAGGTCTACCAGGTGGAGAAGCAACATCCTACCACCAGTGTGATTCCGCTGAAAAGAATATAGAACAGTAATTGTGTAATTAGAATAATCAATTCTTAATGGCAATTGCAGGTAAAGAAGCAGTAACAATTTATTTTTAAGAAATTTTAAATCTTAATAAATCTTTTAAGTTTTAATATTTTTTTTAAAGGAGGGATGTTATATACAGAGGAAACTTGGGACTATTTTAGTCATGCACCAGCAATAAGAGCCACATCACATTTGAGTGGTGAGCATACTCAGTGCAACATTGTATCAATACATGACCAGTAGCCTAATGTGAATAAAGATTTGTGCTGTCAAACTTACAAGCTTTTCTTAGTTTTCATTAGGATCTCCAATGGTACAAACAGGATACAAATGCTGGGAGATCAGATCACTCTTAATCTCCCTTAACAGATGCCAGACTGCAGTTCCCAAGTTATCCTTGCAGCCCTTCATAAATAAAGGCACAACATCAGCTCCTTCTTCTTTTCCAGTATTTTAGATGGCTAAATATCTCTGTCAAGGCCCCTGCAATTTCTTTCCAGCTGCCCACAATGTCTTAGGATACACTAGGTTAGGCCCCAGGGATTTATCCACCTTTATGTGCTTTAAGACCTCTAGCACCTGTTTTGTAATGTGGATATTTTCCAATTCAAAGCTATCAATGTCCCTGGATTCCTCAGCATCCATAGCTTTTCCATTATAAATACAAACAAAAGGTATTAAATTTAGGACCTCATCAATCACCATTACATCTTGCAAAAGTTAAATTTATGATAGCTTAAAAATATTTTCATGCATCACAAAATTAAAATGGATTTATTGATTTACCTCATTAAATAAGTGAAGAACTGATTTTTTAAAGATTCCCTCTTCTTTCACTTGCATCTCTGTTAATTTACTGAAGTCCGCACTTCTTTGTGGTTTAATGTTCATATCTTGATAAATTTTTCCTTCTATACTCTTAAATAGAGCATTCATTGCCCTTGGTAAAATTCCCACATCATGGTCTGGTCCTGTAACATATCAGAAATAATTACACCAAAGGCAACAATCAAGTTAATTATTCTTCCCACAACATAAAGATCCATACCTTGAAATGTGTGAGTTTTCCCCGAATTGGTAACTCCGTAAGTAAAAACCAAGCAGTTCTGTCCATTTAAAACATCCTCAATAAGGGGTTTTACTGTTTCAAACATTTCTTTTTGCTTTGTTTCTGGTCCATAAATCTAGGTGGAAACAGATGTTTTTAAAAATTTATAATATTTAATGTAATTAATATCAGTATTTTGACAAAAAAACATTTAAGGTAAAAAAAAACTAATTAAAATTTGAGCACAATTAGCCAAATGAGATTGTCCAAATGGAACACAGTGTACTCTATGAAATAAAAAGAAAGTGACAAACATTTTGCATGACTTTTATAAAAGGAGAGTAAAAAAAAAATTAGACATTGATTCATAATTCTTATGGTTACTTGGATGCTTAGACTGAGTTGCTCACAAAATTGGGCAGGGTGATCAGAAGTAAAACCACAAATATTGCACCAGAAGGTCCAGCTCCAGGATATAACTTCTGGAGCTACTCAGGGTTATGCTGTAGGAGTTTCATCCTCCAGTGTTTCATCAAATGTTGGATGATCACTAATGATTGCAATATGTTCAATGCTATTCACAACTCAGCAAATGAAGCACCCCACATCTCCATGTAACAAGTCCAAGGCAATATTCAGGTATGTGTGACTATGTATCAAACAATATTCATACCACAAAGGTACCAGGCAATAAACAGTAGACCAAACCTAAACTTCCTCACTGCTGTTACACACCAAAATATTGACAGAACTCCCCCAATACCACTACTGCCATCAAGGAACCTATGGATCTTAACCACAGAATAACTCCCCAGGTACACACTATCCAAACTTTGAAATACAGTAAAACCGCTGGTATCCAGCACTATGAGGATTGGTACATACAAGATAGAATTAATTTTCTGGTTGCATAAGATTGCATGATTGGTGAATGGTAATAGACGCCAAATTTAAACTTGCTTTTTTTTAAAAAAAACTCATTTATTTTCCACAATCTTTTTGCTGGTTGTTTGAATTTTGGATAATTAGTTGTACTGCATATTTCCAGTTATTTATTTTATTTTTTTTTTGCAGGATCCAGATTGTGGATCTTCAAATAGGCATGAGTTACAAAAGATGGACTTGCAAGAGAATGCTGACCACTCCCATCCCAGAAGCAAAAATGAAATAACAAGAACACCAGAACTAACCATGCCTCAGACAACATTGTTCTCGTGCAGCTGGCCACATTGCATCCAACTAACAATGTTAAAATTGTACATATCCTAGCCACAAAGGGGTTCTGGGTAGCGCATAAGGTTGTTGTAGGTTATAGAATATAGACCTGCAAAGTTGGGCAGAGAAGTGGTAGATCGAGTTCAATCTAGATAAGTATGAAGAAATGCACTTTGTAAAGTTGAACTTGAAAGCCGAGTATGTGGTTCATGGCTGGATTACTGGTAAGTGCTCCAGAATTAAGATCCTGGGGTCCAGGTCTACAGATCCTTCAAGGTTACTCTACAAGTTGATAGGATGTTACAAGAAGGCACATTGTGTGTTAGCCTTCCAGGGATTGAGTTAAATGGTTCTGAAGTAAAGTTAGAGCTCTATAAAAAGTCCACACTTGGAGAATTACATTCAGTTCAGATTACAGGAAGGATGTAGATCCTTTGGAGAGGGTGCAAAGGAGATTTGCCAGGATTTTGGATTGGGGAACATTTTTTATTCAGCAAGCTTGACAAAGCACAGGCTTTTCTCTTTAGAGCAACAAAGAGATGAGAAGTATCTTAAAGGTATTTAAGATTCTAAGCTGAGATCAGTGGACATCTGTCACCCTTGTCTTGGAACAATTAACAAATACCAGAGGACATCTGTTAAAGGTGAGTGAAAGAACATTTAGAATAGATTACAGAGACAAGTTTTTTTTAAAAATATACAGAGTGGTGGGTGACTGGAATGCATTGCCAAGGGTGGCAATGAAAGCTGGTTAAATTAGGATACTTTAAAATCTCTTGGACAGGTACATGGATTATAGAAAGAGAGTGTTATGGGTGTGAGGTAGGGAAGGAAATTATAGCCCAGTTAGGCAGTAGTTGAGAAGATTCTAGAGTCATTATCAAAGGTGACATTTCAGAGTACTTGAAAGCAAAATCGGCCAAAATCAACGTGGTTTCTTTCAGGAGAGATATTAGCTGACAAATCTATTAGAGTTCTTTGAGGAAGAAGCAAGCAGCACAGACAAAGATTAAGTGGGGATTGTTTATTTGGATTTTCAGAATGGCTTCAACAAGGTTTGCACATAAGGCTACTAAACAAGATCAGAGCCCATGTGGTTAAGTGAAAGGTACAATCATGGGAAAAATTTGACTGACTGGCAGAAAGCAAACAGTGGGACCTTTTCCAATTGGCAGCCAGTGACTTGTGGTCCCACAAGGGACTACACTTTTGAAGTATTGCAATCAGTTTTAGGCTCTTATCCAAGGAAGTGTGTGCTGCTGTTGGAGAAGGTTAGAAGAGATTTACAAGAATGATGAGAGGGTTAATTATTGAACATTTGACAGCTCTTAGCCAGTATTCATAGGAATTTTTTTTATTTAAAAAAATATGGAACGCTTCACGAATTTGCAGGTCATCCTTGCACAGGGGTCATGCTAATCTTCCCTTATCGTTCCAATTTTAGTATATGTGCTGCCGAAGCAAGCACGATTCATAGGAATTTAAGGACAATGGTGATCTCATCGAAACAAGGAATATTGAAAGGACAAGATGGAGTGGATGGAGAGAAGATTCCTCAGAATGAAAAGATGTCCCTTTAGAGCAGACACAAGGCTAAGATTTTTCAGCCAGAAGCTGGTGAATCTGTGGAATTCATTGCCACAGAGAGCAGTGGAGGCCAAGTCAATCAGTATTCTTTTTTTAAAAAAAAACAGGTTGATGGGTTCTTGATTATTAAGGGCATCAAAGGTTATGGGAAGAAGGAACAATCAACCAGGATTTGAATTACAAAGTAGACTTGTCTGCTTTCAAGTCTTATTTTTCGATGTCCAAGAAAGACCTGTACCAGGAAAAGATGTAGTAAAGACAAACCAAAAAAAATAGCATTCTCAAGTTACGGATTCAGGAAAGGCACACTTCAGTTCTGAGATTCTAAATTTGCAAATGTCAATGGGTAATTGTGCCCCAAAATGGAGACAAAGTTCAGGAAAGGGGAGAAATGTCATAAATAGTAAACGTGAATCTGAGGTGGAAGTTGGCAACAAAGAAAATGATATTGTTGAGTTTTCCATGGGTACAAGATGCAACATCATTAGAGTGATACTGGAGTAGACTTAAAACTGGGACCAATTTGCATAATCAATGAAAAAGGAAGCATAGCTGGGGTCCATGCATGTGCTCATGGCTATACTCTGGATTTGATGAAAATGGGAGGAATAAAGAGATATTCAGGATGAGAACTAGTTCCATAAAGCAGAGAAGACCAAATCGAGGGGATCGAAATAGATCGGTGTTGAAAAAAAATGGAAGGTACCACTGTTTTCCGGATGAGGAATGTATACAGTGATTGCATATCAATAGTAGATGAGATGGTGAAGGGCAGAAAATTGGGAATTTAAAAAAAAAAAATCACAGAAGGGTTGCACAATTGCAGATGATACGCCACAGACCAAGGAACAACGATAGAGTCATGAAAAGAGTCGATGATTTGACAAGACAAATCTGGTAAAATCTGGACATTTAAAAGACTCTTAGATAAGCACATGGATGTTGGAAAGAGTTATGGGTTTGAGGATTAGAATTGTGCAAAAGGAAGATTCGATTGCTGTAGGGTAAGTTTACACAGGTTGGCACAACATCATGGATGAAATGGCCTGAACTCTATTGTAATGTTTCATCTCCTCAAAGAAATAGTGTTTTCTAACAATGAGTTCACTCCAACTAAGAGTCGGAAATGGTTCCAGAAGAATGGAAATGTGCCACTTCACTCAAGGGAGAGGGAAAAGAACTAGAAATTATAGGCCAGTTAGCCGAACGTCAGTGGTTGGCCAGATTCTGTTCATGAAGGATTTTGGTGGATATGAAATTCAGTTAAAAACTTGACAAATACAAAAGAAATTAGGTCTTTGATGGAATGTATATGGAAAAAGATCTAAATACAAGAACTCTACTTGAAATCTCAAATGGTTCAATACCTCTATTCAAGATTACCATTACATCTTACCATACAATACCCAATTTTATCTTTCTTACATGAGAAAATGTAAATCGTTGGGCCATCTGGCCAATTCCACGATCACTGCATCGGGAACTTAAGGAAATTCGCGGTGCTTTTAGAATCACGCTAGTTGAGTTTTCTATTAGCACACAGTCCTGAAAAAAATGGGAAAATAATACATTAGTGTCACATATAAACATTATTCATTTGATAATGCAATGGAATTTTGCCGACTGACCCGAGATTCATTTTGTGCAATTTCAGCTTTGGTGAAAGGTCTAATCCGAAGGTAAACGTGCATATGGTCCTTGGTTCGAGAAGAATCTTGCTCTGGATCCTGTTAATTAAAAAGATATTTACAAGTAGAAAATAATTCACATACACATATTTTAGATTGTTCATCAGGATACACATATGCTTGTCAATGAAACTTCAGGACAAGCATTGGAGCAGCCCAATAAAGCTGAACTCCAATGGTCATGAAACTTGAAATTTGTAATACAGGATTCCCTTAGAATCTTGTTAACAAGATCATGTCAAATAAGCCTAAGCAATTTGCTGTCTGCATTCACTGAGCAGGACACAAGTTTCAGAAACCACTCATGCAAGAAGCAAATTTAACTGGTTGATGGAGCACCTATCAAAAAAAAAACTGCTCAAAAAGTGTTACGCCGAAGCACTATTTCATAGCCACTGAAGTATCCAGACTGACAAGAGGCATTACATGACTGAGGTGGTACAGAATAGAGATGATGGCATGATTATATAGAGACTTTGAATTTGGCCCTTTAACAGGATACCTTATCCCTGATGTCTCAAACAATTGTTTTTGTGTCCATCAACTCAAATGGTTCTCAACCTTTTTCTTTCCATTCACATACCTCTAAGTATTCCCTATGCCATAGGTGCTCTGTGATTAGTAAGGGATTGCTTAAGGTGCTATGTGGGTGGAAAGAAAGTTTTAAAACAACTGTTTTAATCATACTTCATTGACTTGTTATGTGCAGTTTCATAACTCCAATGAGAATTTTTCTCAAGCAAAATATTTCAGTAACAATTGGGTCAAGAGCAATGATTCTCAACTTTCCCTTCCCACTCACATACCACCTTAAGCACTCCCTTACTAATCACAGAGCAATGATAGCATAGGGATTACTTAGTGCTGTGAGTGGAAAGAGAAAGGTTGAGAATCATTGCAGATTACTTACACACATCTCTCTACACCCACACCTCAACAGGTTCTGTACTTGCCATGATGCCCAACTTTTTCTACTGTCTGTAAGACTACTATTTCAAAAAGGACTCCTAACATTCCCACTGAGGATCCTTTCAGCTTTGTTCCTCCTCCTGGACACTTAGTACTGGCCTTCTGCCTGCTCCGGATCTTTTCATTTCCAAATACTGCTAAGATATCAAGTATCTCAACTTCATCACTCCAATCATTTGTTCTAATCTAACCTCCTCAGGACACACTGCCCTCCTTTCTCTCTGCACCAACCACAACCTCACCATCAAACCAATAGACAAAGGTGGTGCTGTTGCTATCTGGCAAACTGACTCTCCCTTCTAGATGCCAGACGATAGTTCTGAGACACCTCTTACTTACCCCTTGAAGAAGACCCCACCAAGTAACACCAGGCCACAATCGCCCCTGCCAAGAAACACTGGGCCACCATCTCTGAACTCATCACTTCCAATGTTGTCCCTTCCACAGCATCTAACCCTTGATACCTAACCCCACACTGCCCAGTTCTACATCCTACCCAAGATCCTCAGACCTAACTTTCCCCAGTAGACCCATTGTCTATGCATGTTCCTGCCTACCAAACTAGTATTATACATCTCAACATCATTTTGTCCCCTTGAATGGAGTCCCTTCCACTTCCTGGACACCTCATATCCTCAGTTATTGGGGCTGTGTTCCTTCTTTTTCGCCATGGACATTTGATCCCAATACACTCCCACCACCCGCCCCCCCCCCCCCCCCCACCTCTTTCGAGGTTCTCCACTTCTTCCTAAACAAGAAATCAAACCCATGGTTCTCCACTACCACCAACTCCACCTGGCAGAACTTGCAGTGGCCCAAAGGTTCATCCCACTTCATCCACATCAAAGCTCTCACTGGGTCCTCACATGAGTTGCAGCAAAGCCAGTATGTTAGTTGGATATGTTTGATAAATCCATGCTGAAAACTTTAAAGCCATGGTTCCTCAAGCTTATCTCAATTACATTAGCCCTTTTCACGCATCCCACTAAATTGGTCGTTCACTGTCCTAGATTAGGAAGGGAGTTTGGCTTTTCACATTTGACCACTGGGACACTGAATGCTTTCACACTTGCAAGGAACCATCCCCAGGGTTAGGACCATTCTATGTACAGCACAAGCCCTTCAGCCAGTTGTTTCTGTGCCAACCTACATAAACCTTTAAGGGACTGTGGGAAAGTGAGAGTAATAAATAGCAATGGCAGACAATTTTTAAACAATGTGGGAAAATTGGTAGCACTACAGTGCACAATTTATATATAATGGGAAAGTTGGTAACACTATTGCGTACAATTTATAAATACTATGGAGGAAAAGCAATGGCAGACCTGCCCTCCCAGAATTCCGCACAGCAGAGAAAGGGCATCATGCACAGCTGCATGAATGGAGCATTCATGAAGGGGTTTCTCTGTCTCTCAGCATTCTGGGAAGTCAGTTTGGCCATTGTTCCCTCCCACCACTATACAAACTTTCCCATGGTGTTTTAATATTGTCCGTTGTTATTTATTTCCTCTCTCCTGATGCGACTTTCCCACGACAAAGTTTATACCTTCACTTTAATAATTTTTCCTTCACGTTCATGCACTCACGCAAAAACATGTCATTTCAATCCCACAACTGCCTGATTGCAACGTCAGCGTCTGCAGACACCGGAGATTTTACTAGGGGTCAAGGCAGACAATCCCCAGCATGACACGACTTAATCTGACGCCGGTGCCTTCACACTAGACACTTTAAAGGGTGATTGGCTGTTAATTCCTGGGATCACTTGCAATTGTGAAAGGGGCAATTGACAACTATATTGGTACTGCCTCCTGAACCCATAATCATTTTGTCATCTTCATCCACTCTGCTGCCAATTTCAACCCCAAATTCATTTGAACCATCTCTGTAAACTCTCTCCCCTTTCTCCATCTCAGGAGGCAAACTTTCTCCTGACCTTTTGTAAAGCCACCGACTCCCACTGTTACCTTAACTACGCCTCTTCCCATCTGGTCTCCTGCAATAATTCTATTCCTTTCTCTCAATTCCTCTATCTGCACATTTGCTCTCAGAATGAGACCCTCCACTCCAGGAACTTAGACATCCTCTTTCAGAAAAGATGGCTTCCCCTCAGCCACATTTTTTTTCCTGTTCCCCCACACACATCTCTGACCCCTTCTCTTCCCCCCCACCCCTTCATACTCAACTATCACCCAACCATCCTCCACATTCCAATCATTCTCAGCAATTTATGCCACAGATCCTACAATCAGACAACTCCTTCCCATGTGAAAGAACACTTCACCTGTGAATCTGTAGGGAACATCTACTACATCAGTGCTCCTGAGGCAACCTCCTCTGCACTGGATAGGCTTGCAGTCTGAGAGATTGCTTGTTGAGCACCTTTGCTTTGTCCTCTGCAAGAGCAAGAACCTCCCAGAGGCCAACCATTTTAATTCCACACTCCCATTGCCATGTCTGTCCATGGCCTAATGTACTGCATCTTATCTTGGCAATCTCCATCCAGACATTCTTTCTTCTTCCAACATCCTATGTTTCCTTGAGCAAAGAGCTATCTTTCTTGGCCATTGCCCTCTCTGCCAATTTTTCATTTTCTTTTTCTACCTCTCACCCAAATCTGCTAATTTCCTCCCAACTGTTAGCCTGTGATCTTCCCTCTTCTTCCAATCATCTTTTTATTCAGGTAACTGCCCGACTTTCAGCACTTCTGAATAGAGGCTCAGACCTGAAACGTAGACTGCCTTTACTTTTTGATGGTGCATTCTTTTGATGAATTTCTCCAACACTCTTGTGAACTACATCTGCAGATTTTCTTGATTATTTCATTTCATTACTAAAACATTTTATATAAAAAAAAACAGATGCACATTGGATAGAGAAGCTGAAATGGCCATCATACATTTTTTTTTAATTCGAGAGCAGCGCGGTTAGCATTATGCTTTTACAGCGCCAGCAATCTGGACTGCGGTTAGAATCCCATACTATCTTCAATAAGTTGGTACATTCTCCCCATGTCTGCTGGGTTTCCTCAGGGAGCTCCCATTTCCTCACTGTTCAAAATGTACCGGCAATTGTTGGTCAATTGGGTGCAAATAGATGGCATGGGCTCGTGGGCTGAAAGGACCTGTTACCATGCTGTATGTCTCAAATTAAATTTAAAAATTTTGAAATGGAATCCATAATTAATGAAAAATACTTGTGCAAATTTACTTTTAAATCAGGATAGATCAAGAGTTTATAAGCAGAGAACATCTGTTTAATTTTGACTTACATAATGAGACACTAGGGCATTTTATATTTACCACATGTGATGTATTTGTATTTTCTTCATTAGAAAGTTCATCAATCAAATCCTTTCTTATGTCTTTCAAATCCTCTGCTGTAGTAATCTCTTGTTCATCGCCCATAATGCCAAACGACTCTATAAATGTGAACCTGGAATCAACTCTTGGCTCCATTCTGCAAAGGAATTAAGTCATCAAATAATATAATTATAACAAAAACAAATTTGCAGTTACAATTCTAACAGTCATTCTTCAATTTATGAAAGAAATTCCTGGAAAATATTTTGAACAAAAATCCACCAAAGTAGAGAATTGGTATTTTAGTATAGTCAATGGTTCGATACAACCAAGATGTCATTCATAATTAAATAAATTCCTGAATCAAAGTCAAATCCACAAAAAAATTAACAGAACTCCAGTGAATGTGTGTGAATTGAGTAAATGCTGTGATTTTAAATGCAAATGCTCAAGAAATATCATTGTTCAAGAGAGAAAACACCAGGGGCAGAGCATAATGGCAGGAAGGATCTCACTCTCCTGGGGCAATAAAGTTAAAACCCGAAAGTAAAAACATTTTTTTTTAAATCAAAGTTTACTAAAGGTCCCCAGAACCCACCTGCATTGTGCTGGGCATGGCTGGTAGAGGAAAGAATTAAATTTAATAGACATTTGGTGAAGGTTGAATCCTAGAGAGAGATTATTCTTTTCATTTATACAGACAACTCTTATTCAAGAAGATATTTCGTTTTGTTATCAGCGCAATTACAGGGTAGAATTAGTCATGTTGAATACAAAGCTAGAATATTATCTGACCATTCCCCACTTTTATTGGCTTGTTTCAATTCCTGAGAAAGAAGGCTCACCTTATAGGAAGCTTAATTCAGTGTTGCTGGAGAGGATTTTTGTGATTTTTATTAGAAAACAATTCAATTTTTTTTTTTAAGAAATAAAATCTAATTCAGCAGACCATAAGTGTATTATATGGGATTCACCTAAAGCTTATTTAAGGGGACAAATATTAAGTTATTCAGCTAAAATCAAGAAAGATTATATGGAAAAAGACAAATCAGTTGGAACAAGATATGGGAAAGTTGAAAAAAATTTGCAAAACAAATTCTTTGAAGACAATTAACTAATTAAAACCTCCAATACAATATATTCAGACATACAGAACTGAAAAATTAATTCAGAGAATAAAGCACAGATATAATGAATTAGGAGAAAGAGCACATGGCAATTGAAAGCAGAACAGGAATTTAGAACAATTAATGAAGTTGTTTTTTTTTTTAAAAAAGTCCAGGGATCATTACATATAAACTGCAAGAAATTAATGATTTTCATTCTGAATTATATTAGTCAGAATCAGTTCATGATGAGAAAATTAATAATTTTTTTATCTCAAATAACCCTACCTAGTTTAGATGGTCAGGAGCAGATATTGGAATTCTCCTTTTAAGATGAGGGAAGTTAGTGAAGTGATGAATTCATTACAAAGCAATGTCACCTGGTGTGGGGGGGGGGAGAAGAGAGATGGTTTTCCTATAGAGTTTAAGAAATTTAAAGATCTTTTGATGTTAAATCAAGCACTGAAGGTATATTCTCTACCAGATTCCTTTTCAGCTGCAATTATTACTGTGATACCAAAGAAGGACCAATTTCATTATTAAAATGTTGATAAGATAGTAGCTAAAGTATTAGCAAATGGATTGGAAATGTATTTACCAATACATATGGATCAAACTGAATTTTTAAAATAGGAAATATGCCAATTCAGAACTAATCAATGAAATGCTGTTGCTAGCAAAGGGACCAATATGTTACTCAAGCAGCTCTCTTTAGAACTAATGCCAGATGATATTAGGCTTTTGTTATCCAAGTGTTTATTTGAAGACCCAAGGGCTGCAGCAGCAGAAGCATTCCATGGCATGGCAAGGAAAAACAAGTCTGCACAACCAACCCCACACTCTGGTGTTCTTAAAGCATTACTCCCTACAAGCAGGCAATGCCCCATGACAAATAAGCAGCCTTTGGACACTTCGTCTTGGTGTTATTACCACAGGTGTTGGGGATTAAATGCCTGCAAGTGCCTTCCACCCTGCCCATTTGCAGGAAACACCCAGGCCAACCACCAGCAAGGGCTGTGGCTATTGCAGAGAAACCTGCTAACTTACTGTATGTATGGGACCAGTTATCTCAGCAACATTTCTGGTGGACACAGGTTCAGAAGTTACCCACCGCTTTTGACACATGGCATCCTACCCCAGTCCTGCAACTACGAGCAGTTAACCGTTCCAACCCTTGGCACCAGAAAGATGAATGTCAAGTTCGAGAATTATCCTACACTTGGCACCAGTATCCCAACCTTTACTTGGTGCAGATTTCCTTCTGGCTCATTCATTCCTTGTTGACTTAGAGTGTCAGCTAATAAATGGAACTACTTTTCAGACTATTCCTCTGGCAAGCACCTATACCCCTGCTTTGCACCTTCAAACATCAAGTAAGCCAGTAGATGAATTCTCCACAATGTTGGAAGATTTCTCTGAGATTACGACTCTAAAAATGTTCTGCCTCCACTGCAAAGCACAGTGTTACTCATCACATCTGTACCAAGGGCTCTCCTATTCATGCCAAAGAGTGTCGCTTGCCTCCAGAGAAGCTATGCTCAGCTAAGGAAGAGTGTGTCGCGATGGAGAAACGAGGCATAATTTGTAGGTCCAACAGTTCCTGGGCATTTCCATTACATATGGTTCTGAAACACAATGGAGCTTGGCAATTTTGTGGAGATTACAGGCAGCTTAGGACCACCACCATCCCTCATTCAGGATTTCTCAGCTAATTTGCATGGAGCAAAGATCTTCTCCAAAATAGACTTGGTGCATGACTATCACCAAGTACCAGTAGAGCCAGAATACATTACAAAAACACCAATAATTACCTCATTTGGGTGGTTCGAATTTTTACAAATGCCATTCAGATTAAAGAACTCTGCTCAATCATTTCGGGGTGATGGATGCTTTAGGACATGGTATAACCAATATCTTAATTTACCTTGATGACATTTTAGTGGCCAGTGGCCAGACAAAGAAAGAGCATTTAAAACCTCTTCATACACTTTTTATTCGTCTTCCAAAGTTTGGACTGACCATCAATCCAGATAAATGCATTTTTGGACAAGAAATAGATTTTTGGGGGCAGAGGATACTCAGGAAGACAACTCCACTGCCATCCAAAGCTGAGGCTATTACCAAATACTCAAGACCAGCTATGGTTAAAAGCCTGGAGGAATTCTTGGGAATGGTAAATTGTTAGCCATCGGTTTCTTCCAGGAACAACTCACATCATGAAGCCTCTTTTCTATTTACTGTCCAGAAATGCTAGAACTATTCATTGGACTGAAGAGGGAAACAATGCCTTCTTGAAGATGAAAGATTTGCTGACTCATGTCATTATGCTCAGCTAATCAGTTTTAAATGCAGTCACCGCCCTTTTTACAGACACTTCCAATATAGCTGTAGGAGGTGCACTCCAACATGTCAACGCGCAATGGAAACAGTTAGCATTCCAAGGACACAGAGCCCTGGTCACCTCGACAATAACGTCAAATATCATTCATTTCAGAATTCTCCACAAAAATACAACATTTCTGGAAAGACAATGTAGTAGCTGATACACTTTCCCACTCTGCACCACTCGAGGTTTCGTATGTAGATCAAGGTACTGACTACATAGCTTTGGCCGCGACCCAAGAACATGACCATGAGATGAATGCTTATCGGACT
Source organism: Narcine bancroftii (assembly GCF_036971445.1). Lineage (NCBI taxonomy): Eukaryota > Metazoa > Chordata > Chondrichthyes > Torpediniformes > Narcinidae > Narcine > Narcine bancroftii. The sequence goes on along the minus strand of NC_091478.1, from coordinate 34,049,533 downwards.
GCAATCACGAACCTACAATTGAAAGATGTCCCGTTTGGAGTTAATGGCAAACTACTCCTCTGTGATACATCAACTGGACACCCAAGCCCAGTAGCTCCGACATCATGGAAACGTCGAGTATTCTACTCTGTATTGTCTCTCACATCCATCAGATTGACCATTGGTATAGTTTCAAACAGGTTTGTGTGGCACAGTCTTTAAAAAAAGACATTACACGAGTGCCTGCCAAAAAGCAAAAGTTCAGCGGCATACTACAGCACCACTGCAGTCCTTCCCGGCCAGCAGTAACTGGGTGTTTTGCTCACGTCCATGTGAAACACTTCCTGTTTCAGAGGATACCGTTATCTTTTTACTGTAATAGACAGGTTTACGCAATGGCCTGAGGTCGTGCTATGGTAGATGCTACTAGACACATGTTCAGGCATTCCTCAATTTCTGGGTGTCTTGTTACTTGCATGTCCTGCGCATGTTACTTCAGATAGAGGACCACAATTTACTTCCTCGCTGTGAAGGGCTTTTTCTCACTTGCTCGGTACAATTTATCATCCCTAGGCCAATGGAATGGTGGAAAGATTTCATCGCCATCTCAAGTCAGCCTTGATGGCTCGGTTAGAGGGCCCAAACTGGGTATCACTGGGCAAAGAAGGACCTCCAAATTTCATCTGCAGAGCTAGTGTATGGGACACCATTGGTGTTCCAGGGGAGTTCAATCGTCCCCTACCATTCCAGCTCCAGCAATGATCCTAAAAAAATGTTGATCAGGCCAAGGGAGACCGTAGAAAAATTGACCCCTATATCACCATCACCACATGGAGAACACTCTTTTGTGAAGACCTCAAACACTGAATGTGTCTTTGTCCAAAGGGGACCTGTAAAGGTCAACCTTTACAGATGCTCTATGAAGGACCTTATAGGATACTTAGACAAATTAGGTTGACCAGTATTTTGGACATTGGTGGGAAGCCACAGTCTTTCATTATTGACAGGCTTAAACCAGCTCACATGGAGCAGTCTTCTTATCAGTCCGTCACAGAGGTCGACAACCTAAAGACAGACAAACTTTCTGCTGGTTTGGTAGGGGGTGCTGTATAGCGGTGCTATGGCAGCACTACTACAACTCCCAGGAGACATCAAACCAGCGATGTGACGCCAGTGTGTGATGACATCGGCACAATACGAGTGGAGTAATACCAAAACAACGAGCCTTACACATCTCACCAGTCAAAATTCCCAATAAAACTCTCAACAAACCTCCAACACTGAAAACCTAAAACAATCAAATCGACCAGAATCAGAAATTATTGTCATGAAAGTCAGTGTTTTGCAGCCACATCAGAGCGAACATTCATACGATAACCATCTTGCGTCACTATATTAAAAAAAAATTAAAAATAGTGCACGAAAGTAAGGCGGTGTCTTTGGTTCATTGATTATTCAGGAATCTGATGGAAGCAGCCAAGAAGCTGTCCTTGTGCTGCTGAGTGCTTGTCTTTAGGCTCCTATACCTTTTCACCCAAGAATGAACAGCACATGGCCTGGGTGGTGAGGGTCTTTGAGGATAAAGGCTGCTTTTTTAAAGACACCACCTTGATTTAATGAAGTTCTCCATTCAGACCCTGAGAAATGCTACAGGCAGTTTATTTTATAATGGACAAACCAGCGATGACAAATGTTGGAATCTGGAGCACAGAATAAAACTTTACAAACAAAAAAAAAATACCCATATTCATCCTGGAGCATCTACAATGAAAAGGCACAAACATGGTATTTTCCACTTTCAAGTAACTGACAGCACTTCACCCACAGGACTGATTTACTGCTCCCTTTGTGGCCTTCTCTACATTGGAGAAATCAGTCACAGATTGGGAGACTGCTTTGCTCAGCACCTCTACTCTACTCCATCCCAGTAGCCAACCATTTCAATTCTGAGTCATACCCCCACACGCACCTATCTGTCCACAGCCTTGGGTACTGTCCCACCCTGACCACCCGCAGATTGGAGGAACACCCGACTTTGCCCCATCTCACCAGCTGGCATTAACATCAACTTCTCCGCTTTCTACTAAACTTGCGCACCTTTTATTTCCCCTCCCCTTCTATCCACCCAGACATCAATCCTCCCATCTCCTGCCTTTGCCCTCCCCCTATCTTTTTTGTTCAGACACCCACCAACGCTCTCTCATACCCAAAACATCAGCTATGTCGTTTTTAAAACCTTTGCTACCTAAAGGACACCTTATGACCTGCGGAGTTCCTCTAGCATTTTGTGTTTGTACTTCTACCACGGGGTCTGCGGATTTTCGTGATTTACTCCACCCCTTCTGGCCTTTGTGGTCGACATCCTGATGGACCAAGACCCCAGGCCCCTTTCCTTTACAGCCACATCTCTCGTTGCCTCTACCCTCCTCCCCCTCCTCCACAGGCTCTCCGGGCCCACCACCTCACCTTGACGTGGCCCAAGCCTCTTTCAAGCAATTGTGAGTTTGGTTTGCCAGCAATTCAGCCGGAAAAGCTTATTTTTAAAGTCAGATTCCGTAACCCTGGAATTGTGGTTTTCAACACCAATTGCCAGTTTTTTGGTCAGTCTCCTTGCACCCCATCCAATTCCACCCGTTGATCATCACTTGCTCAGCTGGTCCCGCCCATTCTTTTAAACCAATTCCTCCCTTTGCTCGTGTCGACTCTTTCGATGGAGATCGAGGGTCCTGATCTTTCCGAGTGCCCGGGTTCGCGTTCCTCCTTCCCAACGAGCCTTACCTGCACCACACGGGTGAGACCAGGCAGCGGCCCAGTACAAACAGACTGACTCTCGGTCGGGGGCACTGCAGCAGAGACCACCCCGCCGTCCATTCAGCCCTCCCCCCCCCGCCCGTGATTTAACGCTCCCCGGCGCGCGACGTGGGTTTGAAATTTGACCAATCGCCGACCAGCCGCAGCGCGGGGCTTCCCGGGAATTTTTCCCCTTCGGATAATACAGGGGGGGGGATTTTGGAGGGAGGGGGCGGGATTAAAATTGAAATCTAAATTGGCGATTTCTTCAATCTTTTTTTTTAAAAAAAATCGATGGAAAATAAACCGGGGGGGAGTCGCACGGGATTCTGGGAAGTGTAGTTCCGGCGTGACTGCCGGGCCTTTGGAAGCGGCTGCGACGTCTCTTTCGGTCATGATTCGTTACTGGTGATCAGTGCTTCAGATCCGGAGTCGATGAAACGGCCTGGCCTCCATTGGCAGCATGGTGTGTTTCGCAGATTTGAACATCATCCACATCGATGACCGACAGCGGCTGAGAGCTATCATAAAAACCGCGGCGCATCGTGAGTATCGGCCAAAATCCACCCCCCCCCCCCCGCCTCGGTCGGTGCGTTTCACGTGAAATGACTCGTCCACGATTTCCAGTCGGTGACCCACGTCTTGTCCCTGAAACGTTTAAATGTTAAGGAAACGCCAGTCGTTTTCTCCGTGGTATCCGAATAGTAGGTGCAGGCGGTGGCAAATAAAAGGGTATTCTCAGTGCATTTACCTCGAAACTTTTTTAAAAGTTGACCTTTATAACCATCACCACTTTGACAGCCATAAATTTTGCTTGTTTAAATATCTATCAAGCATTTCTGGGTATACGAGGCTAAGGTTTTCTATTCGTGGCGAGTTCTTGTGAAAGAAGTTGACTGGGGGGGGGGGGAAATAAACACGATAAAACTTTGCACGAAGGAAAACCGTGTGTGTACGTTGATACATTAATAAATCTTCTTATTTGTGGCTCCTTCCCATAAATATGGTGTGGTGCGCTCAGATGAGCAGCAAGCAAGTGCAAAACAGAAAAGACTATCATGCTTTATTCGGGTAGAAGTCTGAACTCCAGTTCATGGTGGCTCCCAGGAGGGGCCGGCTCAGGTCTATAATTCGGGTCGGCTGATTGACAGCCGGCCAGGTGGAGTCAGTCCCCTATGGGGACTACTCAGGTCTGCTGATTGACAGTCAGCCCTCAGGTGGTCTTCCTGCAGGTACAGAGGTCGCCCCCTACAGGAGGCTGGTGGGCATATCACCACATATTTTCAGTGCTACAACCCCCAGCCTCCCCCCATCCCCTAGAGGACTTTCCCTCCTGTCAGAGAGAAAAAAATACCTAGAAAGGTGTTGATTTTCTTTTTTTGTAATGGTGGAGATCCAATTGCAAATGGCCACAAGTTTAAGTGCACGGCCATAACTATTGTGAATGGGTCAATTAACACCTGCAATGTGCAAATAGGTGTTAATGTTAGAGGGGTAAAAGCTGTTGGTTAGTTTTATTTTGCTGTGTATGGCTTGGGTATAAAAAAAGGGAAAAGAAGAAAAAAATAAAATTAAAAAAAAGTTCATGTTTAGTTGCTGTATATGTCATATTATTTGTTTTATGAACGAATAAATAAAGTTTAAAAAAAAAGAACTGCATCAGAAAATATTTTTGTTGTCTGATAAAAGAGTAATGATTATATCGTAAGTTTTTAAAATAATATTAAAAGTATTAATTAATTTAAAGAAAATGTTTTGCTGATGGTAAATTGTTCATTTTTTAAAAAATCTGTTCTGCCTAAAAATAACTTGTGCAATTAAATCAACGGCCACTTAAGATCCAGCCTTAATATTTCTTGTGAAATGTTTTTGTCTTAGTCCTTTTTAAAAAGTTTTCATCAATGGAAATATGTTTCTTTTGATTTCTTCTGCTTAAGTTGAGTGTATCAAGAAATTTTTGCTTATCTTTGCACTTGGAAATGTCTACAGATTACCTTTCTAATATCTCCCTTATTTCACTTGTGTTTGTGACTGGACAAATGAATCATGGGATATGGAATGTAAAGTAGGACACCAAAGATATATGGGGTTAGTAAGTTAATTAGTCACATGGACATATTTGGGTGGTGCAGGCTTGTGGGCCATAAGGGTCTGTTACCTCTCTAAATTAAAATGATAAAACAACTTGAAAATGTTACAATTGATGTAAGTAATGATGTTAGTTAGTATCAATATTTTTTTTAATTATTAAGATGAAATAAAAATGCATGCACTTAATGTTTTAAGTTGACTAGCTTTATCTGTGTTTTCTAGTTGGATATTCAACAGTTGCAATTAATCATGTGGTTGATTTACAACAGAAAGGACAGGTAAGGTTGTCCTATCAATGTCTTTTTAAATTGTGCTCTCGATGCAGCCTGATTCTTTTATCTGTTTGCCTATTTGGTGTGACTACAATTTTCATTATGCAACTCAAGAACAGAAATCATGACAGACAATATGTAAGTGCAACATGACAAGGTAGGCGGTTTATACGTGATCCTTAATTGACCCAAATTGGGTATACCAGGCTTTACCAACCTCACTTGGATATAATGCACAGGTTTGGTCTCCTTGGTTAAAAAAAGTTGTGGAGGGAATGCACAAAGATCCACCAATTACTTTGGCAGATGATTTGCGAATGAGACAAGACAGAAAAACCAGGTGTATTCTATAGTGGTCAGTTAGAAGAATAAAGTATATTAACAGTATAACATTGTGTATCAATCTAAATGCACATCAGATTTCCCAAACATTCAACTATGGTATTTTGAATCTGCTCTGGATGAATGCTTGATTTTCTTTTTGGTTAATTGTACGGCCTTTTTCCAGAAAATGAATGAGATGACTAAGATGAAAATTTCAATTGACATAATGTGGCTCAGAATTCTCCATTGCACATGAAGTGCATCCCATCTAGATATTCTACCCCCTAACTGAGATCCATAAACCCAGTTGTCCTGGTAGACATGTTGTTTCTGTTTGCTCCTGCCCCACTGATCTGGTATCGTCTTACCGTGACTCCTTTTTAATGCTCTTGTCCAGTCCCTTCCTACCAGGCATCTGCAATACCTCACATGCCTTCCACCTCTTCAGTAACTTTCAGTTTCCTGGACTCGACCAACTCATTGTCATTGTGGACATCCAATCTCTAACCCTCCATTCTCCCCCTCCCCACCCATATCGATGGTCTCTGTTTCTTTCTCAATATCAAACCCAACCAGTTGCCCTTCACCACCACCCTCCTCCATATGGCTGAATTTGTTCTCACCATCAATAATTTCTCCTTTGACTCATCCCACTTTCTTCGTCAAAGGGGTGGCCATGGGAACCTGCCTGGATCCCAACTCTGCCTGTCTTTTTCTTGGCTATGTGGAGCCAACAAAAGCCTACACAGATTGCTACATCAACTACATTGGTGCTGCCTCCATGATGAGCTCATCAATTTTATCCATTTTTCTGCTAACTTTCACCCCTGCCTCAGATTCACTTGGTCCATCTCTGGCAACATTCTCACTGTTCTTGATCTCTGTCTCCATCTTTGGAGACAAACTCTCTTCAGATATCTTTTACAAGCCTACCAACTCCTACAGTTACCTTGACTATAGCTCTTCACACCCTGTCTTCTGCAAGGATTGTATGCCTTTCTGTCAATTTCTCCATCAAATCTGCTCCTAGGAGATTCTGTTCCACAACATCAGACATATCCTTCTTCAAAAGATGTAACTTCCTCTTTTCTGCCATCAGCTGAGTTCTTGTCTTATCTGTCCCTGCGAATAAATTTGATGGAGAAGTTGAGAAAAGGGAATACAGTTGGAACGGTTGGCATAGCAGTTAGCACGACACCTTTACAGTGCCATTGAACGGGACCAGGGTTTGAATACTGTGCTGTCTGTAAGGCGTTTGTCTCCCAGTGTCTGCGTGAGTTTTCCCTGGGAGCTCCGCTTTCCTTGCACCATTTAAAATGTACTGGGGGCTATAGGTTAATTGGGTATAAATTGGGTGGCACCAACTCATGGGCAGAAGTGGTCTGTTACCGTGCTGTATGTCTAAATTTTTTTTTAATTAAAAAAATCCCTGCAGAAGTCTAGGTATGAAGCAGCTCCTCGATTTGCTGCACATCTGCTCTATTTTGAGGCGCAACAAGATTCCACTTCTCCTCGCCTACCATCCCACCAGCCTCTGCAGTTATGCCTCCTCCAACATGATCCCACCATTAGTCACATCTTTCCCTTCCCTCTCTGTTTTCCACAGGGACTCCTCCCTCCTGAATTCTCTCATCCACTCATCCCTTCCCACTATTTGCCCCTTCGGTATTTACCCCTGTAACTGCAGGAAATGCTATCGCACCCACACTTCCTCCCTCACCACCATCAGGGCCTCAAACTGTGCTTAGTACTCCCAAAGTGACCTCCTTTTCATTGAAGAGACTGGATGCAGGCTGGGAGATCGTTACGTGGAGCACCTTTGCTTTGTCTATTGCAATAGCAAGGTCCTTCCAGTGGCTGGCCCTTTTAATTCCATGTATCATTCCAACACTGTCATGTCTATCCATGGCCTCATGCACAGCCAAAATGAGGCAACCTTAAAATTGAAGGAGCCACACCTTTATTCCATCTGGGCATGCTCCAAGCAGATGGCACAAACGTAGACCTCCAATTTCTGTTAAACCTCTCCCCGAGTCTCATGCTTTCCTTTTCCCTTGGTCTCCTGTCCTCTAGCTCCCCACCTACTTCCCTTTCCATTCAGAGAGGTACCATCTTCACTCACTTAGGTTTTTTCTCCTGCCCTCCACCTGCATCAGCCTCTAATCTCTTGTCTGTTAGCCTGGTCTCTTCCCCCTGCCCCTTCCTCCTCCTTCTCTTCCCCGCCACCTTTTTATTAAGGTACTTGCCTGCTTTTTTCTCATAGTTTGATGAAGAGCTCAGGCCCAAAAAGTTGGTTAACTTTTGCTTCCTATAGAATCTGCGTGAATTGCTGAGTTTCTGCAACACTTGTGAATTGCTCTATAACTCGAGAGTCAGCAGGCGTTCCTGTTTAACTCTATTCTTGATATCTAATCCAGTTTCTAGCATTATTGAAGAACCGAATTGCAGTTGTTATGCGTGATTTTAGCCTTTTTAATGAGTGATTGTTAAATCACAATATGAAGGCAGACTTCAGGAGGGCTTCATATAGTTTTGTTGAACCATATCTTATGAAACTATTAAGGGAGCGTGTTATCTTGGATCCAGTCCAGTGTTATGAGACAAGTCAACGTAATCTTATAGGAACCTCTTAGAAAGAGTGATCACAATATGGATGATTTTTTTCATGCAGTTAGGAGTAAGTAAGATCCAAAGCAAGTGTAATATGACTAAGCAAAGGAGATTGCATTGGGATGAGGGAGGAGTTTGTTAATTGGGAGCACAACTGATGAACAGTGGAGAAATTTTGGAGATTTTCAGTCCACAAAGTATATTTCAGTTTAAAAACAAGGACGGTGAGGGTACGGATAGTCAGCTGTGGATAACTTTTTTTTTAAAAAAAGTGCTAAAAAGCCCCACACAAACCCATACTGTCCCTAATCTGGCCATGCCTGCCTTATAAATTTTATCCTCAAGTATTTTTCTCTAGTACCATCCTTGCCACTGACATGGGATCCAAGGCAATCTCACAAATTAGACACAAATTTGCTTAATGTTAGAAGAGAGGTGATTGAGAATTATTTTTCAGTCTGGTGGCCTGTGAGAAGTTGTGTGTCATTGGGATTGGTGTTTTGTTCACTGTTCATCTATATTAATGATTTGGATGAGAATGTCAGTGGAATGGTTTGTCAGTATGCAGATGACATCAAAATTGATGGCAGGGGAGGTTATTAAAGATGAACTGGGAAAGTGGGCCAGGAAATGGTATAATTTGGTTTAGTATCTGGTATGGCAATTTATGTCAAACCAGGACACGACTTGCAATTGATGGTAGGGCCCTGGGAACAAGGAGGCAGCCTGCCACCAGCCGCCAATGAAAGATGGCGTCGAAGCTAGTGAGTCATGTGGCGTTGATCATCGCCCTAACTTCATCTTCACATACAAGACCCGGAGGATATTTTTGAGTCATTTGGGGGGTGGGGGGGGGGTGTGGGTCTTGTATGCCATCAAATATGGTATATGAATTGAAATGATTCATTTCACTTATTATAATAAAATTGTTTTCCAGGAAACTACCAATCCAATATCTGTATCAGAGCTTTTTCCATCTCCACCTATTGTGCAGGTGTGTTCAGAAATGTATTGCAAAGAATGATTTGAATGTTCCAGTTACTTACATAACAAAACTGCTAAAAGACTGACTGGATTTGCTTTAGAGATGCAAGTATTGTTTTAATATACCAAATTTGATTACTTTTCATACTTTTATTGTATATTTCAAGGTTCCTGCTCTGATAATGTTGCAGCTGTAGGTTTTATTTCATATGCTCTTTTCTCAGCAATTTATCAAAAAGAATTTTATGCAATTAAACTTATCAGGATGAATAGCTTAGAAAATTTTTCCTGCTTTACAATTTGTTGAACATCCATTTTGTGTTTGATAACAACCTTTCATTGTTCTGCGTATTTTACAAATGCAGTTCATCGATCAAACTTAACATTCTGAATTTCTTTTGTCATGCATTACTTAATTTGCTGCATACATCTAGTCTGTATAAATGTAATTAAAAGTCCCAATCGCAGTTAAAACCTGCTTTTATATTTGAGTTTATCGCTATAAATTTATTTTCTTTCTATCGGAAAAATTCTTTCAGTGTTAGAGCATGTAGCGCAATGATCTGCTGATCTATATAAATCAACTCCATGATCACTTTCATTCTTCCGTCCCTCACAATCCATAACATGCCCTTTTTATTGTCTATAAGTGTATCTAAGATTCTTTAAAATATGTTAGCATTAACTACCAATCCTCTGGCAATACATTCCAGTTAACCACCATTGTGTGCATTTTTTTTTTTTAAAAAGCACTATTTCTGACATTACCCTGAAGCTTTACTCCCCTCACCCAAACAAATGTGCATTAGTCTTGGCCATGGCAGCCCTGGTTACCAGTGACTGTCCAGTCACGAGATGATAAATGACAACCTGAGGGCAAAACTGCATTATCATAGATGGGTAAGACAAATTTCAAATCTTTGCTACACCAAGACCTGGCTAACCGAGAACACACCGGACAGACACTCATTGGTTTCACCATTCACTGACTTGATCAGAACTCGGATTCTGGCAAAGAGAGAGGGGATGGTGTGTGCTTTTTCATAAATACTGCACGGTCCACGGACATTGGGGTTTTGTCGAGCTCCTGCTTTACTGCCTTAAAGCAAATGCAGGCCCTTCTATCGACACCCAAAGACTTCTCATCAGTAATTCTCACCGGAGTTTATATCCCTCCCGATGCCAATTACTTGCAGAGCTACATTTGGTGGTCAGTAAACAAGAGACAGCCTAGCCCGATGAACTAGGCCTGTGTCAAGAAAACCACGCCCAATTATGACCAGCATGTAACTTGCTGTACAAGAGGTCCCAGGACACATGATTAGTTTTACTCCGAAATAAGGAAGGCCTACCATTTTTTTTCCTGAGACTGCATTTTGGCAGATCTGATCACTTGTCTGTGTTTCTTGTGCCTAAAAAGAGAGGCTCTGGAGATCAGGACCACTAGGAGGTGGTCACAGGAGGCTGAAGAACAGTAAAAGGGCTTCCTCAAGTCAGCGGATTGGGCAGTGTTCAAGGACTCGGCTGAGGATCTTAACGATTACTCCAGGACTGTCGCAGACTTTTATCAAAATGAGTGTGTCCCCACTAAATTGTTCAGGGTTTTCCCCAACCAGAAGCCTTGGATTAACAATGAAATCTAGAACCTGCTAAGAGCCAAATCACAGGCAGTTAAGTTCAAAGAACCAGACCAATACAGAAGGAGCATGTGTGACCTATGAAAAATCATCTCCTGGGCGAAATGGAGATTCTGGATAAAAGTGGAAACACCAAAGGACACCTGATAGCTGTGGCAGGGCCTAAATGACATAACCTGTCTCAAGACCAAATCTGGTGCAGTAGCGGACGGCAAAGCTTCACTCCCAGAGGAACTCAATCCCTTCTATGCCCAATTTGAACACAGTAACAGGAAAGACCACTTCTCTGCACTCCCACATCCCCTGGTGATCTTATCCTGTCTGTATCTGAAGATGATGTCTGGGCTGCCTTCAAAAGAGTAAATCTGAGGAAAGCATCTGGTCCAGATGGAATTCCTGGCTGAGTATTAAAAATCTGGGCTGACCAACTTGTTCACAGTGTATTTACAGATATCTTCAATATCTCACTCTGGCATCAATCATATCAGTGCCCAAGAAGAGTGCAGTGACCTGCCTTAATGACTATCAACCAGTAGCAGTGATAATATTTTGAAAGGCTGGTGTTGAAGCATATCAGTTCCTGTCTGAGCAGTGACATGAATCCATACTAATTCACCTATTGTAGCAACAGGTCTTCGGCAGATGCCATCTTATTGGCTCCACACAAGACCCTGCATTACTGCGACAGCAAAGATTCATTCATCAGGATGCTCTTTATCGACAATAGTTCAGCATTTAACACCATCATCCCTCAAAACTGATCAGCAAACTCCAAGATCTAGGACTCAACACCCCACTGTGTACTATAATTATATTCTGGATTTCCTCCCCTTCAGACCACAATCAGTGAGGATTGGTAAGAGCATCTCTACAATTTCCATCAGTACCAGAGGACGATATGGCTGTATTCTTAGCCCCCTGCTCTATTCATTTTACACTGATGACAGTGTGGTCCGGTATGACAATAACACCATCTACAAATTTGCCGACAATACCATGGTAGTGGATTGTATAAAGAAAGGTGATGGGTCAGCAAACAGGAGGGAGATTGAAAATTTGGCTGAATGATGCAAAAGAACAATCTTGCATTCAATATCACCAAAGTCAAGGAGCTGATTGTTGACTTCAGGAAGGGAAAAACCAGAGGTATATGATCCAGTGATAATTGGGGATCAGAGGTGGAGAGGGTGACTAAGTTTAAGTTCTTGAGAGTCACTATTTTGGAGGATCTTTCCTGGACCCAACACAATAATGGCATCATGATGAAAGCACCTCATCTTCCTCAAGAGCTTGCAGGGGTTTTGTATGACATTGGAAACTCTGGAAAATTTCTACAGATGCGCAATGGAAACTGTGCTAACTGGCTGCATCACAGTCTGATATGGGGAAACCAATACATACCCCTGAGGATAAAGCCCTGCAAATGGTAGTGGACACAGCCCAGAACATCACAGACAAAATCCACCCCTCTATTGAGAACATCAACAGCAGTGGTTCTCAACCTTTTTCTTTCCACTTACATACCACTTTAAATATTCCCTATGCCACAGGTGCTCTGTGATTAGTAAAGGATTGTTTAATTCTTATGTGGGTGGAAAGAAAAAGTTTGAAAACCACTGTTTTAATCGTCTCTAATTGACTCGTTATGTGCACGGTTTCATAGCTCCAAAGGAAATGGCCCAATGACAATTTTCCTCAAGCAAAATATTTCAGTAACATTTGGGTCTAGAGCAGTGATTCTCAACCTTCCCTTCCCACTCACATCCCACCTGAAGCCATCCCTTACTAATCACAGAGCACCGATGGCAGAGGGATTGCTTAAAATGATATGTGAACGGAAAGAAAGGTTGAGAACCACTGATCTACAGGGAATGCTGCCGTGGGATCATGTCAGAACACGTTCTGTTCTTGCTGCTACCATCAGGAAAGACGATAGGTGTTACAAGACTCACTACCAGGTTCAGGAACAGCTGCTATCCCTCCAACTTCAGACTCCTCACAACAACTCAATCACTCATTTAAGGACTCTACCTTTTGCACTTTATTGATTTTTTAAAAATTCTCTTTGCACAGTTTGTTTACATTTTATCTGTTTACAGTTCTTTATTTGTTTTCATGTACACTTTGTGTATTTTTTTAACCATTACCAATAAGTGGTAATTCTGCCTCACATGCAGGAAAAAAATATTCTCCGGGTTATTTGTGATGTATGTACTCTGACAATAAATCTGAATCTAGCTGTCCATTATCTCTGCCTCTCGTAATGCTAGACACCTCTAATTTGCCTTGTACTCTGTCAACCCAAAGGAAAAAGTCCAGGCTTGCTTAATTATTCCTCATAAGATGCTGTCCAAGTAAATCTCTGCACCCACTCAAAAGCATCCATAAACTTTCTATCATGAGGTTAACCAGAACTGAACACAATATTCAGTGTGGTCTATCCAGAAGTTTTTACACCACAACTTCACCTCACAGCTCATGAACTCAACCACAAAACTCATGAAAGTCAACACAACGTACACCCTGCCATCTTGCATGGTAACATTGAATGATCAATGGACTTGGACTCCAAAGTCCCTCTGTTCTTCAACACTACTGCCGTGATTCACGTACTCTGCCTTCAGGTTCAATCTTCCAAAGTCTATCTCTTCACACTTTTCTCAATTGAACTGCATCTGCCATTTCTATGCCCGTTTCTGTATCCTGTTTCTCCCATTGCAGCCTACAACCTTAGAGACTTTCCACCACATCTCCAAAATTTGTGTCATCTTCAAGCTTGGTAGAAACACTCTTCCCCCCCACTTCCTCATCTAAGTGATTTATAAGTATCACAAAGAATAGGTGTACCAGAACAGATACCTGCAGAACAGCACTGGTTACTATCTCAAGTGAGACAATACACCACTTACTACCGCCCTCTGTCTTCTGTGAACCATGGGCCAGCTATTTCTGAATCCTCGTAACAACATAATGTATCCAGTGATTGTATGATACAAGACTTCCTCATGGAACGATCATACAGAAACCTTGCCAAATAGCTTATTAAAATTCGGTTCTACTTTCAATCTCTTGTCACTACTACAAAAAATGCAGTTAGGTTCATGAGAATTGACCTGCCCTTCACAAAGCAACACCAACCTCCCAAATGCTGGTAATTTTGTTCCAAAGAATTGCTTGCCACTGACAAAAGACTCATTCTTCTATAATTCCCAGGATTCTCCTTCTCACCTCACTTGAACATCCTTGAACATCACTTGAACTGTTACCACCCTTGTGGAAGGGAGGACACAAAATTGTCAATGCCCCAGCAATCCTTTCCTTCACTTCCTGTAGTAATTCAGGGTACATTTCACAGTAAATTCTGTCTGTCCCTGGGGGCTTATCTTTCCTGTTTTTCATAAGTTCCCATGCTACCTAGTAACCTCAACATGCTCCAATGCATTTGCCTTCTCTATGCTGACCTCTCATTTGTCAACGTCCTCCCTGCTGAATACAGAAGAAAAGTATTCATTCATGACCTCCCCATCCTCTGGTTCCAGGCACAGATTTCACATTTTGTCCATAAATGGACCTGTCCTCTGGCCATCCTCCTGTTCTTCACATACATGTAAAAGGCACAAAAGATTTTTTTTTTTAAAAGGCGTTGACCTGTGACTAGAACTTTCGAAGACAGTTTTCAATTTGTCTCTAAATTATTTGTGTGGAATTGTATTGGGAATTAACCATTTCATCCAAAAGGAAAAATGTTCTTTTTGGTGAAGCGAAGCTCAAAATTCATAAAGCTGATGAATTTCTCTGTAACAGGGGAAATCGAAACAAATTAAAATCCTGACCAGACTTACCTTGATTGCTTCTGATGTCTCTCATTACAATCAATTGGTAAGTATGTACATTTTAATTGACCCTAGATTCTGTTTTCAAGCTAAGATTTGCCAACTAATAAGTTCTTAAAGTTGATAACTTGATTGCACTGAAAAGAATGTAGAAGATGATGGATAGAATGTTTCTGAGAATAAAAGTTGTAGAAATGATGAAAGTTGAACTTGGATTTACTTTGGAGCAGAAAATTGAGGGGAGAGTTCTTTGAATTGTCTGTGTATATATAAATTTAAAGAATCCAGAGAGAATTAGAGGGATGAATTTCCCTTTGTAGTGCTGTCAAATACTGAGAAGCATACATTTAAATAAATTAGTGGAGTCATTACAGGGGAAATGAGGAGAATAAAAATTGCAGAGCACGGTCAGGGTCTCAGTCTCACTGCCTGAAAGAGTGGTAAGGACAAATTCATCATATTTAAAACATTTGAGAATATATACTTTCTGGAAGTCAGGTTAAGGATATCTTCTGTGTTTTTAGATTGGCATAGACAATGTTTATGGCACAGGCCTATGAAATCTATAAATTATGAGTACAGAAGGAAAACAAGTTGTGGCACTATTTTATTCATTTTGAACTTTTTTAATTTTAATGTGTACAGAAGTAATTGGGTTTTTTTAGCGAGTTGATAGTTTGGCTGAAGCACGTAAGAACCTGTACATTGTATAATGTTTATAGCAATAATCTCATCATATGATCAACTTTTTTTTTAATTTTATTTTTCACACTATGAACCATACTAACCAAAATACACACAAACATTTCCCTCTTGAATATACACAGTGTCATTTTCTCCCCTTCCCCCTCTCCCTTCCCTCCCTCCTTCACCCCACCTCCCCACCCACTCAATGTTCAACCTATATGATACATTAAACCCATTAAACAGTGTCATCACACAATGAAAATAAACAAGAAATTTGTGTCTTCTACTTTTACATACTGGGTCAGTTCATTTCGTTGTCTTCTCCTTCTGTCATTTTAGGTGGTGGAGGTCCTCGGTAGGACATCTCTGTTGTGTTCCATGTACGGTTCCCAAATTTGTTCAAATACTGTGATGTTATTTCTTAAATTATATGTTATTTTTTCCAATGGAATACATTTATTCATTTCTATGTACCATTGCTGTATTCTCAGGCTCTCTTCTAATTTCCAGTAAAAAAAAATCATATGATCAACTTGAGCACATTTACACTTCCTGTACAAAGAGCAATGAGAACCTTGGAATTGGAGGAATGGTTTGAGGTATAGAGCCAAGTATAGATCTTGTCATATCTAGGGCCAGTATAGACTATGCAGGGAGTGTTTCCCCAGCATGTTTGTGCATTGCACTCAACCCCAGCATCTGCAGACTTGTTTAGCTCCAAGACTGATCCAAATTGAAGTTATCATAATATTTGGTACATCCTCTAATACAAACTGTGTTTGTCTTTATTCAGATGTTCATATGGAAGCTTGTCTCAGATATTATGGTCTCGATTGAGGTTAATATTATGTATTTTAAAGGAATAGCTTTATCATTTTAATTTCACATTTTGAAATGAGGAAGTATTTCCTCTTCATGTTGAACGCTTGTGGAATATGTTAGGGTTAGATTGTTATGAGATTGAAAAAAATAACTGAATAATGAAGATGTGGTTACTTTGGAAAAGATTAAAAGAGGTTTTTTTTTCAGGATGTTTAATGTATTTTACTGGCTAACGTAGGAAATATAATTCTGATTTCAATCAAGCGTGTTGAATGCAAAATTCATATGATTCCTGTTTTGTGACAATCTTGACCACAAACTTTGTTACAGAGAACTGCCCACCCTCACACCATGGCATATGATATTATCGCTGTGGAACCAAAAACAGAAAAGTTGTTTCATGTAAGTGAACTGAATCAAAAAAGTTTAATTAACCCTTATCTGTTTACATGAGAAAATAGTTACTTGTCTTAATTTTCGTGAAGTTTTTTAAGATTGTTGATCCAGTATTTGCAAGTAGATGTGTTCCAGCAGCAACAATGCTTAAATTAAACAAAAAAAAACATTTCCTTTTCATAGCTCCATTTCCCATCCCTAATTTTTTAAAAATTCACAGCATGGGACTGCTCTGGGCATTGGCCCTCAAAATGGATATGAAAGGGGCTTGTTGCAATAGATTTGATTGGCATGCAGAGGCTGTAATGGCTTTGGCTGCTGGTTCTTGACAGAGAGCAGCCAAAAAGTCTCAATCTTGTGTTGTATTGCCTGCAGATGCATACTATCAATTTCCAAGCTCCATCGCAAGCAAGAGGTTCACAGCCATCCAGTCACAATATCTTACTGGCATTGAATTCAAGATTTTTAATGATGTGACTATCAATCCCACTTTTGACTACTTCACCTTCACAGCCCACCCTTCACAGCAAACAGTCGACATTGAATTATAGCTACAGCTCATCAAATTTTAATACCATTTCTGTGCTGGAACTAGATGCTTTTTTTTAAAAAAAAATTGACAACAAATCATGGTTTTCCAGTATCCTTATCTCTCATCTGTTTGCAGTTTTATTTAATTTATGCTGTAATGGTATGCCTTGTTTTTTACACACATGACCAGAGTTTGGGTAAGTAACGTCTGTCAGAGTGCAAAGCTCACTTGCTTCAAGGCAGTCTGCACATTGGTATGTTGTGCGGGCAAACACATATGGACCACAAACCAGAAATTAATACTAATCAGCAGGAATATTTTGGCTTTTTAAAATCCTTTATTGACAGAATTGTCGATGTTGGCATAAAGCAGACCTTTGATCATTTGTGCCAGTTGTTCAGCATAGGCTGTACAAATGTGGGAGAGGGATGCGTGGAGAGATTGGCCGCATAGGAAAAATGAAACAAAATGGACTTGTTGCCAGTGCCTGTTAGTTTTTGTAAATATTTGAGCTTGAACACACTAGTATATCACCCTGTTTCCTCTGATTGTGGAAGGCAGTTTCTCTTGACTTTTAAGATGCATGTATTCTACCAGGATGCTCATAATGAGCTTGTTCTGATGGACTGGTTCCTGTCAATAAGGAACAACTGGTGTGTCAACGGACTCCTGAACACAAGGATGACGCTAGAGTTTAGTTAGATATAAAATACCTATTACAGAAATTACTGCTTTGAGATCCATTTTGAGGACACAGACCTGCAAGACAGCCTGTAATATCTAACAGATTACGACTGATTTTTTTTTTCTATCTCCCCAATGACCTGCAACATCCCCACGTGCTTAGATTCCCAACAATATTTGGAAATTCTGTTCCTTTTTAACCATGCTGATCTGCATGACAACAAGCTGTTATCCCTTGGAATCAGATAACTGATTCAGACTCGGAGCTAGGGAAGACTGAGCGTCTCTAAAAAGACTGTTTCCTCCACCACTTTTTCCACTGCATTGTCATTACCTGGCACAGAAGAGTAAATAATTTTCAAAGTAGGAGTGAGGTTCTCCTTGCTCTGCTCTTGAGAGAATTTGCACAACACCATTAAAATGCCAGTGACATGAGGTTGAATCTGATGAAGTCTGCAAGGAGTTTGTATGTTCAGTGTGTGTTTCCTCTGGGTACTTCAATTTCTTTCCACGTTCCAAAGACGTATAGTGTTTAGTTATATACAAGTAGATATAGGTTGATAAGTCACTTGGGTGTATTTTGGCAATGTGTTCTCAGGGGGCTACTATGTTGTATCTCTAAATTTAAAAAACTCTACCAATTATCTCATCAAGTCAGACTCTCAAGTGGGACATTAGTTCAGTGTTTAAAGGACACACCAAAGGGCCTTCTCAATGCCTTGCTATCACTTGACTCGCTTAATTCCCTCTTCAACACCTCCCCCACCCAAATTACCTGACTGTAACTTGCCATTACCAGATGAATTCCCTCGCAGCTTTAACAAGGGGTGACCTGAGAGGACTATAAAATTGTGGGGCATAAATAAAATGCTTGTTTTTTTTCTCTCTCTCTCTCTCATGGTAGACTTCTGCAGAACTAGAGAACATAGGATTTGATGAGAGGAGAGAGATTTGAGGGGCATCTTTTTCAAAAGAGAAAGTCTGCCTTTATATCAAGTTGCCAATAAAAGCTATAGAAGTAGGTACATTTCTGACATTCAAAAGGCATTTGGACAGATTTAATTGGAAAGGTTTAGTATAATGTGGACCAGAATGTGCAAATTGGGCTCGCCGAGAACATCAGCTTGGTCAAATTGGGCATAAGGGCTTGTTCCATACTGTATGACTACTAATGTTTAGACTGTACGCAATTTGTAAACTTCCTGCATTGACCAAGAGACCTTACTTGATTGCAAAAGGTCATTGTGCTTGACCAATCTCCAGATTAAACTGATGTCAGATTTGGTGAGTATGCCTATCCACTTTCAAATTTGTGTCAACTCCCACAATGCATGAGGTTGTGCTTAGGTGTAATGAATACATGACTAATCTTCAATACCCCCGTTTCTCCCGTACTTTAGGCATGTAAGTATCAGAAGCTGTAACATCTCACTGATGAGGTCAAACTGTTCTTTCAAAATGGGCAAAAGACAAGTAAAGGGGAAGAGTGAGAAGGATGATCATTGAGAATTTTGAGAAATCAATTTGTACAGAATATAAATGAAACTCATCTCATCACATGAAGGTTGTCCTTTACTGTGAGAATTTCCACACCTTCTGAACTCTTCATATAAACTATTTAATAGACCTTTGTTTTAGCTTCTGCATTGCCCTACAGTCCATGCTTTATGGGCATCCTCCATAACTGTCTCCAAACCTTGACCAACCTTGTATTTACTGCAATGGTCTTGCTTGAGTCGTCAGTACAAGTTTCCCATATCTTCCTGCCATAAACCTGAGAACAAATTCCCTGCTTTCTGGAGCAGATGTGACTAAACTGTATGAATCGGCACGATCCAGTGGCTGGATTTGGGCTGGTGATGTTGACTGCATCCAGCTGCTGGGTGAAATCTCAGTTATTGGTTAAGTGCTGCCAGCTGTGAGAAACTCAATGAACGCTTTTTAGTTGCACCCAATGAAATTTAAAGTGTTTGAGCCTTGCATTGTTTTCTCTTTTGAGACCGATTTGCAGATCTGTTAATTTTTAAAAAACTTGAGCATGACATACAATATTGCTTTTATGATATTGGAAATTATTTTTTCTTAGATCCACGTCTCTGGTTTATCAATCTTGTTCATTTGTTTAATTTGTCTGTCTTTGGATTGAGTCAGTGTGTGTAACTTTATGCCTTGATAAAGACTGTTTCTGCTCTCTTTCTAACCAATT